>NC_082708.1:61584398-62216947 GCF_030144855.1 Hypanus sabinus | reverse complement strand
GAGTTTTGACGGAATCCGTCCAACGGGTCAGGATTTAAAGAACTGCGGGGAGGTGGAAATTTCTTCGCTTCTCAAGTAGGCTGGCCATATTTATTACTGCAATTTACAGAAAAAAAAGCCCCGCAGTTGTTCTAATTTACTACCGCTCTATCTGAGTAGCCGCAAGCCTACAGTTGCGGAATGCATCAATATGCCCCGGCCTGGCTGCAGGTTTGTAAATAACACACATGTTTCACTGCGCCTCTGTGCCAATCCTGTGCAATGAAATATGCCGCCGGCTGTATGACAACAGAGCGGGCGACGCTTCCTCCCCCGCCCGCACCCGGCACCCAGCTTTGCTCAATAGCTTCTTACCTGCGGCAAGGTCATCAGTGCTCGGTCAGCAGGGAGAGCTGATACCGGGTTTCCCCCTTGCCTGCAAGTCTCTGGTCAGCCCGCGTCTCTTAGAAATAGAAACTTTTCAGATCAAACTGGGCCTCTGTGATTTGGAGACTACACCAGTAAACTACCTCAGGTACAAAAATCAGTGTGATCAGAATATGCATTCAAACTGTATTCCATAATGTCACTTATAATTTGCCGAAGTAACAAGTGAGCAGGAAGTGACAAATGAGAAATCAGTCAATTGTTTTAATTAATGGGTGAACAGTTCTTAATGACGATACTTAATCAGAACTCGTATTGAAAATTGTAATGCACGGAAGCTATGAATACATGCCTGCCTGATGTGACAGTTAAATAATTTACAAAATGCACGTGTCAACATTTTAATGTAAGTGCCTCGTACCAGTTAAATTGTCAATATCCCGGGATTTCAATTAAGGTAATGAAAAGCCTAGAAATGAGTTCTAGGAAAATTCCACTAAGCCAACAAAACAATAAAACGTGGAGTAAATTGTCTTCATATTTGATAGAACCTATAGCGTAATACACCTGACATATTAACAGTGACATTGCAGATATCTCACAGATCTGTTGAATGGTGTGATACAAAGTACAAACTTCGTAGTTTCAGAATAAATACCACGTTTTGAACACACCGTTAAGTGAACAGTCCTACATCCCAGCACTCATTCACAGCTCATAATCACTGCTGATATCACAAAATATTTTGTGGCTCCTTTGGAAAATTGATTTACTTTATCAAGAGATTTATACAAAGGTAAACAAGTTTGGATGGCCAAGTAAATAGTCATATATATTCTGACAGGTTAACCTATGGGCAGTGACACAACATCATTGCCAGTTAATGTAATTTGAATTGTGAATTGGAGATATTTTTTGTTGTTGGTATTCCATGCCTTATCAATGAATAGCAGATCTGAGCTCTTTCAAATATTCTTCACTACTTCAACAAGCAGACTGCAGGATTATTTCCAATGTTATGATGATTTCATTATCTGTCTATGTTCAATCATGATGTGATTCTATTGCTCCTTATTCAATAATCAATACTTACTGGTAAGCTGAATGTACAATATTATTGTAATTATTTACAAAACCAAGAGCCAAAAGGATATAACCCCTTTATGTTCTAATGAATATTCAGTGACAAGTGAGTATTTGTATGAATTCACTTGGTGATTGGGAATAGGCATTAGGTAAACCTTCCTCAAGTGGTTCAAAAGCTGAATTCTGTTTAGAGAACTGATGGTGAAGCTACTGCCATGCATGGACATTTTTTCTGCAGAGCAAGGCAACATCAGAATACAGATAAGGGAAAAGAAAAAGATATTCCATTCACAAAAATCTGCAAACACAATTGAGATAAAAGATTCAATCCTTTTTTAAAATCTATTAATCAGCTCATTATAATAGACTTAATCTGACAGCCATGAGCATCTTATTGAGTCTTGTTGGAGATTATCACTACAATGCCGAGAGGATTCCTGCAAATCATAGATCCAAAATGTTGCAACCCTACAGAAATTAAATTTCATTGCACATATCTTATAATGTAATTCTGTTTCAAAGCAAAAAAAAAAGATCTGGAAGATGTTAACCAACTTAAGTCCAGTTTCTTGTCTTTGTAATTTTGGAAATATTTACCTGGATGCCACAGGATCCATTTTATGAATCATAATCAGCAGTTCCTGCAGGAGACTACACTGTGAATTTAGATTATTTAAAACAATGCCCTAGATGTACACAGGATGAAAGACAATCAATGGCAGGACAGAATTATAATATAATTTATGAAATACAGTATAGTACAGTTCGCATTTATTCTGTTTTAAGTAATAATTCCTTTTAATATAATGACCCCAAAATGATGTAACACTGCAAAATATATGCTATTACTGAATTTGAATGATTTTCAATAAGCTAGTTTCCTTTTCTACTTTTTTCATTTTTTCATGACTTATTTTGCTTTCTTCTTCTTTCACACAATGCTTTCAGCTGGTGAAATACATTGGTCTGGTCTTTGGCTGTCTGTTGTCAATTACTTTACATGTTGGCTTGCATACCACAGGTTTCTTGATTAACTTTAATCTGACTGAGGGTCAGTGTAGATAGATGTTGTCATCTGCTTTGGTTCCTCACCAGTAAATAGATTAATAGTTGTTATTAATGTAATTACCTTCTATGATAGGAAATCTTTTGATAATTGTTGCAACAGTAGGCAATTGCAATGATTTGTGTAAATGCCAGAAAATTCTGGATAAAAATTCATGAACCTTTTAATGAGATCAGAATCTAATATACACTCATCAGACATATTTCCTACTTGGACTGATTTATTGAATGTAATATCAAACATTATTAAAGATCTCAGAATCCCATGTAACCAAATAAAACTTTTCCTATTCAAGCATAACAAACTGACAAACATTGCTCCTAAGTAGAATCTGCTAGTCACAAAGATCATTTCGAAGTAGAATGACGAACAATTGGCAAGAGAAGGAAGTTACAGAATTATGACAATGTTTTCAAACAACATAAAAAGTGTTATATTGTAAAGTGTATTGTTTTTCTTGAAATTTTCTTTGCTTCTCTTTATTTCATGCTAAATAAATAGAGTACTAGCTTCCCCCCCCCCCCCCAGAAGTTCTCACTATAAGTCTTGTCTATTACATGATGAAAACTTATTTGTGCCTTTGAACCGACACGTTATAAAGCTGTTTGAGGAGCTGAGCTTTACGGATGGCAGGACTCTTCAAATCATTTTACTGTGAACAAAATACTAGTTACAAAGCATTTTTTGTTTATGTTAATTCTGACAAAAACTTGGATTTTAGTTGAGCAAACTGGAACAACGGCCTTGGTCGCCTGAAAATTTCCCTTATTTCCCAGGAAGCACGTGGAAAAGTAGAACACACGATGGCTGTTTGTTGGTATAGTTATCATTCCAACCAGACTTAGCAGTTACTGTAGGGAATTAGTTTACAGTGTACATTTTTTAAATAAATAGCATCATAAAGATTTTTGTATAGGGTTATAGCAAAATCTGTGTACTTCAATATAACTGATATGGGATGGTTAATGACCTGACCAAGTAAATCCTGCTCAGTTCTCAGTTGGAATATTTTGTAGAAAGAAGGGAAAACTAATTTTGTAGAACTTATGCAGAAGTATTTGAACCTCCAGTTGTGGAGCCAAGATGTGCTGAACTATTTTAATTCATTCTTTACTAACATGAATATGTTCAAATCTAAAAGCACTGGCATAAATTATTGTCAAGTTTTTTCCAGGCCTTATGCTGGACAGGCCTTTCCAGAACCTATCAACTGTTCAGATAATTCCAATGGAATTAATTTGAAAAGGGTAGCACCAAAATTAAAAACAAAAAATATTTCAGATATTCAAAAAGACAGTCAACATATGAGGGAAGGGAATTAAAATTGATTGAGTCTATTGTTCTTATCCTCTGACTGATCTTCACTGATGAGCCTAACAATTCAGATTCTGTTTACATACACACCTTTATTAGTAACTTTAGTTTCTATAAAGGGATTATAATAATAGCCAGACTACCAAAGAATCTTGCTGATATCTTAATTCTCTATATCAGTGTAACAGGTGGATAAGATGTTTCAGAGCTCAGACTTAAAACATTTGTAGAGGAATAGTTGAAGGCTTATTTGCCAAGTACACAATATCTTGTCATGATATGACTTAGTGGGTTGGGATTTGGTGTTAGTGAATGTATTTGCATTTTAGAATAATCTCTCGTGCAGTCCTGATACTGCAGTTGGAAGCTAAGGACTTGACTTTTGTACAGAATGTGAATTCCAGCTCTGAGTTCTTTGTCACAGCAAATGAGAATCAGATTAAACCAATCTCATTTGAAAGAAATAAGAAAAACTTCTCCACTGTCTCCTTTTTTGCAGGTAAGCTTATGTTGGTGTTCTCTCCATGAGGTATGGTAACCTCTGATCACCATGTAAAACTGTAGGCTAACTATTTCAAGTATTAACAGCAGATGCCTTTCAGAGAAGTATTATTACATTGGAACACTCTGAAATTTGGTTCCCAGAGTATAAGAATTGTGTGTGTTTGATATTTTGATTTGTATTAATTGTTAGGGGGTCCCAGGGGATGTTACCTTTTTCCAGAGTCAATTCTGTTCACTGCAGAGAGAAAGTGAATGAAAAATTGGTTTAGCCCCTCATCAGTCATAATGCAGCTTAGATTTGTGATCTGTCCAAACAATTCTTAAGAAAATTTGTGGATTTACATACTAAAATCCAAAACAAACTTATTTAATTATATATATATATAATTCAACTAATGCTTGCATTCAATGTTTACTTTCTTCTCTATTGATACTTGTTTTCTTTATTCAGCTTCTCTCTATTTTTATTTCATGATTGAAAAACTCTAGTACATGGATGCTTTGATATTTGAATGCTAATTCTTGATCACCATCGCCTTTGAATGGATATTACTGAAACAATTCTTGAACCCTTTGAAAAGGAATGTTTTTTTTTGGGGGGGGGGGTTCAAAGACAGAATTGAAATAGAGGGAAATGCTGAAAATGCATGAAATGTCAAATGTAATTGCAATCCTTAAGGCAGAATATGCTCCAGGGATTATAAAAAATACATGCAATTGTCTTCAATAGCTGCAAAATCATCTACAGTCAAAAAAAATTGTACAGTATTTTGCTCTCTTTGCCCCCAGAGAAAGTAGTCAGTGCAAAAAAAAACAGAATGACAACATTGGTTTTATACAGGAACAATGTAAATATGGCAAACAGAAAGCACATGCTGATGTGTGATCCAATTTCAAATGAAAAATACATCTTTGCCATAAAGTTTTAAACCAGTTTTCCTTATTGTTTTTCCTCTTGCAATGAACAATATTGTCAGAACCAGAGTGTGGCTCTTCATCCACTCTTTAGTTAAGAATTATTTTACTGAAGCAGAGCATCATATTTGGTTAACATGTTGACCGAATTAATATCCCCATAACATGAGTGGGGGATAGCTTTAGATATCATCTCCTATTGTAGAAAATTACTAATGAAACTGAAGACTGTATTGCTATTCAATAATAAAGCCAACCTATTGTTACACGATAGAAATAGAAGGGTTTTAACATTTTACAATGTCCTGTGTTTTATTCGAATTCTAGAAGATCAATGATTGCAATCCAATTCTGGTATGTTGAGATGCGAATTCTTGCTTGTGGAACCTGATTTGTGGCACCACAAAACATCTGGATGTAATGGTGAGAATGCAGGGACAGATTGCAAGTGCCAAAACTCTCAGAATTTCTCAAGGCGCAATGTTTAATCTGCTAATGTTTTGATGTTTCTGGGTTCTTGGCTAGGGTACTCAATATTTAATCTAATGCTGCTGAATAAAGCATTTCTTTTCTTTTCTGAAATTGATCAAAGAATTTCTTCTCTGTCATGCAAATTTGAAATGGACATTTTGCCCATATTGAAAGAGGATAATGATTATCTCAAGCATTCTAGCATATGGCTAGTACATAAAAAATGTAAAGGCAGAAAAAGGAGCTGAAAATATTAAGAATGTTTATCATCCAGGATTGGGGTGGGACAGTAATATGATGTTTTGTGTGACACTATTACAACTTGAAATGTCAGAGTTTAGAATTCAATTCTGGTGCCATCTATAAGGAGTTTATATGCCCCCCCCCCCCCCCGACCACCTGGGTTTCTTTAAGGTTCTCTATTTTCCTCCCACAGGCCAAAGATGTATGGGTTAGTGGGTTAATAGATCATTATAAATTGCCCTGTTAAGTGGGTGAGTTACTGGGTGGCATGGTTTGTTGGACTGGAAGGGTCTGTTCCATGCTGTTTCTCTAAACCAGTTCAGTCTTTCATGAGACATCATCAACCAGCAACATCTGTTTCTGTCTCTGCATTTATTGCCTGGTCTGCTGAGTATTTCTAGCACTCTTAATTTTCTTTTAGGTTTTCAGCTTTTGCATTTTTTAACTTTCGGAAATAGAAGTAGAAATGGTATTTTTAAGCCGTCTAAATTTATTGTTTGAAATCTATCGAATAATGTAAGGCCTAGTAAAGTGGATATGGAAAGGATGTTTCCAATAATGGGAGAGTCTAGGACCAGAGAGCACACCCCAGAATATAAGGATATCCTTTTAGAAGAGAGATGAGAAGGAATTTCTTTAGCTATTCTGATAGATTCCTGAAATTCATTTCCACAAATGTATTTAAAGTGGAGTTTGATAGGTTTCTAATTAGTAAGGTATCAAAGGTTATGGAGAGAAGGCAGGAATGTGGGTTTGAGAGGGACAATAACTTAGCCATGATTGAATGTCAGAGCAGACTAGATGGACCAAATTGCCCATTTCTACTCCTGTGTCTTATGTTTTTATCATTTTGATTCCTAGAGCTAACTCTGGCATTTAATAATATCATGACTGATCTCAAGCTCACATTGCTGCTTGATCCCTATATTTCCTCAGAGTCCAAAAACCTATCCATTTCTGCTTTGAATATGATCCGTGACCTTGGAGATGGAGAATTTCAAGGAGTTTACTGTCCTTGTTTCCTTGGCTCTGTAATTTATGAAACCATTTTCTTGCCATCTACTCTTTTAGGCTCACTCAGAGTCTATGACTCAGTGAGATCACTTCTTCTCATCACGATTTCTGCACATTTATATTCCAACCCCTGAATGCAATAAATATACTACCAGGATTTCTTGTTACCTGCTGTAACTTCATTTTTACTTGCTATGCCACATGAGCTAGCATGCTAAAGTTCCTCTTACACCAACATTTACACTAGCTCATTATATGAAGCCACATGGTTATTTAGCTCAGATAACACTTTTTTTGCATCAGTCTTCATTGAGGAAGACACCAAGCAGAATGGTTGAAGTTCCAGGTGTCAGGAAGCATGAAGTGTGTGAAGTTATCATTGATAGAGAGAATGTTCTTGGCAAATTGAAAGGTCTTGAAGGTAGATAAGTCACCTGAACCAGATGGTGTACACCCCAGAGTTCTGAAAGAGTTGGCTCAAGAGATCGTGGAGGCATCAGTCATGATTTTTCAAGAGTCATTAGATTTTGGAATGGATCCAGAAGACTGGTAAACTGCAAATGCCATTCTACTCTTCAAGAAGGGAGAGAGGAAGAAGAAAGGAAACTATGGGCCAATTAGCCTAACGTCCGTAGTTGAGAAGATGTTGAATTCGATTATTAAGGATGAGGTCTCAGCATACTTGGAGGTCATGGTCAGCATGATTCCTTCAAGACAAAATCTTGCCTGATAAATCTGTTGGAATTCTTTGAAGAAGTAACAAGCAGGATAGACAAAAGGGAATCAGTAGATGTTTCATATTTGGATTTTCAAAAGGCCTTTAACAGTGTGCTGCGCGTAAGACTGTTTAACAAGCTACAAGGCCATGGTATTACTGGAAAATCTCTAGCATGGATAAAGCAGTGGCTGATTGGCAGGAGGCAAAGTGTGGGAATAAAGGGAACCTTTCCTGACTGGCTGCCAGTGACTAGTGGTGTTCGACAGAGGTCTGTTTTGGGACTGATTCTTTTCACGTTATAGGTCAATGATTTGGATGATGGAATTGATGGCTTTGTTACAAAGTTTGCAGATTATATAAAGAGAGGTGGAAGGGCAGGTTGTTTTGAGGAAGTAGAGAGGCTATATATAACTGTATATTTAAGGCAGAGGTTGATAGGTTCTTGATTGGTTAGGGCATGATGGGATACGGGCAGAAGGCAAGAGATTAGGGCTGAGAGGAAAATTGGATCAGCCATGATGAAATGGCGGAGCAGACTGCTATATCTCGTGGGTTTATTTAGATCTTGTGACTGGACCAAAAACAATTAACATTAATACAAATGGCTGAGTAGTGAGCATCTTGATTAACAATATCAAGCCACCGCTCCTTAACATTGCTGGCATTGTAACCACAAGAACAATAAAGAGGGTTAGTGTACAGAGGATCTTGAGATAGGAGTCCATAGTTCACTGACAATAGGATACATGTGGATAAAATGGTAAAAAAGGCTTATATATGCAATCCTTCATTGGATAAGGTAAGTATAAACATTAGCAAGTCTTGTTGCAGCTGTATAAATCTTCGCTAATGCTATATTTGGAGTATTGTGTGGTTATTAATAATAAATGCACTTTGAACTTTGATTTCTGGTCACCACTCAATAGGAAGGATGTGGAAACTTTAGTGAGTGTGCAGAAGGGCTCACTAGGACGTTGCCTGGATAGAAGCGTATTAACTAGACGGTGTAGTTGGACAAACTTGGATTATGTTTGCATTGGATGCTGAGGTGTGACTTGATAGACATATATAAAATAATGGAGGACATAGGGTAGAAAGCTCAGGTCTTTTTCCCAAAGATGGAAATGACAAGTACTAGAGAGTATAGATTTAAGGTGAAAGGATAAAGGTTTAAATGGGAAATTTTAAAGCAAGGTAAGTTTTATTTTTATAAAGAGAGTGGTATATGCTTAGAATGTTTCACCAAGGGAGATGGAAGAAGCAGATATGATAGAACATTTAAAAGGCATTTACGCAGACATATGCACAGTCAGTGTTTAGAGGATATAAACCATGTGTAAGCAGATGTAATTAGTTAGATTTGCATCATGGTCAGTGGCCAAAGGGCCTGTTCCTGAGCTGTACTCTCTACTGTTCCTTATATTGTCCTCTGTCAACAACAGGCTAGACTAGAAATTCAAATGGAGCAGTGACATAAACACTATGGCTACACCAATAATTCAGAGCATGTAGCAAGTGTTTGGCTTGCTAATCCCAAAACTTCTTTAAATCCTGCAGGGTACAAATCAGGAACATCCTAGATTATTCTCCATTTCTAAGGATAGTTACATTTCCAAAATACCCCAGAACATACACAAAGATTAGTTATTTACCATCCAAGATAGAGGAACCCATCATAATTTAAATATTCAATTGCACTGACATAGACTGATTGCAGTTTGCAAGATGAACTCTGGAAAATCTCTGAAACTCTTTCCAAGCACATCTCAGATGCACAAGTTACCAAACAGAAGAGCAAAGTTTGACAGAAAACGGGAACATCAAAATCACCAAACTCCTCTGTAAGTCCTCTACACACAGTGAATGAAGAAAATGGCTTTTCACCACCACCTGCTGGTGAGACTCGCATTCCATCAATTAATTTAAAAATGACACAAAGCTAAAGTAATTATTTAAATATAAATCTGACCTTTTTCAAAACCTCTAACCGCATGAGAGAAAAAACTCAATCCTTCCAATTGTTGGCCTTCTGGGTGAGAAAAATGAATTGGAAATCTTAACAATTAAAAGAGCATTTACTGTTAATTACTAGACTTAAATTTCTGTGGTGTGTTCAATGGACAATTAATACACTAATGGAAGAACTTCATCGAAGATTTTTTCAACATTATGACTGAAAAGTCCAAGCCATTATTTGGAACATTATTATTTTACTACCAAATATATATCATGCAATATTGAAACTGCAGAGTGGACAGCCAAGATTTTCTTCCCTTTAGAATGAATGTGGGAAGTGCAGGAGTGGAAAATTTATTATCAGTAGTTTGTCAGAATGATTAGCATGAAACATGTTGGATATTACATTATTTAACTTTTTTTTCAAAAAATATACTTTGTGCACAACAATGTACAGGAAATACACTAGTCACGACTTGTCTTTCTTTACATTTTTAAGTCATTAATACAATATATATTCTTACATCAATACCACTCACTTCCTTTTGAAATAAAATACCATAAACTGAGGTGGTGTCACACAGGAACCGGCATATCAGTGCACAGTAGTAGCTGGATTTTAGACAGTGTGACTTCCCCACAGGCTCTTTTCAATGAGCTTCAGTCTGACCTTCTGTGTGTGTTGTTGTACACATGAATGTGCCTTTTTTATAGTTCAAAAATAAACTTTATCCATAAAACTGTGTGTGTGTGTGTCTCACACACACACATTTATATATATACACACACAAAGGAAGAAAAATACTTTGACATTTGTGGCCATCACTTTCAGTACTATTAATTGGTTTAAACTACTTTGTTAGCTGGGAGTATCTCCTCCTTGGAAGGAAAAGGAGGCCTATTAATTATGCAATGGGTATTGGCAGGTAGAGCTTATCACGGAGACTAGACTGGGAAATAAGCTAGTCCTTGAGAAGTAGATGGATACAGGATAACCTTCCTATAGTGAAGATACCTGTAAGTATGTATATGGATAGGACTTAAATATTCCTTTGAGTTTAAGAAACCTAATAGCACCACATCACCACCTTGCTCAACCCCTTCAGGTTCTCTAGCAGAAGGAGCCAAGACAGTGGTAGTTTCACATGGAACCTTGCACCAAGCTTTAGTGCATCCTTCATCACATACCCCTGCAGCCTTGAATATGACATTTGGCGGCATTCCCTTACCGACATTCCAGCGTGATTATAGGGCGTTCTGTGCTAGCTGCTGCCTCATGGACTTGGGTTAAGGATGCTTTCTTGGAATAATTCTTTCACATAGGAGAGATAGTGTGGCAACGTCCAGCAATGAAGCCAACCCTATCCTCTGCCACACCAGGGAGGGGGTACTCTGCATCCAGGAATTTTAAAATTTTCAAATGTAGACATTACTGAAATAAAAAAATATACAAAGGAAGAAACAGCAAAATGTTTACATTTATAGCTCATACATTCAGTAGCATAAAGTTTAAAGAGATGAAAACAATCATAGCACCATAGCCACTCATGTGTCTCCCTGAGGTGCCACCCCATTCATTGTTTGATGGGCTGCCCCATCCAATACCACCCTCCGTGTGTGACAGTGGAAAGAGCCCAGACTGTGTTCCTTCCCCACAGCACCCAGGAATGTGCTGGATAGTAACATGTAATAATGTTTGCATCCATGTAAATCTCAAGTTAGAGAATTATTTTTAGTTGCATTGCCAGTAATGTGCTTTACGTTTGACAGAGAGTTGCTAAGCATTGGTGCAATGTTGGGCCACAGAGAGGATTTGCTCTTTATTTTGTGAACAGTGTAGTATCGATTGTACATGAGCAGAATGCCAGTTTTATTTTTATTTTCTCCTCAGTGCTGTGACAAAATGTCAGTTTGACAACGAACATACATTTGAATAAGGTCCTTCAATACCTTGCCTTTGAGGTAAAAGTGTTGTCAACTGAATTGAGCTGATGTACATAGCTACTTTGCAAATTACTTGATATTTGACACTTGAAAATGGAAATACTTTGCACTTTTTTGTACTGAAATGATAATTAAAAGAGGTTATATTATTATTGCAGAAGCAAAATTGTGACTGGGTTAATAATCTGCAGCCTGGACTAAAGAATGAATTCAATCACACTGCACATATTGTGGAATTGAAATTCAGTTAAATAAATTATACGGGTGAACACAAAAATGGTAAATATTGTTGAAAGTCCACCTGCATCAGTTTTATCACTTTTAAGAAATGAAATCTGCTGTCCTTTTCTAGCCTGGCTTTGCTATCTTTCAGCAATGCAATCACGTTCAAACTGTGTTTTAAAATGTCCTAACAAACCATTTAGTTCAACAGGTGATAAGTGCTGGCTTATTCAGTATGCCTACGTCCTGGGATTGAATTTTCAAGGAGCATTCCCATCCAAGTACAAGGGAGCTTCATTCTGTCAAAGGGAATACAAAACAAACAGCAGTGTGCTTAGAAGAAGACTGTTAGTGAGAAGTCAAGTGGCTTGCCTTCTCAAAAATATATTACCCAGTAGTGCATAAAGAGGTTGTACAGCTAGACGGATGTTAAACCTCAACTCGGGAGTAAACTGAGGAGCTCTAGATTCTACCTTTTTAGTTGTAAACTCACAATAGGTGTTAAACTTTATCATACACAATGAAGCAAGCCACTTATGCATTTTCACTCTGATAGTGATGGCCGTGCCATTGCAAACTGTAGACAAATATCAGTAACCACTAAACGGCGGAAGAACACCTTTCAACTTCTAGTATATAATTTTCTCACTGACTTCTATTCATGTTGTAGAACCTATATCAAGCTTAAGTTTAATTCTCAGTTAACCATACATGAACAACCATGAGTACAGCCAAATGAAGCGTTACTCTTGAGCCAAATTGCAAAACAGTACCAATGCAACACATATAGCATATATAAGACAGTAAGCTCATATAAGATATCAGTAAAATACTGATATCGTAAAAAATATACAGTCCAAGACCCTGACTCCATGAATGTTGCAGCAGTCTGCAGTCAAACACAATCAGCTTGCCTTCTGCCAAGCAAACACTGGGGGGAAGCACTGATTCCAGCTTGCATGCTGCGCCACATCACCAAATGTGATAGTGATGCTAATCACATTTGTTTGCATTAGGTCCATTTTCTTTCGTATTCAAGTATCTCTCTAAATGTCTTTTAAGCATTGTAATCTTTTCTGCTTTCATTGGCTCATTCCAAATATTCACTACCATCTGTGCAAAAGAACTTACCCATTAGACATCCTTTAAACTTCTCCCCTCTCATGATAAATTTGTGCCCTCTAGTTTTGAACTTGGTTTCCTGGGAAAACTATTTTGACTATACATCCTATCTATGTCTGCCATACACTTGCAAACTGTAAGGTCACACCCCCGCCCCGTCTCTATATTTTAATGAGAACAAACCCAGCTGATTTTGTCCCTCCTTGGAGCTGCAGCCATCCATTCCTGACAACTTCCTGTTGAGGCTGTCTTTGTGACCGAACCCTCTGTGGCAACCAAAACTGTAGACAAATAGTTTTAAATGTGTCCTAACCAATATTCTGTACAACTGCAAGGTGACATCCAAACTCTTTCTTTTAACATTGAACTTGCCAGAAATGTTACTTTTTCTCAGGCACCATCTCTTTATATGGAAATGATGAATTCCATAGTGGAATGTAACCTCACTTGCTCTGCAATAATAATCAAATAAATATGATGTGTTGCCTGGTGAAGCTGATAAAAAATTGGTTAGTGGAAGAGCTGCACTACAAACTGCAATGACGAAAACAATTTTGAAGAGAAATAATTAATATAATACCTAATGAGTTCATGAACATCCTGAAGCATGTGCCTGGATGTCTACCCGAGTGAGGAAATGTGATTAAAGTTAAAATGTGGGGAGTTGATTACTTCTTTGCAATAAGTAGAGTTCAAGTTTGTGGCAACTATTCCTCAATAATTCAATCCTTATTTGATAATTCTTGATGTATTTTTCTTAGCCTCGTTTTGTTCGTTTATATTAGTAAACCACATTTTGTTTCATGTACCTTTGATTCCTCTAAATACTGGATTCCTGTAAATTATTGAGATTGCTTATACATGTTTGAATTTCAGATAATTGGTATTTCTAATGGAGCTTTGAGGGTGGTGACTGTTATAGATCAGTGAATGACATTTTGATAATCATAATAATTAAAGTATACATTTGACATGTATTTATGGTACAGATGCTGATTGCTGAAGTCAATGCAGTACCACCTATGTAAGTGTATTCAAGTTACTTTGTAGATGTGACTTCACAAGGTATAAACAATGGGATAAATACACAATAATATAAACATCACTACAAAGTAATGGTCATTTCAGGAAAACCAGTAGGGAAATCTACTGAGATATTTTGTACATCATACATTGCAATAACCCATTCTTAACATTTGTAGCTAAACAGAAATTAAAATAGGGCTGAGGTGTTTGAGGAGTGGAAAGATGGAACATCATGTTTGGGCTGGGGTTCTTTCTACTCAGTGATGCACCATCAATAACTCTCAGAGATGTGAGGTGAGAGATAGGCCTTTATTAGCTGGAAGAAAGCACTGTCAGCAGCAAGAGACCATCACACAACATCCTGGAGACTAAAGGAGGAGCAGTGCCTCCAATCACCTTTATACAGGGGTCTGTGGGAGGAGCCACAGGAGCAGTCAGCAGGGGAGGCATGTCCAGACAGGTATGTGTAGTTCACCACACTCAGTTAGTCCAAATAAATGAAACGGTTAATTTAAATGGCCTTCTGATTGTATACTGTATCTCTGCTAAAGGAGGGCATGTGATGGGGTTGATAATGGGGAAGAGAGGGACACTGGTGTGCAGTAGAACTGAGTAAAGTATGGTTGAGACCAGAGTTAATAGATTTTTTTTATTAGTTCTGTATGGAACACTTTAACTTGTTCATTGATACAATTGATGTTGATAAACTTTCACTTGAACTGAAGTAATATCATTTTATGTATGGATGCAGTGCCTTTATAGACTTTACCATTAATTTTCATTGTAAAATAAAATTAATCTGAAGGTTTTCCTTAGTGGTAGAATATTTAACAAACATGAAAGGGTTTTGCGTATGAAACTGGTGATGTGTAGTGTGCTGAAACATGTCTTGGACATGGGAACCTTTCTTTCACTATGCAATTGTCCATGGCCCCCAATAGAATTAGTTTTGCACACTGTGACAAAGTGGAGCTCACAGTTATGGAAAACTCAGGGTTATTTTGAGATGGTCATACCACTGAAGCATGATGAGGGCCATGAACACATTGTCAGAGCATTATAAGGCTGAGGCAAGGAACATGGATGCATAACTATCCAGGTGTTCCAATTGTGGATAGTCCAGAGGAAATCTGCAGTGACTGTGGAGGAGGTTACCAAATGTTATTTGTATTTTCTGTTATAGTTCAAAAGTAGAATTTACTCAAAATAAAATATGCACAAAAGAAAATATTTCAACAAGAATGGTCATTATATAGTAATGTTAAATTATTATTTTAAAACCATGGCACCATGGCCCACACTTCGCCTTCCTCACCCCCAGGATGATACTCACTTTCATTTTTATTTGGAATTGCGGAGGGTTAAAGGTGAGCTGCAGATTGATCCACGCTTTGGTCTCAGTGGTAATGTACCAGTGCAGACTTGTAATCCAGAATGAAGGGTGCTTCTCTCTTTTGACTGCTTCTGCACGTGGTTGAACCAGGCTTCTTAACACTGTTCATATTCTAATGCCTCAGTGCATAATCGTTTCATACACAAGAGGATTCAGAGGCAAACTGGTGCTGGTGCAAGAACAGCACATTAAAAAGTACCAAACTGTGCTTACCAAACAGAGGTGCTATTACATTCACAGCACAGTGCTTCTGCACAGTGCAGAATTTCTAGACCTCAGTTGATCTTGTTTTCGCTGTTTGATTGATTGGGTCATGAGCTTGGCCGGACAGAATGTGAGATGGGAGAAATTGAATATGTAGAAGGGATAAGCTCAATCTTCCACTTTGTTATTTCATGCTTGTATCCTTAAAAGTTTTGAGACTGAAAATTGACCCCTGTCTTTGAGTCACTCTCTTTTGCATGCTTTTCTTGTCTGACATTTGATTAAAATCATCTTTTCATTTATTTTCTGGTACATAGAATATTATGTCGGTGCCATGGTAGCATAACAGTTAGCATGAAGCTATCATAGCTCAAGGTATTTCAGAGTTATGTAAGGAGTCTCCGTACGTCCTCCCTGGATAATTCGTGGGTTTCCCCTGATACTCTGGTTTTCTCCCACAGTGCAAAGGCAGACTGGGTAGGTTAATTGGTCATTTGAAGTGGTCCCACGATCAGGGTTGTGGGGCTGCTGGGATGGCATGGTTCAAAGAGCTGGAAAGGCCAACTCTGGGATGTGCCAGCAAATAAATAAATAAATGCACAAGTTTTCAGATGTCACAGCTTATTATAATGTCTTGTATTCAGTTGATTCCAAATATCACAGTAAAGCCATTGTCTTGATCACAAAAAAACAAAAGCCTGCCTATCACAACAACCATTTCTTACTACGAGATTCTACCCTCACAAACTTCAGTCTTCTGTTTTCTTTCCATTTATCCATTGTACCCATCGGTAACATTTCAACATGACAATGCAACAACATCAAGAGTTCATTTTTGACTTACGTTGCTTAACTTCAATTATTGCCAATGTGCTTCCTAGGTTACAGTAGGTGCTGGCCAGAGTATGTTTGTCTGATTCAATATGATTGGTAAAATGGCAGATTGATGACTAATGGAGAACATGTTCCTTGATTCCTTGCGATGTGTGTTCAACCATAATGAATATTCAAAGTTTCACTATTTTGTAATTTGTCAAGTTGGGATATTGAACCTGAACACCATATAGGACCAGAATATCATCCTCAGTGTGTGATCTTTACTCTGGGCATTCCTTCATCTCCCTTTCCTTCCATTGTGGCACAGTAAAGAAACTCTCAATCCTGCGTCATTTCTGCATTCTATGCCTGAGGTGGCATGAGCTGGAGTCATAATGACAATTTCCTATGGACAAGTTTTGACTACCAGATCTAGTGCTGTACTATTTTGGGGGCTTGCATGATTGGCCTCTGAGATATTCAAGATTCAAGGTTCGAGAACTTTATTATCATTCTAACCATACATCAGCTCTGCAGGGCAGAATGAGACAGCGTTTTCCAGGAGCAGTCCAATCATAACATAACAAACGCAACACTAAATAATAAACATAACAATAAATAGTAAAACACAACAGCCACATGTCAGTTAAAAACAAGTTATGCGTCCAGTGCAAGTTAAAAGTGTCCAAAGCAGAGTCAGGTAGAGCAGCTATTTAGCAGTCTGACTGCCTGTGGGAGGAAGCTGTTTAGTAGCCTTGTGGTTTTAGTTTTGATGCTCCTGTAACGTTTACCTCATGGTAGAAGAACAAACAGTTCATGGAGAGGGTGTGAGAAGTCTTTAATGATGTAATGTGTCTTCTGGAGGCATCAATTCTGAAAGAGGTCTTGGACAGAAGGTAGGGAGACCCCAATAACCTTCTCTGCTCCCCTAACCACCCTCTGCATATATTAGAATGTCAGAGGAAATCTAATGAAGGATTTGTACAAAGACAAAATTCTTGTTTGTATGTTGGAGAAACCAACAGAATTATAATTGAAATGAACAACAGCTCACTTGCAATGTTTAGTTACTGATTTGTTGAAGTGAAGCTTTTTGACAACATGTACACAATAATTTTAAAAAATCCAAGACATTGTATAGAGTTCTTTGGACCTCATTGTAATGGTGTAGGAGGTCAGAGAAGGAGTGGATGTAAAATTAATGAGGCAAGCAGGAGGATGCTCAGGATCACTCTGCTGACTAAACATTGGTGCTTCACAAAGCAGTCACCCATGTTTGGTTTCTGTACTAGAAGAGGTGCCACTGCAAACACAGGATGCAGTACTTAGATTGGAAGAAGGGCAAATGAATCATTGTTTCAATTAGAAAGACTGATTGGGTCATTGGATGTGGGAAGGGAAGGGATGAAACAACAAGGGTTGCACTCCTTGTGGCTACACGAGAAAATAAGTGATGTGAGAACAGAAATAAAGTCACGCAAAGAAGAAAGTAAGTGCGCCATAAAAGGAAGGGCTAGTGAAAGAAACTCAACTGAGAGACATTTCTGTGTAAGCTTTTATATTTATATTTAGTTTTATATATAACACTTAAAAAATGCTGGAGGAACTCAGCAGGTCAGGCAGCATTTATGGAAATGAATAAACAATGAACATTTCAGGCTGAGCCCCTTCTCCAGGACTGGAAAGGAAGGAGGAAGACACAAGAATAAAAAGGGGCTGTGTTTTGGGGGTGGGGGGAAGGAGGACAACTAGAAGGTGATAGATGAAGCCAGGTAGGTAGAAAAAATATTTTGCAAGATGTTGCATTTAGGAGGCTTTAGTAAGTATTTTTTCCTCCTCTGAATCTGGATCTAGAAGCTGCAGGCAAAGCTGTGCCATCTCAAGCTACCGCATCTAAAGGTAACAAGTAGTGGAAATAGAGAAATATATTCTTCATGTTAGGAGGTAATATTCCTATTCCTCATAAAGTGGCAGAGTATCCAACTTACCATGAACACAGCCATAGGGCATCTGCTGATATCAAGTAAAAATCCATCAATGTAAACACTCACAGATGCTCTGTGTGTCAGGAACTAAATATTAATTTTCTGCATTTGTACTAAATAATTACTGACTAATTTGACTATTTTCCATTAGTTTGACAGACCTCTGTGCATTAGTTTTAAACTGCATTATTCACTTGCTTTTCTCTGAGATTGCTAAGCCATTATCCACAACAGTTACTGTACTGGACATCACCGGTTAATTACACAAAGCTTATACAGACGGTGACATAGAGACTGTGTGACTGGCTTTTCCTTCCCAAATTACACTAATAGCTTCACATACAAACATAAATTAAACCATTAGACAGCTAAAATTGTAATGACTGCAATTAACTTTCTACTTATGTAGTTCAAAAATGTTTTAGGGGGTCCTATTTAATAAAAAAGATAAATTACTTTTGTTGTTGAATGATACTGCGGAATAAGGGCCTTACTTTCTGCCCATATAAAATTCCATCAGCTTCTCATTTCCTGTTAAGCCATTTGGGAAATTAGGTTTATCTTTTGACTTATGGTGATAGGAGCAATCTAGTTTTTATGACATGATGTGTTGATAATTATTCTATTGCTTATTGACATCTTGCAGGCACCAGCATTGCCAATGAAAATACCATTTTCCATCTGAATGCAAGTGATTTTTTCGGTATCATTTTAGATTTCTATCTTGTTGTTCATCACACAGTCAGGACTGTTGGAAGAGCCAGAAACATATATTTTCATTATTAATTTATGGGAATCTACCTGGGTATATTCATGGCATCCAACAAGATATTTGACTCATTAGTTAATTCAGTGCAAGCACTATACATTGGACAGTGGGTGAAAGACAAAAGCTATCATCAGGTTATTTCATCAGCATATAAAGTCCCATGGCACTCTGCAAATAAAATTAATGTTTGCATAAAATTTCAGATAGGCATCCAGTTTCCAATTATCTGTCATTCCTGTATGTAATTTTCCTTCACAAATCTGAAGCAATTTCCACACCTAGTGCAGCAGCACCAGTGGCTTGATTTAGCCTGAATGGCTGTGTAACACAGGAATTGCTGATTTACAGGCTTTCCCAGAGTCACATCCAGAAAGGCCTACCAAATGCAGCTGGATGATCATCAGTTAAGTGGAAGACATTCTTTGGTCCACACAAAATTTGTTCTCCCTGCAAGCGTAAGTGCTACACCTGTCCCTACACCTTCTCTCTTAGGGTGCCAAACAGTCCTTCCAGGTGAGGATATGTCCATACATGGCCTCTACTGCCACGATGAGGCCAAACTCAGGTTGGAGAAGCAACACTTCATATACCGCCTGGATAGATTCCAGCCCCTTGGTATGAACATCACATTCTCCAACTTCCGGTAATTCCATCCTTCTCCCTTCCCCCATCCCACTTTCACTCTGCCCCCTCTTCTAGCTGTTTATCACCTCTCTCATGATTCTGCCTTCTTCTATTATCCATAGTACTTTCCCCTTACATTCCTTCTTCACCTCTCTGGCCTAACCCCTCCCTGCTTCCCCTCCCCCACCCCTTGATCTTTCCTCTGATTGGTTTTTCACCTGGCATCTTCCACCCTCCACCCACCTTCTTTATAGGGCCCCTGCTCCCTCCTTCTTCAGTCCCAACGAAGGGTCTCAGCCCGAAACGTTGACTGATCATTTCAACAAATGCTGCCCAACCTGCTGAGTTCATCCAGCCTTTTTGTACATCTTGTGGTCTTTCAGTACAGCAGGATATCCTTAAAGGAATGTGGCTGACTGGTACATACTGAAGGGCAGATTGAAACTTGGTGCAGCCAATACAAAGTTTCTGTTGGGAAGGACAACTCATAGGGATAATGAAGGGCGACGTCTGATAGGGAAACCCTTCAAAGAACTGAAGCGTGTATTATCACATGGAGCTACAAATATGGCAGTGGTGCTCGGTATGAAAAACAGGACGTGCTAACACTAATGAATGTATCAAGATAGTTTAGAATTACCACAATTTCTGACTCTAAATTTATGTGTTACTGGTAAGCAGCCCTTGTTTTTACACTTGTTCATCACACATACTGTAAGTACATAACAGTAAAAATGACTACATACTATTAATATAATGAATATATAATGTGTACAGGGTAACAGAAACAGCACAGCAGCACTGGGAGAATAAATGCCTGAATCAGCTGTTGAACAACAACAGACAACAACAGGCTTTCAGTCTCTACGTATGATACCGTGTTTTGATTTAGACATTACAGTACACTGTATTTGTATTTAACTTTTTTGGTTTTTATGTAAAGTATAAAAACAATCAGCATTCTAGACTTGTTTTAGTGTTAGGTTTTCATCAGTGATGATCTTCACAAACTTATCAATGAATTTCCCTGCTACTTTGTGATCAGCAGACACATGATTTTTGCAATTTTTTACATCTTTAAAAATTTAATGCCCTTCCTTTTCTTAAATTTCTGCAACCAGCTGAATATTCACAATTACTTTCAATTTTCAGTCCGTTGTGATAAATTCTTACTTGTTTCATGATCAGCATACTGTTAAATGGCATATGTTCACTCCACTGCCGACAAATCCACTCTTTCAATACATGCTTGAGATCTTTATTTTTAGCTTTATGCAGTGTTTTTCTATTTTTCATTATCTGCTGATCATTACATATGTGAGGTCACCTCTCAGAACCATCTGTGATGCACAGACACCTGTGTATTCCATGGGAACCTTCCCAGCACCTTGTGGAACTTTCTATTTATGACGTCATATGAGCACTCGAAAAAAAATCAGATTTTGGAGTTTTTTGGATTTTGAAGTTTCAAATATGGGGTGCTCAACCTAAAATTCCATTTGCAATGTTCCTTTTAATGCACATTGATCCTGAATGGACTGTTAATGACACACATAAACTTTTTTTATTTAATTATTGCAATTCTTAATTGGAATCCCATTTGGGTAAATCCAAAGTCATCTTCTCTTCTTCAAAACCTTCCCCTCTCCCTTCTCTACCCTATTTATGTCTTCTATATACCAATGTTATGCCTCAGACCGACTGTCAACTAGAGCATTGATACTGGCTGGCAGGTTTTTCCTCACTATTGTGATGTTAACAATAAAACATTTCTCTGGATGTAGTTGTAGTGCCTTGATGACTATCTGAATCAAGCTTCAGTAGTATTGCTTCAGATTTGTACTCTGCCAGTTGAGCAGTATAGTTCATTGTTTTACCTTTTTAACTAATAACCACTTTATGATTACACATAGTAAATGTGAGCTCAGCTAGCCTCTTTCATTGGTCAGATCCAATCCATTATTGAATAAATTTGATCCACATCCACATCAAAGCATTGAGTTAAAATTACAACTCCATGTTTCCACTCCACACTCAGATTTCTGCTGTAGACCATAGTTTTTTCTAGGGAATGCCCTGTATAAAGCAATGACAATCTATGTTAGACATCAATAAATTTGTATGCTCCTTTCCTTTTCTAGCTTCATTCCTGTGTTTTCTACACTGTTCCAGCTATTCTGCAGTGTTGAACTGCCAGTTATTGTTATAAGATATAATTATTATATTCTAATGTAAATGTTTGCCAGTCTCTGGAAAGTGGGCAGTGGTGTGATAGAATGTGGAGATTGTGGTGGGTCTAGTTTTGGGAACTCCAGCCGGAGAAAATGGATTTTGGTCCAATTTGGAAATTATGCCACTGCATTTATCTTTGTCCTTTGTAATAACTATGCTAAATTCAACTGAATCATGATCGTCATCACTAGTAGTTCGCTCCAAACCACTTCTCACACTTGGCTTACAATACACTGAAATATTATATAAGCCTGACTCTCACAGCAACCTGGAATATTCCTCTTCCCATCTTGTCTCTAGCAAAAGTGCATTCCCCTTCTCATAATTCCTCTGTCTCCACCGCATCTGCTCTCAGGATGAGGCTTTTCATTTCAGGACGAAGGAAATGTCTTCCTTTTTTAAACAAAGGTGCTTCCCTTCTTCCACCATCAACTCTGCTCTCAAACGCATCTCTCCCATTCCACGAACTTCTGCCCTCACCCCATCCTCCTGCCAAACCACTCGGGATAGGGCACCCCTTGTCCTCACCTTCCATCCCACCAGCCTCTGGGTCCAACGTATAATTATCCATAACTTCCGCTACCTTTAATGGGATCCCACTACCAAGCACATCCTACCCTCCCCCCTTTCTGCTTACCACAGGGATCGCTCCCTATGTGACTCCCTTGTCCATTTGTTCCCCCCCCCCCAATCCCTTCCCACCGATCTCCCTCTTGGCATTTATCCTTGTAAGTGGAACAAGTGCTACACCTGCCCTTACACTTCCTCCCTCACCACCATTCAGGGTCCCAGACAGTCTTTCCAGGTGAGGCGACACTTCACCTGTGAGTCGGCTGGTGTGGTATACTGCATCCGGTGCTCCTAGCACAGCCCTTTATATATTGGTAAGACCTGACGCAGACTGGAAGACTGTTTCGCTGAACACCTATGCTCTGCCCGCCAGAGAAAGCAGGATCTCCCATTGGCCACACATTTTAATTCCACGTCCCATTCCCATTCTGATATGTCAGTCCATGGCCTCCTTTACTATCAAGATGAAGCCACACTTTGGAGGAACAACATCTTATATTTTGTCTGGGTAGCCTCCAACTTGATGGCATGAACATTGACTTCTCTAACTTCCATTAATGCCCCTCCTCCCCTTCTTACCCTATCCCTGATTTATTTATTTTCCCCCCTACCCTTTTTGTTTTCTCTCTGCCCTTCACTCTGCCTGTTCTCCATCTCCCTCTGGTCCTCCCCTCCCCCTTTCTTTCTCCCTAGGCCTCCCGTCCCATGATCCTTTCCCTTCTCCAGCTCTGTATCCCTTTTGTCAATCACCTTTCTAGCTCTTAGCTTCACCCCACCCCCTCCAGTCTTCTCCTATCATTTCGCATTTCCCCCTTCCCCTCCTACTTTCAAATCTCTTACTATCTTTTCTTTCAATTAGTCCTGATGAAGGGTCTTGGCCCAAAATGTCGACAGTGCTTCTCCTATAGATGCTGCCTTGCCTGCTGTGTTCCACCAGCATCTTGTGGGTATTGCTTGAATTTCCAGCAACTGCAGAATTCCTCGTGTTTGCTTGTTATATAAGTATTTTTCCTTTTGTACCTTTTACAATGTTTATATCCTAGCTGATATTAGGCTGGTTGAAGTTGTTAACGCTGTACTGTTATTTTTGAACTTCTCAAAAGTTCTCAGACTTGTTACTTCGCCTTCTCTTGTTTAAATTTTCAGTCCAACCTTCCTATTTCTACAGAGGTCAAAGTTTCTAAACTTTTATCCAATGATTTACATAGAACTTCCTTGTCTTTTATTTATGGGCTGCAAGAATAAAAGAATGAAAAATTCTTTGTATCATTTTGTAAAATGCCACCCTGGTTTTAGAAGCCAATGGGTCAAACTGAGCTGCTAAATCACAGTAGTGCTAATGCCTCTGCATATTTGGTGCAGTACCTGCACCAGCTTCATGCAGCAAGATGCACGGTAAAATGCAAATATCTATAAATTGCTCTATCATTAGTTTAGGAAAATGTGTCATTTATGTCTGTCTCACTATTAAAATACATTGAATGTTGTGAACTTGCTGTATTTGAGCAGGAGGTACGAAAGAAACCCTCCAGCACATATTTAAAACTAGTAATTAATAACATAAATCCCTATTTAACAATGTGATCATTGTTAGTTAATGTCAATCAGCCTCTCTGGCTCTGAAAACAAATGGAGAGAAGGGTGAAGTCTCACTTCAACAAGTTTTGTGACTTTTGTGGATAGATTACTATTTTTAAATTTAAGTTAGTTCTCCATTATCTGTTAATTACGCTTTCACTCATTCTTCTTTGCCAATCTTTAAATGTTATTGTTTAATGAGGTACTGTCATGGTAATCTTGTTCATTCTTATTTTAAGGATTAAAATCACATTGAAAAGTATATCTAATGGAATCTTGCAACACAGACCTTGCTAAATCTTGCACTTCGGTAGAAGAAATAAAGCTGTAGACTGTTTTCTAAATGGGGAAAAGTCAGAAATCAGAGGTGCAAAGGAAGTCGAGAATGTCTTAGTGCAGGGTTCCCTAAATTAACTTAACTTCCAGGTCAATTCAGTAGTGAGGATGACAAATTCAATGAAAGCATTTGTTTTGATAGGACCACAGTACAAAAGAAAGGATGTAAAGAGTCCATTCTCCTCTCCAATCATATTCCTTCTCCAGTCTGAAGAAGGGTCTCGGCACAATACGTCAACTGTTTATTCATTTCCATAGGTGCTGCCTGACTTGCTGAGTTCCTCTAGTATTTTGTGTGTGTTACATTGCATGTCCAGTATCTGCAGAATTTCTTATGCTAAGGATGTAATGTTGAGGCTTTGTAAGGTGTTAGTCAAACAACATTTATGTATAGTTGGCAGATTTAGGTGCCATATTTAAGAATGGATGTCTATGGATAGATGTGCTGACATTGCAAAAGGTCCAGAGGAGGTTTTCAAGAATGATCCTAAGATCAAAAAGTTTAATGGATGAGGAGTATTTGATGGCTTTAAGTATGTACTCGTTGGTGTTTAGAAGAATGTGGGGGTTTCTCATTGTAATTTATCAAATGTTGAAAGGCCTGGATAGAGTGGGCACCACCTCAATCAGCCTCTCTGCCTCTGAAAACAGAGAACAGCCCTTTAGGATGTCTTTGCAGCTTATGGTCTGCTATGTTGAAGCCATGAAACTTGTCTTGCTAGCTCTTAGACAGAAATCATCCCAATCTCCTGTCAATGCCCTGCAGTAATGTTCACTTTAAATATTTGTCCAGCTCCCCTTACTTATTCTTTTCCTCTATAGTCCAAAAAATTTTTGATTTCAAATAGTGTTGTTCAAAGTGCTCTCAACTTTGCTCCAAAGGAAACCCCCCATTTTAGAAATAGCTTTTACTCTTTCTTTGGTAAATATTCAGTAAATCTTTTTTGCACTGTTTCTTGCTATAGCTTAGAATGAAGCCAATATCAAGCTAAAGTGTAAGTACTTGTCCTGTTAAATCCACAGATCTATATATAAACCACAGGGTGTTCCCTTGCTTCTGCAGCTCTTGCTAAAATTATACATTTTACCTCTTGCGTCTCCACATTTTTCCTACTAAAATGTATCATTTCACACTTCTTTGCATTAACTTCCAACTGCCATATGTCTGCTCATTTTACTGATCTATTTATGTCCTCATTTGCTGTTTCCATCTTTACAAATGAAAATAGTTTCTCAGCTTGGTATCACTAAAAACTTCAAAATTATGCTGTATAACACATGTCCTATTTCTTATTTGGTATTTAAAAGGATTACCACTCCCAACAGTGACTAGAAGAGAAAGCTATTGCTTACTTCCCTATAGATAATGAATACTTAGCCTCAGTATTCACCAGTGAGAGGGACATTGATGAATGAGAGGTCAGCATTGAGCAGACTAATGTGCTGGGAAAAGTTAAGGATAAGATAGATGATGATGTGGAACTTCTGAAAAACATTAGCGTAGCTAAGGCCCGGGGCTAGATGGGGTATACCTCAGGTTACTACAGGAAGTGAGGGAAGAGATTGCTGTGCTGTTAACAATGATCCTTATATCATCACTGGCCACAGGAGTATCATCTGCAGATTGGAGAATGGCAAATGCTAGTCCTTTGTTCAAGAAAGGTAACAAGAATAATCCTGGGAATTATAGACCAGTGAAAATACACAAGTGGTGGGCAAACTTTTGGACAGGATTCTTAGAGACAAGATTTTCAAGCATTTGGGGAAGCATAGTCTGATTAGGGATAGTCAGCATGGCACTGTGAAGGGCTGATCATGCCTTACAAGCCTGACTGAATTCTTTGAGGAAGTGACAAACATATTAATGAAGTTAGTTGGATCAGGAAGATGCCTGACAAGGTTCTCCATGGTAGGCGCATTCAGAGAGGGATCCAGGGAAGAATGGCTGCATGGATTCAGAACTGGCTTTCCCACAGAATATAATAAATGGACCTTACTCTGCCTGGAGGTTGGTTACTAGGGATGTTGTGTAACGATCTGTTCTGGGATCCCTGCTCTATGATTTCTGAAAATGACTTGGAAAAGGAGGTGGAAGGGTGGTTAGTAAGTCTGCAGATGACACATAGATTTCACACACCTTTTCACTAACTTGTTCTAGGTTACAGTGGGGCATTGATAGGATGCAGAACTAGGCTAAGAAATGGCTGATGGAGTTTAATCTGGAAAAGTACAATGCAATACACTTTGGAAGCTTGAGCTTGAAAGCAGAGTACCAGATCAATGGCACGATTCATAGCCTATTTTTCCAGAGTGGCATTGATTAATATGAGAGGGCATAAATTTAAGGTGATTAGAGGAAAATATAGGTGGGATTTCAGGGATAGGTTTTCTTTTCTTTACGCAGAGCGAAGTGTGTGCATAGAACGTACTGGCAGGAGTGGTGGTAGGGCCAGAAAAGTTATGAACATTTAATATGGCTCTTAATTAGGCATGTAGATGAAAGAAAACTGGAAGAGTATGTGGGAGGAAAGGGTAAATTTGACCTTGGAATAGATTAAAGATTCAGCACAATATCATGAACTGAAGGACTTGTATGGTGCTGGACTGCTCTATGTTCCATGTTCTATGTAGATGGAAAACCAAGTATTTATTCTTATTTTCTCATCCTGACTCAAAGATGTGTAGGATGCTAAACTATGGAGAGACTGCAAATGGATATCAAGCGGTTTAGTAAGTGAGAAAAATCTGGAAGTACCACTTTGGGAAATTTGAAATTGTCCATTTTACTTTAATTTTTTTAAAGTTCATTTTCAAAATATTTAGAGATTACAAGGCTCTGAATAGTAGGGGAGATCTGGATATCCACTCGTGTCACTTACAAAAGTGAGTGTGCAGATAATTAGGAAAGCACTGCAAGCAATTCAAAGGTTTTTTAAATTGATGCCAGGAATTCCTGTCTTAAATAGGAGGCCTTGCTGTTACTTGGTGTGTGGTGGTGCTGGCACTTCCTACTGAAGGAGGTGGCGGGAGGGGGGAGGTTGATGCTTTGCTGCTGCTTGTGCAGGAATTGGGAGAGTAAGGGCTTTGGGGTTCTAATGTTTTTCAGTCGTTCACTCTTTGGGATGTTCTTCTACTTTGTGGATGTCTGTGAAGAGTCAGAATTTCAGATTGTGTACTGTGCACATTCTCTGATATTAAAATGGAACCATTTGAACCATTTAAATTGACAAGTTGTTTTATGAAAAATGATTGGACAGGTTAGGCAGTATAAAGAGTAAGAAAGGGGCCAACTAATAGATAGAAAATTCTGAGAGTTCTTTGCTGAGGCGGTGTGTAGCACATACATTTTCCTGTTACAATATCCAGAATTAAGGGCCACCATTTCAAACCAAGATTCTTTCTCCAGAGAAATGTGAGTCTTTGGAACTTTTATTATCAAAGGGCAATGGAAAAAAAAATAATTGAACACTTTTAAAGCCAAAAGTGAATGGAAATCTAGCAAGAGTATGGTATAGACTAATATGCAAAGTTGAGGTAGGCCATAATCTTAATATGCAAAGTTGAGATAGGCCATAATCTTAATGAGCAATGGAGCTATCATCTCCTGGTCCTAGTATCTAGAATCCATTGAAAAAAAAACTATAAACAACACCTTAAAATACTTCAAACAATTTTACATATGGTTATAATTTTTGTTGAAGTAAATGCTTACTTAAAACTTAATAAATAAAGCTTAATATTTCAAACTACAAGGTCATCAACCCTCCTTAAATGAATGGAAATGTGTTCATAAGCCAGTCATCTCAGGGATCACTTCTGCCACTCTTCCAGGTTATCAGTGCACTGCCATTGGACTCTGTGGTGAAGTGGGAGGCAGAAACCTCTGACATGTAATCTCCAGTCATCATGCCCTCCTGCGTTTACCTAAGTATGTGGGGAAGTTAGAGGCAAGCTGACAGTTGGTGGAAGAGATGCATATAGGGTTGAATGAGGATAGAAAAAAAGAAAAGAAAAGAGGGTTCAAAAATGAAAAGAAAGCAATGCTAAAACTATGAGATGGTTGCTGGAAATCTGAAATAAATAATGCTGATAATACACAAGATCTGTGCAAGTAAGAAGAACCGAGTTTGCAAGGCAGGATGATGAACTTCCATCAGTTCGGCTGGTTCTGATACAAACTGGAAAGGCTGGTTATCTGAACTAGTTGAACGCCATGTTGAATCCTCAGGGCTGTAACTTACTGAGCTGGAAGGCGAGATGCTGTTCCTCATGCTTATATTGGGCATCAAAGGAGCGTATAAGATGCCAAAGATGTCATATATAATTACAGTAAGGACCATCAGTTCAATTCCAGGGACCACAGGCTTGATTATCAATGTATCATAATGTAGCTATATGCCTCCGTTCAAGCTCCTTGGTTAACCTAGCTAGCTGATTATTCTGTGGCTCAGCTGTTCATCCATGTATGGAGGTCAGAACTGTTATAACCAAAGATACCAATCAAACTACTGCAACCACCATAGCATTCTCAATTAGTCATCTTTAATCCTGCTCACCGATATATCTCTCCTCCTTCCTCCACGATAGGAAATTATTCCCCTTGCACTTCCAGAATATTCCTTGCTGTCAGAGAATTAAATTTGCTAATCATTTAATTGCATGTTATTGCAACACTCCTCTCTATCAGTACTGTTTCTTCTCCTCCATACTATGACTTTACAACCCTATCCCTGCTCTCTTGCTAATTTCTTCACTGATAACGCTTGTAACTCCATTGACACCATGGCTGAATAGATAACTTGGGATTGTGGACTTGAGTATTTAGACCACATCTCCTCAAAGCAAATCAGGAAATTTCTATTTTTGCTGGGGGTTAGCCACTCCATCCCGTGAGACTATGTGCCCAACATAGCTAACAGATGTTTTGCAGAACTGGCATTTGCCCAGGGTGAGTTTTAATCCTTCAGCTGTCAGGCAGCCCAGCACCTTTAGCAGCATCATTTCATGTTCTCCAAGGTGGATCCAAAAACTATGACGTCATTCAGATACACCTCTGTCCCCTAGACAAACCTCGTTTTATCCTTCACAGAACCCCGGCTGCAATCCAGGCTGTCCACAGATAGTCCTCCCCCCAATTTCACCTGACTCAGCGGGAGAAAGGCGGGGAGTTTCTTCCTCAATCAATGGGGAGTTAGCAAAAGGCAACATAAGCCACATATCCAGGTCTTCATCCGTTGAATCATTATCCCACTTGGGTGGGGGCCGGCCTAATCTCTCCTGCTATGGGCCCTGCAGTTGCCCTGCATATCTGCACAGTCCTCTTACTAGATGTAAGCTACAGCTCGGGCTCTGGGTCTACCTGCACCTCTTGTCCTGAGGCAGCAGGTGGTTCCAATGATGCATAGGCAGTGTTTTCCGCCATATGCATCAAATGCACGACTTGCAGTTTTCTTCGACCTCTGACTTCATCTGGGGCCAGTAAATCCGGTCTCTGAGCAATCCACAAGTCTTCTCCACGCCCAAGTGTCCCCAATCATCATGAAGTGACTTCAGCACAATCCTCCGATACCTCTCCAGCAGAACCAACTGACAAAGCTGGGTTTGGTCCAGGGGTGACATGACCCGGTATAAGATCTGGTTCTGCAACTCCAACCGAGGCCATACTCTCAATAATGGAGGCAGTGACGTGTGTTTTGTCTCCTCCCTCTGATCCATGTCTCCCTTTACATCCGCTGACCAAATGGTCCAGATCATCTCACTGAGCAGCTGCCATTTCCCCAGAACTCAATTCCAGCAGCTGCTTCATCTTCAGAGCAGTCAGGTTACAGTAAACTTTGGGGATGGCATCATCAGAAGCTCCCAACTGATCCACCGCTCGATCCTGCCCCCTCTCTGCCTTCACGGTGATGGCAGACTGACACATGTCATTCACCCTGGGGCAGGAATACTCTCCCACTCCTCGTCCTTGTCCAGTCCCTCATGTGCCCGTCGACACAAAGCCTCAGCATTAACGTTCCAGCTTCCTGGCTGGTACTTCGGGCTGAAATCACAGGCAGACAATGCAGCCAACCATCGATGGCCTGTGGCATCCAGTTTTGCTGAGGTTAGGATATAAATTAGGGGGTTGTTGTCTATCCTCACCCCAAACTTGGCCCCGTAGATGTAGTCACTCAGCTTATCCACCACCACCCATTTCAATGCCAGAAATTCCAAATTGTCCGTGGGATAGTTTTTCTCGGAGGGCAACAGACTCCAGCTGACAAATGTAACAGGTCACAGTCCAATGCCCTGATCCTGATACAGAACACGTCGACCCCCACCCCCCCTAGGCTGGCATTCGTGTTGTGTACATATGGCAATTGGGGGTCTGCAAAAGCCACTACCGGTGCCTGGGTCAGCAGCTCCTTCAGTGACTGAAAGGCATCCTCACATTTTGCATCCCATCTCAGTCCAAAGGGTTCTGACCGACTAAGATACTCCCCACCCTCCTGTATTTTTCTCCCCCATCCCTTTCTTCTCTAATGGAGGATAACCGGACAGAAGCTGATTCAAAGGGTGACTCACTTTTGTGTATCCCTTCATAAACCTCCAATAGTAACCACAGAACCCAAGGAACGAGAGCAGAGCTCTCACAGCCTGGGGTCTTGGCCAAGTGGTCACTGCTTCTATCTTTGCTGGGGGTTAGCCACTCCATCCTGTGAGACTATGCGCCCAACATAGCTAACAGATGTTTTGCAGAACTGGCATTTGCCCAGGGTAAGTTTTAATCCTTCAGCTGTCAGGCAGCCCAGCACCTTTAGTAGCATCATTTCATGTTCTCCAAGGTGGATCCAAACACTATGACGTCATTCAGATACACCAATACCTCAAGCAAGTTCATATCCCCCACCGTCTTCTCCATAACCTGCTGGGAGGGTGCAGGGGCTCCTGATATGCCCTGGGGCATCCTTTCAAACGGGAAAATTCCCAGGGCACATACAAACGCCGCCTTCTCTTTGTTGATCTCAATCATTGCATATGGTGCAATGCCGAATGTCTTCCACCTCTAGTCTCCACAACTTTTCTCTCAATGGGGTGTCCTCAGTCACCTGGATAGTGTGATGAGGGCTCTTGGAACAACCCACATCAAACTAGTCAGTGGAAAAGACACCTTCCAACTTCAACATCTTCTCTACCAACCTCCTCTTCCAACCCTCAGGAACCAGGAAATCACTGAAGTTGAATGACTCAGTGGTCAACCTTCCCCCTTTTTCCAAAAGATTTTTTCCGGCTTGTCTCAGAAAGACACTAGACATTACCGTCACCGGGAACAGATGCATGAGGAGCATCCCCAGCTTGAAGGTGACTTCTCTCTTCATCGTGTTCCTGACAATCACTGCCATCCTGCTCGCCTGTACAACTGAGGGCTTCTGCAGTTTGGGCCTCACTAGTACTCCAGCGGGAAATCCCAACTCCACCTTGTGGTCTTCCGGTGTGTCCACTAAGAGGGCCTCATCCTCAGGCACTCCGGGAAATTTGAGGGATCCCCATCACTCTCACTACTTCCCCGGGCTGTACCATCATTGGCTTCAACTGGGTGAACCATACAGTCCCTTGTCTGAATTTGGTTTCTGGCCCACTGCTGCCAAGCACTTCCTCAAAAGCAGCTCGAAGCACCAAATGTATGGACAATGTCCCCAAAAAGCTCTCACACACCTTCTCCTTTCAGGCCCCCATGAGCCTTCTTACAAGAGGGGTGTTGGTCCCCACCAGAATTGAAACCCTGCCCTTCTCAACTGGGTCAAGACAAACCAGCACCAGTGTATCAAGGACCTTAGACACTCCCACATCGGACTCCGAAAACTCCAGCTTCACTGACAAATAACCATCGTGTGGATAATCACCGGCACTGAGACCCCAGATCTCCAGTACACTGAATGGTGTCAATGGTAAATGCTTCAGATACCGGTTGTAAAAAAAATGGTACAACAACGTGACCCGGGACCTATTGTCGAGTATGGCTTTGGCATAAATACCCTCTATCCATAGTCCCACTAAGCCTTCAGGAATTGGACTTTTCATTTTCTGGGTTCCTTGGTATATTGCTGAGAACGTGTTCCCACAGAGACACCAGGCCGTTCCTCACTGTGTCTCCACTAAGCTTTCCCAACGACTTACTCTGCTTAGGTACCTGGGGGCTCACTCTCCTTCTCGTGTGACACTAGCTGCCAGCAGCCTTCCACATTGTTCAATCCCTTAGGGGATCTGCACCCCTCCACCCCCATCAGCTCCATTGTATGGGGGGGGGGTCACACCTGTTGATAACAGCCATGATATTTCAGTTCTCAACTCTGCCACAATATGCTCTACCACTCCCCGGGGTAGGCTATCCATGGCCACTTCACCACAAGGGGCTACTACCAAGGACCGTACCTTGATGATGGAGCCCTCCCATGCCTCCAACGTGTCCTCCTTTTCCTGTACCTCTGTAATCAGCTCAACAAAAGAGAGGGGGGCGCATCTTATGAGATTGTCGGAGACCCCAAACGATCAGGTCTTGGGACTGGGTGCCCTTGGCTATCTGGTCCATTCTTAACTGATCCACCTCAGTCACCTGACTGACCCTTCCGTGCCACAAACAATTTAACTGCCCCTCCAGCCAAAAAATGTTTGCAGAAAGCTTCACCCCCTTCACCTGATGCATGTTCTGAAACCCTACCATGAGCTCCAGTGACCTCCCTGTTGTACAAAAAGTGCTCTCCAATGCGCCCACATAATCAGCAATGTTAGCTAAGGGATCAATGTTAACACAGCTCTCACCGTGTCAGTGGCTCTCCCACTCAAACTCACAACCAATCTCTGTCGCTTTACATCATCAGGGCACTGCTCCTCATCTAACAACTGAGAGGTCTGCTCCACCCAAGTCTCATACTCTCCTTCCCCTTTAGGGGTGGGCATTATTCCAGAGAATAGGAGGAGCTTACAATAGCAGGGACTTTGAGCCTGGGCATTTTTCCATTTATTCGCCAGAGAGGTAAGGGCAGATACTACCTCAGAATTCTCACTTTTCACTGGGGGACAGCAACTAATTAGATATTCCAAATCTGACCACTCCTTCCCCTCACTCCTCAGAAACAATATAACCCTGCCTTTAAAGTTTCCACCCCCAGCTATAGGAAACTCGACTTCTGACTCAGCCCACTCCACTACATCCCCTACTCCCTGACAGTATAGATAGGCCATGGCCCCGCCTCACCTGGGGAACCAATGGATGCTGGCAGTTCCACTACCATTACGCCAGTGCTAGTCTGAACTAAGACAAGGTCTAAGCCCACCATTTTATCAAATCTCTGTCCTACAGTCGTTACTTTGCCAACAGCTTTAACTGTACTTAAAAATCAAATTAACAATTCATCCAGGGTACAAATATTTGCCCTACTCATGCATACATTAGTTACCAGTAACCCCATGGAGGCACACCACTGCTGCACCCCTCCAACATCCATACCAGCACAGATTTAAACACACAACCCACTGGTTCGATGCTCAGGGCAATCACACAGCATCCAATGGAATCAATCCCGGATGAGCCCCCATAATTGTAACGCTCAAGTTTGGCCAGCATGGGTTTGTCTAGGGGAAGACAGCTTCTGGCCCAGCCAAACTGAGAAATCATCATTTGTGTGAATGCTGCATGATGTGTTGCCCGGTTAGAAATCTAAACCGCAAAATATCTGACAGTACACCACATGCAATTTAATGACTGAACTTTATAAAACATAACAGAGAGGCTATTACATTAGCAGTGAAACCTTATAGCACATTACATTTATAAACTGCCATAATCTTTCTTGGATATCTCTGTAGCTTAAACTTACCATTATTAACCATACCTATTATGATTTTATATTAAAATGCAGAAATAGATTAATTATAGTACCCATGATAATTCAATTTAAAGGGTCACGGTAACGGGAAATGTTGCTATCATAACTCTGCTCTTGTGGAACTGAAGGCACTATAGCATCATATTCAATGATTACTGGCAATCCAACCCTCAATGCCTTTGGAGATCTCATTATTTAGTGATTCTAGTATATTTTCCCATGCATTTTATCACAAGAATGCTTCATTGCAATCACATATATTTGTATGGTAATTGAAGAAATGCCCAGAAAAAAGTAATAGACTCAGTAAACAATAGCTGTAGCCATCAACATAGTACAAATTATAAGGAATAGGATTCTTAAGACTCCCTTTAAGACTGTTTACTCTTCAAATCCTAAATTACTTTTGGCCCACAATCTACAGTTTAAGCCATAGAAATTGTCAGATATTTCTCCATCATAAAAAATTGTATCTAAAGCAACTTTATAATAAATGTAGTTGAAACCCTGTTAAGATATACAGGTTATGTTAACATTGTATAATTGTAGCAATCTACGATTGTCAAAATAAAAATGAGATAGTTAGATTGAGGCACTAACAGCTGTGTCACTATGCCTAGGAGCAGGGAATAATGCAGCGAGGTTGGAATGCAAATAGAACCGCATTCAGCTTTTCTCTGATTCTTCCAACTGGATTTGAGTATCGTCTCTGCTCAGTTTGAACAGGTCATCAGCAACTGAAGAAGTTGACTTTATTCCAAAACTCCAAAATGCAAGCTCATGCCTTCAGCTTGGCTGACATACTGGGAGGATAAAATGGGACTGGCAAATGGTTGTCAGAAGCTTTCGGTTGTCTTTCAAGGGGGGAGGGCCCCACTGGCAGTTATAGATAAGAGATAAATAAGATGCTGCTGCTGGGTATCTCAGTCAGCTTAAACATGCCAGAGGTTAATTAAATAATGGGTCTTCCCTCCAGTCCCATTAATATCATAAGTGATGAGCCTGTGCATACCAAAAATAAGTAAAATACAATCCACCGAAAATACTTCAAAGTGATTAAAATACTAAGCAATCAACAGCTTTTAAATCTTCCATATACCTATTGAAATTTGAGGGGTTATGCAACCAGAACAGGTTTTGTTTACCTGCTACATTTGGTAACATCTAGTACCATTACTAGACTCTGTGGAGAGATCACTGCTAAACTCCATTGAACTATATGCTTGAAGGACATGTCTCCAAAGATCAGGTATACATTGGTACTTCGACATTTGGCTTCCCTCATGTACAGGAACTTGACTAGCAGTTAAATGTTAGTGGATGCTCTTTGGATCCATTGGCATTTACTAGCAAAATCTGACCCATTGTCTTTCTTCCCCATTTTTCTTACATAAATGTTGTAACTATTTTACTGTTTCCAGTGCCCCAGGCAACTAAAATAAGAAATCTCATTAAATTTCAACCTTTCTCTGTCATTCTGCAGTCAGATTAATTCTGTTTAATTAGAGCTAAAACAAAGCATTGCACTTCAGCAGAAAAGATAAATGTAAACAATTTTGTAGCTATTTTATGAATTATTTAGCTTATTTTATTTTCATGACTTAGTGTTCAACTGCACCAAACTGGTCACCTGTACAAACTAATTGCTGTTTTGAATTTTCCTTTCAGTAATTACTGTGCTTAATTTCCTATTGAATATACATTCATTGTTTGAGGCTTTACCTTTGGTATTTCAAGATGATACATTATAGATATTTACAATGAATCAACCTCAGCTGGTTTATAAATGTAATATTTTTCTGATTCATCCAGCATAATTCAGTAGAGACAGTTGGAAATTATTAGCCAGTTAATTGCTGAAAAGACAAGACTTGGTCAAGTATTTAAACTAAGACTGATACTGTCCAAAGGCAACTTTGCTAAAGAAGTCACAAATCTCTCTATTTATGCCTGTAACTATTGAAAAAGAAGTAAATGGAAAAGCATTTAATAAGTGAATAAAGAAAGGATGCGCTTGCTGTTGGCAGCAATTCTACTTCTACTATGTGAAGGGCAGTTGTAATTTCTGAAAATAAAATTATTTATTTTACAGTCATTCATGACCAGCATTTTTCTTGCTGCCTCTGATTTGTAATCCTGTCACCCGATACCTGGAACATTCATCTGACAACTTCCTCTCAGATTTTCAGATGTCAGTACCTGACCAACCCTTCCCCCCCCCCACACCATATCAATGAGCTTGTACATTGTCATATCACAAGAAAATCATACACTGCAATGGTGATTTCAGCCAATTGTACCTGTCACATTGCTATGAAAGCTATTTAATCTTGTCCTTTCGTCTTTGCTTTCACCATGCTTTTAGCAATATTGCTCTTCTGTTTATCAAGTGTCCTCCAAAAACCTATGATTAATTCCACTTCAATAATAATTTGTAGTAATTGCTTCTTTATTTTTATAATTTTTAGCATGAAAAATAGTTCTGATTCCCGTTTTCTGCTTCATTTCTGCTATTTTACTGTTTACTCCCTTGAACATTTCTATTACTCTCCCATTGACATGTTACTTCACAACCAACAGTGATCTAGTCATTCTGGTAGAAATTACAACCTGGTTGCCATCCCGGTGTAGTTGTAGTATTCCTGTTACCCTAAACTAAAAATGCTAACACTATTACAAATACAACTTAATCAATTCCAATTCTTGCTCAGCACCTTGCATTTCTGATCAATGCCCTCTTCAATATACATGTGGCAGATTTTGAATAGAATCAGTCAGAACTGAAACAAGGCCACCAATCCACAGTCCACACTGACCGCCAAACACTGATTGACGATAATCCGAAATGAATCCCATTTTATTCTCTACAAATCCAGCTCAACTCCCTCCAGATTCTACCACTATCCAGCACATAGAGAAATTTACAATGCCCAATTAACCTATCAAACTCATGCCCTTGGATGTGGGAGGATACAGTCACAGGGTGAATGTGTTAACTCTGACAGGGGTCTGGACTGAGCCAACTTTACTTCATATACACCAGCAGTTACATTCATGAACTTGAAGCTGAATACTTGACTGATATATGTCTTTCATCCTTACATCCACTAAGATTTTTATGGTTGTATATATTACAAGGAGGCACAAAATTATTGCCTGCCACCTAGTTGTACTGAAGCAACATACACAAAATACTGGAGGAATTTAGCAGATCTGGCAGCGTCCATGAATATACACAAATAGTTGACAATTTGGGCTAAGATCCTTTTTCAGGACTGGAAGTGGGGAAGATGACAGAATCAAAAACTGGGGGGGGGGGGGTAGTGAAGAAGGGTAGCTGGATTGTGATTGTGAAGCCAGGTGGCTGGGAAAGGTAAAGTATTGAAGATGAAGGAATTGAGTCTGGGTAAGTACATAGTCAAAAAGTTGGACAGCAGCAGAGATCATGGAAGGGGAGCAGTGAGAGAGGGTCTCACTGAACTCGTGTCGAAGAAAAGATTTAAACTTAATGGTGGGCATCCCTCAAAGCGACTTCGCAGTGGAGCTGCAAATCATAAACACAATAAATCGAGCAATGCAGAAAATCCAAAGCAACACACACAAAATGCTGGAGGAACTCATCAGGTCCTTGGAAATGAAGAGTTGATGCTTTGGATTCTTCTTCAGGCTGGAAAGGAAGGAGGAAGAAGCCAGAATAATAAGTGGGAGGAGGAGAAGAAAGATAGCTAAAAGGTGATAGGTGAAGCAAGGTGTGTGGACTCCTATTGATCAACGAATATTGTTGATTCTCTTATATCATAACTGATCAGTTCTGTCTCAGGGTTTTCATCTGTAATATTAGCCAAGATCTTCTTTCTCCGTAGACACTATTTGATCTGCTAGGCATTTCTAGCATTCTCTTTTCAGTTTCATGTCACAGCAATACTTCTGGAATTCATTTAACAGCATTTATCATCTTTGCTTTCTTTTACTATTTCTCTCTAACCTAACAGCATAGTGAACAGTGTTCACTTTAGCAGCCCTAGCTGCACCTTTTCAGAATTACTGCCTTTGTCCACTCTTCCCCTTCCCTGCAACCTTAGAACATTTTTATAGCTTTCCAGTTCTGATATAAGGCCTTAGATTTGAGTTATTAATTCTTTTACTTTTCCCATTGATGTTGCCTGTTTGCTTCCAGTTTGTGTTTAATTTTTTTTTCAATTTACAGCATCTGCACCGTTTTTTTTTATTTTCACCAAGAGACTGGTTAGAATCAGAATCAGGTTTATTATCACTGACATACTGCATGTTGTGAAATCTGTTGTTTTGCAGCAGCAGAGTGAAATACATAAAAATTAATATGGGCTACAATAAGAAATAAATAAACAACCAATCAAATAAATAATTAGTGAGAAAAGAGAGAAAACATTGAGGTTGTTTTCATGGATCCATGGATCAAACTGGACCAAGGGGAAGAAGCTGTTTCTAAAACAATCTAACGTGTGTCCTCAGGCTCCTTAGCTCCTCCCTCATGGTAGTAATGAGAAGAGGGAATGTACTGGTTGGTAAGAGTCTTTAATGATGGATGCTTCCTTCTTGAGGCATCGCTTTTAGAAGGTGCCCTTGATGGTGGGAGGCTGGTGTCTATGATGGAGATGGCTGAGTCAACAACATCCTGCAGCTTTTTTTCAATCCTGTGCATTGGAGACCTCATAACAGACAGTGATGCAATAAGTCAGAATGCTCCCGATCGTACATCTGTAGAAATTTGCTCTAGTCTTCAGTAACATACTAAATCTATCAAACTCTTAATGACGTACAGTGCAGCCACTGGCCTGCCTTCTTCGTGATTGCATCAATATGTGGGGCCCAAGATAAATCTTTAGTGATGTTACATCCAGAAACTTCTCACACTTTCCATTGCTCAGTGAGGACTAGTGTGTGTTCCCTCAACTTCCCCTTCCTGAATTCCACAATAAATTCTTTGGTCTTGCTGATGTTGAGCTACTCAACTAGCCAATCTAACTCACTCCTGATCACCATCTGAAATTCTGACAACGACTGATGTGGCATTGTCAAATTTATAGATGATGTCTGAGCTGTGCCTAGGCACATAGTCATGTGTGGAGCGGTGGGATAAGCACACATCCTTGAGGCACGGCTGTATTGATTGTCAGCAAGGAAACGTTATTTCCACAGTCTTGAGAACCACAGATCTAGCTCTCAGCAGACTAGGAATCTCTTGGGTTTACCTAGGGCCTCTTTTTTGGAGATATCTGATAAGTTCTTGAATGCACAAGTTCTGTTTGGCCTCTATCGAAAGTCATTAATAATCAACTTTACAGTATAGACTACAACAAACTATAAGCCTGACAAATGAAGTTTGGCTTATTGCATTCTTTGCCTTATTGATTGGAGTTGAAGGTATAATATCCCCCAGTTGCTTGCAACATCATCTGTTTAATAAGTTGGAGAAAATTATGGCTCCTACATAATAGATCAATAAACTCCGTGCATTTCGAATGTGGGCTTTACTGTGTCCTGTTACTCATCAGCTATGTTGTATTAATCAATCTTATACATTTTAATATACAGTAGTCACTTTTGCCCTCTGTGATTCCCCAGTTATCTTCCTTTACACTTCTTCAGAGATAAAAGTACATCACTATCTTATTTTATTTTTCTCTGTCATATTGCATGCATTTGCTAAATCAAATATCATTATTAATTCTGTCATCACTAGTATATCCAGTAATTGAGTTTTGAAATGTCTTCAAAACATACATGGGCACATACTGCTGTGCCTGGCAGTGTGCTAAACATTGATCATCAGCAATTCCACTCAATGAACTGATTACCCACTCCTACTGCATTTCACCTGCCAAGAATAAAGATTTCTATGGTGACTTGCATTCCTGGGCTTTTCATATGCAGACCCCCTCAAAGACATTTTAAATAGCTTTAGTTATCTGAGTGTTCAAATTCTCACATGATAAATCCCATGCAGGGACACAAAATGCAGCATGCAGTGGAATATTAATAACTTGTGGTGGAGTTTACTCTTCAGGTTCTTGGTTTCGATATGTCTTCATTTGAACAGCAGTGGATAATTTATTCAAAGACTCTGTAAGTCCGTGTCTTTTGAAGCTTAGATACTTTTGATTCTGTGAGGATGTTTTCATTGCTGTATTAGCCTATGAGATAATTGATGGGCTGTCAGCTTAGTCTAACATTTAAATGAGAACCAACCCACTAAATCACGGGTTCCCAACATGGGGTCCAGAGACCCTTTGATTAATGATATGGATCCATGGCATAAAAGAAAAGGTTGGGGACCCCCTGCACTAAACAATAGGGATTGTGCAGTTCAAATAATACAGATTGTCCTGAGTGAGTTCTGGAAATATACTGCTAAAATTAGTCATAAATTCATAGAAAAGTACAGCACAGAAACAGGCCCTTTGGCCCATCTAGTCCACGCTGACCTATTTAAACTGGCTACTTCCATTGGCCTGCACCAGGACCATAGCCTTCCATCCCCCTGCAATCTATGCACCTATCAAACAACTCAGACATTGAAATCAAGCTTGCCTATACAACTTATACTAGCAGCTCATTTCACACCCTCATGCCCTCTGAGTGAAGAAGTTTCTCCTCATGTTCCTCTTAAATGTTATACCTTTTGCCCTTAACCCATGATCTCTAGTCGTAGTCTCACACAACCTCAGTGGAAAAAAAGCCTGTTTGCATTTAGCCTATCTATACCAGTCATAATTTTGTATATCTCTATCAGATCTTCTTTACTCGTCACAAGGAGAATGAAATACATCAATTAATTAAAGACTAACGCTATTGCCTATTGTCCTCACGGTTTCACAAAAATCTTCTGTTATTCTGCCTATGTTATTGCCCTCACAGATGTAGTTAGATAGAACTTATCTACTGCTGTGATGAGGCCACTTTCAGTTTGGAGAAGCAATACCTTATATTTTGTCTGGGTAGCCTCCAACCTGATGGTGTAAACATCAATTTCTTGAACTCCCAGTAATTGCCCACCCACTTCACCATTCCCCATTCCCATTTCCCTCTCTCACCTTAGCTCCTTACCTGCCCATATCCTCCCTCTAGTGTTCCTTCCCTTCTCTTTCTTCCATGGTCCACAAACTCTCCTCTCAGATGACCCCTTCTCCAGCCCTTTATCACTTTCATTAAACAACTTCCCAGCTCTTTTCTTCACCTTGCCCCCAAACCTAGTTTCACCAAACACTTATCACCTTGTCCTTCCTCCTCCCCTCCCCCCCATTTTCTTACTCTGACATCTCATCTTTTTTTTCCCCAGCCCTGATGAAGGGTCTTAGCCTGGAATGTTGACTGTTTACTCTTTTCAATAGATGTTGCCTGGCCTGCTGAGTTCCTCCAGCATTTTGCATGTGTTGCATTTAACAATCAGCTCTTCCATTTTAATTAATGTCAGTTTGCATGCCCTTCCCAGTTTGACTTAAAGTATTGGTGCGGGAGATCAGACTGCAATGTGATTAATTGACTTTGATTACATCATCTGATTGCATTTAATTGATGAGATAATGTATTTGTTGATCAGCATTTGTTGAAAAACAAGTTCTTAAGCTTTGTCTTGACACAACTACAAAATAATTATTTATTTTTAAGCTTTCTAAACTTAAAATTCTAAACTCTAAATTTTCTAAATTTAGACTTTCTTTTTAAGTACTCAGCCTTGCTAAGATGTTATTTTGCAAGGTTTCAGAAACAATGGTTAATATATAGAATATAAAAAGTGGTCAGTTTTATATTAATACAATTGATTCCTGTTAATTGGGACACATGGGGACCAGTATGTTTTGCCCCAATTAAACCACTGTTCCAATTAACCAAAATTTCAGGGAAGTGGTTAAAATGTATAAAAAAGACAAACTACTGTTCAACCGAGTAACAAATTATGTATTTAAAGGAAATACAGAACAAATTGTGACAATACTTTACTGCAATATAAGTACTACAGTACCATAAACCTGTGTATTAGTTCCTAATAGTTATCAATGGAGGAATTTATCCAGTGTATGCTGCCATGTACTTTTGATTGACTGTCAATGAACAAGATCCAAACAGACACATAGTGCAGATAATGAACTACCTTCAGTGCCTTCCTGAATGAAATAATGTCAAAAGTCCTTGCTTTTTATTTCAGTATCCATCAGCTGAAATAAGTAATGTAACAGAAGTACATGCAATTTACAGTGTTTAAAAACTGTCTGTTCTAAGCACAGTGTAGTGCCTAACAGTTACACTAGTGCATGTGTCTGATGCCAGTTAGAAACTGTTTGGCAATAACTTCTTATCCAAAGTAAGTGGGATAGTGTACCAAATAAATGAAGGAAGTTATGGCTATTTTTTCATCAATTTTTGTTCTTTAAGAGTTGTCCCAAATAAGTGGCTGCCCCAACTAACTGATGGCCCAATTAATCAGAATCTAATGTATATACACACACATATAACAACAGGAAAAGATGAAAAACAGGAAAAATTCTTGTCATTTATTCCCTATACATGTGGTATATTTTTGAAAAATAAGCCATAGGAGAGTACAGAGTAATTCCAGTCAGTGTCATGAAGGACCAGGTTCATGGTCTCCAATTTAAACAACTGTTTGAAAACCTTGCTTACAGTATAAGCTCCAACATAGATTAAAAATCTACAAATTTTAAATCCTTTGCCTGTAACTAGTCATTATTGATTTACTCATTATATTGCAGTTGGTGTAAGCCATTGCATACAGTGCCACTGAATCCACTGAAACATAATTAGAATCACGGAAATCTGTAGCAGGAAGTTTGGGAGGAAAACAACATAATTCAAAGTCTTGGACAGAATTATATCATGAAATTGTGTGTCTATTATTTATCTCAAGTCAGATTGATTTAATTGAATCAGATATGACATAAGGTAGGGTTCTCTATTTTAGGACATGCTGAGGGCCTGATTGAGGAATTGAGCATTGTGATGGTGCAACTCCACAATGAAATATAGTCTAATGGGTCAGAAACTGTTGTCAACAGACAAGTACTTGGTATGATTTCTGTGGTGAGACCTATTGTTTCGTCTTGGAGCAAATTCAATAATGATTCAGTGTAATGTTGAATGCACTATCGGGGCAGTGATGTATTGGTGATGATCCTACATTGGTATAGTTTAAGATAGAGGTCCACATCAACCTGTGAAGTTTCCTCACGTTATTTTGAATATCTACAGAAAGCTGTGTCCTAGCCTATATTACTTATCATTCATTCAGTTCTTGTACACAAATTAGTTGCAGAACTTTCCTGGTTAGTTTAAAAGTACATCAACTGTAAAATATTACAGTATAGTGAAAAGAATAAGCAACCTGCTTGTCTTCTTGTGCAAGCATTTTCAAGTGGTGGAAAAATCTAATTACAAAATCTGCCAACATTTTGTAAATGGGTGAAGTGTCGTTGCATAAATACAGATGCCCAACAATTCTAGCACACTCAGATGGACACACACTAAGTCCAGGATATATTAACCTGGTAGTGGCTGAATGATGGAAGTTCTCTTTTGTGTCTGTAGCCACAACTACCATGATTTGATCTATTATACTGGGAGTTATTTCTTACTCAAAATAATGACAGCTTTACTGCCTTTGGACTATGAAAGCTTCATAATCACAAAGTGCTGTCAAATATTTGTTGCAAAGGAATATTGGGAGGTGGACCCAAGTGCAGGATGCAGGGACGGAGACTTGACAGGGAGATGGACTTGTACTTGACTTGGACTTGGAGCCTGAACTTGGACTTGACTGGAACACAAAGAACCAGAATATCCAACTCTGAGTAGTGGTAAATGGCCAGACCTACTCAGCTGGAAATGAGATGACTAAACCAACCAATGACTGACAATGCGTATCTTGACACGGAGAAGCTCATGAAGATGGTCCCTTATTCTTGGCAGTTCAAAAGAAGCATTACTGCACTGGGTATGGTGATGGACCAGCCCCGAGTAGATGTAAGCCGGGGTTTTTATGCTGCCTGTTGGAATGAGGATCAGGTGCCCTAATCAAGAAGCCCAGTGGAACATGGGGAAAAGGAAATTAACTGAAATGAAGAGTCAACGAACCGGACCGTGACAATATTATTCTCACCCACTGAACTTCATCTTGATAACACTGCAGTGGTGAAATCAATGAAATTAAGAGATATAAATCTGAATATGCCGTCTTGAGGCACAATAATAATATAATCATTTTATAATCATTGGTTTGGAAAAAACTGTAATGAAAAACACACTACTCAGGAAGTTGCATTATTGTATATGCAATAAACATGCAAACTACCATTTTCATAGCTGAGTAAATTAGTCACACACCACAGAAATAAGCTCTATAGCCCTCCAGTCTGCACATTGATACTAATCCTACACTATTCCTATTTTATTCTTTTCACATGCCCCTTCCACTTCCCTCAGATTCTGTTACTCACCCACATACCAGGACCTTTTATAATGGACAATTACCAACCCCAGTGTCTATGAGATATCGGAGGAAACCCATGCAGTCACAGGGAGGACTCACATCTTGCACAACATCTGGGATTCAAATGTTGTTCATTCTATCTTCTGACAGAATTCACTGTCATCATCCTGGTTGTAGTGTAAATTCCACCCCTAGCAAATGTCAAGCTGGCACTACAGAGCACAGCGAGTTCTGTTATACCTCCCCTCTCCTGTGAAAGGGGACACCTTTTTTCCTTTATTAGACAGAGAGAGAGAGAGAGAGAGAGAGATAGCCTGTGGTATGTCAAATTGTTGGGTGAACTATTGGTTTTTGTTGTACTGCAGATAATGGTCTTATTGGAGGCTTTGTTATTACATGCTTGGTAGGTGGAGCATGCTGCTGCTTTTTTTGCAGAAGTGGGGGAGGGTCGTTGCTTTGCTGCTGCTTGTGCATGGGAGGGGGCCTTGAGGTTCTAATGTTTTAAATGTTACTCATTCCTTGGGGTACTCTTCTGTTTCCATGCATGTCTGCAAAAAAACAAGAATTTCAATATGTATATTGAATACATTTCTCTAGTATAAAATGGAACTACTGAACTATAAAACTCTTTTCCACTATTGTTTATGGTAACTGACAGTATTTTCTATATCTTGCTCTGTACTGTTGCCACACAGAACTCTGAATTTCACTACAATACAGTATGTCAGTGATAATAAGACATTCTGGTTTTGAACATGCAAACTCCACACGGGCAGCACTGGAGACCAGGATGACTGCAGCTGTGAGGCAGTAGCTTTGCCAGCTGTGCCACAGTGTTGGCTCAAGTAAATGGCAGATCTGAGAGTCAGTTGTTCAATCACACTTAGCCTGCCTGGAAAGACTCAGTCTTCTACTCACCTATCTACTGTGTACACTTCAGGACACCTCTTTGATCTTTTCCCAGCTGGCATCCATTTTAACATTCGAAAGAGTACTTGATATTTGAGTATTATATACAATTTTTCCATGATTATTTTCTGCTGAAGTAGTTTGGCATTGGGTATAATACTAAGCAGATGCTTTGGTAAGTAATAGCTTGGTTACTCAAAGCTGACTCTAACATCACATTACCACCTCCCATAAGAGGACACTGCTCTTTAAAAATAGATTAGACCTGTATGTTTTTCTGTGTTATGCTGAATGTTGATAGTGGGCTGCTCAGACTAATTTTCAATTAGGATAGTAAAAATAATTTTAAAACAATTAGCTGAACAAGCTTTTAAACCTGTGGGCTAATTCTGGATATGTAAAAAGGGAATCTGTGATGTGGTGAGGATTTTGAAATTCCTGCCTCTCATGGGTTCAGTACCTTGGGTCATTCCTAGAGGAGTTGTTTACTATGATTGCTTGGAGTCTGCCTCTACCTGCCCAGCATCTAGCTAATTTTCTACTGTACACTGGGATTGAACTGAAGATGTTTTTGACTTCCTTATGATATTTCACACCCCTACATTATCAATTATCGAGGCACCGCCACGCCTCTTCCCTTCTGGTTGCAAGTTACCCTCTGAACTGTAAAGCATCCTTATCTATTGCAGTGAATTCATAAGTGTATAGAAGTAATGACATATGAGTGCACAAAAATTAGCACTTATTAACTATTTTTCTTCTGAGTGCACAGAATAACCAAAAGTCATGCCTGATGCAGAGTTTCCTGTGGGATGGTATTCCCGCTACAGTATAACCTTTACTTTCTGTTGTTTTCCCCTCTCTCTCAAGTAATTATACGATGAGGGATTAGTGTGCTATGTAGCTACTCACATAATAATTTTATTGCTTCCAATTTACTAGACCTGAAGACCTTTTCCTAAACTTGTAGTTTTCTGTTGCCATTAGTAAATGTTTGACATAATCGCTTAAGCAGTGGTCGGTTAGAGTGATTTGTACTCTACCACATGATAATATTTTCTCTCTCATGAGTGACCATGTGGTAACTTACACACTGTGTCTCAAATTACTCTGTCTCAATGAAGAATGAATTATTATCTGAATTATTCAGTTGAGTTTAGCACCCCCTAAAGTTTCTGGCTGTTAGTGATCCTTTTCCAATCTTAAACACGACAGGGAACGTAGGCTTTATCTTGCTGCCTCGTCAGTTCAAAGCTGCAATAAGTATAACTAGAGTCCTGTCCGACTTTCTGAGGATCATGGAGAATATCCAACCCACTATATCACCAAATTAGCTGAGGTGTGACTGACGTCCTCCTGTTTTCCTCTGTTTTCCAGTATTATAGTCTTGCATCTTATCACTCTAATCCCCATTCACCAAGGTTGTTGCACAGGAACGTTCTTTCCCTACATGCAAGGGAGTACCTACTTGATATTAAATTCTTGATTAGGTATAGAATGAGTGTAATTCATTGTGAATCACTAATCAAGGAATAAGCACACTGAATTTTTCAACATTTAACACATTTTAATTTCTATTAACAGCTGTTAACTGCCCGGATTCAATGCAAGTTAATGAATTGGAATCTATTTGTGTAACTCTACCAGAAATACAACTACTGAATAAATAAAAGAGACATGCAGCTATAACAAATTTGAATTATCATGAAGGCTTTCATATGGCGTTCTGCAGATAAAATTAGGCTTCGTGAGGTCAGCTACATTTTTCTTGTAGATGAAGGATAGGTCAGTAGGTAGAAAATGGAGATCTTAGAGTTGTAAAGCTGTAACTGGTGCAGAGTCACAAGGTTTGTTGTTTAAGCCTCAGCTGTTTGCAGTCTTCATCCCTGACTTTATGTCATCCATTGAAATGAACATAGTATAACTTTGTCGCAAATATAATTTGTCAGAGAAACAATTGCGAAGAAGATGCAAAAAGACCAAAAGAAATATAAAATGTGGACAAATGCTTGGCAAAAAGGAGAAAAGTACAGTCATTTATTTTAGTAGAGATATGGAAAACTTGTATGTTTTTGAATGATTTGAGATTAGGAGCTATTGGTACTCAGTGAGATTTGCTTGCTTAAAGTTATTTTGCAAACAGAAATTACATAGGTAAAAGCTATCCTATCCTTAAAAAAAATAATTTGGATTAAGGCTTCAATTAAGCAAGACTTCAGAGAGTCTACATCCACTGAAATGTGTCCAAACATGACTAAATTATACTTGCTTCAGAGGGAGATTATGATTCACCAAATCATTTCTTGTAGGCAAGATTGTCTAGTGAGGAGGGTTTAATCAGATTGGAATTATATTCATAAAGTTTCACAGAATCAGCTTGAAGAGAGGTTACTTCAAAGAATCACATAAACTTTTTACATGACCTGGCAGGGTAGATTGTGGTTGGAGGACTAGAAATAGCAATTAGAGTCTCAGGATAAATGATCAGCCATTTCAGTAATAAGGATAGGAAAATCCTTCACTAAAATTATGCGTCTTTGGAGTTCTCTACCACAAAGGCTGTAGATGTAGTACATTCAGGCTCAAGTTTAAGAAGGTTGTTGAAACTCATCAAATACGTGTATATTGGGAATGCATGTGAATGGCAAATTGGAAGTAACAGGCCAGCTACAAAACACTGAACGGGTGGTGCAAACCCATGGTCCAAATGGTTGGTTCTCTGCCCCTGATTCTTATATTCTTGCATTCCTAGGGTGAAAAATATATTATTTTGGAATTTTATTGGGTGAATTTTATACAAAGAATTAATTAACTAAAATGGTATGAAAAAAAATGTCATGAAGATTAATATTAATGAAGATGTTAACTGGGAACTTTTAAGCAGCATTTAAAAGTTCTGCTAAAAGGAAAACAACACTGTTTTGTCATTAACAAATAAATAAGAATTGAAAGCAAAATATAAATTCACTCTGATATGCATAAGTATGAAAGACAAATCAGGAGCTGCTCAGCCTATTAAGTTCGGTTCACCATTTAATAAGATCATAGTTGATTGTAAATCCATTCTTCTCTACCCTGTGATAGCATTTGACTTCCTTGCTAATCACATAACTATTTATTTCTGTCTTAAAAATGTTCCAAAGGTAACAAAACCTGGAGAAAAACAGAATGCTTCATCTCTGTCTTAAATGGGTTACCCTTACTTTTAAACTGCGACCTTGAATTTTAAATTTTCCATAGGTGCTAACTTCCTCTCTACACACTTCTGTTAATTTCCTCAGAATCTTGTAAATTTGAATAAAATTCCCTCTCACTGAAGTGCCAGTGGATACAAAAGGACCTTTCCAACCTTTCTTCGTAAATCAACCCTCCCATTCCAGGTATTGGTCTAATACAAGTAAATATCCTTTAAAATGCTTCCAGAGGATTTTATTTTCCCTATAAAAGAGGATTGATACAACACACAATACTCTTGATATAGCCAAGTTAATGCCCTATGTAACTGAGAATATCCTCTCTCTTTTTATATTTAAATCCCTTACAAAAATAGTACTATTCTATTGGCTTCTTTAATCATTTGCTCTGCCTAGAGATTAACCTTTTATGAATCTTGGAGTTCTATAATCTATCTCTGTTTACATATATATCACCTTTGAAGTTCCTGATGGTTTTCTCTCATTTGCCAGAACTTTGCCCATTCAATTAATCTATTTATATCCTGTTGTGCAGCCTCCTTATGGTCTTTTTGCATCTTATTTTCCTAACTTCTTCTGTGTATCAGTAAAATTAGCAACTATACCATAATTACTTTCTTCCAAGGTGTTTATACAGTGCCAATAAAAGGTTTTCATATTTTGTTGTTTTACAACATTGAATCACAATGGATTGAATTTGGCTTTTTTGACACTGATCAACAGAAAAAGACTCGTATCAGAGTGAAAACAGATCTTTACAAAGTGATTTAAATTAATTATAAATATAAAACACAAAATAATTGTTTGCATAAGTATTCACCCACTTTAATATTATACACCAAATCATCACTGATGCAGCCAGTAGGTTTCATAAGTCACATAATTACTTAAATGGAGATCACTTATGTACAGTCACAGTGTTTCAATTGATTGCAATAAAAATACACTTGTTCCTGGAAGGTTTAACTGCTGGTGAGTCAGTATCCTGGCAAAAACTACATGATGTAGACAAAAAAAAACACTCTAAGCAATGCTGTGGAAAGGTTATTGAAAAGCACAAGTCAGGAGATGGATGCAAGAAAATGTCAGTGAATATCCCTTGGAGTACAGTTAAGTCAATCATCAAGAAATGGAAAGAACATGCACAGCTGTAAATCTGCCTAGAGCAGGCCGTCCTCAAAAACTGAGTGTCTCTGAAAGAAGGGGACTAGTGAGGGAGTCCATCAAGAGACCTATGGCAACTCTGGAGGAGTTACAAGCTTCAGTGCTGAGGTGGGAGAGACTGCACATACAACAACTGTTGCATGGGATCTTCACCAGTTGCAGCTTTTGGGAGAAAGGCAGAGAAAACCACTGTTGAAAAAAAACCTCACGTGCAATCTTGGCTAGAGATTGCCTCAAGGCACATAAGAGAGTTTGAGGTTTGTTGAAAGAAATTGCTATGGTCTGATGAAAAGTGAAACCACAATTGAGCTTCTCGGCCATCAGACTAAATGCTATGTTGGTTGTAAGCCAAGCATTGCACATCATCAAAAACACACCATGGTGTGGCTGCATCATGCTGTGAGGCTGCTTCACTGCAGCTGACCCTGGAAGGCTTGTGAAGGCAGAGGATAAAATGAATGCAGCAAAATATAGGGAAGCCTGAGAGAAAAACTTGATAAAGTCTGCAGGGGAACTGCAGCTTGAGAGAAGATTGGTTTTCCAGCAAGACAATGACCCCAAGCATAAAGCCAATGCTACACAGGAATGGCTTAAAAACAACAAAGTTAATGTCCTGGAGTGGGTAGGTCAGAATCCAGACCTCAATCCAACTGAGAACTTGTGGCTGGGCTTGTAAAGGGCTGTTCACTCACGATCCCCATACAATCTGGCAGAGCTTGGATAATTTTGTAAAGAAGATGCAGTGCCCAGATGTGCAAAGCTGATGGAGACTTATCCACACAGACTCAAGTCTGTAATTGCTGCCAAAGGTGCATAAACTCAAAACTAACTTAAAGGGGGTGAATACTTACATAATCAATTATTTTGTTAATAATATATTTTATTAATAATTGTAATAAATTTAGACCAATTTGTAGAAATTTGTTTTCACTTTGATACAAAAGTGTCTTTTCTATTGATCAGTGTCAAAAAAGTCAAATAAAATCCATTGTTAAATTCAATGTTGTCAAACTGAAAAACAGGAAATCTTTCAAGGGGGTAGGTACTTTTTTATATGCAATATATAAATCATAAAATGTATCCCCAGCATTATATTACCTCTAGACATGAGCTTTTGTTTTCTGCAATTGTATTTGCTTGACACTTAATTAAATAATTTCTGCAAGTTCACATATAATATGACCACTGGTTTTAACTCACGTACGGGACATTTTAATTTATCTTCCAAGAACTGGTTAAGAGTAATTTCAAATTCACAAGGCCACATGACTTTGCCTGAATAACTTGATTTTTTTTGTGTAAAGTCTTTAATAACTGCTTCAAATGCCCCCAACTCTTCCTGTCCTAAATTGACAACTACTTTGTTGCTGCTTCATGCACCCATGCTGCGCTTGTCAATTTTCTCAACTTTGCTACTAATTTCCACCTGTCCTTAAATTCATTTGATCCATTTCTAACACCTCCCTCCCCTTTTTTGATCTTTATGTTTCTATCTCTGGAGACAAATTTTCAACCAACATATTTTATAAACCTTCTGATTTTCTTTTGACTATACCTCTTCTCACCCTATCTTGGATAAAAATGCTATTCCCTTTCCACAGCTCCTTCACCTCCACCGCGTCTGTTCCCAGGACGTGGCTTTCCATTCCAGGACATCAGAGATGTCCTCCTTCTTCAAAGAGCGGGTTCCCTCCTTCCACCATTAATGCTGCCCTCACCACATCTATTCCATTTCCTGAACATCTGCTCTCACCCCATCTTCCCACCAGCTTGACAGTGGTAGAGTTCCTTTGATCCTTACCCACTGTTTCATCAGCCTCCACATCCAACACATTATTCTCTGTAACCTCTGCCATCCCCCATTCCACTTTCTACAACCCCTCCCTTCCATTTATCTTATCCCTCTGCATTAGCCTCCCTCCTGGCAGCTATCCCTGCAAGCAGCCTAAGTGCTACTCCTGTTGTACACCTCCTCCCTCAGCTCCATTCAGGGCCTGAAACAGTCCTTCCAGCTGAGGCAACACTTCACCTGCAAATCTGCTTTGGTCATCTTTTGCATCTGGTGCTCCAGATGCAGACTTCTCCACATTGCTGAGACTCATCATAAGTTGGGGGACTGCTTCTCTGAGCACCTCCACTCTACCTATCACAGCCGGGAATTCCCAGTGGTCAAACATGTTAATTGAGATTCCCATTCTGACATGTTGGTCCATGACCTCCCATTGTGTCAAGATAAGGACACCCTCAGGGTGGAAGAGCAATGCTTTATATTCCATCCAGCATGAATATTGATTTCTCCAACAGGTTTAAAAAAAATCCTCTCCCCTCTTCCTCTGTTAACCACTCTGACCTTTTACCTCCTCAGCTGCCCGTCACTTCCTCTTGGGTCCCCTCCTCCTTTGCTTTCTCCTAGGTTCACTCTCCTCTCTTATCAGATTCCTTCTTCTCCAAACCTTTATGTTTCTTACCCACCTGGCTTCACCTATCATCTTCCAGCTATCCTCCCCCACCCCCCCACACTTCTGTATTCCGGCATCTTCTCCTTCCTTCTCAGTCCTGAAGAAGGTTCCTGACCCGAAGCATTGACTGTTTAATTCCATTGATGCTGCCTGACCTGTTGAGATTCTCCAGCATCTTGAGTGCAGCTTTGATCATTGTTATACATATTTCAAATCCTCTGTTTATTTTTCTATTGCAACTTAAATTGGTAAGGGCTATTTTACTGAATAAATCAAACTATACTTTGCTGTACAACAGTACTTTTGTGCAGATTGTTTTATTCTGCTATTCCTAGTGTTCCTCAGGGTATAATACTGGCAGTCATGCTGTTTGTATCTATTTGCATAAAATCAGATTTTGTAACACTATTTGCAAATGGAATAAAGTCTAACTTGAATATCTAATTATTCCATGAATAATATAAATAGGGATTGAAATTATGTAATTAAACTAAAGTTACCAGTAAAATCATACACCCTGAAAGTAAATATGCTTACAAAAATTACATTCTAATATAGTTCTCTTCAAGTAGGAAATACAATGTGTAAATTTACTTGATTTCAGTGCTAAAGTGCTTCAGAATATAAATTGTTTTTCTTTTGAATTTGGTGTAAAACCGTAGAGGTTATTTTTATCTTCAACTCTAGTGCAACTAATGTGTAGCTGAGTGTGGGAAAAACTAGAGTTTCAAGATTAAGGACAACTTTTAGTGATTGTTTCTGGTGTCTTGTTAATGCTCAAGACAAAGCTAAGTTGAACAGTGAAGTGACGTTATTTGAATTGAAAAGATAGATCAGATGGGATCATTGGTACCCGAAGATTGAAAATACTTTCCCAACAGCATCACCAATCATTATTGTAGCCTCAGTTACATATCTGTCTTTTAGTTTAAGGTTATATGGTGGCACACCAGGTAGTAACGAAAAGTTTAAAAATTCAGCAGGTAAATATAGCCCCATCATTGGATGTTACACTGTCAATAGATTTATATTGTACAGGTTTCTGAGATGCTTTGAAAATCAGTCTTTATTCATGGTCTGTGCAGTGTTATTTTATGGATGCTAAAAGTGCTCCTTTATACAACCACTAAACAGTGCTGAATTACTTTTGGGAAAATAACTTGGATCCAATCATGAATAGATGTAATAATTTAGCCCAAGTTTGACACTGTAGTCACTTCCTTTTAACCTATGTGTTTAATTTCAATCATTCCCTAAACTGAGCTGGAACCTTTCACTGTTCCATTGTTTGGTCAATTAAATGCTGCCCCAGATAGACTGAAAGGATAGGGTATCAGTCGGGATGAGAGTTGATTTTGCTCATTCTCCGCCATGGTCATCTCCACGGCACTATGAGGATTGCCCCAGATGCTGTGTTCCTTGCCCACTACTATGATGAATGGATAAGCAGGGATTTGGGCTGCTCCGGGGTTCAGATCTGAGGACTCAATTTTAGTTTCCCACGCTGTTGTTTGCTTCAATTGTTTGCCTGAATTGCATTTTTTTTTCTCTTGCTCATCAGCTGATGGTCTTTAATTTTAATTTTTATTCTTTTTTTCCTTTCGGGTTTCTTGCTTTGTGGCTACCTGTGACCAAACAAGTCTCAAGTTTGTATGATTCATACATTCTTTGATAATAAATCTACTTGAATCTTAAATCTTGAATAAATTTGATGCCATTTTTTTCACAGTAAGATCTGTCAGATATGCTTGCATATTGATTTTTAAGTGTAAACATTTAACATTTTTGTAATGAAATGATACTTTAATAAATGTGTTTTCATTCCTTGTGGATGACTGGTAACTTCTGATGAGAATCTTCAGCTATCATTACTGTAACACTTGCCATTAATTTATTATTGTGTCAAAGATCTTGAAAATTTTCATTTCATGCTTTTAATGGCTGCTTTGTTAGCCTTTGTACATCTATCCCTGATAAGCAGTTTACAATCTTTTTGAATGCTTTCCCTTGCAGCTTTCTGACCAGTGTTCCATGTTGAAGTGGCCTTACTTGTCAAGTTTAAAGTGAGTTCAAAGCTGAATGAGCAGTTCTGCCCTCCTGTCAATAGAGTTGAAGTGATACCTAACGGCGGCACAGTCAGGGCAATCATGCATTGTTTTTAAACTGTAACCAAAATTAGAATAATGAGGAAAGATTTTTCCCAATCCACCAGAAGTATCCGGCTAAATATAATTCCTCCATCATTATTATTAGTGATTTAAATTAACTTTAACTGACTTCAGCCACCAACCTTCAGATTTCAATATGCATTGAAGATTGAATTTAAAATGCAGCTCAGAAAAGTGAAATGCAGACCAGACAGACTAGAAAACAGGCACTTAACTAATTGTCTACATATGCACGAACCCAATCAGCATCCCATTGCATAGATACACTAATAATTTACACTTATTTTGGGTGTGATGGTGGGAAGAACCAGGCCTTTGAAACTGTTACATGCAGTTCAAACGAAACATTGTAAATATGGATTTGTTTGAATTGTCCTGAATTGTTGTTTGATCTTTAGCACAAAAAATGTTATGTAGTGCTGGTCCAAGCAGACATTCCCCTCGCCGCCCCCCAAGGGTCTCCATCCAATACTTGCTGTATCTTACTTTGTCAAATAAAGAGGCTGCTTCATAGCTACCAGTACTTCTCTCTTGGTGATTTCATTCATGCATGAACAACTATAAACAGCATCTGTTATTCTATTTAAGTTATTTCTTTGGTACCTCACTAAACTTTCTCTCGGTTATATTCACTAACTGCTTTAAAACCTAACTAGTACATTGAGGTAGTACAGAGGGAAAAGCAATATGAAATGCTGAATATAGTGTTGTAGATCCCATCACAGAGCAAGTGCAGTGCAGGTAGACACAGATTGTGCAAGGAAGAGTAGGTTGTGTCATGATAGGATAGATTGAATGATCATCTTTTTCATGAGATCCACTCATAACAATTGATGGAAGCTGTAGTTGTTCCTGATACTTCAAGCTTTTTTATCTTCTTGATAGAAGGGGACAGAAGGTAAAATGACTGAAGTGGGAAGGGAGTATCTTTAATTATTTTCACTGATGTCTTGAGGCAGCTGGTAATGTTGTGGTCATTGGAGGAAGCTGATATTTGTGATAGACTGCACTGTGTTCACACACTTCTGCAATTTCTTGAGGTCTTGAGTAGAGCAGTTGCCATATTATGCTGTGATGTATTCAGAGAGAATGCTCTTTGTGGTGCACCTATAAACATTTGTGAGCAGGGGAGTATCTGTGGAAAATAACGCCTATGGCAAGCACTGAAATTGCGCCCTTGTCCAAACATCTGACACCCATCTTTTAGATAATTTTACCATAATATCAGCTCAAAAATACAAGTCAAGCTCGTTTATCTTTTAATTAACAAATTATGGCACTACATGGAAATTATAACAGCACCTTCCTTGCTTTCACTGATGCAAATTGGTCGATGATGTGATCAAAGTCAGTTTTTTCAGTTTCTTCTCTTTCTACACTCAGCAGAGCAAGATCACAGAGTCTGCTTGACCCATGGAGGCTCTCAAATACGAAAGTATTGGTTTTAACTTGCTGAATGATCTCTCACAGCTGGCAATGGAAACTGAAATGGTTAGCAGTATCTGAATAGTAATGCGAAGATTGGGGGAAATGCTCTCATCTCCATACTGAACAATAAATTCAGGAAGCTCTTCAGGTTTTGATATTTTCACGTTGACCCGCCTTGATAGCAACATTCTGCAATCCAAAATTTCTTCATATAGCTGCTGTCCATCAACATCAGAGCTGTACAATTCACCCAAATTTTCACACTTCTTCTTTAGGTCGTTACTGTTGGTGCTGTAACACAGTCCCTTGACATCGAGAAGGAACCCAAACTTGGCATCAGTGTCGTGCAAACAAGTGAACCTTTCATCCATTTCCCTGTGAAGATGATCAAGTGTTCCCTTCATGACTCTTTCCATTTCCTCCTTAGCTGTTAACCCAGCATTTCTCGATTTCTCATCAGCCATTTGTTTCTTTCGTCTCTGACGCCCTTCTACTTCAATATTCCGTTCTTGAGAAAGACCAACTCCTTCTTCAAGTGACTCACTGACCAACACTTCTCTTTCATCATTAAAATGATCTCAGAGGGCTTTCAAATCCAGGGCAGCATCGTGGAAGTTCATACTAAATCCTGCAGCCTCTTTTGAATACGGTCAAAGCGAATGAGTACTTTATTCCAAAATCCTAGCAAAATCAGAAAATCATAACTCAACGTGCAGTTGTACAGCTGCCATGAGTCACTTCTTGTTTCACTGGTTTCGTTTTCATTGTTCATCGTGTCCTGGAGAACTTGAAGTATCACCTCAAGGTACTTGTTGACGGGCTTCACTGCTTCTGTCCTTGCACTCTACGTGGTTTCAGACTCTGACTTAACAACCACAAGCACAGTGTTTTTGAGTTTTTCCCAGTGCTGTGCTGAAAGAGAGAAAAACACATAGAGAGCTTTGATGGTTCCAAAAAACATGACCATCATTGTGTCCTGCTTGGCTGCAGGTACACCCACCTATTTGAGTGAGTGATTGTCACAATTCACAAACACTGCCAGGTTGTTTTCCTCACTTATTCTTTGATGAACACCATGTCTGTGTCCAGCCATCAGAGCAGTGTTGTCATAGAACTGTGACTGACAATCTTGTACCTCCATTTTGTTCTTCTCTAGCTGTTTCAAGATGTCTTCAACCAAGCTCTCAGCATCCTTCTGGCTTATCTGTATAAAACCAAGGAAGGACTCTCTAACACGGACTGTTTTCCTCTCAAAATCAACTTCCACATACCTCACTACTTCTGACATCTGCTTACGGTGTGCCTGATCTGGAGTTGAGTCAAACATGAGACCATAGTACTTGGCTTTACGAATGCTTCTCAGTAAACTCTGGCGAACAGTGGATGCCATCATGTGGATGAATTTGTTCTGGACACCCGGTGAAAGATAAGACATGGATCCAGGATGACTTTTTAAATGAGTGAGGTGTTCTTTTATCTCAGGGTCAAAGATGGCCAGATGTTTCAGTAAGCCAAGGATATTTCTCACTTTGGAGTCATCGGCTAGCTCATATATGTCAAACTCAAGGCCAGCGGGCCAAATCCGGCCCACGGTGGAATTATCTTTGGCCCGTGAGATAATATCTAATTACTATTAAAGCTGGCCCCAGTAATCGAAGCGCCTATGGCGTATGATATGGCTACTGCTGAGTTTATTCAGGTACCAGGTTCTCGGGGTTTTTAGTGTTTATTCGGTTTCACTGGTTTATTTCCTGAATATCATTAATGAATAATTTTTTTTCTATTAGAGCTGGCCCGCCGGTATATTGCATGCACCACTAATACTACAAATCCCACAATGCACTGCCAGTGCATTGCTCGCGCTTGCCTTCCTCTCTCATCAGCATCCTTATGGCGCTAGTCACGTGTGGTCAACTTTCAGCTATCCCTCACCCCAAAAATGGCTAAACGAAAGGTGGACTTTGAAAACAGGGGTTTTCAAGGCAGGTGGGAGGCAGAGTATATGTTCGCAGATATAAAGGGCAAACCTGTTTGTCTTGTGTGCGGAGACGGTGTGGCTGTAATTAAAGAATATAACGTAAGACGACACTATGAAACGAAACACCACGACAAATACAAGCATCTGGACAAGAAACAGAAGCCTGCGATGTGCGGTCAAAAGAGTGGATTGGTGGGCAGGATCCGGGAGAAGATGCGGGAGGAAAATGGCGCAGGTGAGCTGACAGCTTATCACTGCATCATACACCAGGAATCGTTGTGTGGCAAAGCCTTGAAAATGGAACATATAATGAGCACCATAACATGAGCAGTTAACTTCATAAGAGCCAAAGGTTTAAATCACCGCAAGTTCAAGTCGTTTCTGGAGCAGTTGGGTTCAGAATATAATGATTTGCCCTATCACACAGAGGTGCGATGGATAAGCCAAGGAAAAGTGCTGAAAAGATGTTTCGAGTTGCGTGAGGAGATCTGTCAGTTCATGGAAAGCAAAGGGAAAGACACAACAGAGCTCCGGGATAAAAAGTTGCTTTGTGAAATGGCGTTTCTGTGCAATGGTTAGGTCTACATTTGTGTTTGCTAATGCTTGATTTCAAATGGTTTATTAATGGAAAAGGTATGGCTCCCAAAACAATCTTAGCCGAAATAGCATCGTTTCTTTCTCGTTGCCTACTTTCTTGTAATCTACGTCTGTAAGTTAATACCAATCATAAAAAGAATGCTTGCTAGGCAATCTGCTTCATAAAAAATGAAATTCATAAAGTGAAACAATTTTAGATATAGCAGATACTGAGACACATGAGAGCAGGTTGAAAAAATGAAGGCAACGAAAGCTGTGGGAGCACGCGCGCGTGCATTCGCGCTTGCACAACTGATCCGGCCCGTGACCTAAAATGAGTTTGACACCCCTGGTCTAGCTGAAGTGATGCCCTGTGTCCTCACAAAGCCAGGTTCTGAGTCGCAAGGAATTTTATGCAGTGAAGTATTCTTGTCAAGATATCACACCATTTCTGTTTTTCCTTCTCAATCTGTGACTGAAATATCACATCAATAACTCCTCTAAATTTTGTTCCATTTCTTTCCACTGTCTGAAACTTTCCCAATGATCCTTGGCATTTTCATGAACACGAATCCTTTCAGGTGCTTTCCACTGGTTGAATCCATTTTCCTGCTCCAATGAGCATTGATGGTCTGACCAGGAATAGAGAAGACAACAGATACAAAATGCAGACTTTTTAGAAGGGGAATAGACCAGCCATGAGTGAGTCACTTCTTCACCATGACCAATTCCCAATTTCCTTTTGAACCAAGTTTTGTTCATTGAGTGGTTTTTGATGGTAGTAAAGTCCCCTCACTGTCTGGAAATACTTCAAATCCAGCTTCATTATTTCTGTTCTCAATGTGTCAGGTAGAATTGTTTTTCCAGAATCCTTGTCAAACTTCAGAAGTCCAATGTTATGCTGTTCAATCACTTCTCGTATGACAGTTCAAGGCTCTTTGGCAGCATTCAGTTCACTAGGTTCAGTGTCATCAGGTAAAATCTCGTCAATAAACTCAACATCACCACCACCACCATCGCCTTCCCCTCTGTCATGTCCACGTTCTCTGTGACAGCCTCACTCTTAATCTCATCATATTCGGATTTATTTGATTTAAATTCCTCCTTGGCTTGTGACACATTTGTGCTTGATCCACCTTCGAATTCTAACAAATTTGCAGCGGGTGCTGGTGACCCCATGGAACGTGTTGAACTACCTTGTTCCGGGCTTTTCAAAGAAGGGCATGAAGAACTTGCTCGACTTCTTGGCTTCCTCCACCTCCAACTTTAGTCTCTTCCGTCCTTCAGCTCCACTTTCCTTCTTCTTCGTGAAGAAACGTTTCATAGTCTTCTTACACAATGCTCTGAAATAAGGCCATCCTAGTGCTTCTCACCCGTGATAATCGCAGACAGATCATACATCTGAAGAAAATTCTTTTCTCACTATCCGAGTGTGGCTTGTCTGACTTTAACAGAAACTGCTCTGTGGCACCCCCTTCAAGTGGCACCCAGGGCACGTGCCATACCTGCCATACCTTAGACACGCCACTGTTTGAGAGGATCATCAGAATCATGTCAGATTTCTTTAACCTTTTGTCAAAGTAGTGGCACTGTTGTGCTTTCTTGGATGTGGCATCTACATATTTGGACCAGGACAGATTATTGGTGATATTTACATTAAAGCTCTTAAACATCTCCTCCTCAGTAACATTGATATATAATGGGCATATACTCTGCACTGCTTCCTGAAGTCAATGAACAGATTTTCCATTTTACAAGATTTCAAATATTAGATTTCAAATATTAGCTCTGTTTCTTGTTTTACAGATGCTGGTTGCAGACCTGCTGAGTGTTTGTAGCATTTTCTGTTTTTGCTGTAGTTCAGATGAATTCTGTGCTCATTGCATCTGTGTACAATTTTCCCAAATGGAACAAAGAAATAGCAATCAGACCTAGGACTTTGAAAGTGGAGAGATAATGAACAGTTTCTTCCTGAAAGAGAGAGAGATATTCTTTCTGTTTATTATGAATCTTTTTATTGCTATCAGTGGGATTTAACAGATTGTATAAATTCTGTTTAACCACTTTTACCTGTTGAATATTAAAACTGGAATGAAATAAATTTGTGCTCCAGTGATAGTTTCTAGTATTTATTTTGTTCTTATATAGTCTTTTTGTATATCCAAATGGAGAACAGTTGAAGTTCTTATAAGATTAAGAGTTAGCGAAGGAGATGGGTAATGCTCTGTAATATTGACCAGATCAATCAATTTCTCTGCAAATGTAGTCAGTGGATTATGTGATTTTAAATGCAAGAGCATAATTTGGATTAATTTAAACATCTGTGGCACTGCTCTCACCCATCTAATAGTGGGATTACTCTACAGTGGCATCATCACTTTCGTTGAATGCTTTTCTTTGTTGATACAGTTTAGCAAACTTATATAAATAAAATGCGTAAATGAACAGCATACATAAGGTTTTCAATCTTACATTTTGAATGATGGTTCAGTAAACTGAAGAAGTTCTTTTGGACAAAAAACTGAGAAGATTAGCTGGTGGTGGATGGGAATGTTTATGTTACCAAATAGAGACATAAAACAAAGGAAGTTATGTTCAGCCTGTACAAAATAGGTGCACTTGATCAAATGTTGAAGCGCACCAACAGAAAAATAGGAGTTCCAGTGAGGGTACAGAAAGGATTTTCAAGGCTGGATCAACATTGAGGGATTTCAATTATATATTATTTTTCTTAGACTAAAGCTGGTTGAAAGCAAATTTGACAGGGGTGCATAAAATCATGATTAATTTGCAAAGGTAAATTGAGAGAGATGGTTTTATTTAGTGGACCAGGAAACAAGTAATTCAAATTTTAGGAAAAAAGATACAAGGAAAATGTGAGTGGAAACTTTTTTTTACTTAGGGAGTAGTTATGATCTGGAAATCACTTCCTATAAAGGATCTGGAAGCTCCAAACAGAAATCTCAAAAGAATTTCTGAGTGGAAATGTAGAGAGAATCTGTAGGGCTGTGGAAAATGATGACAGGAACAGAACTAGTAGGATTGGTCTGCTCAGAGTTGGAAGAAATTTGATGGGCCAAATGGCCTTTTATAGTGTCACAGTCCAATGCTTCTAATGTAAGAATATCTTACGTCAGGTGCAATACATTGAGAGGTAGAGATTTTGGATTCCTGTGCTTCCTTGTGTGTTCCGTTTGCAATTTCTTGAAAATAACTGTTGCTTTTCCATTAGGAAGCTAATTATGGGAGTTAACTTCAATCAAAACCAAAAATGGCCACATAGGTCATGCTTGACAATTAGCCTGTAGCCATTGTTTTTGATGCAGAGAGGATCAACTTTATGCTGCCTACTGAATATAATGGTTGCAGCACAAAGGAAGCTGTTGACAGCAGCATGTCAATGCAAGGAATGGTTTGCATGACTTGAAGATGGCTCAACTACTTAAAGCTGGCTGGTACATTAGTAAATTGGGCTTGTTTTGTACCAAATAGTGTAGCCCTTGAAAGATGATATTCTAATATGGCTCCAAGATTTTTCGATACTCCACTGGATTCGTTAGTGAAGAAGAAGGGAGATTCTCTGTTCAAACAGAGCTAAGAAGACCTCCAGAAGCAAACATTTGGAGCAGCTTACTGACTGTATTATTTCTCTCCCCTTCTGCCAATAGCATTGGGTTTATCCTACTCTGTACTACTTGTTGCTAGAACTGTGATCTTTGCTCACCATTGCACTGTACGATAGGAACGCACTCCCCTGCCCACACTTGCTGGTCCTTACTCGCCAATAGCCACTCAACTCTAGCAGATAACAATACCCACCAGTAGCACGTTCCCATCTTGGTTTCACTTTACATCAATGCAGAAATGTATCACTATTCCTTCATTTTTTCAAGGTCTAAATGCTGGAATGCCTTACTCAATAGCACTGTGTTTGTACCTTCATTGGGAGGGTGGCAGCAGTCCAAGAAAGCAGCTCATCGGCACCTTCAAAGTCGCAGTTAGGGATGGGCAATATATACTGGCCTTGTCTACATTCTAGGAATCAAATAAAAGTAAGTGACTAGACGTGTGCTTTGTGTGCACAGCTTCTAACTCTAAACGTGCATTTGCCTGTCACTTTAATTTCCCATCCTGTCCTCAGCCAGTGAAATCCTGCATTGTTCCACTGAAGTGTCATGAAAACTTGAAGAAAGGCTGGTCTCTGGACTAGACAATGATCTTCAAGATTCAGCAAGATGCTCAAAAAGAAAGAGATAATGCTCTGGTCAGTTTGCACATCTTTCGCATAATGTCTCATGACATCCTCTTTCGCTGGCTCAATCTACAGGGCTGTATAGTGGCATGGCTAGAAACCTGCTGCTTTGCAGCATGTTCCTCTACTTAGATGCTGTGCTGTCTGTGCAAAGCTGCACATTTCTGTGAGTGTGTGGGCTTTCTCCAAATGCTCCAGTTTCTTTTCACATCTCAAAGATGTGAATTAGTAGGTTAATCGATCACTATAATTTACACTTAGTTTGTAGCTGAATGATAGAATTTGGGGAGAATTGATGAGAATGTGTGGAGAATTTAAAAAAGGGATTAATTAAGATTCATGTGAAATGGTCTGCACAGACTATGTGGTATTTATGTGCTATGTTTCCTTGTGACTCATCTACTTTTATACTTCTACACAATCCCTTCCACAGACTTTCTCATTTATACTTTCCACTTCTTCCCCTCAACTTAAAACTTTCAGCCTCTAACTTTTTACAGTTCTGATGAATATCACAATCTAAATGTCACACTTTATGAAGATTCTTATTTCATCTGATCAAATTGGCCTGCAGTTCTGTACCTCCGAATGCACAGCAAAAACTTGCTCAAATTTCATAACTGCCAGTCTTACTCAAGTTAGCATTCAAATTCTGATCATCCACTTGACAAGTAATCACTGTCTAAATATACTTTGAACTGTAATGCTGGTGTGCTGATGAAGATGCATATGCAATGGTACTGTCAAAAAGCCCAGTCATGGCCAACCTGGTGTTAACACAAAGCAAAAATCATATTCAAAAATGCTGTAAGGTTAAAGATCTTTTTTCAAAATATGAATGAGCTCTTTGACCAAAGGAATCCGAACAAATATGATAAATAAATATGCTCACACTTACACCAATTTCTAAATTAATGTGGACCATGTACAATTAAATCTATATTTTTTGCTTTTTAAATTTTAATTCTGCTATGTCAGTTCTATATGAATTAGTTATTTATGTTTAGCTTGAATTAAAATTATCTTAAATATAAGAGGTAAACAAAATATTTTGACTCTTCCCATCAATGGAATTCAAAACTGTACCAGAGAACATATGATAAAGGAAGCCAAAATGTTGTTATTTTATACATTTAAATTTCAAAATGAAAGAAGAAATTGCTGTTGAAATTGGACAGTAGTCAACCTGCTTTTATTTTACATTAATTTTAATGAGACAGTAAGCTGTTCAAAGAGCCGAATTACCCACTAAGTGCCAAAGCTGATGTCGTAACATCTGAATCCTTCCCAAATGTTCATGGAATCTTGAAGCAAATATATCTGAATTGATAATAGAAGCCAATGGTTTATTCAAGTGTAATGTTCAAGGGGGTTTTGAACTGCTGGGAACAAATTATTCTCACATAAATTCCATAGTGTTTGCAGTTGGTGAATAATTATCTGCTCCATATACCTGAAAAATGACAGTGGTTTTGCTTTATTTTGTTGTGATAGGTTTCTTCAAATAGATGGATTCTTTTGTGTATTATTCAAAGATGTATAACAGTAATCACTTCAGTTTTAGAGTAGAAGTTCTCAAAGCAAGGTCTATTTTTCTTTGATGAGGGTTCGATTCTGCTTGATTCTGACCTGTGGTGCTCTGTGTAGATTTAGTTTCAAGATACTCAAGGTCCTTGAACATGGTCAGAAGATTTATATAAATCCAACATGCTGTTGGCTAAGCAAAATTTGTTTTTCTCTGATATTGATCAAAATTTTCTCAGCTCTCTCATATGTAGTCATATTACACAGTAAACTACCAGTTCAAGAGAATCAGTGGTAAATCCCAAAATTCCTCTGATGAACACTGATAGTAATAAATGCTCCATTATGATTTTGATGTAGAGCAATAGAGAATACTCAGCATCAGATCTTTTCTGCTTTTCAATCCTACACTGTGACAAATCAGATTGAAAGCTAAATACTAATATTCATTAGTGAATTGATGTCTTCCAGCTCTTTTTAATACTTCCCAGCTCTTGCTACTAGAAGGTGAAACGCTTGTTAAGGTCTTTATTAAGCCTTCGTGCATTTAATTCCATTATTGAAATATACTGTAAATTGTTTATTAAAAGAAAGTTCCTGCCTGGATGTTTGAGTGTTTATTAGTTTTCTTGCCCCAAAGCAATCTATTCATTTGTTATCAGAAAATTGCAGATGCTGGGCATTTGAATTTAAAAAAATATTGAAACTACTCAGCAGATCAAAATCTTGGGAAAACGAAAGAGTTGAAATTTCATGTTGATGAATTTCCACAGTAAGTAGCAAAATTTAGAAACCAATCAATCACTGCAGGGAAGTGAGGATGGGGGAAGAGAAAAATAAAGCAAATGCCTGTTTATATCCTTCTCTTTGGATTTATGTATCCTCCGGACAGATCAGCTGCAAGCCTCACCATGGTCAATCAGCATAGACTCCTGCTACTAATGTCATTCACTTTTTCTTGGTCTTCAGCTTATTACAGTCAGGTCCAGTTCAGTCACCTTCTAAATGACTGAAGTTGGGCGCATTGGAGCCTTGCATCAAAATTATATTTTCTTAGGGGACAGAATCTCTTACTTGCATCCTATTTTATCCATTAATTATTTTTCAGGCTGCCAACATGCATTCCTTAACAATCACTAAAGAAACAAAAGAACAAAAGAATAAAAAACAAAAGAAAAAAAACCTTGTCATTCTGTCACACTGTAATCTCTTCATACTGGGATCATCCTCATGAAACTCTGCACTCTATCTAGTGTTTCTGTATCTCTTTGTTTTTGGTATGGAAAGTAAGGGTCATCAATGTCAACTCCAGGTCTATTTCTGAATTCCAAATCCCACAGGATCAATCACATCCTTGCTGGATTTTTAACTATCTTGCTAGTTTGTCACATTTCCTTTAAGAACGGCCTACACGTATTCCTCATGTCTTTTGATTTTCTGAGTCACATAGTTTCTTACAAGATATCAATAAAGAACTGAGAGGTTTTGTTAATGTTTTTATAAAGAATTTATTTGAACAGAGCAGGGTCAATGTGGTCTAAAATCAACTCACCCACTCAGATTTTTCTATCAGTGTTCAATATTTTACAGAGGATTTTGTTGTTGTGGAGCATATTATGGTAGCTATGGTTTCTTGGACTTGCCCTTGAACATTGCAGCTGGCTGTATGCAAGTGCTTATGGGAAAGAAGCAGTATAGGATGGGTACATTAAAAACTGTCCAAGCTGGCACAAAGAGGATACATTGAATAAACGCAAGAATGGATTAAGAGCATTAAAATTATTACGAATTCCATGGAGCATGTGGAGATCTTCCAACCACCAGGCATTCTTTCTTTCTTTCTTTCTTTCTTTTTTTTTCTATAGGGCAGTTAGGGGGGAGGGGTTAAGGGGAGGGGGTATGGGTTATATACATTGTTTTTTCATACTTTGTAATCATTTAAAAATGCAATAAAAAAAGTTAAAAAAAAAAATTAAAAAAAAAGAGCAAGCACATGTAGGAAAAGTAAGTTAAATATTTTTAAAGTGTTAAATTTGATATTTGAAGAAGCTGTAATTGCAATTCCTAACAGGAAGCACTGAGACTCCACATGTATAAAACACAGAGAAGATTTAAACTTCTGCTTCTCTACTGCGAAGCCTCTGCCAATGAATGTCTACACTAAAGAAGTTTAAATCTTCTCCGACAGTGCTTCTCCTTATAGATGCTACCTGGCCTGTTGTGTTTCACCAGCATTTTGCGTGTGATGTATTAAACACCTTGGTTCCAGAGAACTACTGTAAAAAAAACATCATAGTGTAGTGTTTAGCAGAGTGTTATTACAGCCCTGGTGACCCAGGTTCAGTTCTGACGCTATTTGTTAATAATTTGTATGTTCTCCACCGGACTGTGTGATTTCCCTCAGTGCTCTCTCTCCTTCTATATTTTAAAGACTTGCGGGGACTACGTTTGTTGGTCACAAGAGTGGAACTGGCTGACATGGATTCATTGGGCTGGAAGGGCCTGTTATCATGCTGTATCTCTAAATAAAAATGCAAAATACTGAGACTATAAAATGATTCCCTAGTATGATTGCGTGGACAATTGACCTCACAATCTACCTCGTTATGAGCATGCAACTTGTCATTTACTTGCACTGCACTTTATCTGTATTTGTTACACGTTACTTGGATAATGCAAGGATAGGTGGAAGGGCAGTTAGTGTTGAGGAAGCAATGAGTCTGTAAAAGGACTTGGACGGACTAGAAGAATAGGCAAAGAAGTACATATGGACTACAGTGTAGAGAGGTTATGGTCATGGGCTTTGGTAGAAGGTATAAAGATATAGTCTATTTTCAAAAAGAGAAGCAATTTCAGTAGTACAAAGGACTTGGGAGTTGCAGTACTGGATTCCCTAAAGTTTAACTTGCTGGTTGAGTTAATACCACCCACACAAGAAAGTCTGCAGATGCTGGAGATCTGAGCAACACGCACAAAATGCTGGAAGAACTCAGCAGGCCAGGCAGCATCTATGAAAAAAATAAACAGTCAATGTATTGGGCCAAAGCCCTTCATCAAGATCTAGATCATCAAGATGTTGCCTGGCTTGCTGTGTTCCTCCAACATTTTGTGTGTGTGTTGGCTGAGTAAGTAGTAAGGACGGCAAATTCAATGTCAGCATTAATTTTGCAAGGACTAGAACATAAAAGCAAGGATGTCATGCTGAGGATTTATAAGGCATTGGTCAGACCACATCTGGAATAGTGTGAACAGTTTTGGGCTCCATATCTAAAAAACGATTGGAGAGGGTTCAGGGGAAGTTTACAAGAATGATCTCAGGAATGAAAGAGTTAATGTATGAGATGTGTTTGATGCTTATGGCCTGTACTCACTGAAATTTAGAAGTATGAGTGAGGGTGATGGCAGGAGAATGGGGTTGAGAGGGAAAATAAGTCAGCCATGATCAAATGGCAGAACAGATTCTAAGGGCTGAATAGCCTAATTCTACTCCTATGCTTATGGTTTTATGGTCTTATTCTGCTTTGTTCTTGTTTTACTATGTTCCACCTCAGTTCATTGTGCAATGATTGGGTTTGAATGGTATACACAAGTTTTTCACTGTCTCAGTATATGTGGCAATAATAAACCAATACTGGCACTTTAACAGTCATGTTCAGAATCAGGTTTAATGTCACCAGTATATGTCATGATAGTTGTTGTCTATGTGGCAGGAGTACAATGCAGTGTATAATAATAGAAAAAAAACTGTGAAGTAGAGTAAGTATATATATTGAACAGTTAAATTAAATAATTAGTGCAAAAAATAGAAATAAACAAGTAGTGAAGAAGTGTTAATGATTTCAATGTCTATTCAGATGGCAGAGGGGAAGAAGCTATTCCTGAATCATTGAGTGTGTGCCTTCAGGCTTCTGTACCGCCTAGGAGTAAGAACAAGGCATGACCTGGGTGGTGGGGGTCCTTAATGATGGACGCCACTTTTTTGACACATCATTCCTTGAAGATGTCCTGGATACTATGGAGGCTTGTGCCCATAAAGGAGCTGACTAAGTTTACAACTCTCTGTAGTTTATTTCAATTTTGTGTAGTAGCTTCCCTCCCCCACCCCCCATACCAGATAGTGATGCAGCCAGTTAGAATGCTCTTCACAGTACATCTGTAGAAATTTAAAAGTGTTCATGGTGACATACCTAATCTCTTCAAACACTTAATGAAATGTAGCCGCTGCCGTACCTTCTTTGTAGCTGCATCGATATGTTTGGTCTAGGATAGATTCTCAGAGATATTGACACCCAGAAACTTGAAATTGCTCACTCTTTCTACTTTTGATGCCTATATGTGGACTGGTGTGTGTTCTCTCATCCTACCCTTTGCGAAGTCCATAATCAGTTCTTTGTCTTATTGACGTGCAAGGTTGTTGCTGTGACACCACTCAACCAGCTGACATATACGCCGTCTCATCACCTTTTGAAATTCTGCCAACAACAGCTGTGTTGTCAGCAAATGTATAGATGGCATTTGAGCTGTGCCCTGGCCACACAGCCATAGGAGTAGAGAGAGTAGAGCAGTGGTCTAAGCACAAATCCCCAAGGTGTGCCAGTGTTGATTGTCAGCGAGATGGAGGTGTCATTTCCAATCTGCACATATTGTGGTCTTCCAGTTTGGGATGTTGACGATCCGGTTGCCGAGGGAGGTATTGAGACCCAGATTCTTTTCCCATCATTAACATGTTATTTTCTCTAATCCTGCTCCTTATTCTATTTTTTTTTACTTCCTCTACTTATTTGCCCAATTTTCCTCCTCTTCTTCTCATTTTCTAACTCTCTGGCATAAAGCTGAATTGACACTACTTTTAATATCAATGTGAGATGCTCAAACACTCAAGCTGGTAAGAAGCAGCTGGAGGTACAGAACATAGAATAACTTTCTAGTTTCCTGATGAAGGGTTTTGGCCTGAAACATCATCACTACCTCCTTCCATAGATGCTGTCTGGCCTGCTGAGTTCTGCCAGCATTTTGTGTTTTTATAACTTTCTAGTCTGATGCATTTTCTTCAACTGCCTTGTAAAATGTTTGTGCTGAATTTGTTGAGCCTGTACTGGAACACTAAAATCTGGTTGCATTGTGAGATGCACCATTAAGTTACCAGAAAACCAATACATGGAATTAATAATCAATAATTTAAATAAATTTATGACAAATTGTGATAATTGAAACAAATTGAAGTTCAAAGTAAATTTTTGTTATCAATATACATATGTCACTGTTTACAACCTGGAGATTTATTTTCTTGCAGGCATACTCAACTAAGCTATAGAATAATAACTATTCAGAATCAATGAAAAACCACCCAACTAGAGTTCAACCAGAGTGCAGCAGACAACAAACTGTGCCAATACAAAAGGAAGAGACAATAACTTCAACAAATAAGAAATAACAATTGAGATCATGAGATGAAAGAATACTAAAAAAGTGAATCCATTGGTTGTGGGAACATTTCAATGATGAGGTGAGTAAAGGTATCCAATTTGGTTCAAAAACCTATAGTTAGGGGGCCAGACAGGCGATTCTGTGGACACAGGAAAGAAACTCAGATGGTAGTTTGCCTCCCAGATCTGGGATGTTTCAGATCACGTCCACGATATCCTGCAGTGAGAGGGAGAACAGCCAGAGGTCGTGATACATATTGATACCAATGAAATAGGTAGGAAAAAGGAAAGAACCCCTGAAAAAAGACTACAGGGAGTTAGGAAGGAAGCTGAGAAGCAGGACCTCAAAGGTAGTCATCTCAGGATTACTGCCTGTGCCATGTGACAGTGAGTATTGGAATAGAGAGAGGTGGAGGATAAATGCATGGCTGAGGGATTGGAGCAGGGGGCAGGGATTCAGATTTCTGGAAAATTGTGACCTCTTTTGGGGCAGGTGTGACCTGTACAAAGAGGATGGGTTGCACTTGAATCCCAGGGGACCAATATCCTGGCAAGGAGGTTTGCTAAGGCTACTGGGGAGAGTTTAAACTAGAAGTGTTGGGGGTTGTGATCCAAACTGAAGAGACTGGGGAAGAGGTGGTTGGTTCACAAATAGAGAAAGCTTGGAGACAGTGTGTGAGGGAGGATAGTCAGGTGATAGAGAAAGGACGTGCTCAGACCGAAGGTTTGAAATGTGTCTACTTTAATGCAAGGAGTATTGTGAACAAAGCAGATGAGCTTAGAGTGCACTTGGAGATATAATGTGGTGGCCGTTACAGAAGAATGTGGTGGAGGCGGATAAGATAGGGTCTTTTAAGAGACTTCTGGATAGGTACATGGAGTTTAGAAAAATAGGGCTGTGGGTAACCCTAGTAATTTCTAAGTTAGGGACTTTGTGGGCCGAAGGTCCTGTTTTGTGCTGTAGGTTTTCTGATGGTTGAGGGTAATAACTGTTCTTGAACTGGTAGAGCAAGTCCTGAAGCTCTTGACCCTTTTTCTGATGCTGACAGTGAGAAGAGCGCATGTCCTGGGTGGTGAGGGTCTCTGATGATGGATGCTGCTTTCCTGCATCAGTGTTTCATGTAGATATGCTCAATGGTGATAGAGCTTTCCCTATGATGGACTGGGCTGTAACCATTACTTTTTAGTGGATTTTCCATTCAAGAGCGTTGGTGTTTCCATACTAGGCTGTGATGCAGTCAGTCAATATACTCTCCACAACATATCTAGAGATGTTCATTAAAATTTTAGATGTCATGCTGAATCTCTGACTACTCCCAAGGAAGAAGAGATGCTGCTTTCCTTGTAATTGCACATACGTGCTGGGCCCAGGACAGATCCTCTGAAATACTAATACCTAGGAATTTAAAGTTGCTAATCCTTTCCACCTCTGGTTCTCCTAATGAGGACTGACTCACGGTACTCATGGTTTCCTTCGCTTGAAGTCAATAATCAGCTCCTTGGTCTTGCTGACATTGATTGAGAGGTTGTTGTTATGACATCACTCAACCATATTGTCAACCTCTCTTCTATATGCAGATTCATCATCACCTTTGATTTGGCCTATGACAGTGGTGTCATCAACAAACTTGAATATGGCTTTGGAGCTGTGCTTAGCCACACAGTCTGAAGTGTCAAATGAGTCAAGCAGGGAACTAAGCACACATCCTGTGGTGCACCTGTGCTGATGGCAATCGTTAAGGAGATGATGTTGCCAATCTGAACAGATTGGAGTCTGCAAGTGAGGAAATCCGGGATCTAATTGCACAAGGAGGATTGAGGCCAAGTTCTTGGAGATTATTGATTAGTTTTGAGGGGTTGATGGTATTGAATGCTGAGCTGGAGTCAATAAAAAGCATCCTGGTATATGTATCTTTGCTGTCTTGTTGTCCCATGGCTTTGCTGTGGACTTGTTGCTCCGGCAGGCAAATTGGAGCAGATACAAGTCACTTCCCAGGCAGGCGTTGATGTGATTAATCAGAAACCTCTCAAAACACATCATCACTGTGTATGTAGGCGCTACTGGGTGATAGTCATTGAGACAGGTCACTATGCTCTTCTTGGGCACTGGTATAATTGAAATCTGCTTGAAGCAGATGGTTACCACACACTGTTGAAGTAAGAGGCTAAAGATCTCAGTGAACACATCAGCCAGTTGATCAGCACAGGTCTTTATTACAGCGGCAGATATCCCATATAATACTATAATTTTTATGCATTGACTGTGGGTCTAGAAACAATATAGCATGTACAAATGAGTTTAAATACCTCATTGAGCATATATCAGTTACATGAGCAGCTAAAAGGAATTGATTTTCCATTCTCAATTATGCACGAAGAATTGTGTATATATGTATTGTTAATCTCAGATCTTTAATACCGTTGCACAAAGTATCAAGAGTTGTGCAAGGTTACATGTATAAGTGGTCATCAATAATATGTATAAGTGGTCGTCAATAACATGTATAGTGGTCGTCAATAGGGAGACATGGTGTTGCTGAAATAGAATATACAAGCCTGAGTGGCAGATCAAAGATGAGAGTGTGTGGCCCATGTTTCTGGCATGACGACTGTAGTGAAAGGATAGATCAGAGTGGTTGAGCGACATATCTGCCACATCACATGGTTCACTTAGCATGGATATGGTCTCTATTTCCCAGCAGTGATCCTGAATATCTATTGCACACCAACTAACTTCATTGCTGCATTTTTGTGTCTAAGTGCATCATATAATTAAATATCAGAAATGACTTCACCGGAAGGAGTGCAGCATTTAAAGAAAGTAACTCATTATATAACCTGTGCATTAGAAATCTAAAACCAATGTGTTGCCAGTTGCTTTGGAGTTAACAATCCAGATAGCATTAGGTAACGGCAAAAGAGTATAATCACCGATTATATGAAAATATTCTGATGTTTTCTCCATTTTTTCTCCATGGCTATTTTATAGAAACAATGTTTTGTTCATTTAAGTGACCTACAGTAGCTTAAGAATGTAATAACAGCTTTGTGAATGTATTTTTATATTTTCTCTTGATGAGACAGAAAATCACTCTTTAGTTGCAAGAGCATAGTGGCCATTGGAAGTCAGTGCCATGCTTCATCAAGTGCTGGATGAAAGCAGTTTCTGTTTGTAGAGGAAAACCCTATATTATGTTAAGAATTAAGCTATGAAGAACAAAGATCGGTCAGGTGGCTCAAAAATCAATCCTGTCAGGACTTAAGCCTTTTTTTTAATATATCAGTGTAACACTAAAGAGGAAATTTTTCATTATAAAGCCAATTACATAAACTGCAAAAATCCATCCTTTTCAAATCCACATCAGCAAAGATGGTGGTGTGAGTGGTTTCTGCTAGGAGTTGGGAATTCAGTACAGTCATTTTGATCAGTTGCAAAAGTCTGTGCAAATGGGCCTGTGTTTGTTGTCATAATAATAAGTATATGTAATTATAGGTGCAATGTAAAAATTAATAGCATCGCATAAGCAGCATTCACAAGAAAAACTTAAATTAAACTTAAATTATACAACATTTTTACAAGCAGAAAGCACAATTCAAACTGAAACACTGCTCCATTTTAGTGCAAAAGATGATCTGAGAGTTGCTAAACTGCAGTGGTAATTAAGGTTTTGTTGGTTGATTCAAAAATGAAATGGTTGAAGGGAAGGAACTGTTCTTGAACCTAGTTCAGGTTGACAATTTCCAGTATTAGCATTTAATAAGTCTATATTTCACATTGAACTGAAGGTTACAAGTAGCAATAATAGTTGGGAAATGTCAATGACTTAGTTAAAGCTTATTCAATTTATAACCAGCTTATTAAATTTGTAATTTTATTTGAATGTTATTTAAATAAATATGGAATTGGTTATTGTGTAGATGAAAATGGCAAATGGAATATCTATATTTTCTGTGTGTAAATGAAGTAACTTCCTCTCATCCTAATATATTTAAACTACTGAGAGTAGACCTATTACACTGATAGGATGATGTGCATTACAGTAGCTTCCTTTGTTGGAAAATATCATTAATGAGATTTGCCAAAGGCCCTGTTTCACCACCTACTTAACAATGAGCTTGCTATCACTGAAGATAATGAGTAATAGGTTAAAAGGAATACACTAATTCCTCAATTTAAGAAGTTATGGCTATCAAGTTTTATGAAGCACACCATTCATCACACTGAGTACATTGCATGGAAATGCCCAAAGTGTATTTTGTGCAGCCTTTTAGATTTGACAAATTTTGTTTAACAAAACATTTTTTTCAGGAAAGCAGCTCTTTCATTAAGCGAGGAATAACTGTAATGGGACAGAGCAAGCTTATAAGCCAGTGGTTTTCTTTGGAACTTTCAGCTGTCTGCAGTCCAAGGTTTAGCATGCTCTGCTCAGCATGCCAAGGTGTGCTGGAGATTAGATGCTGCCGCACGTAAACTTCCATTCCACTCAATGTTCAACAGTTCAGTAGTTCCAAATTTGGAATATTGTGTTCAGTTTTGGTCACCGAATTACAGGAAGGATATTAATAAGGTTGAAAGAAGGCAGAGAAGGTTTACAAGGATGTTGCCGGGACTTGAGAAACTGAGTTACAGAGAAAAGACTTCCCTGGAGTGTAGAAGAATGAGGGGAGACTTGATAGAGGTATATAAAATTATGATGGGTATAGATAGAGTGAATGCAAGCAGGCTTTTTCCACTGAGGCTTGGGGAGAGAAAAAACAAAGGGCAAGGGTTAAGGGTGAAGGGAGAAAAGTTTAAAGGGAACATTGGGGGGGCTTCCTCACACAGAGAGTGGTGGGAGTGTGGAATGAGCTGCCAGATGAAGTGGTGAATGCGGACTCACTTTTGATATTTAAGAAAAACTTGGACAGGTACATGGATGAGAAGTGTATGGAGGGATATGGGGCAGGTGCAGATCAGTGGGAGTAGGCAGAAAAATGGATTGGCACAGCCAAGAAGGGCCAAAAGGCCTGTTTCTGTGCTGTAATGTTCTATGGTTCTAGTGCTTCACTGACATCCTAGAGAGAGTCCAGCTGCAATTTGCATTTGGACCCTTAACACTATGCCAAGGGTAGTTGGCATTTGAACTGACGTAGGAATCACTGATGTTATGAAGAAGTTGAAGTTCATTACTTAATCATTTTACTTAATTTGAATATTGTTAATTACATCCTAATATTTTAAACTGTTTAGAGTTTTATAAAGAAATTGTACTAGGATATTTATAAATTGAAACAATTGAGCATTTTTAAGCTGTTCCAGTGTTTCAGGATAGGACCTCAGATTTGATACCTAGGTATCCTCTCAGTGTGGAAATCGTTTGCAAGACTCCTTTCAAATGTGGGCGATCACCTCAGCCCTTCATAAATGGATTAGTATGCGTGAGTAGGCTCCATAGGTGGCAAATTCAGGCAGCAGGTCAGATTGATGATGATCCAACCCATTATATTATTAATAGAATTATGATGGTGTGGTGACCCACTTCCTAGTGCACTCGAACCAGCTCACAAATAGCCAGCTTGCCGGCACAAAGGCCAGTCCCAAAAGGACGCCAGGTCTGCTTCACCAACAAAGGGAAAAGCCAGCACGGGATTGTGAGTGCGTGCCCCTACAGCATCCGCGCCCGGGGAGGGTGGTATCAGGGAGGCTTTAAAGCAAGGCTGTGAAGTTCCAATAAAATCTTTTTTTAACTGCAGTTTAATGACTCCGTGTTGTTATTTTAGCTCTGTGTGTAGCACACCTCTACAATTGGTGACCCCAACAGTCCAAACGATTTTTGGACCGGAGATGAACGACGCCACAACTGTTCATGCAGTTTCGTTGAAACTGCCAAGCTTCTGGACGCTGCGACCTCACCTGTGGTTCCAGCAAGCAGAAGCCCAATTCCACATTTGGCAGATAACCTCAGAGGACACACGTTACTACTACTTGGTGAGCTCCCTCGACCAGGACACAGCGGCCCAGGTTGAGGAGTTCGTACAGTCTACCCCAGCGGACGGCAAGTACACGGAATTCAAAGCCCTGCTCATAAGGACTTTCGGACTCTCACGGCGCGAGCAGGCTGCCCGTTTACTGCACCTGGATGGTTTGGGAGACAGACCTCCATCAGCTTTAATGAATGAGATGTTGTCTCTGGCCGGCGGACACAAACCCTCCCTCATGTTTGAGCAGGCATTCCTGGAGCAGCTGCCCGAGGACATATGCCTGCTGCTGTCCGACTCAGATTTCAGCGACCCCCGGAAGGTGGCAGCCCGGGCGGACTTGCTGTGGAATGCCAAGAAGGAGAGTGGGGCGTCCATCGCACAGATCACCAGGCCACGCTCCCAGCAGCAAACCAGACCAGGCCTGGCCACAGAGCCCGCTAACCCCAGAGGCAGGGGTGAGGAGACCAACGAACAATGGTGCTTCTACCACCAGCGGTGGGACACAGAAGCCTGCAGCTGTAGCCTGCCCTGCAAGCTTCCTGGAAACGCCAGGGCCAGCCGCCGCTGATGGCTACGGCAGCTGGCCATCGGGATAGCCTCCTGTATATGTGGGACCAGCGGTCAGGACGCCGTTTTTTGGTCGACACCGCTGCTGAGATCAGCGTCTTACCTCCAACGAGTTACAGCACCTGCAACAGGGCACCGGGTCCCACCCTGAGGGCCGTGAACGGAAGCACAGTAAGGACATGTGGCACCTATCAGGTGCAGCTACAGTTCGGCTCCAGCAGGTTCACGTGGGACTTCACACTGGCCACCGTAGCCCAACTGCTTCTGGGTGTGAATTTTTTGCGGGCTCACAGCCTACTGGTCGACCTGCCCAGGAAGAGACTGGTCCACGCCGAGACCTTTCAGACGTTCTCCCTGGGTGCAGCCCAGTTGCCAGCCCCACACCTCGACTCCATCATGCTGTCCGACAACGACTTCACCAGAGTCCTGGCGGATTTTCCATCGGTTCTGGCACCACAGTTCATGGCAGCCATGCCCCGACACGGCGTACAGCACCACATCCCAACCCAGGGACCACCCCTCCATGCCTGTGCTCGGCGGCTTCCCCCGGACAAGCTCTGACTGGCGAAGGAGGAGTTCAAGAGGATGGAGGAATTGGGGATCATACGGTGGTCTGACAGACCATCGGCCTCCCCCCTGCACATGGTGCCCAAAGCGACAGAGGACTAGAGACCGTGCGGCGACTACCGCAGGCTGAACGAGGCTACCACACCGGACCGCTACCCTGTGCTGCACATACAGGATTTTGCAGCAAACCTGCACGGCGCACGGATCTTCTCCAAGGTAGACCTCGTCTGAGGGTACCATCAAATCCCGATGCATCCAGACGACGTCCCCAAAACGGCTCTCATCACCCTGTTCGGCCTTTTCGAGTTCCTCTGCATGCCGTTCAGCCTGAAGAATGCTGCACAGACGTTCCAGCGGTTAATGGACGTGGTGGGACGGGACCTGGACTTCGCGTTCATCTATTTGGACGACATCCTCATAGCCAGCAGCAGTCGTCAGGAGCATCTGTCCCACCTCCATCAACTCTACGCCCGACTGAGTGAGTACGGTCTAACAATCAACCTGGCCAAATGCCAGTTCAGGCTCAACACCATTGACTTCCTGGGCCACAGGATTACTAAAGACTGAAAAAAAAAGACTAAAGCCTGCAGACTTCTGAGTGACTTTTATAGTTCCAATGGACAATATATTATTCCCTAGACAACAGTCAAGATTATTTCTTAATGATGATTATTGCTATACCCGCACTTTAGATTGAGTTTTGCCGATGTACGTGTTCTGAATGTTTGTATTAACCTTACTTTTGTGCCACCTTTATGAATAAAACTGTTCGAAAATAGTGCCATCAGACTCCAACGGACCTCTCTATCTTTGCTGGTGAGTTATCCAGTTACGGGATACGTAACAACGACCCCTCTGTCCGCTAAGGTAGATGCAGTCCGCCATTTCCCCCGACCCACCATGATCAAAGGCATTCAGGAATTCATAGGTATGGTAAATTTCTACCACCGCTTCCTCGCTACAGCTGCCCGAATCATGCGCCCCCTGTTCGCCCTGATGTCGGGTCCGGGCAAGAACATTACTTGGGACGAGGAGTCTGCCGTTGCTTTCATTAAAATGAAAGAAGCCTTGGCAAACACCGCGATGCTAGTGCACCCCAGAATGGACGTCCCTACCGCCCTCACAGTGGACGCCTCTAACATGGCAGTCAGTGGGGTACTGGAGCAACTCATCGCGCGTCGCTGGCAACCCCTGGTGTTTTTCAGCAAACACCTGCGGCCACCCGAGCTCAAATACAGTGCTTTTGACCAGGAACTGTTGGCGCTATACCTGGCAATCCGGCATTTCAGGTACTTCTTAAAAGGTAGGCCCTTCACCGCGTTCACGGACCACAAGCCGCTTACCTTAACGTTCACGAAGGTGTCCGATCCCTGGTCGTCCCGCCAGCAGCGCCATCTGTCCTACATCTCTGAATACATGACGGATGTCCAGCACGTCTTGGGTAAGGACAATGTCGTGGCGGACGCGCTCTCTCGCCCTAACATTCATACCCTTTCCCAAGGGGTAGGCTTTGAGGCACTGGCAGAGGCGCAACAGGCAGATGAGGAGATCCCGAGTTACAGAACCGCAGTCTCTGGTTTGCAGCTCCAGGACCTCCCCGTAGGCCCAGGTAAGATGACCCTACTCTGTGACGTCGCCACCGGCCAGCCCCGTCCCGTCGTCCCGTCACCTTGGCGGCAACGCGTATTCGACTCCATTCATAACTTAGCGCACCCCTCCATCAGGACAACCGTCCGAATGGTCTCCAGCAGGTTCGTTTGGCACGGAGTCCGCAAGCAGGTCAGTGAATGGGCCAAAACGTGCATGCACTGCCAAGTGGCCAAGGTGCAGCGACACGCCAAAGCTCTGCCGCAGCAGTTCCACCCCACCCACCGGCGTTTCGACCACATTCATGTGGATATCGTGGGCCCCCTGCCAGTGTCTTGTGGAGCGCAGCACCTCCTGACTATTGTGGACCAGTTCACAAGATGGCCAGAGGCGATCCCGCTCTCCGACACCACCTCCGAATCTTGCGGCCGGGCACTGATCATCACCAGGGTGTCTCGCTTTGGTGTACTGGCCCACATTACCTCCGACAGAGGCGCCCAGTTCACCTCCAGCCTGTGGTCAGCTATGGCCAGACTTTTGGGGACACAACTGCACCACACAACTGCCTACCACCCACAGTCAAACGGCCTGGTGAAGCGTTTCCACCGTCACCTAAAGTCGGCTCTCATGGCCCGCCTGAGAGGAGCTAACTGGGTGGACGAACTTCCCTGGGTCCTACTCAGAATCCACACAGTGCCCAAAGACGATCTGCACGCCTCGTCGGCCGAGTTGGTGTACCTGCAGCAGTCCTGGGCAGACTACGCGAGAGGCTCGGTGACCTGGCCCCCATACCCACTTCACAGCATGGGCAGAACCCGACCTGCAGAACTGTAAGTTTGTGATTGTATGAAAGGGCGGGCATCAGCCACTGCTGCAACAGCCCTACGAGGGGCTGTTTACGGTGCTCAGGAGCAGCGGGTCCACATTCGTGCTGGACATTGGGGGGAAAGAGAAGGTTTTCATGGTGGACCAACTCAAACCAGCCCATGTGGACTTGGTGCAACCGGTCGAGTTTCCGGCACCGCGGCGCAGAGGCCGACTTCCCAAACAGGGTCCGGCCCAGCCAGACTGTGGACATTGGGGGGTGTATCGCCGGTTCTGAGGTGGGGGGGGGGTTATGTGGCGACCCACTTCCTAGCGCACTCGAACCGGCTCACAAATAGCCAGCGCGCCGGCACAAAGGCCAGTCCCAAAAGGGTACCAGGTCTGCTTCACCAACAAAGGGAAAAGCCTGCGGGGGATTGTGAGTACGTGCCCCTACAGCATCCACGCCCAGGGAGGGCGGGATCAGGGAGGCCTTAAAGCCAGGCTGTGAAGTTCGAATAAAATCTTCTTTAACTGCAGTTTACCGACTCCGTGTTGTTATTTTAGCGCTGCGTGTAGCACACCGCTACAATGGTAAAGAGTGAAGCTAAGAAGAGGGGAATCTGCCAGCCATCTCTTTGGCTCAATAGATGCTTGACCTGCTGAGTTCCTCCGGCTCTTCAATCTTTAGCTTAGAACCCGCAGACTGAACAGTTTTATTGTAACTTTAAATGAGAATGTCTTGCTCTATGTCAAGTCCTAATTATCTTGGGAATTTTGGAAGCACTTAAGTAATTAAAATCAACTGTAATTCAATGTTCTTTGGAGCATGATTTGAATGCAAGACACCTTTTATTTGTTGACCCAGAGTTTGTAATTATTTCATCATTTTAAGGATCTGTGCAAACTAATTTTGCAGCAATCACAATAATAATTTCAGGAAAGATGTATTTTAATCCTTCTAAAGCTTGCCCAGATTGTCTTTGCTCACAGCAGATAAATAACTAATGCCATTAAAATTGAAACAGCTATTTCCTGGCGTGATGCATGTTCAAAGTCTGTATAAAGGCAGGTTCATTAAGTTGAAATAACATTAATAAAGGAGTGAAAATTGAAATGGCCTTCAATCTTTTACAATTAAAATGAATGACATAGCTCTCCTGAAATTGCTAATGAAGGAATTAGTTTGATACATTTTCTGGAAAATGAGCGTGTTGGACCTTTATAGACATAAGCCATACTGAAATGTGTTATTTTGAATATTTCTGCAAGGTGTGAATTTTGTTTCTTAACTGAAATATTTCTTAAACTTTTATGTCTGATTGTGATGATTCTTCTAGATGTATTTTGTAGATATTAACAATTTATTCTGCCCACCGTGAAGAGTACTTCTCCAAGAATGGCATGGAAGATGTGCATGCAGCTTGGTATTCTAAGTTACTTTGTCTTGATGGATATAGTGTTAGAATGAAAGAAGTGAGGGAATTAGTTCTTTTATTGCAATGTATTGCTGAGAATTTTCCAGGAAAAAGCTTGGTTACAGGAGGTGTATAGTAAGCAACAGCATGACCAAGACAAGTATAAGTTATGGATTGGATAGACAGCTGTCTAATTGTCTACCTTCATCAGTTTTCTTCTTTGAACCAACCTGTGTCAATGAAAAATTAATATTGGTTCCCTGTGATTCCTTTATCCTTCAACATCTGCACAGGTGCAAGCTCAAGCTGGACATTTCTAAGTATTTTTGACCATAGTTTTATTTTGCAATATACCCAAATTCCATTTCTTTTGATAAAACAATGTCAAGGCTCCTTGTTTTCCATATAGCTTAGCAAAACTGACAAATATCAGAAAATGAGTCCTGGTTATATAACAATTGTTACTTGTTCTTTAAATTTCGACTCCCACAAACCACTTTCTGTAACTAGAATTTTTGAGACACTTTAAGCATAAGCTTTTCCTGTCCTTCACTGTGGTAACTTATGGTTCCTTAACTTTACTCTTTATAATGCCAAATCACCTTAAACTTCTAAGAAAGTAGAGATATTGTTACACCTTCTTCATGGTTGCATCTATGTGCTGGGACCAGGATTGACACCTAGGAACTTGAGGCTGCTCACCTTTCCCACCAATGACCCTTCAATGAGGATTGGTGTTAGTTCCCCTGACTTCTCCTTCCTAAAAAACATCTACAGTCAACATATTGGTTTTGCGGACATTGAGTGCAATTTGTTATTACGATACCACATTTGACTATTTCATTGACCTGATAATGATGGCAGATTTTTTCTTCTGAAGGACGTTAATTTGCAGTTGTTATTTTCAGGGCTAGTCATTAATATTCTGCATATTAATCTGAATTTATACTCCATAGCAGTTATAGTAGAATTCAATACACCAGATTTTTAATCTAGGCCTTTGAATTACTAGTCTGCTAACTCAGCCACAGTGCCTACACAATGGATAAATATGGTGCAGATATATAGATACGCAGCCCACATTTAAATAGCTTTCTTAAGAAGGAAGAGATAGCTTAAAGTCAGGCAATTATTTATACTCTACCCGATTTTATATTGCATTGAGTTGAAACAATAGCTGGGCTTACATTTCATAACTAACTAGAACCCTTATCATTGAGTGCTACTCAGATGGATCTGCAGCCAACTGTCAACTCCATGGGGAGGCACGTTCTATTATCATGTTATTGTCCTCAGTCAAGAAATCACAGGGCCTGTTAGGCAGGTTGCTATTCTGAGACAGCAAGAAAGTCTGTCTCAGAATTAGATCATGGCTGATCCAATTTTCCCCTCAGCCCCAATCTCCTGCCTTTGCCCTGTATCTCTCATTCCCAGACCAATCAATCTCTGCCTTAAATATACATAAAGACTTGGCCTCCACAGATGCCTGTGGCAAAAGATTCCACAGATTCACCACCTTTTGGCTGGAAAAGTTCTTCCTCATCTCCATTCTAAAAGGATGCCCCTCTATTCTGAGGCAGTGTCCTCTGGTTTTAGACTCTCCCACCATGGAAACATCCTCGCCACATCCAGTCTATCAAGGCCTTTCACCATTTGATAGGTTTCAATGAGGTCACCCCTCATTCTTCAGACTTCTAGCCAATACAGCCCCTGAGCCATCAGACTCTTCAAATGGCAGACCATTCAATCCTGGAAGCACTTTCATGAACCGCCTTTGAACCCTCTCCAGTTTCAGCTCATCTTTTGTAAGATAAGGAGCCCAAACCTCTTCACAATATTCCAAATGAAGCCTCAGCAATGTTTTATAAAATTTCAACATTATATCCCTGCTAGTCAATTAGTCAAGAGGACTAATATTTTAATCCTCTTGAGTTTTTTGCTGATATTGTATTTGCCTTCTTCACTACAGATTCAACCACAGACTCTTCACAGACTTTATCCTACTAATTTTTTATTTGACCATCGGAAAACAAGTATCTATACAATATTTCAATCAGAATTTCACTTGCAAATCTCTGACCTCAAGCACAGTTAGTTTTCAGACATCTAAAAAGAAAATATAAAAAATTATGAAAATCGATCAAGTTTCTTTATTCTGCCTCTTGACAATAACACCAGATTACCTTGCTTTCACATTGCTTCATAAAAATCAGTTAAATTCTAGCTAAGGCAAACAAAAATGTTTTCTTCATATCTTGTAATCAGTGCAACCAATTGCTGACCTAGGTGATTTTCTTCTGCAAGTTAAATTTTTAAAATTATTTCTTGACTTAAAAAGTCCATCTTGAAAATAACAAGTATGATTGCTTGTTATTCTTGCCTCCAAAACTTTCCCCTGAACATAATGATCTTTGTAATCTTTCTTGTAGTGAATGGAGCTAACCTCCATCTGCTAAACAGGGATTTAATTCATGTACTTGCTGCTGATTTCCCAGTATAATTGAACTCAACTTTTACTCCAAGCAGTCATAAATTTCACCTTTAAGAAATAGCTGTCTGGTTTGGTATTTTTTCCTATGTTCTCCTGTTCTGCCATCTGCTGCATTGCAGCTGAGATCTCTTCAATTTTTGTAAAGGAATTACATAAAATAGAGAAAAATATCACCCTACCTGCTGAACATTTACACAGCTCAGTCTTAGAATATTTTTACTGAAATAATCACACGGAATGTTTCAAATAGAGCAGTTAAAGAGACATTGTGCACTAAAACAGTGAAACAGGCCCTTTGGCCCATCTAGTCCATACCGTGCTCCCCATATACCCACACCTGGACTACAGTCTTTCTATACACATCTCATCTACTTACCTATCCCAACTTCTCTTAAATGTTACAATTGAGCTACAATGTTACAATGTAACAAATGTTACAACTTCTATTTACCATTTATTCCACACTCACAGCGCCCTCTGAGTGAAGCAATTCCCTGCTCAGATTCTCCTTAAATATCTCATATTTCACCCGAAACCTATGATCTCTTGTCTTGTGTCATGCTTAGAGAAAGGGAAAAAGCCTACATGCATTCACCCAGTCAATACCTCTCATAATTTTGATTGCCCCCATAAAATTTCCCCTTATTCTTCTGCACGCCAGAGGATTAAGTCTTAACCTATTTGATTTATCGCCGTAACTGGTTTTCACATCCTGGCAACATTCATGTAAATTTTCTCTACACACCTTCAAGCTTATTGTTGATGACCTCACGACCAACACATTCCAAGAATGTGAGGGGACAGCTCGCAAGTGTGTATATGCTTCTGGTGCCAACATAGCATGCCCACAATTTACCTACTGTACGTCTTTGGACTGTGGAATGAAACTGCAGCACCCAGAGTAAATCCAAGCAGTCACGGGGAGAACATACAAAGTTCACACAGAGAGTGGTGGGAATTGAACTCTGATCACTGACACTGTAAAGTGTTATGCTAGCCGCAATGCTGAGTTTAGCATAATTATTATTCAACTGATGATAAATAACTATATACATAAATTAGTAAGTTAGCATAATTAATATGCTCTCTAATGATATTGTAGCTTGTAATTTTGATTAACATAGAAATTAACAGAAGTTCCTCTTTCTTTATTTTTGGAATTAGCTTAATGTATATATGTAGATTAGATTATATTATCTTAATCTATTTTTTCTAATGATCTGATATTTATAAAAGTACCAGTACAGACTATCACAATGAAAATGGTCTGAATAAAAGTTGAGAGAAACAATTTACATTTAGATAGTGTATTTTTGTGAAATTGGGATAGTTCAAAGCATCCAACTCCTGACAAGGTACTTTTTAAGGGTGGTTAAGCAAATAATTCTGTCTTTATTCTTTTTCAAGGGTTCTATTTTAACTGGTGCTGGTTCAGAATTTTTGTCAAAGCTACTATAAGTGGAAGATTAAATGCTGGTGTTGGACATGGATTTTCTAGAGTTTTGAGCTGGATTTTAGGAGGATGACTTCATTTGAAATAAGCAAAGTCAATTTATTATGGACTCTGTTCAGAGAAACAGAATATATTAAGGAATCTATGGTAATTTCTCCCAATAAAAACGGTAAATTCTGCATAGAATTGCAGGGAGTAAAGGGATTGATATACAAAAGCTCTGTAAATAAAGCAATCTCAGTTATTTATAGCTATATAGACAACAGATAGATTAATAAGGAAATTACCCAATCATTTCCCCTCTAGAAGCAGCATTTCAGTGATGTGTAGTCAATAACGTAAGACCTGAAGAGGAACAGAGTTGTGAACAGGATTAGGATGTTGTATTTTTCTAGCACTCTTTCTTCTTTGTAATGTATGATTTTGTTGTATTTATATGGAGATATGTGTTTGAGGAAAAATATTTTCATTATATGTGGTATAAAGGTCAGGAAACAGAACATAGAAAACAGTTAAAAAAACGTGTAATCCATAAAGAACATACAAATTGATGCACTGTCATAAGAATACCACAAGAGCTCTTTAATTGTAAAATTAACCCAAATATTAAGTGTAAATAGTGAACAGTATTGAAGATACAAGTCATTTCAGTTTAAAAAAAGGTTGAACAAGGCAGTGAAATGCAAAGTGAAAGATTTGGAGCCAACTTTTTTATCTTGAATCCTGTAACTTTGCAATGACTTTTAATTAGGACTGTTTCAGACCATTTGAGATCTCAGCAATGGGTTGACCACATTTCATTTGCATTTGACCTTGTGAAAGTCTTATGAAAATGGCAATTGCTTAAACCCATCACTGTTTGACATTTGCTTGGTATTAAACTAATGCAAATAAATAAATCCTCTTGACAACTTTAATCGTGTGACCAAGTATCTAATGCTTTAATTAACATAATTCATTAGAAAAGATAACAGTGTTCATTCTTTCGATTTTAAATATGTCTGACATTTATTTTAAACCAGGCTTGAGTTTCATCTGGAGAGAATATCTACCTAGTGCTTCAACATTGTATTAAAACTTTGATGATTGGTAAAAGGCCATCTATTACAGATTTGGATTGATTTTGGTTATAATCTTACCATTAATAGTAAATATGCATTATACCAGATAACACTCAGAACACAAGAAAGATAAGGGAATTCTGTTTCTCATACCTTCCCTGCCCTTCTTAGCCGATCTTTTATCTCAGCACCACTTTTGTACATTATCCCCAGGACCCTTTCATAAGACCATAAGACATAGGAGTAGAATTAGGTCATCTGGCCCATTGAGTCTGCTCTGCCATTCAATCATGACTCCTCCTCAACCCCATTTCCCAACCTTCTCCCCATAATCTTTGATGCCATGTCCAATCAATAACCTATAAATCTCTGCCTTAAATACACCCAATGACCTGACCTCCACAGCTGCACATGGCAACAAATTCCACAAGTTCACCACACTCTGGCTAAAGAAATTTCTCCGCATCTCTGTTTTGAATGGATGCCCCTCTATCCCAAGGATGTGTCCTTTTGTCCTAGGCTCTCCCACCATGGGAAACATTCTTTCCACATCTACTCTGTCTAGGCCTTTCAACATTCAAAAGTTCCCCCCCCCCCATCCTTCTAAATTCCAGCAAGTACAGATGCAGAGCCATCAGATGCTCCTCATATAACCCTTTCATTCCTGGAATCATCCTTGTGAACTTCCTCTGGACACCACACCCCCCCCCCCACCACACCCCAATGCCAGCACATCTCTTCTAAGATGAGGAACTCAAAACTGTACACAATACTCAAGGTGAGGCCTCACCAGTGTCTCATAAAACCTCAGCATCAAATCCCAGCTTTTGTATTCTAGACCTCTTGAAATGAATGCTAATTTGGCCTTCCTCACCACCTTAGTTAACCTTTAGCGTGTTTCTTGATTCACTGAATATCTGTACCGTATCGGTCTCTGTTTTGAATATTCCAAACAAATAAGCCCCCAGAATCTTACTGAAGGAGAATTCCAAAGATGCCTTACCTTCTGGGTGAAATAAGCTTTTCCCCATGTTAGTTTAGAATGGTCAACCCCTTATTTTGAGCAAGTGACTATTGGTTCTATATATGCTAAACAGGTAAACATCAGAAAGTTGTATTTTTCAATGAGATTACTTACCACATTTCTTTTGCTGCTGCTGTTTAAAAAGCCTGTATTTTGGTAATTTCTGTTGACTATTTGAGTTATTGGTATTAGGTCAAATTATGTTCAATAACAGACCACCCTAAGGCGAATTTGAAAGTTATGACATGAGACCATTTTGTCTTGCTTTCTGGTAAAAAAAAAACTAGCATAGTCTATTTCATAGCCTCCTTTTCTAGTTTAATTTATTTATTTAGATGTGCAGCGTGATAACACGCCCTTCCAGATGAATGAGCACATATTGCCCAATACACCCATGTGTCAATTAACCTATCAACCGATACATCTTTAGAATGTGGGAGGAAATGGAGCAGCCAGATGAAACTCATGGCAGAATGTGCAGACTCCTTACAGACAGCGGCAGGAATTCACCACGGGTCTTGGCGCTGTAACAGTGGTACACTAACCACTACGCTACTCTGCCACACTCAAATCGATTACGTCTATAAAAATGCACCTCTGTCATGGTGCACTGGTAGTATATTTTTTATCCCAAATCCAGAAAATAGTGTTTAAATTCAATTCCTGAGATTTGAAATAAATGTGCTAAGGATAGGATTTCTTCACTGAAGCATGCACCTTCTTGTAGATCAGATGTTAAGCAGAGGCCCTAATAGGTTCTTTTGGCTTCACTAAGAATAAGAAATGTTTACAGTGTTCTAGCCAACATTAATCTTCAAAACAGATGATAAAGCCATTTATTTGTAGCACTTTTTAATTGCCAAGTTTCTTTCATTACCATAAGCATACACTCAAAAGTACTCATTGATAGGTAATCAGTTTGGAACACCAACAGGATTTGAAAGGCACTAATCAAATGAAAGGTATGTTTATGAGCCACTTAGAGTTAAATTCTTCTGATTGGTTGATTAGAATTAATAACACTAAATTCTGCAGGAGATGAGTCAATATGAATACCACAGCAACATCTATGTACAACTTCATTGTGGGTCAGATATAACGCTAATGGTTCAGACACTCATATAAAAATTGTACAACACAAATTAGAATGAGCTGAATTAGCTAATGTTTAAGTGATTCATTGAATTCACTTTTAAGATGTTCAAACAGGCAGGGATGAGGTTTATCAACAATAGATTATCAAGATCTTCATCAAGTATGTGAAAGTGCTATTGTGAAAGGGTCAGGAAGGGAGTGAGTTGATGATATAAAGCAAGTGTAAGTTCCAGACAAGTTGAGTTTCAAGCAGCTGTTGTAATGGCTTTGCTAACTACTTATTAAACAAAATAAAGATTAGGACTTTACATTGTGATAAGTAGAACTTGGTGTAAACAAGCTCCACAATGTGATCAATATTCTTCTATTAAAGTCATCGGGTCATAGAACACTACAGCACAGAAATAAGCTCTTCAGCTATTTAGTGTGTGCCAAACCATTATTCCATGTAATCCCGTAGACCTGTATTCAGACCACAGCCCTCCCCTTTAGATACCTATCCAAATTTTGCTTAAATACAGAAATCGATCACCCATCCACCACTTGCACTGGTAGCTCGTTCCATACTCTCACCACCCACTGACTGAAAAAGTCTCCCTGAATATTTCATCTTTCACCCTTAACCCATGGCCTCAAGTTGTAATCTCACCTAACCTCAGTGAAAAAGCCTGCTTCCATTTACTCTTTCTATACTCCTTATAATTTTGTATTCCTCTATCAAATCCCCCCTCAGTCTTCTACATTATAGGGAATAAAGTCCTAATCTATTAAATCTTTCCATATAATTCAGGTCCTCAAGTCCCAGCAACTTTCTAGTAAATTTTCTTGGCACTCTTTCAATCTTATTTACATCTTTCCTATAGGTAGGTGACCAAAATTGCATTGAATACTGTACTCCAAATTTAGGCCTCACAAATGTCTTAGATAATTTCAACAGAATATTTCAACTCCTGTACTCAGTACACTGATTTACAAAGGTCAATGTGCTAATTTCTTTTCAACACATTCTACCTGTGATGCCACTTTCAATAAAATGTGGATCTGTATTCCCAGATCCCTCTGCTCTATTATACTCCTTAGTGCCCTTCTGCTTACTGTCTAAATCCTACAGTGATTGGTCTTTCCAAAGTGCAATACCTCACATTTTCTGAATTAAATTCCATCGGTTATTTTTCAGCCCATTTTCCCATTTTGTTCAGAACCCACCGCAAGCTTTGATAGTTTTCCTCTCTGTCCAAAGCACACACCCTCACCTGTGAATTTGCTGATCCAGTTTATCATATTATCATCCAGATCATTGATATAGATGACAAACAATAACAGAACGAGCATTTGATTTCTGCAGCACACCACTAGTCACAGACCTCCAATCAGAGAGGCAACCAGCTTCTACCACTCTTTGGCTTCTCCCATGAAGTCAATGTCTACTCCAATTGACTGCCTCATCTTGAAGGAGCAACTGAATCTCCTTGACTAACCTCCCATGTGAGACCTTGTCAAAGTCCATGTAGACAACCTACGCTGCCTTGCTTTCATCAACTTTCCTGGTAACTTCCTCGAAAAACTCTATAAGATTGGTTAGAGATGACTTATTATACACAAAGCCATGTTGACTATCAGTCCTTGTCTATACAAATACTTATCTATCTGGTCCCTTGGAAATCTTCCAATAAATTTCCCAATACCAAAACATAGAAACATTGAAAACATACAGCACAATACAGGCCCTTCGGCCCACAAAGCTGTGCCGAACATGTCCCTACCTTAGAACTACATAGGCTTTACCCATAGCCCTCTATTTTTCTAAGCTCCATGTAGCCATCCATGTAGTCCTTCCTGTAGTACGGCAACCAGAATTGAGCACAGCACTCCAAGTGGGGTCTGACCAAGGTCTTACATAGCTGCAACATTACCTCTCAGCTCTTAAACTCAATCCCACAGCAGATGAAGACCAATGCACCATATGCCTTCTTAACCACAGAGTCAACCTGCAAAGTCAGTTTCACGGCTTATAATTTCCTGGTTTATTCTTGGAGCCTTTCTCAAACAGTAGAATATCATTAGCTATTCTCCAATCTTCCAGTACCCCACCTGTCACAAAGGATGATTTAAACACCTCTGCTAAGGCCCTTGCAATTTCTGCTCTTACCCCCACCCCCCACAGGTCAGATGGAGACCCTGGGGATTTGTCCAACCTGATTTGCCTCCTCCTCTGTCACCTGTATAGGACCCATGACCTCACTGCTGCATTGTCTCACTCCTAGAGGCTCTGTGTCCATCTCCTGAGTAAATTCAGATGCAAAATATCCATTCCTGATCTCCCCCATCTCTTTGGGCTTCACACATAGATTACCACGCATGGCAGCATCTATGGATAAAAGCACAGTCGACATTTCGGGCCGAAACCCTTCAGCAGGACTGGAGAAAAAAAGCTGAGGAGTAGATTTGAAAGGTGGGGGAAGGGGAGAGAGAAACACCAGGCAATAGGTAAAACCTGGAGTGGGAAGGATGAAGCAAGGAGCTAGGAAGTTGATTGGTGAAAGAGACAGAAGGCCATGGAAGAAAGAAAGGGGTGGGGGCCATAAGGAAGGAGCACCAGAGGGAGGCAATGGGTGGGCAAGGAGATAACATGGGAGAGGGAAAAGGAGATGGGAAATAGTGAAGGGGGGAGGCAATACTGGAAGTTTGAGAAATCGATGTTCATACCATCAAGTTGGAGGCTACCCGAATGGAATACAAGGTATTGTTCCTCCACCCTAAGTGTGGACTTATCACAGCAGTGGAGGAAGCCATGGACGGACATATCAGAACGGGAATGGGAAGTGGAATTAAAATGGGTGGCCACCAGAAGATGCCGCTTGTTCTGGCACTCAGTGAAACAGTCTCCCAATCTACGTTTAGTCTCACCAACATACCAGAGGCCACACCAGGAGCACCAACACACAGTTTATTACCCCAACAGACTCACAAGTGAAACATCGCCGCACTTGGAAGGAATGTTTGTGGCCCTGAATGGTAGTGAGAGAGGAGGTATAGGGGCAGGTGAAACACTTCATCCACTTGCAAGGATAAGTGCCAGGAGGGAGATCAGTGGAGAGGAATGAATGGACAAAGGTGTCACATAGGGAGTGATCCCTGCAGAAAGCAGAAAGTGGCAGGGAAGAGGGAAAGATATGTTTAGTGATGGGATCCAGGTGGCAGAGGTTTTGGAGAATTATGCACTGGGCGCAGGGGCTGGTGGGGTGGTAGGTGAGGACAAGAGGAATCCTATCCCTGGTAGGGTGGCAGGAGGATGGGGTAAGAGCAGTTGGGCATGAAATGGAAGAGATGCAGTCGAGGGCAGCATTGATAGTGGAGGAAGGGAAGTCATATTCTTTGAAAAAGGAGTCAACGGGGTCAGTGTGGTCACCCTTCTTATATACTGGGACAATGTTAGTGCATTTCCAGTCATTAGGAATTTCACCAGTCTTTAATGAGTTTTGAAAACTATATGTTAGGAGTTAGTATATATAATCACAGACCTCTTTAAGAACTCTTGGATTCATGTTGGCTGGCTCCGGAGATTTATTAACTTCCAGCCTTTGCAGCTGAAGCAGGACCTCAGTTTCTAAGATCTCTGAGTCACTTAAAACAACCTTATTTTCCTCTACACTTACTGGCATATTACTAACATCTTCACAGGTGAATACTTCAACAATTCTGAATTATGAGTATCTGTTATGTCCTTCCCTGCATAATTTAACACCCCAGTATTATTCCTAATACACTTAGCTTCCTCTTTGATGTTTCTTTTACTACTAAAGTATTGAAAAAATCTCTTAGGATCAGTCTTAGCATTATCAGCAACATCCTTCTGAACCTGCCTTTAGGTAATCTGAATTTCCCTCTTGACAATAGCTCTCATAATTTCATATGCCCCATGGTTAAAATCATTACTAATTTTTCTGTATTCCTTGTATAGCTGTCTTTTCTTCAATAATATTAATTCACATCTTTATTCATCCATGTAGTTGATCCTGACATTGGGTATGAACATTTCCTGCACTGTGAATAATCGACCCCATTCTTCCTCAACTGACTCAATGTCAAGCAGTTCCTTCCAGTTTACCTCCTAAAATCTTTGCCACATCTGCAGAAACTTCAGTAGATAGGAAGGAAAATGCAATGTCAGCATTCATTTCAAGAGGACTAGAATATAAGAGTAAGGATGTGATGTTGAGGATTTATAAGGCATTCGTCAGACTGCACTTGGAATATTGTGAGCAGTTTTGGGCCCTTATCTGAGAAAAAAATGTGGTGATATCAGAGGGAGTCCAGTTATCAGAGAGTCCTGATGAAGATGGCAGAGTTTGTCATTGAAATGTTGGTTAAAATTGATACCTGCACCTGGATGGTAGCCTGAGAAGAGTTTATTTGTCATATACACCAGGAAGCACTCAATCCTTTTTTGTCCAGAGGATGGTCATGAGGATGATTCCAGGAATTATTGCGGTTAATATATGAGGAGCATTTGTTAACTCTGGACATGTACTTGCTGGAGTTTAGAAAAATGCAGGAGGATCTCTATGAAACCTGTCAAATATTGAAAGCAGCACACACAAAATGCTGGAGAACTCAGCAGGCCAGGCAGCATCTGTGGAAAAGCATAAACAGTTGACGTTTCGAGCTGAGACTCTTCATCAGATAGTCTCACCCTGAAACATTGACTGCTCTTTGCTATAGTGGTGGGAGCCTAGTACCAGAAGGCACAGCCTCAGTGTAGAGGGATGTCCATTTAGTCAGAGATGAGACGGAATTTCTTCAGCCAGAGGGTGGTGAATCTGTGGAATTCATTACAATGTACTGCTGGGGAGGCCAAGTCATTGAATATATTTAAAGCGGAGGTCGGGATTGAGAGAGATGAAAAATCAGCCATGATTGAATGGCAGAGCAGTCACAATAGGCAATATGGCCTAATTCTGTTCCTATGCTTTATGGTACTATGTTCACATTGGCATTCAAAATAAGCATATCTAGTTTGCCAAGGTCTCATTTCCTGTTCTTTACCAGTTCATCTTCTGATACCACCTTATCTATTCTGCTAATAATAACCTCAATTATCTCTAACAGATTTGTTATGGAGTATTTCCTTCTCATGAATTTATATTGACTCAGCATAATCCTTTATTTTCTGAGGATCTTTTTACCACTTTGTCAGAACAGTGTCTGCATTCCTTTTCTTCAAATGGCAGCATGACAGCTGAACTGTAGTTCTTATTATTTCCCTACTCATAGTCCTTAGTCCATTTGGTTACATTTGCTATCTTTCAGTCTGTAGGAAACACTCTGGAATAAAGTGAACTGTGGAAAATGACTACCATTGTGATTGTGCCAACCATCTCCATATTCAACTCTTTCTAAACTTTGGGATTCAACTCATTAATTCTGGAAAATTATTTCCTTCAGTGTCGTTAATTATTCTGATACTTTTTTTTTGAGAAAAAAACTAAACTCTTTATTTCTCATAGAATCTCTGCCTGTTGTTTTCAATCATTTCCAGGAGACTTGCTTTGCCTTCTTCCTTGAAGACTGACACAAAATATTTGTTCAATTATTTGCTTCTCCTTTTTCTTAATTGAATCAAATCTCTGAGGATATTTTACTCATTATTTTTCTGACTAAACCTTTGCTTTTACATCTCTGTAACTCCTTTCTTGTTTCAATCTTAATTACTCCTTTCTTTTACTCTATGTTCCTTTGCTGCATTCTGTAATGTTCGCTATCTTCAAACATACTACAACCTTGCAGCTTGTTCCTTTCCTTCGAGGTGATGCCCCAAAGGTGGCATCCATCGTAAAGAATTTCATCTCCCAGTGCATGCTGTTTTCTCATTGCTACCATCAAGGAGGAGGTACAAAAGTTTTAGGAACAGATTCTTCTCAACTGCCATTAGTTTTCTGAATGGACAATGGACCCAGATATACAAACACGTTTGTACTACCTCACCAATTTTTTTTTTACTTTTTTGCTCTCTTTCTGCACTAATTACTTAATTTCTGATAAATACTTACAAAGCCCCCGGTCTCATTTGGTATGAAAGTCTGGAGTAGATAACCTCTCGCCCCACCCAGACTTTGAGATTGAGGTGCACTCCCACCCCAAAACCCTGTAAATACGATTAAAAGATTATATTTATAATTCTTAATTTGACTAAAGGGTTAAGATAAGAAAAGGACAAAAAAGGGCCCATTTTAATGTAACAGTCTAACATGAACAAGTTGGAGTTCAAAGTTTCTCCATAGTTACCGATCCTCAATCGATCTCGCCCCTAGCTTCATTGAATCACAGTCGTGCTCTGGGTCGAATCCTACAATCTCTTCTCTCCTGCATCTTCCCTCTTCATCTCCTCTTGAACAAAAGCCCCAGGCCCAACATTAGTGTCCCTCACCAGAGAAACCTTCCCTTAACCCGACCATCCCAATTGGATGGCACACATTTCCTCTCACCTCTTATCTTCAACAATAATCAGACAAGCTGAAAACAGAACATACTGCTCTTACGGAGCTGCTAAATGAAATATATGCAGCATAACAGTAAAAATAAGAACATACATAGACTAGTACAGCACATTACTGGCCCTTCGGCCCACAATGTTGTGCCGTCCCTCAAACCCTGCCTCCCATATAACCCCCCACCTTAAATTCCCCCATATACCTGTCTAGCAGTATCTTAAATTTCAGTAGTGTATCTGCCTCCACCACTGACTCAAGCAATGCATTCCACACACCAACCACTCTCTGAGTGAAAAACCTTCCTCTAATATCCCCCTTGAACTTCCCTCCCCTTACCTTAAAGCTATGTCCTCTTGTAATGAGCAGTGGTGCCCTGGGGAAGAGGTGCTGGCTGTCCACTTTGTCTATTCATCTTAATATCTTGTACACCTCTATCATGTCTCCTCTCATCCTCCTCTCCAAAGAGTAAAGCCCTAGCTCCCTTAATCTCTGATCATAATCCATACTCTCTAAACCAAGCAGCATCCTGGTAAATCTCCTCTGTACCCTTTCCAATGCTTCCACATACTTCCTATAGTGAGGCGACCAGAACTGGACACAGTACTCCAAGAGTGGCCTAACTAGATCAATACATCACGTCTCTTAAACTCCAACCCTCGATTTATGAAAGCTAACACCCCATAAGCTTTCTAAGCTACCCTATACACCTCTGAGGAATCTTTCAGGGATCTGTGAACATGTACCCCAGATCCCTCTGCTCCTCCACACTAATAAGTATCCTGCCATTTACTTTGTACTCTGCCTTGGAGTTTGTCCTTCCAAAGTGTACCACCTCACACTTCTCTGGGTTGAACTCCATATGCCACTTCTCAGCCAACTTCTGGATCCTATCAATGTCTCTCTGCAATCTTCGACAATCCTTTACACGATCTAAAACACCACCAACCTTTTGTGTCGTCTGCAAACTTGCCAACCCACCCTTATACCCCAACATCCAGGTCATTAATAAAAATCATGAAAAGTAGAGGTCCCAGAACAGATCCTTGTGGGACACCACTAGTCACAACCCTCCAATCTGAATGTACTCCCTCCACCACGGCCTTCTGCTTTCTGCAGGCAAGCCAATTCTGAATTCACCTGGCCAAACTTCCCTGGATCCCATGCCTTCTGACTTTCTGAATAAGTCTACCATGTGGAACCTTGTCAAATGCCTTACTAAAATCCATGTAGATCACATCCACTGCACTACCCTCATCTATATGCCTTGTCACCTCCTCAAAGAACTCTATCAGGCTTGTTAGGCACAATCTGCCTTTCACAAAGCCATGCTGACTGTCCCTGATCAGACCATGATTCTCTAAATGCCCATAGATCCTAAGAATCTTTTCCAACAGCTTTCCCACCACAGACGTAAGGCTCACTGGTCTGTAATTACCGGGATTATCCCTACTACCTTTTTCGAACAAGGGGACAACATTCGCCTCCCTCCAATCCTCCAGTACCATCCCTGTGGACAATGAGGACATAAAGATCCTAACCAGAGGTTCAGCAATCTCTTCCCTTGCCTCATGGAGCAGCCTGGGGAATATTCCATCAGGCCCTGGGGACTTATCCGTCCTAATGTATTTTAACAACTCCAACACCTCCTCTCCCTTAATATCAACATGCTCCAGAACATCAACCTCACTCATATTGTCCTCACCGTCATCAAGTTCCCTCTCAGTGGTGAATACCGAAGAGAAGTATTCATTGAGGACCTCGCTCACTTCCACAGCCTCCAGGCACATCTTCCCACTTTTATCTCTAATCGGTCCTACCTTCACTCCTGTCATCCTTTTGAACCAGGACAGTACACTCATTTCTTACTGTAATCTATGGTGTTCTATTATGTACTGCTGTCATAAAACAACATTTCATGACATAAGTGTGACAGTGATGTTAAACCTAATTCTGATTCTAATTCAGATACTAATACCTAACATCTCTTGTTATCCATGTGTGGACAACTTCTCCAGTTTCTTTAATACATTTAATCAGTTTATATTTGTTGTCAGCTACCCGTATATATTAATGGTGTCACAACAACTTTCTCTAACTTAACATCAGTAGGACCAAGAAATTGATTGGTGACTTCAGGAAGGGGAAATTAGAAGAACACATACCAGTCCTCATTGCATGGTCAAGAGTAGAAAGGGTAAGTAACTTCAAATTTCTGGGCGACAACATTCAAAGGATTTATCCAGGGTCCAACACATTAATGCCGTAATGGTGCAGGCACACCAGCAGCTTTACTTCATTAGGACTTTGAGGACATTTGGCAAGTCACAAAAACGCTTGCAAATTTCTATAGATACATGGCGGATAAAATTGTAACTGGTTGACTTGTAGGTTGGTATGGAGCCTCCAATGCACTCAATTACAAGAGGCTTCAAAGAGTTTAATTTAAAACTCTCAATTACACAAGCAACCCTCCCCACCTTCGAGGACGTCTTAAAAGATAGTGCGCCAAGAAAGGGACATCCATCACTATAGATCCAGGTCATACACTCTTTGCATTACTACCATGGGGGAGGAGTTACAGAAACCTAAAGACACGCACCATACATCATTAGATTTCTGAATGTTCTTTGAAACCGCAAACACCATCTCAATATTGAGTTTTGCAATATTTCCTTTTGTAACTTGTAGTAATTTTTGTGTTTTGCATCGTACTCCCAATGAAAAAGAACAACAAATTTCACGATAAATGTGATTCTGATAAATGTTAGCCATCATTCATTTATTGTCATAACTTTTAATGTAGTCTCTCAATTTACCCTAACCACCTATGTGGTACCTCTGCTCTAGAATTTCTTCCCAGAACTTCCTTAATTTTCCACTTTTTAAGAAACTCCTTAGAACCCAACCTCTTGCTAACTTTTTTTTCTCTTTAGCTGTCCTAAAACCAAAATACTGCAAGTACTAGAAATCTGAAGTAAAATTGTCCTTGGCCAAATCAAAGCTGTCAGTATATAGGAAGGATGTTGAAAATCTGGCTGAGTGGTGTTACAACAGCCTTTCACTCAATGTTAACAAGACCAAGGGGTCGGTTATTGGCTTCAGGAGGAGGAAACCAGAGGTCTGTTAACCAGTCCTCCTTGGGAGATTTAGAGTACAGAGTATCAGCAACTTTAAATTCCTCGGTGTCATCATTTTAGAAGATCTATCCTGTGCCCAGCACATAAGTGCAATTATGAAGAAAGCACAACAGCATCTCTAATTCCTCAGAAGATTGCAGAGATTTGGCATGCCATCCAAAACTTTGACAAGCTTCTATAGATGTGTGATGGAGAGTATATTGACTGGTTGCATCATGGACTGGTATGGAAACAACAATGCTCTTGAACAGAAAATCCTACAAAAGGCAATAGATACAAGATACAGCCAAGTCCATCTCCTCCATTGAGCACATAAACACAGAGTGCTGTTGCAAGAAAGCAGCGTCCATCGTCAGGGATCCTCACCACCCAGGCCATGTTTGCTTCTTGCTACTGCTATCAGCAAGAAGTACAGGAGCTTCAAGGCTCACACCACCAGGTTCAGGAACAGTTATTACCCCTCAACGTTAGGCTCTTGAACCAGTGGAGATAACTTCAATTAACTTCACTTGTTACATCACCAAACTGTTCTCACAACCTGTGGACTCACTTTCAGGAACTCTTCATCTCATGTCTCAATATTTATTGCTCATTTACTTATTATTACTGGAAATCTTCTCTTTTGTATTTTCACGGTTTATTGTCCTTTGCGCATTAGTTGCTTGTCTGTCCCATTGAGTGAGGTCTTTCATTGATCCTATTCTGTTTCTTGGATTCACTGTGTATGCTCTTAAGAAAACAAATCTCAGGGTTGCATATGGTGACATATACAAACTTTGACAATAAATTTAGTTTGAACTTAGAACATTGTGAAGTCACATGCTTGAAAGAGTCCATGTGACAGCTATCTTCTGTGCCAGAGAAACAGATCTGTTTTACGGACTGGTGGCTTTTAATCAGAGCTGGAAAAAACTGGGAAGGTTCAGGTAATTAGATGCAGAAAAAGTCGGGAAAGAAGTGAAAAGCTGGTGGTGGTGTATGAGGGAACAAGGAGAAGATCTGTGATACAATGGATGTTAGAAGAGATTACATAACAAAAAGATAAATCTAGATGGCAAAATCCTAAAACGAGTAATAATGTAGAACAAGATCTGAAATTATGAAATTCCCAGTGAAATATTTTTGAACTGAGAAGTTAATTATATGTCTTTTCCTCCCTCACTAACCACACCCCCAGGAGCTGCCTGACTCATTTTTTATAGCCATCTTCATTTTTTAATTTCTTATAATATAGTTAGTTGTGTATTTTATTGGTTACTGCTGAATAGAAAGATTATATCCTTTCTTGCTAGTTTCTTGGTTATTGGTTCTTTTGCAGTTTCTGCACACACATGGTGGAATTTATGAGTGGCAAAAATACAGCAACAGAAATTAAGAATTGTGCCTAACTTCTAAGAAAGCACTGAAACCAGATTTTGCAATATACTTAATATTTGTTGCTAGGTGCTGCATGTGCACATTCTTGAATGACATACACTCAGGAAGTCATATGAGCAGGTCCAAGTCAAGCTTTCATTCACCCTATGCTTATGTAGCAGGATAATCCAAAATTGGCATAACCTACAAATGCCTGAGACAGCTATTTCCAATATAATACCAAATAAATATATTGTTTAATCTGATCATAAGGCTTTGATATTATACTGTTTTACTTTTTGTATTAGCCAACTATGTTGGGATCATTCCATTCTAAATTTCTTAATACTATAAACATATTCTACCTATTTACAATTCTTATCAGGCTGACTGGAGAATACAGCTGAATGCAATTATACATACCTGCGAATCAGATGAATTCCAATTCAGTTGAGAAATGAACCATGCAGCAAAGTTTTCAATGCAATCTGAAGGCTGAGACTGAATTACAACTTACATTTTGTTTATATTCAGATTTTTATTGCAGGAGGTTCATTGCACTGTAAGGGCTCAGCTGCCAATATTGATCTTTGCTACAACCTGAAAAATCAAACATCGATAAACAAGGTCATGGGTCAACATTGCAGCTGTAAGCCTCACATAAATTTTGACTATTGGGAGAAGACAAATCGATCTTACTCTACTCTATCTGTCTGTTGTCTTCTTTCATACCATTATTTTCTGGGCCGTAGAGTCACAGAGCAACACAGGATAAATGCAGGCTCTTCGCTTCAAATTCACGCTGTTCATGGTGCCCAGCGATTTAGACTTAGTGCCTTGTGTTTGGCCTATATCCCTCTGTCCTTCCCCTCCATGTAGCTATCAAAGTACTTCTTGAATGATATCTGCCTCCACGCTTTCTCTGGCAGATTGTTTCATTGGATCACCATACTTTGCACGTTGCTCCTCAAGTTCCTTTTAAATCTTCAACCCCCATCGTAAAAATACCCCCTAATTTTGAACCACCCTCTCTGAACAAAGGGCTGCTACATTCCATCTTATATTTCAATCAGAGGGATCTTGGGGTCTGAGTTCATAGGACGCTAAAAGCAGCTGCCCAGGTTGACTCTGTGGTTAAGAAGGCATATGGTGCATTGGCCTTCATTAATCATGGAATTGAATTTAGGAGCCAAGAGGTAATGTTGCAGCTATATAGGACCCTGGTCAGACCCCACTTGGAGTACTGTGCTCAGTTCTGTTTGCCTCCCTACAGGAAGGATGTGGAAACCATAGAAAGAGTGCAGAAGAGGTTTACAAGGATATGCCTGGATTGGGGAGGATGCCAGGTTGAGTAAACTCGGCCTTTTCTCCTTGTAGCAACGGAGGATGAGAGGTGACCTGATAGAGGTGTATAAGATGATGAGAGGCATTGATCATGTGGATAGTCAGAGGCTTTTTCCAGGGCTGAAATGGTTAACACAAGAGGACACAGGTTTAAGGTGCTGGACAGTAGGTACAGGGGAGATGTCGGGGTAAGTTTTTTACACACAGAGAGTGGTGAGTGCATCAAATGGGCTGCCAGCAACAGTGGTGGATGCAGATATGACAGGGTCTTGTAAGAGTCTTTTGGATAGGTACATGGAGCTTAGAAAAATAGAGGGCAATAGGTAAGCCTACCAACTTCTAAGGTATGAACATGTTCGACACAACTTTGTGGGCTCAAGGTCCTGTATTGTACTGTAGGTTTTTTACGTTTCTATGCCTCTCATGGTTTCAAAGGTTGCCCCCATTGTCACAATGTGCTCTGGCAATATCGGAACCCAAGTACAGAGGAAACACAGACTCTCATATGGAGACAGTGACAAAAGTTTAATCATAATAATCCAAAAAGAACATTGGTGGCTCGGTCCGAGCGACACCGCAAATGCTAAACTTCTCAAAATGAGGGCGACGCAATTGGTGGTAACCAGCCATGCACTTATATAATGCAAGTAACACGGAATCCCTGAGCCTATTAAAATAAACTTAACAAGCTTAAACAGAAGGCAGCAACCGACCACATTTCAAGGTGTAAGTAGCTCAAGAAAATCACAAGAAACTGAATGAATAATGACTGTTATTAAACAACAATCAACCAATTCAGATGTTCTAAAACACCATGGTACCAAATGGTGTCCTGTGCCTTGCACAGGCCCAATGATATCATTACACCCATTCTTCTATACTCTGAGAAATAATGACTTTGCCTTGTCAGCCTCTCGTCCAGGCATCATCCTAGTACATTGTTTTGTCAAAGGGTGACCAAAACGACACAAGATTCTAAGTGTAGCCTCACCAATGACTTATTCAACCACAGCATAATGCTCCAACTCTTATATCCAATGCCCTGAATGACGTAAGCCAGCATGCTAAATCACCTTTTCATCAACCTATGTACCTGTGGTGCCTCTGTCAATGTACTACGCACTGGTACTCCTAAATCCCTCAGTTCCGTTATGTTTCCTAGTTCCCTACTGTCCAATGCTGATATGACTTTTCAAAATGCATTGCCTTACACTTACCTCTATTGAAATTCATTTGCCAATCATCAGCCCAGTTCCTTGACTGATCAAGATCCTCCAGAAATCTACAATAACCTTCTTCAATATCATCAACACCTCCTAATTTCATGTCATCTGCAAACTTGCTAATAAGCCTTGTGCATTCACATGCATTTTATTGTGTAAAAGTAACAAATAGCACAAGTCCCAATACCAACTCTTAGACAACGGTCTCCAATATGAGAAACAACCTTCAACCACCATCCTCTGCTTCCTACCTCTGAAACAATCTTGGATCTACCTAAGTAGCTTCCCCAGCATTCCATGGTACTCAACCACCCAGACGAGCCTACCACGTGAGACCTTCCTGAAGGCTTTGCCACTGTACAGAGACAAAATCCACTGCCCTCCCCTCATATATCCCTTTTCTTAACTTTTCCAAAAATTATAACAGGTTCATTGACTCTGTCCACATGCTAGTAGAGAAAGCAAAACACCAACACCGATTCTGTAACCTTCGCCACTTTAATAACTCAGTCAGGTTTTTTTTTCTTTTGAGATTCTTGGGAGGAGATTGTTTGGTGGAATCATTAAATTTGGATTTAAATTGATGCGAGTCTTATATTAACCTCTGGCATTAAGGATTTTTGTAACAAATGAACAGTGTTTATTTCTATAGAGATCAAAATTATAACATTTCTTTAGATTGAAATCAAAAGTTCCAAATAAGGAATCCAGCTTGCTTATCCAACTTGTGTCCTCATAGAGTACCCAGGCTAGATTAGTTCTTAAGTTGGATTTCTCTGTTGAATATTATATAGGGTTTTCAGTGACTTTCTAAACATAAATGTATCCAAAAAAAATTGTCTAATGAACTCAATTTGCATCATCAAGAAAATCAAAATCAATTTGCTGACTTTTGAGTTGTTTAATACCTATATTATAATCTATTCTCTAATTTTAACACAAAGCAATATTTTGACAGGAAATTAATAGGAAGTCAGGTTGCATGCAAACTCTTTTTTCAACTCTGTCCATGATGTGACATTAAATGTTGAATTATACAATCGATGTACCAGGTGGAAGCATGTGTCAAAAGGGAAAATAATCATACTGAGACTCTTCTTACTATAATAGCAGCTTGCCTTGTTTGAATCTCAAGGGGTGAGAAGTAAATAATGTTGACATAACTTAACAACTTTAAAAATCTTTAGGTGGAAATGGAATTATTGCAGATTTTTAACTTCTCTGTGAAGTCTAAAACATATAATTTGATCTTGAGTCTATTCAGCTTGAGTAAGATTTTTCCACAAAAAGACGGCAAGAACATATTGCCAATGAAATAATTTTGAGTTAACAGTTGGAGGAAATTAAATATACATTTTATTCCTCAGAAAATATTTTACCTTGAAAGGATACATATTTTTAATCAGTAAATGATAATCAGAAAAATTGCAGATACCATAGTCTTTACACCAAGGTTCCATGAGAGGTTGCAAGGGATTCCATGAGAGATTGAGATAAAAACAAAATGAACATGGTATTTTGAACTTTGTGCAATGCGTGATGCTAGCGCTCGTGGTGGGGAGCTGTGACTGAGAAGTCCCATTAGCAATCTCCCAGTTTGGGAGTGCGCAGAAGGACCATATATATTTGGTTGAGTCTATTCTCAATTTTTGATGCGAGATAGGGGAGGCTATTGATAATTAGTGAGCATTGTTTTGCAGAAGAGGGGAGGAAGGTAGGCTGGTAATTGGTGAGTGCTAAATTGCACAGAGAGGAGTACGATAGGCTGATGGTGAGTGCTGTATTGCTCAGTGGGGAGGACGGTAGGCTGATGGTGAGTGCTGTATTGCTCAGTGGGGAGGACGGTAGGCTGATGGTGAGTGTTGTATTGCTCAGTGGGGAGGACGATAGGCTGATGGTGAGTGCTGTATTGTATGGAGGGGTGGACGATAGGCTGATGGTGAGTGCTGTATTGCTCAGAGGGGTGGACGGTAGGCTGATGGTGAGTGTTGTATTGCTCAGAGGGGAGGACGGTAGGCTGATGGTGAGTGCTGTATTGCTCAGTGGGGAGGACGGTAGGCTGATGGTGAGTGCTGTATTGCTCAGAGGGGAGGACGATAGGCTGATGGTGAGTGCTGTATTGCTCAGAGGGGTGGACGGTAGGCTGATGGTGAGTGCTGTATTGCTCAGAGGGGAGGACGATAGGCTGATGGTGAGTGCTGTATTGCTCAGAGGGGTGGACGGTAGGCTGATGGTGAGTGCTGTATTGCTCAGTGGGGTGGACGGTAGGCTGATGGTGAGTGCTGTATTGCTCAGAGGGGAGGACGATAGGCTGATGGTGAGTGCTGTATTGCTCAGAGGGGAGGACGATATGCTGATGGTGAGTGCTGTATTGTATGGAGGGGTGGACGATAGGCTGATGGTGAGTGCTGTATTGCTCAGAGGGGTGGACGATAGGCTGATGGTGAGTGCTGTATTGCTCAGAGGGGAGGACGATAGGCTGATGGTGAGTGCTGTATTGCTCAGAGGGGAGGACGGTAGGCTGATGGTGAGTGCTGTATTGCTCAGTGGGGAGGACGATAGGCTGATGGTGAGTGCTGTATTGTATGGAGAGGAGTACGATAGGCTGATGGTGAGTGCTGTATTGTATGGAGAGGAGTACGATAGGCTGATGGTGAGTACTGTATTGCTCAGAGGGGAAGACGATAGGCTGATGGTGAGTGCTGTATTGCTCAGAGGGGAGGACGATAGGCTGATGGTGAGTGCTGTATTGTATGGAGGGGAGGACAGTGGGCTGATGGTGAGTGCTGTATTGCTCAGTGGGGAGGACGATAGGCTGATGGTGATTGCTGTATTGTATGGAGGGGTGGACGGTAGGCTGATGGTGAGTGCTGTATTGTATGGAGGGGAGGACGATAGGCTGATGAGGAGTGGGCAATGCATTTTCTGAGCATTGAATGGACTCCCCCCAACTTGGGCTGTGACGTCAGCCTCTCCCTCATGAATTACCTCCCCCAGCTTCCCTTACATGTCGCTGACTGATTTATGGGACTTATGGGGTGAGGGACTCTTTCTCCGAATTTTCTGGTCAGTCTGAGAACTTGACTTTGAATGAAGAGGAGAAATTTGTGAGCTGCAGTCCGATCATACACTCAAGATGCGTTTTACTGACCTGCCGCGACCCAAGTTCTGGATTTATGTGAACGAAGTGTATCCTAGGAAAGCAATGAACATTCTACTGCAGTTTTCAACTTCTTTCATGTGTGAGCAAACTTCTTCCTTGCTTAATAAGCATCAAGGACAAGGATAGAAATGATCTCATTTCAGTTTAAGGAGAAATCTATGTGTGCTTATCTCAAGTTCAATCCAGAATTGAGTATTTGTGCCGCAAAGAACAAGTACAGGTTTCATATGCTGGGCCTATTTTTTGTCCTGATTATGTTACTTAATAAGAAAATGTTTTTTTAAAGTCTTATATAAAACTGTGTGTTAGGCTATATTTTTATTCATATTGCTTTGGCTTATGGTTTTTAGTTTCTTTACAATTTACAATACTGTTAATAATTTTTCATGTTGTAAATAGCACTAATTGAGATCAATTTACAACCATTACTTAAGTTAAATTTATCGGGCCTACCTTTAGAAAAATTAAATCCCATTTTGGTGTAAGCCAGTTATTTAACAGGAATTTTTTGTGTTTGCCTTTTGAGTTTTAAAAATTTGTGAAAGGGAAAAAAAGATTAATTTCAAAAAATGTAACCTCAGCTTAACTACCTGTTTTTTCAAGAAAGGTTGGCTAACATTTCATTCTCTACCCAAAAGAACATTGGCAATTACTTTTGGATTATTATATCTACAACTTACTGATATCTTACTGATACCATAAGCTGTAGATGTAATAATTTTTATGTGGGAGATCCCTGAGAACTGAAAATTATTTCAAGGGTTTTTCCAGGGCAAAAGTGTTAAAAAAGGCTGCTTTAGACTGCAGAAGAATAAGAATATCTGTCACATTGTAATGGTGATTCAATGGCAACAACATTAATTTGACTGTAAACTTCCAGAAGTGGAAAATGAACATTATTACTGGTTTTAGGAAGAATGCAACAGATTAGAAAGCAGGCAAATGGATGGATATGATTACATTCATTATATAGGAGTTGTGATGTCAATAAAAATGTATAAAAATTCTTATGTTGGATTGCAAGCATTTGGATGATTTGCAATTAAAGTATCTTATGCAGATTTGGTTTCCATACTGTAGGAAGGATGCGATTAAGTAATTTCTAAGATAGGGACGTGTTCGGCACAACTTTTTGGGCTGAAGGGCCTGTATTGTGCCGTAGGTTTTCTATGTTTCTATTTTTCTAAGTTAGACAAAGGGCAGAAAAGATTCAATAAGGTTTTGCCTGGGTTGGAGGGCTTGAGTTTAAGGAGTGATTGAATAGGCTCATAGTTGACAGTTCCTTGGATGGAAGGGAGCAAAGGGTGGCTTTACAGAGGTTTATAAAAATATAAGAAAAAGACAGACTAGTTATAATCTGTTTCTTAAAATTGGGGAATATATAACTAGAACGCATATGTTTCAGTTGAAAGGGGAAAAATTTAGAAGGTATCTGTGGAGCAGATTTTTACACAGAGGGTAGAGGGCATATTGAACAAGTTGACATATGAAGTTTTTGTCATAACATTTGAAAGGCATTTTGACAGGTACATGGGTAGGAATAGTTTAGAGGGATATTGGCCAAATGCTTGCAAATGGGTTCATGTAGCTAAGCACCTTGGTTAACATGGACAAATTGGGACAAAGTGCTTGTTTCCATGCTGCATAATTCTCAGATTCTATGAATTTCGCCAGTAGAGTGGCTCAAAAAGAATCAAAAAGTTTACAGGTCAACAGTAATGAGGATTATTACATTAGGACTATTGTACTTGTGAATCTCTAAAACTATGGGAAGAATATAGGAGAGAACTCAAGTGGTTGAGTATGAATGACAATAGTTATAAAAAAAGATCTAGCGCTTTTCTGGTATATATATAATGAATAAGTTCATCTCGGGCTTTCAGCCAGTTACAGTATTGATTTTAACTGACGTTTTGATATCAGACTCTGCCATCTACATCAGGGATGATGCCTGAGTATGTCTAATCTAATGGCATTTATATCCCTGTCATCCATCCCTCCTGATTGGTTAGTCCCCATTGAGTCATGTTTCTGCTGTCCCACCTTGTTTACAGATGAATTCCAGTTCTGAATTAGAGTGAGACATTTGTACTTGTTAAAAATCTTTTCCTCCTGTTTTATTTCAATGGCTTCCATCACCAGGTAGTCCCAAAAGCCATTGGCACAGCACAGTAGTTTTGTACTGTCGAAGTCATAATGGGCATTGCAAATGCAACGTTCTGCTACTGCTAGTTTCTCTAGGTCACCCGAGAAGAGTTTATTCATAATAATAGAAATTTTGCAGATCTTTTTCAGAGTGAAGAAATGGAGAAATGGGAAGGGTTTTCTTTTTCATAGTCTGCTCACCTGGCTGTAAAAGGCAGCAACAATCTACAGAAACAACTCAACATGTTGAGGAGAATCTGTAGGAAGAAAGGAATTTTTGATGTTTCAAGTTGAAACTCTGCTATTGCCTTGATCCAGAGCTTTGACCCAAAATATCGACAATTCCTTTCCCATTTCAGATGCTGCTTAACCTGCTGTGTTCCTTCAGCAGATTGTTTATCGCTCCAGATTCCAGCATCTGCTGTCTCTTAAGCTCCTGATAAATATCTCGGATGAGTGGAAGAGACACTCCAATGTTTTTTTGAGCAATCCTCACAATCGTTTGTAGGGTCTTGTGATCAGATGTCCGTGCAGTTCCTATACCAGACAGTCGTGCAGCTGGTCAGGAGACCCTCGTGGCTGCCGTTGTAAAGACTGGTTAGAATGGGAGGGCAGCACATTTGAGCCTTGCACACCTCATTTTCATCAGGAAGTGCAAACACTGCTTTGCTTTCTTGACCAAAGAGGTGATGTTGAGGGACCACTGAGATCATTTCTGTGTGCACACCCAGAAACTTGGTGCTCCTAACTCTCTCCATGGAGGAATCATTTAAGAGGAGTGGTCACCCTGCACCTTCCTGAAGTCCATAATCATCTCTTTAGTCTTGTCCACACTAAGGCTCAAGTTGTTGAACTTGCATCATTCTACAAACTACTCTACCTCCTCTTTGTACTCCATCTCATTATCGTTGTTGATTAGACCAACCACTGTAATGTCATCAATGAACCTCTTCTAGCAGTACAGTCATCCATCAGCAGTATGAATAGCAATGGGCTCAGCGTGATAGAGCTAGAAATGTTGCTGCCAACATGGATTCCCTATGGTCTTTCTGTCAAGAAATCCAAGATGCAGTAGCAGAGAGATTCATCTTGTTGCCCACCACATCTTAATAGAGCTTTGACCAATGGCTAGTCTGGACACCAGAAATTTGGAGAGGAGGGGACTTCAAGCTGGTCCACTGTCCAAGGATAAAAGGCTGCAGCAGGTCACTGCCTTGTAACAGACCCTTGCCAGCAGTCAATCTGTGCATCAGAAGTTTGGAGAGTAGGGATATAGGGAGAAGGCAGGAGAACGGGGCTGAGAGGAAAATTTGTTTCAGTCGTGATCAATGCCAGAACTGACTTGATGAGCCAAATGGCCAAATTCTGCTCTTATATCTTATGGTCTTACATCGTTTCTGAAAGCCCTTCCATATGACTTAAGCATTCACTTGAGATGATCCCAGCAGGAAAGATGGCAATGATGGGCATTTAGTCCCTTAATTCATAAACTCTATGTTCTCCAGATCTCCGTCAGTCAAACTTGACTTCCTATGACAAGAGCCAACAGTCACTGAGATGTATGCAATTCTCAATACTGCTATTTTGGCTTTTCACAATGATAACAACGGCTTAATCCACCAGGCTAAATGCATAGGCAATAGCAGATCTTCTCCCATCTCCTTTTCTTTATTTTCAAATTATCCAACTTCATTTCCAGTGTGTGGCTCTCTTTTCCTGGGAAAATGCATGCCAATACTTATTGAATGAGCTTGCTGAAGTTATTCAGTATGCTGCTTTGCTTCAGAATCTGATGCAGGTGGGATGTTGGTACTTATAAACTGATGCTTTGAGATAGTTTTGTGCAGATGAATGTAGGCATGTAGAAGTTACTTTGGGAGTGGATTCTGTGTGAGATATAAAATTCATTCCCTCTCTTGCTGCAGTGAATGAAGCCTTTGTTAAATGGTGCTCTGAAGTAAATAAAATCCTACATTGTAACGAAGATTTGTTAAGTAAATATCTGTTAACTATGGGAGAACTGTATTAAGTAGTTTCACTTCAAGCTTTGTTAGTAAATTTGATACATTTTCTTTGGTAGGGAATAAGCCATTATTGTGATTGGGAATTTCTCTATTTATGGAAATATTATCTCAAGGCTCTTTTCTGGAGCTCCCTCTAATCATTATATGTTCATCAGCATATTGGACATGAGTAAGTAGGATCCAAATAATTCTCAGGACAAAGACAACTGCAAATGAAATCAATGTGATGTTAACAGAATGACAGATCAAACCTACTGCCAGTGAATGTGAAGTACATTTTGTTCTGAAAAGTTAAAAATGTTAATTTTGTATGGGAGGAAAAGAGATTGATTTAGGTATTCAGGTTCACAAAACATTCACAATAGCCTGCTAAAATATTTAGTACCATTTATACAATTACTAAAATGTGTATGGAATATTATGATAAAAGATAGAAAGTTGAAATTCATGGTATAAAAACATATTCATATAAAATCTGTTTGGGAGCACAAGGTTCTACACAGAGAAAAACATTCTGGCAACAGAGAAAATAAAAATAAATGTTTAAATTGAATGTTGCCATGTATGATATAATAAAAAATGCAAAAAAGACATGGAAAAATTGTGAATGTTTTAGTTAAAATAGAAGTGATATTTAATTATGAGGCTTAACATAACAAAGAGTGAACTGGAAGAGCATGACAGGCTGTTTCCCACTAAGATGACTACAATAAAGTGGCAAAGATGCGGGGTGAGAACACATATATGTTTTTATACTGGTGGACTTAATGGTGTGGAATGCATTGCTGAAAATTAATAATTAAACCAGTGACTACATTACATCCTAAGAATAAATGAATAAATAATTAGGTGTCTAGAAAGTGGATAAAAGGATATGGAAATGAGAGCTGTAGTATAATAAGAACTGATCTTCTGGAGAACAATCACTAATACAGGTGAGTTGCTGTTACCCTATTATACATTGTAATCCAATATGATAATCTAATTAGTTCATCTTTTTATTCATGAGAGGATATTTTCAGGTGTGACTCCAGCAGATTGTAAAATGATTGTAGTGCTGGCTCTATTTCTGCCTTCGGGCTGCTCACATCAGCCTGTCACAGATATTCCATCCGCCGCCTCTCCCCTCTGTTTACCAGGTAAATGCAAATTGCAAACTGAAACTATATTTAGATAGGAACTTCTCAATTATTCAAATTAAAATTTAATTTAACATCAACTTCAGATTTAAACATTTGCTTTTGTTCTCAAAGTATCTCTCTTACTATGCCAATCTGTTTTCCATTCCACCCTCCCTCCCCTTGCCTGGTCTTCTAACTCCCCATTCTTCTCTCCTAATGCTTGAATCCTTCTGAAGGAATTTTCTCTTCTGATTCTTTTATGCTGTTTCCTTATTTCTGTACAGATAATATCTGCTTTCATTCACCGATAGACTTGTTAACTTCAGCCATAATCTAATTAACCAAGTACTGCGGGACAAAGTTTGTCAGGTGTTGATCATTGTCAACAAAGTTTTGTTGTTGAGTAATACCTCCCTTTGCAACTAAATCCTTGACTTCACTACCAACAGGAAACACACAAAATGCTGGAGGATCTCAGCAGCTCAGACAGCATCCATTGAAGGGAAAGAAGAGTCTATGTTTAGGACCAAGATACTTCATCAGGTTATTGATAAAGCCTAGTGACATGGTGTCATGACAATAACATTTCCCCTAATGTAAGCAAAACAAAAGAGCAGGAAGGGGTCAGTGCACATACTCCTGTTTACAACGATGATGCTCCTATTGACAAGTTTGAGAGTACCAAGTTCCTAGGTGTGGACATAATCAACAGCCTATCCTGGTTCAAATACATTGAACTCACAGCCAAGAAAGCTCACCAGTGTCTTTCCTTACTAAGGAGGTTAAAGACATTTGGCATGTCCTCTTTGAACCTCACCAGTTTTTATTGATGCACCATAGAAAGCATCCTATCCAAATGCATAATTGCCTATAATTACAAGAAAATGGAGAAAATTGTGTACGAGCTCAGAACTTTACTGAAACCAGCGTCCCCTTTGTGGACTCCCTCTTCACTTCTCGCTACCTCGGCAGAGTAGCCGACATGTATTGTCATGTACCTTTTGCTGTTCAGCAGTCTATTTTATTTGCAGTTGCAGATTCAAGGCAGAAATTGCAGAATATGTAACTTTCTTTTTAAATCGCAGTACTTTACAGTGCCAAGCTGACTGACTACAAGATGAAAAATTGTATAGTCTCCCTGCTCCAGCCACTCCAGATATTATTTTATTTCCTCCCAGCCAATTAGATACAAACATTGGCAAGTACATACCACCAGGCTCAAGGAGAGCTTCTATCACACTTTTTAAGACTATTGAATGGTTCCTAGTATGATAAAATGGACTCTTGATCTCATATTTAACTCATTGTTACCTTGCACCTTACTTATTCTGTACCATAACAGTTTATTTTGCACTCTGTTATCATTTTACCCTCTACTACCTCAATGCACTGCTCTATTGCAATGATCTGTTTAGATGGTATGCAAGACGAGATTTTTCATTGTATTCCAGTACATGTGACAATGATAAACCGATTTACCGCTATTTAATTTTGGCATTTAAAAATAGTTATAACTATAATTTTACAAGAATATCATTTGAACCCACATGGGATATTGGGACGATAGAGCAAGTATACAAACTGAAATACATTTCATTTTAGAAGTATATTCATAAAGCATGACAAAAACACAGAGATAGTTCAGGATCTAGTTACAAAGAACTATAGCCACCTGCCAGGAATACACAGTCACACTGGACACATAAGTAAATGTTTCACTAAATTTATTTATGAAACACTTATATTTCAAAGTAAAGTACAATATAAATTCATATACTAAAAGCTCAACTTGAGTCTATATCACTGCTTAGCCCACTGCTCTACTGCACACTCATGACTGTGGGGCAAGGCACAATTCAAATGCCATCTATAAATTTGACAATAACGCAACTGTGGCAGAGTCTCGGATGATGGTGAGGAGGCATACAGAAGTGAGCTAGATCAGCTGGGTGAGTGGAGTTGCAACAAAAACTTTGCATTCAATGTCAGCAAGAAATTGATTATAGACTTCAGCAAAAGGGAGTTGGGAAAATGCACACCAGTCTTACATAAGAACATAAAAAATAGGAGCAGGAGTAGGCTGTCTAGCCTATCAAGCCTGCTCTGCCATTCAATAAGATCATGGCTGATCTGACCATGGACACATCTCCACTTAACTACATTTTCCCTATAGTCCTTAATTCCCCTACTATGCAAAAAGCTATCCAACCGTGTCTTAAATATATCTACTGAGGTAGCCTCCACTGCTTCACTGGGTCTTCATCAAGGAGTCAAAAGGGTGATCAGCTTCAAGTTCTGGAGGTCAACTCCTTTGAGCAAAGGAGGATGAGAGGTGACCTGATAGAGGTGACCTGAGAGGCATCGATCGTGTGGATAGTCAGAGGCTTTTCCCAGGGCTAAAATGGTTGCCACAAGAGGACACAGGTTTAATGTGCTGGGGAGTAGGTACAGAGGAGATGTCAGGGGTAAGGTTTTTACTCAGAGAGTGGTGAGTGCATGGAATGGGCTGCTGGCAACGGTGGTGGAGGCAGAAATGATAGGGTCTTTTAAGAGGTTTTTAGATAAGTACATGAAGCTTAGTAAAATAGAGGACTAAGGGTAAGCCTAGTAATTTCTAAGGTAGAGACATATTTGGCACTATTTTGTGGGCCGAAGGGCCTGAATTGTGCTGTAGGTTTTCTCTGTTTCTATGTTTCTAACATATCTGAAGACCTATCCAAATGCTGATGCAATTACAAAGAAGGCACTCCAGTGGCTATATTCATTTAGGAGTTTGAGGAGATTTGGTATTGACTCTAGCAAATTTCTACCAATCTGACATGGAGAGCTTTCTAACTGGTTGCATCACTATCTGGTATGGATGTACCAATGTGTAAGATTGGAAAACGCCACAAATGGTTGCAGATTCAACCAGCACTAGCCTCCCCACCATCAGGGACATCATCAAAAAGTGGTGCCTCAGGAAGGCAGCACCCATAATTAAGGACCCTCACCATCAAGGACAGACCCTCTTCTCATTGCCACCATTAGGGAGGAGATGCAGGAGCCTGACGGAGCATTTTAGGAATTGCTCCTTCCTCTCTACCATCAGATTTCTGAATGGACCATGAACCATGAATACTACATCTCCTTTTTGCTCTCTTTTTGCACTATTTATTTTTACTCATTCTGGTAATTTACTCATTTATGGTAATTTTTCATGTTTTCAACTATACTACTGCTGCAAACAACAAATTTCATAACATAATGTATGTCAGTGATAATAAACCCAATTCTGATCCCTTTATGTGGCTTGGATGTTCTCAGCTCTGTTCAATCAACTTGTACCAAGAATGTATGATCCCCTCTCTATCCAGTACAGATTGAGTTACTACAATTATTTTTGTCAGTATAAAAACGTTGCAAGCTGGCTGGGCCAAGTAAATTAGGTATGCTCCATACTGAATGAATTGCCACAATCTATTTCTGTAAATTGTGATTACTCACAGACCTTAATCGGTCTTTTAGATTCAAGGATTTTCACCTTCTTAAAGGTTTGGATAGTTTATCATTTGCTGAGAGTGTGTGAGGTGTCCAAAGGAAAACTGAAAGCACCGCTGAGAGACATAGTGAAAAAGCAAAGAGCTAAGTCAACACTCAAAGGAAGAGAAATAAAGTCCAAGGATGATTTTTTTTTTCAAATTTGGGGATAAAGAAGTTAAAAATAAGTAGCGTGGGGTTAAAAAGCTGATTAGAATGTAAAGCAATATTGCTCTCTTCGAGGTGGTTGTTTTCATTATCATCAACTCAAATTTCAGTCTCTGGTCCTGGAGGCTTACTCATTCTCCTATTTTCCTGTGCATCGATGAAATAAAGGATCTTGGAATAAACCTTTTAGAGACATTATGCAATTTATTCTTGTATTTTCTTTCTCAATCTGTAGCTGTACCATAGATGTTTAGTTGTGTTCATCTTGTTACCTTCTCACTTTTATCTATTGGAATACTGATTATGCATAATTTAATTTAATTATTAGATGTGAAATTATAATATGTTCAATACCTTTAAGGTATATTTTAAATGTATTTTTCTTAATTTTAAACATTTGTGGTAGAGCACTAGTTAATAATTCCCTCATCTTTCTTTCAACTTTGCACAGTATCATGCAATTCTCCTCTGTGCATTGTGTTCTGTAAGGATGTGGCTGGGGAAATAAAAAAATAAATTAGTACTTTCATAGTTTACTGCAGCCATAAATAGTGATATAAGGGAGAACATAAAAATAAGAATTAAAATGAAAGCTGCTGTGATAAAGATTTTAAAATGATTGATGCCATTGTTAGGTTTATCTTTCCTTTCTGTTTCCTCGAGTGCTGCTTGCCTATTTTCATTGTGTAGCTTAATCAGTTCCACTGGACCTACATTCCCCTGTGGTAATGATTCAACTGATTTATTAGGTGGCTTACTGTCATCAGGGTTAAAGCATCAGAAACAAATGGATAATGATGCACTACTGTCTGAGCTTCCCAATTACCAGCCATATGTTGAGTAATATTTAAAAATAAGTTTATTATTCCTCTGTTAATTTTCCATATCCAAGATCTTGTGACATTTACAAAGGTAGTTGAATTGTTTACAACTGATCATGTGGCTTTGCATTCATATTACGTTGATTCACTTCTAAAGCATCCTCAGTTTAAATAAGTACTTTTTCAATAACTGGTTTAATTTGACTCCCATTGCTCACAGGATAGATGAACCATCGTAGTTTGCATTATGAAGAGTACACAGAACTGCATGTTCCCACCACTCATTTCTACAGGAGCTGGATACACCGCGTAGAATTTTTCAGCTCTCAGGGATTTCCAGGTGGTCATTCAGGTGTGCAGAAATATTGGACTCCTGGCCTCAACTCTTTTGAATTATAGGTCTGTCTAGCTTCAGAGGGAAGTACTATAATTCACTGTCACCAGAATGCTGTCTCCTATTTATTGGGCCTAACATTTCCTCTGAAAGTAAATGTCATATATGACACCAACTTTCTTTCATGTGCAAATTTCTTGGTGCACAGATGCGCTTGTTAAATCTGACTTGCATGTAACAATATATTTAAATTTATTTATACACAGTACTGTGCAAAAGTCATAGGCACCCGTAAAAATTCTGTAAAGCAAAGATGCTTTCAGAATGATGAAATTAAAAGTGTACAATATCAAAAAAAAAGATAAAGGTCAGTAAACAGTAAAAAAATTAAATCAAATCAATAGTTGGTGCAACCATGCTTTGTCTTTAAAACTGCATCCATTCTCTTAGGTACACCGCTGTGTGGTTTTATAAGAAAATTGACTGGTAGTTGTTCCAAGGATATTGGAGAACTTGCCACAGTTTTTCTGCAGGCATTCTGTTTGTTGTCTCACTTGCATCTGTCTTTTCAGGTAATCCCAGGCAGCCTCACTGATGTTGAGATCAGGGCTCTGTGGAGGACATAACATCTAAAACCATATAAAAATCTAGGATGCCGAAGATTTTTGCACAGTACTGTATATAATTAAACATGCTGTCCATAAGTTCATAAGAGTTCAGTTTAACTTTAAAAACTGGTGAATGTCTGTCATAATCTTAAGGATGAATGAAGAGAAGAGAATGAACTGAATAGTAAGGTTAAAGTCCACACATTAAGTGAGATTGTATTGATATGTAGGAAAATTTTTCATATTCCATGTTTTATTTTGACAGGAGGTTTTTTTGTGCATATAGCAACTGTTTTGTACATCACTAGTTTAAGAAAATGGGCTTGAGTATTATTTGGGGCACAGTTTGTAATAGAGGTTTTGATGCAATAATAAAATATATAATTGTAATAAGAAAAGCCTAATTGACCCACGAGACTTCTATTATACAATAACAATATGGCTGAACTTTTACTTAAACATCTTTCTCTTGTTATCCCCATATTCGCTGATCCCCAAGTACCCAAACCTTTAGCTTACTCATTTCATCCACACCCTTGAAGGTGAAGACCCCAAATATTTGTACCAACTGACTGAGCTTACAAAATTATTCCATGTCCCAATGCTAAATGACCTCTAATTCTGAATCTGTGAGCCTCAGTTTTAAGCTCCCAGCCAGGAAAATGTCTCTCATCAATTAGCTTCATTGAAACCACATGTCATTCTATAAAATCATTGGGATTAGAGGCTTTGTCTATTTAATCTCTTTTTACGTGACAATCTCCTATTCCCAGGAATCTTCCAGTTAACCTTTGCTACGCTCTCTCTGAGATCAATATGCCCATCCTAGCATGTGTAGATAAAAACTGCACATAGATATTACCCTGGCAAATACATATATAAGTGGAGTAAAACAATTTAACTCTTGTACTCCAAATCTTTTGTATTAAAGTTTAATATACTATTTATTTCCTAAATTCTTGCTGTTCCTGCTGTGATGAATATTCATTGTCCAGGGGCAAGGGAGCTCTGCCTTTTTTTTCTAAGCTCAGCTTTATAAACACTAGCAGCTGACACTTCTAAAGATCAAATTATTGTTTTTGAGTAAGTTAAACTCGCAACCAATACTCTTTGTTTAGCTGCTTGTCATAAACAGGAGCCTGTCTTCAGTTCTTAAAATAAATGACCATCAATAATCAATTTGAAGCTAAAAAGACAGCTTTGCAAATAAAGGCTGTCCATAGAGCCACAGACCTGTTGGCCAACAGCACCTGGACTTACTGGTGAAGAGGTGCAGTATAAGACAATGTGTTTTTAATAAATTTGGCTTGTTTCAAACCAGACAACGTTACTTAGTTCAAGGAAGCTTACAGACTAGATTGTTATTATCACTTAGCATATCAAATGTCAAACTTTTGTTTGTGGGTCATAATTAGCTGACAGTCAAGGACAGATCTCTGACTAATCCCTACTCTCTGTTCCAGGTATTTATTTCTACTGTTTTCTACTACTTCATTCTGAATCCAAAATAAATATGACCCCAAATCTTATGGTTGCTAATTTAGAGAAATATCTATGTATTGAACCCAGTTAAATAGTTTTGAAAATCCAAATAAATTACTTCCATTGGTTGTTATCTAGCCTCAGGGTTACAGCTACAAAAATCTCTACACTTATCACATGATTTTCCTTTAATAAACCTCTGGTTCTGCCAAATAGTTGTAAAGTGTATGTGCTCTTTTATTAAGCCCTTACAATAAGTTTTGGCACTCTTTCAACTTTTGTTATCATGCTACTAGCCTTTAGTTTATTCTCTCTCATTCCATCTTTTCTTGGTGACTTCTAACATAATCTGAACTTTAGGAATCTCTCTTAAGATTTACAGAGCTTTAGAAGATTAAAGTTAATAAACCCTCAAAATCCCTGTTCACCTCTTTTGAAACCTAAACATCAAGGATATCAAGATGGAAGAGGTCTGTCAGCTTTGGTTTCATGAATGGTTGCAGAATAATCTCCAGTGTCTCCTGAAGAAGAAGTTTAAAGTTTGAAGTAAATTTATTATCAAAACATGCATATGTCACCATATAAGCCCTGAGATTAATTTTATTGTGGGCATACTCAACAAATCTATAGAGTAATAACGATAACAGAGTTACTGAAAGATTGCAACAACTTGGGCATTCAACCCGTCTGCAAAAGGCAACAAACTGTGAAATACAAAAATAAATAAATAATAATAAAAATAAGCCATAAATATCGAGAACATGAGATAAAGAGTCCTTGAAATTGAGTTCATAGATTGTGGAAACATTTTAATAACAGGGCAAGTGAAATTGAGTGATGTTATCCCCTTTGATTCAAAAGCCTGATGGTTGAGGGGTAATAACTGTTCCTGAACCTGGTGGTGCAAGTTCTGAGGTTCCTGTACCTTCTTCTTGATGGCAGCAGCAAGAAGAGAGCACGTCATGGGTTGTGGGGTTCCTGATGATGGATGCTGCTTTCCTACAACAGTGTTTCTCCAGCATTTTGTGTGTGTTGCTTAGATTTCCAGCACCTGCAGATTCTTAGGCGTTTCAATGGTGTGATATGTGCTCAATGGTGGTGAGGGCTTCTGGATTGCACCACTACTTTTCTGTGATCATCTAGGCTACACCACTACTTTTTGTAGGACTTTCCATTCAAGAGCATTGGTGTTTCCACACCAGACTGTGATGCAGCCAGACAATATACACATTACAGTACTCCACTACACATCTTTAGAAGTTTGTCAAATTTTTAGATGACATTGAATCTCTGCACATTTCTAAGGAAATAGAGGCACTGCCATGCTTTCACTGTAATTACACTTACATGCTGGGCCCAGGGCAGGCTGTCTGAAATAATAACACTGAGGAATTGCTAACCCTCTGCACCTTTGATCCCCTGATGAGGACTGGCTCGTGGACCTCCAGTTTCTTTCTACTGGTCAATGATCAACTCCTTGATATGGCTGAAATTGAGTAAAAGGTTGTTATTATGGCATGACTCAGTCAGATTATCAATCTCACTGCTGTATGCTGACTCATCACCACCTTTGATTCGGCCTGTGACAGTGGTGCCATCAGCAAACTTGAATGTGGCATTGGAACTGCGCTTAGTAACACAGTTATAAGTGTAAAGTGAGCAGAACAGGGAGCTAAGCACACAGCCTTGTGGTGCACCTGTGATGATGGAGATCGTGGAGGAGATGTTGTTGCCAATTCGAACTGACTGAGGTCTAGAATTGAGGAAATTGAAGATCCATTGCACAAAGAGGTATTAATGCCAAGGCTGAGGACCTCATCGATTAGTTTTGAGGGGATACTGATATTGAATGCTAAGCTGTAGTTGATGAAGAGCATCTTGATGTATGCATCTTTGTTGTCCAGATGTTTCAGGGTTGAGTGAAAAGCCAACAAGATGGCATCTGCTGTGAACCTGTTGCTCCAGCAGACAAATTGGAGCAGATCTAAGTTGCTTCTCAATCAGGAGTTAGTATGTTTTAGCAAAAGCCTCTCATCATTGTAGATGCAGGTGCTACTGGACAATAGTCATTGAGGCAGGTCACTATGTTCTTTTTGGGCACTGGTATAATTAAAGCCTACTTGAAGCAGGTGTGTACCTCACACTGCCGAAGTAAGATGTTACAGATCTCAGTGAACATGCCAGTCAGTTGATCGGCACAGTTGACACATTCAGCCCTGAGACACTAGGCAAGGTCATTAGGTTCCAGGCAATTGGTTTATTGATCATTACAGAATGTCTCTCTGGTGCGTCCTACTCTCTCCCCTCTCCCTGCCCCCTTCTTACTCTCAGGCCACAGTGGAGCCTATATTAGAAACAGGTTTGTCATCACTTGGGGCATGAAATTTGTTTTCTTTGTGCAGTGCACACATAAAATTACTACAGTACTGTGCAAAAGTCTTAGGCACCCTAGCTATATTTATATGCCTAAGGTTTTTGCATAGTACTGTACATGTGATAAATATAGATAATCTTAAATTCTTAATCTTTCCTTAAACCATTTTATTCCAGAAAGATATATGGCAAATTAAGTTTTATTTACGTAGATATTTACTTCTTTTTTTCTTCTCCTTTGCATCTTCTAAACTATTTTCCAGCTTATTAAATAAACACAATTCCAAAATTTATGCTTTTTGATGAAAAAAGCAGATTTTGGCCATACCCATTTGTAACCAATCACTTGCTAAAAAGGGCTATATCACAACTCAGCCCAACTACCATTAATGACCATTGTCTGGCCCTGAGCTAAATTTTAGTTCTCTAAAAGAATGATTATATCATGATTAATTACTTACATCTCCATTGCAGTTTGACTTCTTTTCCTAAGTCATTTGATTCATTAATGAACATGTGTAATACTTTAACATACAGAGCATTTGCCACATATGAGATAATTATTCTGAAACATGAACACCTATCAGTATGCATGTCATCAGGTACTTGAGAGGAAATGGATTAGCACCGCAAGGAGACTGTGTGTCATGACTCAAATGTTTGTGTTATCAGATTAAGGAAGAGCCATTCTGGGATTCATGATTTGTTCTTGGTAGAGTTTGATGTGAACTTTGACACAGATATGAAGGTTTGCAGATATCAAAACAAGACAGTTGGATGAGCAATAAGGAAGAACCAAAGAAAATCTGATGTAACTATGAAAGTGATAACAAATAGATTTTAATACATTGTTAATTGCTGTTCTTAAAAATAAATTTACAGAGCAAGAATGATTCAAAGTAATGATGTTAAAGACCTTTAAACAACTGGACCAGAAATTCCGATTTTGGTTTTGCTGTAAAGTCCCTACACAATTGTATCATTTTTCATTTAGCATAATAAATCACAAATGCCATTGGAGCAGTGTGTCCCCAGTACTTTCCCTGTGCTCAGTTACTGTAACTGTCTCAAATGGACTGCAAAACAATTCTGCAAATATGATCAAATTGATCTATCTGTTGTTACCAAGTTTCTTCTTCTTGCCTTTTGGTAATGTTTTCAATTTTCTAGTCCATAAACACAGTTCTGGAGGCAAGAAACCTTCAGTACATTAGGAATAAGAGATCTATAATTCTACCTGCTCCTTTAATATTTCATTCTGGAATGCAATTGGTCCTGGATGTTTGTCTGTAGAAGCTCCATTTATTCTTCAAGTGACTGATTTTTGGATTCCCTTTCATTGCTGTGATTTTGTCTTCTTTTTTCCTTGCTGTAAAAATGATATTTGGCTAGAGTGCTGCACCAAAACTTGAATAAAAATGCTTGAATACTGGACCTGACAATTCCAAAATGTAAATTAATTTGCATCAGAAATGCAAGTAAATACTGAGTATTCCAACTAGTTGCACTATCAGTAATTACCTTTCATGTGTTCTACTCCCAATTAGCTATTATAGCACTGGTGAAAATTTAGATTCATTGACAGAGCTGTGGTATGAGAGTTAGTATCTTCTGCAATATCAATAAAATCATACTAATTTCCATTGTTATCTTATTCACATCAGTACAAAGAATATTTACCATGCTTTGCCCACTCTTTGCTTTCACATTTCTCCTGTCACGGTTTGATCTCTCCATGCTACAAAGAGAAATAGAAGAAAATCACACATAAAAAAATTGCAGATGCTGGAAATCTGAAAGCACCAGTCCTGATAGGGCAGCTCAGCCTTAAATGTTGACCATTTATTTATTTCCCTCCATAGATGCTGCCTAACCTGTTATTTCCTCCAGCATTTTGTGTGTGTTGCAAGGCACACTGAGGACAAAAGCGATTGGTTTCTCTTTAGTTTTACTTATCTCTATATCAAACTATTCAAATTTATATCCCACGTTTTCACAATTTTGAGGACTTTCTATAAAGTAGTTATTATTAACATCATTCTTGGTATTTTTGTAGTACAGTTAGTGGATTAATTCAAAGGTAAAGAGGTTCATTTTATTAAAGTACATATGCAAAATACAACTCTGAAATTTGTCCCTTCTCCAGATAGCTGGCCATAGAATACAGAAAGCCACATAAGTAATTGAACGAGAGACATCAATAATCCCAAATCGCACATAAAGAAAAAGAAACATAAACGCGCAAACATCAAAGACCCCCAACCGCTCCCTAGCACAAAAACTAACCGATCACCCAAACTCCCAGCCCGCCAATAAGCAACAAGAAAGAACACAAAAATAACATACAACTAAAGGAGGCCAATATGAATTACAGTTAGTTTGAACTACAGTCCAATCCACAAAGTCACTATGGATGCAATATATATTATGCAACAGTTGCTCTCTGAGGCTACTTTATTAGGTACACCTGTACACTTGGTTGTAACACAAATATGTAATGTGGAGGCAGCTCCATGCACAAAAACATGTAGATAAGATGAAGAGCTGCAGTTGTTGCTCAGACCAAACATCAGAATGGAGTAGAAATGTGATCTAAGTGATTTTGACCATGTTGGTGCCAGACAGGGTGGTTTGAGTATCTCAGACACTGCAATTCTCCTGGGATTTTCACCCACAACAGTTTCTAGACCTTTGCAACACAAAAAAAATCCAGCAGGCAGCAGTTCTGTTGGATAAAAATGCCTTATTAATGAAAGAGGTCAGAGGAGAATGGCCAGACTGGTTGAAGCTGACAGTAACACAACTAACCATATGTTACAACTGTGGATATGCAGAAGAACATCTCTGAATGCACCACACTTAGAAACTTGCAGTGGATGGGTTACAGCAGCAGAAGACCATGAACATGCATTCAGTGGCCACTTTATAAGATACAGGAGGTACATAATGAAGTGACAACTGTGTGCATATCTCTCACACAAAATAGAGTAGACTACAATATTAAGCTCCTAACACATAAACACAACAATTAGGAATAGTTCTAGCTTCCAAAATATTTTAGGCCTGTAAAATTATGGCTACTTTGGTGGAACTTCAATTTTTGCAATTCCTCCTAACTCAGGTAATATTTCACCCTCTTGCTAATCATAAATTTGTCAATTTTGGCATAAAAATATAAGACTGTAAGACATAGGAGCAGAATTAGGGTATTCGCCCATTCAGTTTGCTCTGTTATTTCATCATGGCTGATGCATTTCCCTCTCACGCCCATTATCTTGCATTTTCCCTGTAACCTTTCATGCACTGACTATTTGAGAACCAGTCAACCACTGGCTTAAATTCACCCAATGGCCTGGCCTCTGTAGCAACCTGTGGCAATGAATTCCACAGAGGCACCACCCTGTGCCTAAAACAATTCCTCTTTTCTCTCCATATTAAATTAATGCTCCTCTATTCTAAGGCTGTGCCTTTTGGTCCTAGAATACACACCACAGGAAACAGCCTCTCCACATCCACTCTATCTAGGCCTTTCAATATTTGATAGGTTTCAGTGAGGTCCCCCTTCATTCTTCTAAATTCCGGAATCATTCACAGTGAACATCCTCTGAATCCCCTCCAATATCAGCACAGCTTTTCTTAAATAAGGGGTTCAAAACTGCTCCCAAAGTGAGGCCTCAACGGTGTCTTATAAAGCCTCAGCATTACATATTAGCTTTTATATTCTAGTCGTCTCAGAATGAATGCTAATGGTTCAATTGCCTTCCTCACTGCCGACTCAACCTGCAAATTAACTCTTAGAGAATCCTGCATGAGGTTCCTTGGTTTTAAATTTTCTCCCTCTTTTGGACATATTTTCTGGTTTTATTCCTTCTACCAAAGTGCATGACTATACATTTCCCATGAATATATATCATTTTCCACTTTTTTGCCCATTCCACTAGTATGTCCAAGTCCTTCTCCAGCCCTCCCCTGTTTCCATCACTTATCTTCACATTGTCTCCAAACTTGACCACAAGGCCATCAATTCCATCATCCAAATTACTGACATACAACATAAAAAGAAACGGACCCAACATCCACTCTTGCAGAACACCACTAGTCACCGGCAGCCAACAAGAAAAGGCTCCCTTTATTGCCTCCTACCAATCAGCCAAAGCCCTATCCATACTGGTATCTTTCCTGCAATACCATGGGCTCTTAACTTGTCAAGCAGCCTCATTTGCAGCACCTTGTCAAAGGCCTTTTAAAAATCCAAGTACACAACATCCACTAATTTTCCTTTGTCTATTCTGCTTGTTATTTCCTCAAAAGAAATCCAACAGATTTGTCAGGCAAGATTTTCCCTTGAGGCTTTGGCCTATTTTATCAGATGCTTCCAAGTACCTCAAAAGCACATCCTTACCAATTGAGTCCAACATCTTCCCAACCATTGAGCTCAAGATAACTGAACTATAATTTCCTTTCTTCTGCTTCCCCTCTTTATTGAAGAGTGGAGTGATATTTGCAATTTTCCATTCCCCCAGAGCCATTCAAGAATCTAGTGATTCTTGAAAATTCATTACTAATGCCTCTAGAATTTCTTCAGCCACCTCTTTCAAAACTCTGGGATGTAGTCCATCTGGTTCAGGTGATTTTTCTACCTTCAGATCTTTCATTTTCCCAAGCACATTCTCCCTAGTAATAGGAACTGCGCTCACTACTACCCCCGCTGTATTTGAACCTCTGGCATACTACTAGTGTCCTTCACAGTGAAGACTGATGCAAAATACTTATTCAGTTCGTCCACCATTTCCTTGTCCCCATTACTTACTCTTTGGTGTTAATTTCCAGTGGTTCAATATCTACAGTCACCTCAGGTGGCTATGGAGCCCTAATCATTGAGTATATTTAAGGCAGAGGTTAATAGAGTCTTGATCAGTCAGGGCATGAAGGGATACAGGGGTAAGGCAGGAGACTGGAGCTGAGAGTGAATAGAGATTAGCCATGATGAAATGGTGAAGTATACTTGATGGGTCAAATGGCCTAGTACTGCTCTCATACTAGTAACTAATGGCCTTATAATCTTTTACTCTTTATATATCTGAAAAAGCTTTTGGTATCCTCTTTGATACTGTTCGCTAGCTTGCCCTCTTATATCTTCTGCGCTCTTCTCTCCCCCCCCCCCCCACCATTGCTTTATTTAGTTGCCTTCTGTTGGTTTTTAAAAGCTTCCCAATCCTTTAACTTCCCACTAGTTTTTGCTCGATTATATTCTCTCTTTTACATTTATATGTGTGTCTGCCATCATTGCTTCTAGTGTCCCCTTCTAATCAACTTTGACCAGCTCTTCTTTCATGTCTCTGAAATTCCCTTTACACCACTGTAATACTGATACATATGATTTAATATTCTCCCTCTAAAACTGCAGAGTGAATTCAATCATATTATAATCACTATCTCTTAAGTGCTCCTTTACTTTAAGCTCACTGATCAAATCCAATTTATTACAGAACACCCAATCCAGAATAGCTGATCCCCTCATGGGCTCAACCACAATCTGCTCTACAATGCCTTCTACAATTTCTCTCTCTTGGGATCCAGCACCAATCTGATTTTCCCAATCTACCTGGATATTGAAATTTGCTAGGAATATTGCAAATTGCCCTTTTGACATACCTTTTCTATCTCCTTTTGTAATTTGTAGCCCACATCCTGGTACAGTTTGGAGGCCTGCAAGCATCTCCCATCAGGTTCTTTTTACCCTTGCAGTTTCTTAACTCTTCACACAGGATTCTACAACTTCCATTCCTACAACGCCTCCTTCTAAGGATTAGATTTAATTTTTAACAGCCATGTCACCCACTCTGTCCTTTCGATACAATGTATATCCTTGGATATTATGCTTCCAACTATAATCGTCTTTCATCATTGACTAAGTGGTGCCCGCAACATTATAACTGCCAATCTCTAACTGCGTTACACGATCATCTACTTTATTCCATATCTTAAAGCATTCAAATAACACCTTCAGTCCTGTATTTGTCACTGTTTTGGATTTTGTCCCCCTTTTACACTGCATCTCATCCCACTGACTGTAATTTTGCCCTATTCTCTGCCTGTCATTCCTTTCAGTCTTACTACACACTGCATCTGCTTGTAAACCAACAACCCTATCATTCTAGTTCTCATCCCACTGCCAAATTAGTTTAAGCCCTCACCAACAGTTCTAGAAAGCCTGCCTGCAAGGGTATAAGCCTCCCTTGAGTTATAAAAAGATTTAAAAAAAAGCTTACTCTGGCCTTTGAAGAGGGGATTTCAAACACCCTTTTGCTTTTGACATAAACTTGCCTCATCTCGACTTTAAATGGAATTCACCTTATTTTTAAACAGTGATCCACAATTCTAGAATTTCTCACATGAGGAATCTTTCCACATCCACCACGTCAAGATCATTCAGAACCTGAAATGATTCCATCCATCTTCTCTCTTCAAAACTCCATTTGATACAAGCCTGTCGTGTCCAACTTCTCCTCATCCCACCCATTCCAGGCATCAGTCCTAAAGGATGAAGAAGCACTGAAGCCTTCTCTGAATTGCTTCAAATACATTTTCAAATTCTTTTAATGAGTCCAATAATCCAAATATGGCCTCACCAGTTTCCCATAAATCTGAAGCAGAACCTTTCTACCTCTGTAACATAGAACAGTACAGCAGTGGACAGAACATTCGGCCTATTATGTTGTGCCGGTCTTGATTCTAACTTATACGACATGTCCTCCTTTAGTGATTCATCCATATTCCTTCATTAACATCAGATTTACATCTCTATTTAAAAATTTCTTAAACATAAACACACTGCCTGATTCCACAACACTGCTTGTAATCTATTCCAGTCACCTATAGCTCTCTACTTAAAAACATTAAACTTTCTCCCACTAACCTTAAAATCATGTCCTCTGGCATTTGACAATTCTAACCTGGAGAAAAGATTTTAATTGTCTACCCTATTGATAACTCTCCTAATTAAAAAATGAACTCTATTATATCTCTTGTCAGCCTCTGATGTGCAGAGGGAGAACAACCAAAGTTTGTACAACCTACACACAAAATGCTGGACCTTTCCTTGCAACTCATACACTCTTGTCCAGTCAACATCCTGGTATACCTCTTCTGCGCACTCTCTACCTCCTTCATAATAGAGTGTCCAGAACTGTATGCAATACTGCAAGTGCAGTCTAACAAAATTTCATATAGCAGTAGCATCTTCCTTATTCTTACACTCAACACCATCACCAATGAAGGCAAGCATCCCATAAGCCTGGTTTATCTCCTTAACCACTTGCTAGCTACTTCCAGTGAACCATGGATTTGGACTCCAAGATCCCTCTGTACCTCAATATTATTAAGCGTTCATCCACAACTGTACACTTTCTCATTTCATTTGACATCCCAAGTTATAACATCATACACTTTCCCGAACTGAACTCCATACATTTGACCATTCATTAAACCTATTTATAGCTCCTTGAAGCCTCCTCAGAGTCCTTATATGTATTACAAAAAACACGAAGCTCCACACCAATCCCTGCCTCACACCACTCATTACATCTTCCAAGTTTACTCTGTCTTTCCTGGTTCGGGAGGGTTTAAACTAATTTGCAAGGAGGGGTGGGTCCAGAGCGATAGAGCAGTGAAAGAAGTGCATGGAGTAAAGCCAGATGTAACATATAGAGAGGCATCTGTCACATATAGGATTTATATGGGAATAAAAATGAGCCGATTTATCCTTGGACATATGAGACCTGTGCACAATTTTAAACTGTATCAATGAATGTTTAGCACATATAGAGGATAAATTAACTAATTGAAGAATTTTATCCCAGTTCTCAATAGGGATAGTAAAGTTGAGTTCTCTTTCCCAATCATTTTTAATCTTATAAAAGGCCTCTGAGCGTATTTTCATAATTATATTGTAAACATTTGATATTACACCTTTCTGAAAAGGAATTAGTTCTAACAATTTCTCCAAAATACCCGAAGAATCAAGATTTGGAAAGGTAGGAAGTACAGTGTTTAAGAAATTCCTAATCTGTAAATATCTAAAAAAATGAGATCTAGGCAAATTATATTTATTAGATAATTGTTCAAAAGACATAAAACAATTATCCAAAAATAAATCAGAAAATCGTAGTATTCCTTTAGTCTTCCAAGCTGAATAAGCTTGGTCTATAATAGAAGGATGAAAAAAGAAATTGGATACAATAGGAATAGTTAAAACAAATTGATTCAACCCAAAAAATTTCTGAAATTGAAACCATATACATAAAGTGTGTTTGACTATCAGATTGTCAATTCATTTCTGCAATTTAGAAAGAGCAAAGGGAAGAGAAGTCCCTAAAATAGAACCCAATGAAAATGCTTGTACAGATTTAGTTTCCAGATTACCCAATGAAGGCTAGGAGATAAATCCCAATCCCTTAACTAACATTTCAAATATCGAATATTAATTGCCCAATAATAAAATCTAAAATTAGGCAATGCCAATCCACCTTCCCTCCTTGCCTTCTGTAAATATCTTTTACCTAATCTAGTATTTTTGTCATTCTGAGATAGCTTCTTTAACTCATATGTTTTGGTCATGTCTGCTTTTGAAAAAATATTGGAAAGACATTTTTGATATTATTTCCACGGTATTGAACATATTCTATATTCTATATATATTCCAGGAGTATTCTATAGGCCCCCTGGTAGCAGCAGAGATACTGAGGAGCAGATTGGGAGGCAGATTTTGGAATGGTGCAAAAATAACAGGGTTGTTATCATGGGTGACTTTAACTTCCCTAATATTGATTGGCACTTGTTTAGTTCCAAGGGTTTAGATGGGGCAGAGTTTGTTACGTGTGTCCAGGCTGGATTCTTGTCACAGTATGTTGACAGGCCGACTAGGGGGAATGCCATACTAGATCTAGTATTAGGTAACGAATTGGGTCAGGTCACAGATCTGTCAGTGGGTGAGCATCTGGGGGACAGTGATCACCGCTCCCTGGCCTTCAGCATTATCATGGAAAAGGATAAAATCAGAGAGGACAGGAAAATTTTTAATTGGGGAAGGGCAAATTATAAGGCTATAAGGCTGGAACTTGCGGGTGTGAATTGGGATGATGTTTTTGCAGGGAAATGTACTATGGACATGTTTAAATGTACTATGGTCAATGTTTAAGGATCTTTTGCAGGATGTTAGGGATAAATTTGTCCCGGTGAGTAAGATAAAGAATGGTAGGATGAAGGAACCATGGGTGACGAGTGAAGTGAAAAATCTAGTCAGGTGGAAGAAGGCAGCATACATGAGGTTTAGGATGCAAGGATCAGATGGGTCTATTGAGGAATAATAAGGTAGCAAGAAAGGAGCTTAAGAAGGGGCTGAGAAGAGCAAGAAGGGGGCATGAGAAGGCCTTGGCGAGTAGGGTAAAGGAAAACCCCAAGGCATTCTTCAATTATGTGAAGATCAAAAGGATGACAGGAGTAAAGGTAGAACCGATTAGAGATAAAAGTGGGAAGATGTGCCTGGAGGCTGTGGAAGTGAGCGAGGTCCTCAATGAATACTTCTCTTTGGTATTCACTAATGAGAGGGAACTTGATGACGGTGAGGACAATATGAGTGAGGTTGATGTTCTGGAGCATGTTGATATTAAGGGAGAGGAGGTGTTGGAGTTGTTAAAATATATTAGGATGGATAAATCCCCGTGGTCTGACGGAATATTCCACAGGCTGCTCCATGAGGCGAGGGAAGCGATTGTTGAGCCTTTGGCTAGGATCTTTATGTCCTCGTTGTCCACAGGAATGGTACTGGAGGATTGGAGGGAGATGAATGTTGTCCCCTTATTCAAAAAAGGTAATAGGGATAGTCCCAGTAATTACAGACCAGTGAGCCTTACATCTGTGGTGGAAAAGCTGTTGGAAAAGATTCTTAGGATCTATGGGCATTTAGAGTATCATGGTCTGATCAGGGACAGTCAGCATGGCTTTGTGAAGGGCAGATCATGCCTAACAAGCCTGATAGAGTTCTTTGAGTAGGTGACCAGGCATATAGATGAGGGTAGTCAGTGGGTGTGATCTACATGGATCTACAAGGCATTTGACAAGGTTCCACACAGTAGGCTTATTCAGAAAGTCAGAAGGCCTGGGATCCAGGGAAGTTTGGCCAGGTGGATTCAGAATTGGCTTGCTTGCAGAAGGCAGAGGGTCATGGTGGAGGGAGTACATTCAGATTGGAGGGTTGTGACTAGTGGTGTCCCACAAGGATCTGTTCTGCGACCTCTACTTTTCGTGATTTTTATTAATGACCTGGATGTGGGGGTGGACGGGTGGGTTGGCAAGTTTGCAGACGACACAAAGGTTGGTGGTGTTGTAGATAGTGTAGAGAATTGTCAAAGATCACAGAGAGACATTGATAGGATGCAGAAGTGGGCTGAGAGTATGGATTATGATCAGAGATTAAGGGAGCTAAGGCTTTACTCTTTGGAGAGAAGGAGGATGAGAGGAGACATGATATAGGTGTACAAGATATTAAGAGGAATAGACAGAATGGACAGCCAGTGCCTCTTCCCCAGGGCACCACTGCTCAGTACAAGAGGACATGGCTTTAAGGTAAGGGGAGCGAAGTTCAAGGGGGATATTACAATAAGGTTTTTCACTCAGAGAGAGGTTGGTATGTGGAATGCACTGGCTGAGTCAGTGGTGGAGGCAGATACACTACTGAAACTTAAGAGACTGCTAGACAGGTATATGGAGGAATTTAAGGTGGGGTGGTTATATGTGAGGCAGGGTTTGAGGGTCAGCCCAACATTGTGGGCTGAAGGGCCAGTAATATGCTGTACTATTCTTTGTTCTATGTAAGGCCAGTGATGTTGTGGGGGTGGAACTGGACTCTCTGACGGTGATGTCTGAAAAGAGGATGCTCTAGAGTTGCATGCCATCTTGGACAATGTCTCCCATCCACTCCATAATGTACTGGTTAGGCACAGGAGTACGTTCAGCCAGAGACTCATTCCACTGAGATGCAACACTGAGCATCATAGGAAGTCATTCCTGCCTGTGGCCATCAAACTTTACAACTCCTCTCTCGGAGTGTCAGACACCCTGAGCCACTAGGGTGGTCTTGGACTTATTTCCACTTGGCATAATTTACTTTTTATTATTTAATTATTTATGGTTTTATATTGCTATATTTCTATACTATTCTTGGTTGGTGCGACTATAACAAAACCCAGTTTCCCTCGGGATCAATAAAGTATGTCTGTCTGTCTGTCTGTCTGTAAGGACATGTTAGGCACAGCTTTGTGGGCCAAAGGGTCTGTATTGTGCTGTAGGTTTTCTATGTTTCCATGTATGACAAAACATTATTTTGGCCTCCACTGGTCAAGTGCTTTCCAAAGCTTACGTCTTAATGTGATTTCTTCTCATTCTTCTCAGCTGCAGTAAGTACATGCCCAAACTTTCCTCATTAGACAGTTTTTAAATCTCAGAATTAATCTAATGAATGCTTTCCTGAATGACCATCACTGCAAACATTGTGAATAAGGTGATCAAATCTGTATGTGGCACTTCAGGTGTGGTATCTGAATGCTGCCCAGCAGGAGGACTTGTCCTGTGCTTGTTTCAAACTTCACTTCAAGGATTTGAGCACAATGTTTGGCCTTTCAGGGTAATAGATAATGGAGGTGACACTGTTAAGCTGTGCTATTTTTAAGCTGTAACTGCTAGCTGCCCTCTCATATTGATATGGAATATCTCTTAACAGTATTCACAATAGAGCTGGGGTGTTTCTTCCAATTTCCTGGCTGATATTTATCTTCCAAAACAGAACAAAAACACATTATCTGTCATCACTCTGGGAATTTGTTCTGCATCAATCAGCAACCATGTCTTCTATATTGCAGCAGTGACTACAGATAGTCACAGGCTATTAGGCTGTCAAGCACTTTGGGATGACTTGTGACTAGGAACACAAATCTCACTATTTTAACTTATATTTTCCATATAGTTATGATTTAAAGTTGAAAGCAGTACCTTGCAAATTTTAACTTTGAATAGGTCGACATTTCTCCAGCATGCCATGCAAGTTCAAAGATTAAATCATATCCAACTATTCCATTTTAGTATTAGTTAAAACTGTCCCAAAATTATTATGGATATAAAGAGAGCAAATATACAACAAAACCATATGCTTGAAGGCATGAAAATTACCTTCTTTCCAAAGGCATTTGAAATTTGTGTTTAAGTTTGTATAAATAGGTGACTCAGAAGCCATCTGACCCTTTTCACTAATTTTGCTGTTATTATCTTCTATTATATGTTTTATTTTCTTTGTGACTGTATGTTTTTCCTGAAATTGTAACCATATGTACCATGCGCTACGTACAGTGTGCTGAGTGCTGTTGGGAATGTGTTTTGCACCTTGGCCCCAGGGGAATGCTGTTTCATTTGGCTATATTCATGTATAGCTGAATGATAATTAAATTTGAACTTGAACGTTAACATAATTGGGGCATTATATGCCATATGCCATGTGATCATAAATAACGCATTATGTGTTTGGATGGGATGAAATGATTTCAAATTGGAGACGTTAAATTGCTTCTTGAAAAATTCAGTGAACTATACTGAACTTTTAATTTGTTTGTATTGAGAATGCTTAATGCTTATAAATTTTATTCATTTTTACATATTGTAACTACATTGGCAGAAATTTGTTATGAGCAAATCAAATTAAAGTAATTTCAGTAAACCCAGAAGCAAAAAACACAATATTTAATTAACTTTTTAAGTATTTGTAGAATCTGTCTAAAGAACATAGCATACAAAATAGGTTAAACTGACCCTGTAAAATAAGCATTTTTATACACTCAGAGGCCATTTTATTAGGTACACCTCTTTAACCTTTCAATTTCAAGACTATTCCCAGCTTTCCAATCTTTCCATGTGCCTGAAGTCCCTCATTCCTGGAATAAGCTTAATACATTTCTTTTGTATCTAAAGCCTTCAAATATTTCCAGTTAAGATACACCTGAATCTTTGTTTTATAGAGTTTGTTAAGAAAGCTTTGCTCTTGTACTCTGTGCCTCTATTTCTAAAGGTCAGGTTCCAGTTTGCATTTTAACTACATTTTTCATGGGATCTTTCATTTTCAACAACTTATGCACATCTAACCACAGATTATCCTGTTCTTGCATTCCTTTTAGTGTCTCTAGTTCATGTTGCTTGTCCTCATTCTTCCTACTGAAATTAACACTTCACAATTTTATGTATTAAATATCATTCACCAAATATCTACCCATTCCATTAACTTGTCGGTATCCTTCTGAAATTTATTACTATCCCTTCCTCACAGTCAATTGCATTTGCAAGTTTAATTCTATCCGCAAATTTGAAAATTCTCTGCAGTCCAAGTGATCACCATATGTTTAAAAGTAATTGTCTTTTTGCACTACAGTTTAACTTTTGTCTATTTATTTGTCTTTTATGAAAATCCTAAGAACAGTCTTTTCTATGGTGCCTGCTCTCTTAGAATCAATTACCATGAAATAATCACTCCCAATCATTTCTTTGGTTTCAGCTGAACAGTATATCTATTGTAAAGGGGAAAAGAGATTTCATAATGGACATTGAAATGGCAGATGATACAAGGTAGACTGTTACGCGATACAAAAGATAGTGTATCAATGTCTAGTGTGGACTTACCCTGTGCGTGATTTCTATGTGCAAATCATGCAGTAAAGCTGATATGAGTGTGTAATATCAGACTGTCAATAATTTTCAGGCTGAATAAGGAAATTGGCTTTGGCAGCTCGTGGTGTGATTCACCTTAGTGTGACTGAGGTCTCCTGGAAAACCTTTTCCCCACTGCCCACAGTGAAGAGCTTTGAAATTGATAATCTTTGTTATTAACTCAGTAAAAATAGCACATCATGCGGTGTTCAAGAATGAAAGTTCGATGAAAGCTTGTGGAGCTACATTGATGTACTGATTCAAACTGCTTCCCCAATTATTTGAATTTATTAGGAAATAGCAATGTATGTGTGGAATAAGATGTATTATTTCGTGTTGAATCTTATTTAAGTTTCACCTCCCAGTGAATTAGTTGTGCTACAAATATTTTGTAAACTGGTTATATTTATCCTCAGTTTCTGGAAATCATGATCCAAGCGTAATCGTGATCTGAATGTAACAGCAGTAGTTCAACAATAGTTTAGCTGTACTGGGAATGCAGGTGCATTGCAACAGGACGAACAGTTCCCAATTAAACCAGGTGCCATTTAGCATTGCTTGCAGAATTCATTTTTGCTTTAATCATATGCCATAAAGCTAATGTAATTTATTTTTCATCCAAATAAAACAGAACTTTTAATGCTATATTTGTTGGAACAATTTCATACTCCGTATATCTGTATGTAGTTCTTTTCTAACCCATGTGCAAATATGCAGATATAAAGTCATTAAGTTGCACTGCATAGAAACAGAATCTTTTGTCCATTAAGTCTACCATGCATATCTGTACTTTACTAATCCCATTTGCCTGCATTAATTCCACATACTCTATGCCTTCCTCATTCAAATACTTGTACAGATAACTTAATATAAGTGTTCTATATTAAAATAAACTTTACAAGAAATATTTAATTAAAAACTACAAGAAAAAAGTTATGCAATGCCTTTTCATTCTTACATTCATAACCTATGCTATCAGTACCTGTTCTATTACATTTATTAAAACCAATAGGACTGTTGCCAGGTTTGTGGCCCCCTGTGCTTTCTCACCCAACCTGAGCCCTGCCTATTCAATAGAGGAAGAACCCTATCCTGTGGTCACTCTTCACTGAGCCCCTGCAATGGCTACACCAAACTTCAGTGTGTACCTTGGCATGTATGCTTGCAGCCTGGAATAAGCCAGTTGTCAGCATTCCTCCATGGACATCTTTAAGTGCTGACAATCAAACAAGGTTCAGGCAGTCCCAAATCATGTCTTTCACCAAGCCAGCAGCACTTGATGTCCATCTCTGTCTGGGTCCTCCTGTACGTACTTTTATTATTCATAATAAAAATACATCTTTCAGTGCTTTATAATTTTTTAATATTCAAAGTCAATGCTTTCAATACTGTTCTACTATATTCCCACAGATAATTGGCTCTGCTACCCACATTGTGCCACTCTGGGGTGTTACCCTATTAGTGGAGAGAGAGAGGCCCCTCCCTCTCCACTACCAGAAGAACCCTACAGTATGGTCCTTCCCCAGCAAGCCCTTGTGGTGACTGCACCAAGCTTCAGTGCATCCCTCGGCACATACTCCTGCAGCCTGGAATGCGTCAGATGGAGGCACTACTGCAGAGATATCTCGACTTACTGGCAGACCAACAGCCTTTGAGCACACCAAACAGTGAATTTCACCAAGATGATGACCTGCCAGCAGCACTTGATGTTTGTTATCTATGTGTGTCCCTTAATCAGAGAGTTCTTTGTCTCGCAGCCACTTGGGATGAAACGTAACATAGGTCCTTGCATCTTTTCAAACCCACAGTCTGCAAAGAGATGAGCTACTGTCTCTTCCTCACTACAGTCATCACACAAGTAGTGTGTTGTAGGAGTGATGCTCCAGGCATGTAGGAAGGATTTGACTGGGAGGCACACCACACCATGCCCTTCGAGTCCCATCCACTGCCTGATGGATTTGTAGTCAAAGGTGTTGGTCCAGAAGAATTTCTTCACAAAGTACTGGTGCTGTGGCAGCATCCAGCTGGCTGGAACATTGTCCAACCTTTGTGACACTGGGGACAGATAGAACCTCAGTGCATAGTGGTACCTCGTGCCCACATATTTTCGTTCCACACACAGCCTGATGAAGCCACACATGAAGGTGGTATTCAGGATGAGGGCGACATTGTGTATGTTTTTGCCACCATTGTTAGAATCAGAATCAAGTTTATTATCATCGGCATGTGACATGAAATTTGTTAACTTAGCAGCAGCAGTTCAATGCAATACATAATTTAGCAGTGAAAGAAAAAAAGATATAGTAATAAATAAACAAGTAAATCAATTACGTATATTGAATAGATTTTTAAAAATGTGCAAAAAAGAAATACTGTATATTCAAAAAAGTGAGGTAGTGTCCAAAGCTTCAATGTCAATTTTAGGAATCAGATAGTAGAGGGAAAGAAGTTGTTCCTGAATCGCTGAATGTGTGCCTTCAGGCTTCTGTATCTCCTACCTGATGGTAACAGTGAGAAAAGGGCATGCACTGCATGCTGGAGGTCCTTAATCATGGATGCTGCCTTTCTGAAACACCGCTCCCTAAAGATGTCCTGGGTACTTTGTAGGCTAGTACCCAAGATGGAGCTGACTAGATTTACAACCTTCTGCAGCTTCTTTCGGTCCTCCATACCAGACAGTGATGCAGCCTGTCAGAATGCTCTCCACGGTACAACTATAGAAGTTTTTGAGTGTATCTGTTGACATGCCAAATCTCTTCAAACTCTGAATGAAGTATAGCCGCTGTCTTGCCTTCATTATAACTGCATCATTATATTGGGACCAGGTTAGATCCTCAGAGATCTTGACATCCAGGAACTTGAAGCTGCTCACTCTATCCATGTGATCCCTCTATGAAGATTGGTATGTTTTCCTTCATCTTACCCTTACTGAAGTCCACAATCAACTCTTTTGTCTTACTGACGTTGAGTGCCAGGTGGTTGCTGTGGCACAACTCCACTAGTTGGCATATCGCACTCCTGTATGCCCTCTCATCACCACCTGAGATTCTACCAACAATGGTTGTATCATCAGCAAATTTATGGATGGTATTTGAGCTATGCCTAGCCACACAGTCATGTGTATATAGAGAGTAGAGCAGTGGGCTAAGTACACACCCCTGAGGTGCGCCAGTAATGATCATCAGCGAGGAGGATATGTTATTACCAATCTGCACAGACTGTGGTCTTCCAGTTAGGAAGTCCAATTGCAGAGGGAGGTACAGAGGTCCAGGTTCTGCAACTTGCACATTGTGACCTGTCTGACCCGCTCCATCTTGGATTCCCAAGATGAACCCGAAGACATTAGGTGATTCCTAGACTGGATGAACAGGAGATGGACACACCACTGCCAAATACAGCAACCCTGAGAGCACTTCACATTTGATGACTATGTTCTTTCCAGTAATTGATAGGAAATGCCCTCCCCACAGTCTAAATTCCTTTTTACCTTCCCAATCTACTCCAGCTAATTCTTGTTGCATGCCTTCGCCCCTCCAAATCAGATTCCCAGCACCTTCATGAAATCAGACCTGATGATGAAGGGGGCACTCAATTGGTCAGGCTAGTTTCCAAAGAGCATGGCTTCGCTGTAGGATCTAATTTCTGATTCCCTCCCCAAAACCTGTTTTGGAGAGCACGTCCATCACATATCTGTGTGATAACCTGCCCTGGTCCGAGCAGGCATCCAACCCCTGTCCTGCATGTAGGTGATGATGTCCCCGAGCAGAGCAAGGCTGTCAAAGATCTTATTGTCAGGTACAACGCAAGTTTGCTCTGGGTGGGTCACCTGTCACAGAACAGACTTTACCCTGTTGGCGAGGGCCTTGGACAGGATCTTGCAGTTTAGATTCAACTGAAAAATGTGCCTCCAATTCCTCATGTCTTCCCTATTCCCACTTCTGCTTTTGGATGAGAGTAATGATGCCCTTCCTCATGGTGTTTGGCATTTTGCTAGATAGAAGCATAGCATTTTACACTTCCATTCATCCCCACAAACCTGAGTTGGTAAGCTGTCATTTCTGGGGTTTTATTTGAGTCAAAGGAATGGTCGAAGCCAGTCATCTCCTCCAGTGTCAGTGGCTGGTACAAGTTCTCCCATTTGCTTCATATAAAACTTCTGTGATAGAGTACAGGAAGCTTTAGGATGCTGAGGTGACTACCAGACTGGCATAGAGGGATCTACAGATCCTCAGTATGTAAGCTGTGGATCACAAACATCCCCTTTTGAGCCTTTTGGAAGAAGAAATTATAAAATGTTTTATCCTGTTTCACAGTGCTGACCCCGGATTGGAAGATGATCTTGGAGTGTTATTGGACTTGCCTCCATCATCTCCTTTGGCAGTTAACAATTACTTTCAACCTCTTCCATCTTACTTAAAACCTATGCTGTTTAATTTTAGACACCACTACTATGGAAACAGACACATGCAGGTTAACCTATCTATGTCCCCCAGAATTTTATATGCCTCTATCATGTCACCTCCCCATCTCTTATGCTCCAGGAAAAACAAACTTAGCCTGTCCAATCACTCCTGAAAACTCAAACCTTCCAATTTTTGTTGTTTTTTTCTAGATCCTCCACTGCTTAATCACATCCTTCCTGTCATGCATCTGCAAGTACTGCACACAATATGCCAGGTATGGCCTGACCAATATTCTGTTCAACTGGTAAAATGACATCCCAGCCCTTATTCTCAATGTCTCAGCCAGTGAAAGCAAGCACATCTTGAACTTTTCAGTGGTTCAGTAGATTTGTGTTGTTACATATTGCAGATTTCTGTAACCATTAAAATCCACAAAAGTGTACATTTCCATGTACAAATTTCAAATTTTGTAGTTCTATAGTTTAAATATTATATATAGTTTGCATAAATCAATTGCGGAGTTTCTGACATTTAGTTCTACTTTTCTTTTCCAAATTACCTCTTTATACGATCAGACTAAACCACAATAATGTGCTGTTGTGCAAGAGAGATCTTGATGAACAGGTTGCCAAGATCATGGGCTAGTCATACCATTCAAGGCTAGTTTCAGTTTTATCAGTTTTGATTAAAATCATCAATTACTGTACTCTACTCAGTGTTTCAATTCAAAATACATGTAATCCGATTTGATTTTTGCTTCCTTAAAATATATTGTTCTTGTTATTTTGAGCTGAGAGATATAATCAATAAGAATACTCTCCTTTTGTTGTTTACACTTGAAACCAGTTCAGCTCTCTTTTATTCAGCAGTTTAATATTTCATCATTCAAAATGCAGCACAGTGCGGGATTCTGAAAAGTGTTGCACATAGTATTTGGTAATTGATTTAATTTATACAATTCCACTTAAATCCCAAGTAACTAAGGTGAGATTCATCCAGTGCATTGAAAGCAACATAATAATTCCACTCTTTTTGTTGAGTGCCAATATGAAATAAAAACTGAAAAGGATATTATGCAGCTCTTGTGTCTGTAGCTTGATAGAACTTCATTGATGTAGTGTTTTAGATTACATTTTGGCCATGGATTGAGATGACATTCCTGATGACATTGCTGTCTTTGAGAAAAAAAGGGAGAAACATTGAGATTTGACAGCTATGCTAAGAATAGATTTAGTTAGTGTAGAACTGAGATCCAACCACAGAAAGAAATGGATAATGGCTGTGAGAAAGGGACTCTGATGTGGGTTCAGTTACAAATCAGAAAAAGCATCTTATCAAAGTTGGATAATTTTACACAGTTTAAACATGCGATCACTGGATATTCTTAATGATGGAATAATAATCTTCCTAATGGGGTTGATGAAAAGGACAGAAGTTAACAATAGGGCATTAAAATTTGCCAGAAATAGTTGACCTGATAAACCAGACAGGTATTCTCTAAACACTCCTGATTTCCATTATTGATCAGCAGCTGCACATCCCATTCTTCATGTAATATCCTGTATGATGACTGAGTTGATGTTTATTTCTAGAAAACGACAAAACATGCTTTTAATGTTTTTTTTTTATTTTTGCAGAAAAAGGTACAAGGAAATTCAACTCAGTTAGTATCATTAAACATGCTCTATTTCAGTGGAATGAAGTTACAAAGCAGAGTACAATGCAATGCTGCAGCTCTGCAGCACTTCCAGGGTTACTGACCTGCACTGAATTGCTGCGTGTAGATTATTGTTGTGAAATCACAAAAACCATTCTAATACAACATGCAGCAGTTCATTAGAAATAGAAACCCAACCTAATCTCTGCTGTGAATATTTTGTACATTTCTAATCTCTGCTACATATATATATATAGTATGATTATTTTCACTCTCTGCCCATGGCTCATTTTATTTCTTCCTGATGGGGTCCAAAAATATCTGCTTGTCACAACCTGTCATGCTTTCTTTCTCCTTGACATAAGCCAGCAATTGATGTCAGAAATCCATTGGCTGCTCCTAGGTGGAGCTCGCCAAATCATTGCTTTAAAAAAAGTTTCAAGAAGTCGCTTCACCTGAAGTTAACACCCTCCAGAAATAGAGCTGTCTCCCAGTGAATGAACTTTCTCTTTATTTGTCTATCAAAACTATCCATTGTCTTGAACACAGCTATAACATTTCTTACTAATCTTCTCAGGGAAAATGCTTCAGCTTCCTACATAACTGAAAACTCTCTTTCCCCTTACCTCATCCCTGATCTTTATTTATTGCATCCAATGCTCAAACGCACATAATTTACATCTGAGACTGTCCAGTTAACTGTAGAGATCTAGCATACTCGTTGCTTTTTAGATCCAATATCTCTTGACAGCTCTCCTAACAACTCGTCTTTCTCACAATCACAACCTGTGACTTTAATGGCACCAGGTCTCTCACCAGCATCAAAAATCAAAGCTGTGTTTGTTCTCATATGCACAAGTACACGTACAGTGGTGCATTAAGAAACTTACTTTCAGTATCACCACAGGTACATACCAGCAGGTACAGAGCATTCACAACATAATTTCTGCACAACCTTTACAAGAACACAGTTAGAACAAAAAGAAACACAGTCAGCTGCAGTGCAAGGTTTTGCTATCCTGAGGAAGGGATTAGAGTTGTGCAGGTTGGTTCAAGAATCACAGAACACTACAGCACAGAAACAGGCCCTTTGGCCCATCCACTCTGTGCCAAGTTGATAAAGGGCCAGGTGGGTAAAGGGAAGTAGGTATTCTTGAACACGGTAGTGTGGGACTTCAGGCTTCTGAGCCTCCTGCCTGATGTAGCTTTGAGAAAATGGTGGGGATCTTTGAAGATAAATGTTGCCTTTTTGAAGCAATGCCAATAATGGCTGAGTTCACGACCCTCTGTAGCTTCTTATTTCTTCCACACTTGAATTTCCAAACCAGATCATGAAGCAATCATCTGTTGAGATTTGTTAGAGTGTTTGGTGTCATGTTCAACCTGTGTAACCTACTAAGTAAGTAAAGACACTAATGTGTCTTTCTAATGATTGCCTTTATGTGCTGGGCCTAGTAATTTAAACTTGCTGACTCTCTGCACCACTCAACCCCCAGTGTAGACCAGTTCATGCTCACCCTCCATCCTCTTCCTGAAGTTAACAATCCAGAACAGTGGACAGTGGCTCAGCTAGGTGGAGTGTGTTTGTGATAGGTAGCTAGAATCAGGTGGATGAAGGAAAAGAATTTAGCTAAAAGGAGGCTGAGGAGGGAGGGGTGGCTTGGACAGAGGTGCAGGAGTACCAGGATGGATCAGGAAGAGAGAGAAGGGAGCAATGTGCTTACAGCTTATCTGAAACTGGGGAACTTGATGCTCATACTTTTCGGTTGTAGATGGAATATGAAGTGCTATTCCTCTACAGTGCATTTGGCCTCATTCTGGCTCTAGAGTAGGCAGAAGACAGACAGGTTGCTTTGGGAATGGGAAGGGTAGCTGAAAGGGTTTAAAACTGGGTGCTCATGATGAGGTGAATAGGTGAGAAGCTGGTGCCTACTCTACAGATTAGACATTTGCATTTATAAGCAGGTGCACATGTGTACCTAATAAAGTGGCCACTGAGTGTACATCTGCATTTTATGCTAATGAAAAGGTTGAATCACATTGTGCAAAACAATGATGTTGCAGGTTGATCAAATTTTTCATCTTTAATCCACTATGCTAATCTATTATTTTACTGAATAATTCTGTCAAATTAGGGATCAATATGTTCTCTGTTCACCCTTTGCCAGGATAATGTGTGTGCAGTCTCCAGCCTTGTTAGTGTAAAATCAATAAAATGCTATGAAGCTGGGGAATAGAAACTGAAAATATTTATTGACACTCATACTATCCCAAAATTCCCGATGGCAGAACTGGAAAAGAGGAAAATCAAGTATTTTCTCTAAATCACAGAATGTAGAATTGGAAAACTATAACTGAGCACTCAGTTGTAGAATAAAAAGCTTCTATGCCAAGATTTGTAGCAGTTCTCATAGCTTCCAAATTCTGCACGAATTATAAGTTATTAAGTTTTAAACAAGAACTTTCTGGCAATTTATTTATCAATCTTATTGCCTTGAATTGCCCTAGATATGATGATGGATGTTTTGGAGAAGCAAAAATTTGAAGCAGTGTGTTAATTCATTTGTGTTTTGATTTGGAAGGACCTTGGCCCTGGAAAACTATCATGTCAATCATAGTGTGGGCTTCCATGAATACCTCACACGTGACTGAGTTGAGCAGGTGCACACTATAATGTTCTCTAATGTGCTGCAGTCAACACAAAATGTCCATTTGACCTGATTCTCCATGCAAAATGTTGCTTCCAAATGCACTTCCCTTTAAATATCCTATCAAGAGCAAGTACATCTTTATTAGAATACATTCAGCGAGCAAGTATGAGGTAAATGTAATGTCTGACCATTCCATTACTTCTGTATTTTTCTAGAAGGCAGCATATTTTAAAACAACAAATCAGTCTTAGACCATACAAAAGTTTATCAAGCAGATTTGTATGCAGCTCTATGTATTTGAGCATCAAAACATTGAACAAATATGTAAATACAAGGTAGATAAAAAAACAAGTAAAATTGCATTTCATCCTAAAGGAAAATAGAGAGCAAATGAAAGCAATCTAAAGGCTGTTATCAGTTGCCTAGAAATAATTCCCTGATTGATTTAGTTGAGTGTTATCTTACTTCACTCTGTTTCCAATAGTTATCTCATTGAAGCCAGTTACAGTAGTTTTAGTTTTGGTTTAGAAATATGGAACTGCATGCTAATTTTGTGTTGGTGACCAGGGATCAATTTACAAGCATCTTTCATTCCTTGGCGGATTTTGTATATTCATGTTTTTGGCATTGTTGGGGATTGTAGCTACATATTTGAGAGGAAAAAGTATTCAGTCTGACATTGGGTGGTGAGAGGTGATTGAGAAGGATGACAGCAGCACTGGAAAGGCAGCAGTGAGAGGTCAGAGGGGGATGCCAGGTCTGAGGGTGGAGGTGGGCATCAAGTTTTTAAAGGAAGCTTAGGGGCGCATTGATTGGGTGGACTACAAGGTTAGGAATTATCAATGATGTTGGGAGTTTCAAAGATCAAAGCTCAAATTAAATTTATTATCAAAGTACATATACATTATCATTCATTACCCTGAGATTCATTCTCTTGAGGGCATTCATAGTGCATCACAGGTAAAGCCCTCCCCACCATATAAAGAAATACAATAGAATCAATGAAAAACCATTGATGTCAAAGATGGAAAAACAACCAACCATGCAAATACAAAAAAAAAATTAGGAAAAAAAATCAGCAATTAATATCGAGAACATAAGATGAAACATCCTAGAAAATGAGTCCACAGGTTGTGGGAACATTTCAGTGATGGAACAATGAAGTTGAAAGAAATTATAACCTCTGATTCAAGAGTCTGATGGTTGAGGAGTAATAACTGTTCCTGAACATGGTAGTGTGGGACTTAAGGCTCATGCATTACCATCCTGATGGTAGCAATGAGAAGAGAGCATGGTCTGGATGGTGGGGGTCCTTAATGATGGACGCTGCTTTCCTGACACAGTGCTTCTTGTAAATGTGCTCAATGGTGAGGAGGGATTTACCTGTAATGGACTGGGCCATATCCACTACATTTGTAGGTTTTTCCATTTAAGGGCATTGGTCTTTCCATGCCATGGTGTGATGCAACCATCAAAATACTCTCCATCACACATTTACAGAAGTTTGTCAAAGTTTTAAATGACATGCCAAATTTTGAACATGGCAGTCAAATGTGGGAAAATGGAGTTTCCTGAGGTCACTGAAGAATTTATTATTTACTAGCTGTTTGGTGCAGAGGGAGTAACTGTGGATTCCCAGGACAATACAATTCTCTTTCCCTTGCAGAGCCTGAAAGGTTGTTGATTGGGGTATGACACCTTTCCATCTGATACTAACTTTGACATTGCTTCCAGGAAGCACAGGTTGCTCACAATAGAAAGTATCTGGTTATGTTTCATGATTGCTATGATTTGGTCAGTTGATTTATTAATATTGCAAATGTACCATGGTACTGTGAATAACTTGTCTTGCATACCTTTCATACAGATCAATTCATTGTAACATTGCCTTGATGTAGCAAAAGGAAGATTAATAACAGAATGCATTACTTTTACAGAGAAAGCACAAGGTAATTATGAGGTAAGGAGTGTGAGGTCAAGAGACCATCTTATTTTTCTAGGGATCTGCTTGATAGTTTTATAATAGTGGAATACAAGCTGACTTTGAGTCTGGTGGTACATGTTTAAGTCTTTTTTTAATGTTCTGCTGAATATGAGGGGGGAAAGAAAGAATGTCTGGGTTTTTTGAAGTTTTCAATTCTGTTGGCTGCTTTCCTGAGGCTTTGTGTAGAGTAGACAGTCATGGAGGGGAAGCTGGTTTCCATGACTTGCTGAGCAGCGTCCACAACTCTGCAATTTTTTACAGCTGTGGGCAGAGTAGTTGCCATTCCAAACTGTGATGTACCTGGATAGGGTGCTTTTTATGATGCATCACTAAAAATTAATGAGGATCAAAGGGAACGTACAAAATCTTCGTAGCCTCATGAAGAAGTAGAGGTATTGGTGTCCTTTCTCGGCCATGGCATCAACACGTTTGGAGCAGAACAGGCTATTGGTGATGTATCTCTTAGGAATCAAAACAACATGGAAACAGTGCACTAAGGCTCACCAATTTATCTTACTTTAGTTTCATTTAGATATACTGCATGGTAACTTGCCCTTATGGTCTAACAAATCCACACTGCCCATTTACACTCACGTGATCAGTTAACCTACTGACCCATGCATCTTTTGAATGTGGAAGGAAGCCAGAGAAATCAGAGGAAATCCACACAGTCACAGGAAGAATATACAAACTCCTTAAAAATTGTGGGATTCCATTTTTTGAGATGAAAAAATCTGGGATGAACACAGTTTAAGTGGATGGGCCAATACATAATGAGAATGAGAAATGATTTGACTGAAACAATAAGATTCCATCAGGACTTGTCAGGGTGGATGCTGAGGAATTGTTTCAATGGAGAGTCTGAAACTAGGTAGCATGGTCACCAGATAGGGAGTAGGCCTCTCAGGATTGAGGCAAGCTGAAATTGGAAAATTCTGGAAATACTCAGCAGGTCAGAGAGCATCTTCAGAAGAGCAGGTGAGTTGATGTTTGAGGTTGAAGCTCTATTATTCTTCCCATGGTTACAGAAAATGCTGAGTAGTTCTAGCATATTCTTATTTTATTTTACATTACCAGCATTTGTAGTTTTATTTGATTTTCACAAGTTGAAATTACTTCATTCAGAAAGTCCTCACTGAGAAGGGCTTGTGGATAGTGCATTTTTGTGTACATTGTATTATAAATCTGATAGGATTTCAGATACCTATGGAATCAGGGGAAGGAGGGAACTCGTGGGAATATAGGACTGATTACAGACAGACATACTTTATTGATCCTGAGGGAAATTGGGTTTCATTACAGTCACACCAACCAAGAATAGTGTAGAAATATAAAACCATAAATAATTAAATAATGATAAGTAAATTATGCCAAGTGGGAAAAAGTCCAGGACCACCCTATTGGCTCAGGGTGTCTGACACTCCGAGGGAGGAGTTGTAAAGTTTGATGACCACAGCCAGGAATGACTTCCTATGACACTCAGTGTTGCATCTCAGTGGAATGAGTCTCTGGCTGAATGTAATCCTGTGCCTAACCAGTACATTATGGAGTAGATGGGAGTCATTATCCAAGATGGCATGCAACTTGGACAGCATCCTCTTTTCAGATACCACCATCAGAGAGTCCAGTTCCATCCCCACAACATCACTGGCCTTACGAATGAGTCTTGATTCTGTTGGTGTCTGCTACCCTCACCCTGCTGTCATGATAGTATTGGCCACCACAGACTCGTAGAACATCCTCAGCATTGTCCGGCAGATGTTAAAGGACCTCAGTCTCCTCAGGAAGTAGAGGCGGCTCTGACCCTTCTTGTGGACAGCCTCAATGTTCTTTGACCAGTCCAGTTTATTGTCAATTTGTATCCCCAGGTATTTGTAATCCTCCACCATGTGCACACTGACCTCTTGGATGGAAACAGGGGTCACTGGTGCCTTAGCCCTCCTCAGATCCAGCACCAGCTCCTTAGTCTTTTTTCATATTAAGCTGCAGATGATTCTGCACACACCATGTGACGAAGTTTTCCACCGTAGCCCTGTACTCCGCCTCATCTCCCTTGCTGATTCATCCAACTATGGCAGAGTCATCAGAAAACTTCTGAAGATGGCAAGACTGTGTGCAGTAGTTGAAGTCCGAGGTGTAGATGATGAAGAGAAAGGGAGACAGGACAGTCCCCTGTGAAGCCCCAGTGCTGCTGACCACTCTGTCTGACACACAGTGTTGCAAGCGCACATACTGCGGTCTGCCAGTCAGGTAATCAATAATCCATGACACCAGGGAAGCATCCACCTGCATCACTGTCAGCTTCTCACCCAGCAGAGCAGGGCAGATGGTGTTGAATGCACTGGAGAAGTCAAAAAACATGACCCTCACAGTGCTCACCAGCTTGTCCACGTGGGCATAGGCATGGTTCAGCAGCTGGACGACAGCACCCTCAACTCCTAGTCGGAGCAGGTAGGCGAAGGAGGGGGGTCTACGTTTGGCCGAACCATAGGCCGGAGCTGCTCTAGTACAAGTCTCTCCAGGGTCTTCATGATGTGGGAGGTAAATGCCACCGGTCTGTAGTCATTGGAGCCACTAGGACACGACGTCTTCAGTACAGGGACGAGGCAGGAGATCTTCCACAGCACAGGAACCCTCTGGAGACTCAGGCTCAGGTTGAAGACATGGTGAAGTACTCCACATAACCACAATAGTTTTGAATTTTTTGATTAACAGAAGAATGTTTAATTCAATTCTCCTGTTCCTTTTACGAGGTTGTTACCTTGAAGCCAACAACTCCATCTCATTTATTTCACTGATAGTAAATAACAATTCTTGGAAAAACAAGGATTTCTAATTTATTATGGCTGCATATAATTTTATTATATCAAGTCTATACTAGTTGCAAGGAGAACAATCCTATTAGCCCTCTTTCCTCTCTCCTCATTTCCCTGTACCTCTGCCACTTTTTTTCTGCTCACAATTGCTGAATAAATTCTGGTGTACCTAAACATCTTCATGTATATTTAAATATGTTCATTTACACTGAAGTCTGGGAACATTCGTATGATATAAATAATTTGGCTATATGAATTGTAATGAGACCTGGGGATATTAAAGCAGGCTGCTAGATTTGTTCTGAACAAACAGAGGTGATGTCATATAACCATATATCAATTATAGCACAGAAACAGGCCATCTCGGCCCTTGTAGTCCGTGCCGAACGCTTACTCTCACCTAGTCCCACCTTCCTGTGCTCAGCCCATAACCCTCCCATTCCTTTCCTGTCCATATACCTATCCAATTTTACTTTAAAAGACAAAATCAAACCTGCTTCTACAACTTCTACTGGAAGCTCATTCCACACAGCTACCACTCTCTGAGTAAAGAAGTTCCCCCTCGTGTTACCCCTAAACCTTTGCCCCTTAACTCTCAACTCATGTACTCTTGTTTGAATCTCCCCTACTCTCAATGGAAAAAGCCTGTTAATGTCAACTCTATCTATCCCCCTCATAATTTTAAATACCTCTATCAAGTTACCCCTCAACCTTCTATGCTCCAAAGAATAAAGAACTAACTTGTTCAACCTTTCTCTGTAACTTAGGTGCTGTAAACCAGGTAACATTCTAGTAAATCTACTCTGTACTCTTTCTATTTTGTTGATATCTTTCCTATAATCTAGTGACCAGAACTGTACACAATACTCCAAATTCGGCCTCACCAATGACTTGTACAATTTTAACATTACATCCCAACTCCTCTACTCCTCTCCCGCCCTAACATCCAAGCCCTGCCCCAGGGCGTAGACTATGAAGCACTGCAGAGGCGCAGCTGGCAGACAAGGAGATCCCTAGTTACAGGACTGCAGTCTCCGGTTTGCAGCTCCAGGACCTCCCAGTAGGCCCAGGAGAGAGGACACTACTCTGTGATGTCACCACCGGCCAACCCTGCCCCATCATTCCAGCAGCTTGGCGGCGGCGGCGTGTTTTCGACTCCATTCACAACTTAGCGCACTCCTCCATCAGGACAACCGTCCAGATGGTAGCCAACAGGTTCGTTTGACATGGACTCCACAAGCAGGTCAGTGAATGGGCCAAAACGTGCATGCACTGCCAAGTGGCCAAGGTGCAGCGGCACACCAAAGCTCTGCTGCAGCAGTTCCACCTCACCCACCGGCGTTTCGACCACATTCATGTGGATATCGTGGGCCCCCTGCCAGTGTCGCAGGGAGCGTGGCACCTCCTGACTATTGTGGACTGGTTCACAAGATGGCCAGAGGCAGTCCCACTCACCGACACCACCTCCAAATCTTGCGCCCAGGCACTGATTGCCACCTGGGTATCTCGCTTTGGTGTACCGGCCCATGTTACCTCCAACAGAGGCGCCCAGTTCACTTCCAGCCTGTGGTCAGCTATGGCCAACCTTTTGGGGACACAGCTGCACCACACAACTGCCTACCACCCACAGTCGAATGGACTGGTGGAGCATTTCCACCGTCACCTGAAGTCGGTTCTCATGGCCTGCCTCAAAGGGCCTAACTGGGTGGACGAGCTCCTCTGTGTCCTGCTCAGAATCCGCACAGAGCCCAAAGAGGATCTGCACACCTTGTCGGACAAGTTGGTGTATGATGCACCCCTGGTCGTCCCAGGAGAGTTCATACCAGCCACAAGGGGGCAAGAGGATGAGCCCGCAGCAGTCCTGGGCAGTCTACGTGAGAGGCTCGGTAACCTGGCCCCCATACCCTCTTCACAGCATGGGCAGAACCCGACCTGCATACCCAAAGACCTGCAAACTGTAAGTTCGTTTTTGTACAACGGGGCAGACATCGGGCACCGCTACAGTGGCCCTACGAGGGGCCGTTTACGGTGCTCAGAAACAACGGGTCTACATTTGTGCTGGATACTGGGGGGAAAGAGAAGATTTTCACGATGGACCAACTCAAACCGGCCCATGTGGACGGTCGAGATTCCGGCACCGCGGCACAGAGGCAGACCTCCCAAACAGAGTCTGACCCTGACTGTGGATATTGGGGGGTGTATCACCGGTTCTGGGGAGGGTTATGTGGCGACCCACTTCCCAGCGCACTCGAACTGGCTCACAAAGAGGTGCACACCGGCATTGAGGCAGGTCCCAAAGAGGGTGCCAAGCCTGCTTCAGCAGCAAGGGGAAAAGCCCGCGCGCGGGATGGGACTGTGAATACGCACCCCCTACAGTATTCCCGCCTGGGCAGGGCGGGATCAGGAAGGCTTTAAAGCGAGGCTGCGAAGTTTGAATAAACCTCTTTTGTAACTGCAGCTCACCGACTCTGTGTTGTTATTGCAGCACACCGCTACAACCTAACGATTGAACCTTCCTAACTAACGTTCCATGTGGAACCTAGTCAAAGGCCTTACTGAAGTCCATATAGACGGCATCCACTGTTTCACCATTGTCAACTTCCCTAGTAACCTCTTCAAAAAATTCAATATTTGTCAAACATGACCTCCCATACACAAATCCATGTTGACTGTTCCTAATCAGTTGCTGTCTATCCAGATAATTATATATACCATCTCTAAGAATACTTTCCATTAATTTAACCACCACTGACGTCAAACTTACAGGCCTATTATTGCTAGGTTTATGCATAGAACCCTTTTTAAACAATGGAACCACATGAGCAATACGCCAATCCTCCAGCACCATCCCCATTTCTAATGACATTTGAAATATTTCTGTCAGAGCCCCTGCTATTTCTAGACTAACTTCCCTCAAGGTCCTAGGGAATATCCTGTCAGGTTCTGGATTCTTATCCACTTTTATATTCCTTAAAAGCGCCAGTACTTCCACTTCTTTAATCATCATAGTTTCCATAACTTCCCTACAAACCATCCATCTCTTTTACAGTATGGGCTTCCCAGTCCATATGTGGAAAATTAAAATCTCCCACATTCACAACCTTGTGCTTACTATAAATATCTGCTATCTCCTTACAAATTTGCTCCTCCAATTCTCGCTCCCCATTAGGTGGTCTATAATACACCCTTATAAGTGTTACTACACCATTTTCATTCCTCCATTCCATCCAAATAGCCTCCCTAGACGAGCCCTCTAATCTATCCTGCCAGAGCACCGCTGTAATATTTTCTCTGACAAGCAATGCAACACCTCCCCCTCTTGTCCCTACGATTCTGTCACACCTGAAGCAGTGAAATCCAGGACTATTTAGTTGCCAAGCACACCCCACCTGCAACCATGTTTCACTCATAGCTACAATATCATATTTCCAGGTATCAATCCATGCTCTAAGCTCATCCACCTTTCTTACAATGCTCCTAGCATTAAAATAAATGCCTTTAAGAAATTCTCCACCTCTTACTCTCTATTTATCACTAACAGTGCAACAACTTTACTATCTTCTTTTTCTTCCTTCTCCCATAGATCTGTTCCTACACTCTGGTTCCTCTCCCCCCCTTGTATCTAGTTTAAATCCACTGGAGCCTCTCTAGCAAACCTGCCTGCAAGAATATTTGTCCCCCTCCAGTTCAGATGTAAACCATCCCGCCGGAACAGGTCCCACCTTCCCTGGAAAACTGTCCAATTATCTATAAATCTGAAGCCCTCCCTCCTGCATCATGTCTTCAAACACATGTTGATCTGCGCTTTCTTAACACTTCTAAACCCGCCTGCACATGGCACTGGTAGCAATCCTGAGATTGCTATCCTGGAGGTCCTGACCTTTAACTTGGTGCCTAACTCCCTAAATCACCTTTCAGGACCTCCTCACTCTTCCTACCCACGTCATTGATCCCTACATGGGCTATGACATCCGACTGTTCACCCTCCCTCTTGAGAATACTGAGAACTCGATCTGAGATATTATGGACCCTGGCACCTGGTAGGCAACAGACCATCTGGGATTCTTGATCTCTTCCACAGAAGCTCTTATCTATCCCCCTAACTATCGAATCCCCTATCACTACTGCTCTCCTCTTTTCCCTCCTTCCCTTCTGAGCTGAGGGTCTCGTCTCAGTGCCAGAGATGCAAATACTGCAACTTGTCCCTGGTAGGTCGTCCCCATCAACAGTATCCAAATTGATATGCTTATTATTGGTGGGAATGGCCACAGGGGTGCTCTGCTCATTCTGTCCATTCCCCTTCCCTCTCCTGACAGTCACCCAGCTACCTGTCTCCTGACTCGGGTGACTATCTCCCTGAAACTCCTGTCTATTTCTGCCTCTGCCTCCTGACTGATCCAAAGTTCATTCAGCTCCAGCCCCAGTTCCCTAACTTGGTTTGTCAGGAGCTACAGCTGGATGTCAGGGGTAAGTTTTTTACACAGAGAGTGGTGAGTGCGTGGAATGGGCTGCCTCTGGTGGTGCTGGAGGTTTGTGCACATAGCTCTGTGCATCATGAAAGCTATTCTCTCCTCTGTGGATTCTCACTGTCTCAATAAAGCAGTCAACACAATCAACGACCCCATCCTTCTTAGGCATCCTTATTTTTCCCTTCTATCATCAGGCAGAAGATAGAAAAGTCTGAAAGACTGAGCTCAAGGACAATTTCTACCCCATTTTATTAATACTATGTTTCCCTAGTGCAATAAGATGGATTCTGGAGCTCACAATCTATCTCGTTATATTAATTGTACTTATAGTCTATCAGCACTGCACTTTCTCTGTAGCTGTTGGACTTTAATCTGCATTGTTGTTATTGTTTTACCTTGTACTACCTCAATGTAATGTGCAATGATTTGAACTGTATCAGTACATATGACATAAATAAATCTATTCTATTCAATTTCCCACTGAACGACAAACAGCAACTGTCCTGAAGATGACTTTTTACAGATTGCATAATAGTGTTAAACTCCCAGAATATTTGTCTATTTCTATTACAGTTTCCTCAGCAAATGTAGAAATAATTTTCCATTGAGTTCAGAAAATGGAAAAGTACAATAAACAGTGGAATATTATCTAAATCTTGGAGATTGTGCATACCTATAGCACTTCAGATGTTCAAAATAAATCTTTTGAATGTCACCAAGACACAATTTGGCTATGAATACAAATAAATCACATTGCATCATCTTTCCTCCAGTGAAAGCAAGTACTATTGTTCCTTAATGTCCAAGAGCCCAAGACCCAGGGTGATCTTTCTGTTCCCCTCCAATCCTTAATGAAATCATTGCGTAAAATGTTATGTTTTAAAAAATAATCCAACCAAAGCTACAATATATACTTCTTCACACCACAACCATTGCATTACCATTCACCCAAGATGATCCACTTTTGATGGACGATTTTAAATGTTGTCATCAAGCCAGAGTCTGTATGTACGCCTGATGCAGACTGCCCGTTTGACAAGATACACAAACTTCACAGAGCATACCAGAGTGATCCTATATCCATTCTTAAAAAGGATGTTTCATTCAAATATTTGCATAAGTGTCCTAAACAAAGCTCCACAAGATGAAATACAGAGCTGTGTCGATGGAAAGACTATAAGATGATAAGACCTAGGAACAGAACTAGGCCATCTGGCGCATCAAGACTGCTCCACCATTCAACTGTGGCTGATCCTTTCTTCCTCTCCTCAGCCCAACTCTCTTTCCTTCTATCATAACCTTTGATGCCATGTCCAATCAAGAACCTATCAACTCTGCCTTAAGTATACCCATCGACCTGGCCTCCATAGCTGCCTGTGGTAATAAATCCCAAAAATTCAACATCTCTGTTTTAAATGCATGCCCCTCTATCCTGAGGCTATGACCTCTTGTCTTAGTCTCCCCCACCATGTGAAGCATCCTTTCCACATCTACTCTGTCTAGGCCTTTCAACATTCAAAAGGTTTCAATAAGCTTCCCATCCTTGTAAATTCCAGTGAGTACAGACCCAGAGCTATCAAACATTCCTTGTATGATAACACTTTCATTTCCAGAATCATCATTGTGAACCTCCTCTGAACCCTTTCCAATGCCATCATATTTTATCTTAAATAAGGAGCTTAAAACTATACACAAAACTCAAGGTGAGGACTCACCAGTGCCTTAAAAAGCCTCAGCATCATATCCACCATATCCTATTCATTTATCATAATCATAACATATTCATTTCTAGACCTCTTGAAATGAATACTAACATTACATTTGTCTTCCTCATCACTGACTCAACCGGGAAGTTAACCTTTAGGTTGTTCTGCACAAGGACTCCCAAGTCACTTTGCATCTAGAAAATAGTCTGCACATGCATTTTGCAATATTGTATTTCATTTGCCACTTTATTGCCCATTCTCCTAATCTACCTAAGTCCTTCTTCAGCATTCTTGTTTCCACAACACTACCGTCCCTCCATCAATCTTCGCATCATCTGCAAACTTGGCAACAAGGCCATCTATTCCATCATCTAAGTCATTGATATACAGCATTAAAAGAAGTGGTCCCAATACCGACCCCTGCAGAACACGACTGGTCACTGGCACCCAGTCAGAAAAGGATCCTTTTGTTCCCACTCGCTGCCTCCTACAGATTAGCCAATGCTCTAACTATGCCAGTAACATTCCTGTAATACCATAGGTTCTTTACTTTGTAAATAGCCTCATGTGTGGTACCTTATCAAAGGCCTTCTGAAAATCCAAACATACAACATCCCCACTGCGGCCCTCAAATAATATTTTCCTTTAAGGAAACCATGCTGACTTTGTACTATCTTGTCCTGTGTCATCAAGAACTCTATAACTACATTCTTAGCAGTTAACTCCAACATCTTCCCAACCACTCAGGTCAGGCTAACTGGTCTATAATTTCCTTTCTGTTGCCTTCTTCCTTTCTTAAAGACTGGAGTGATATTTGTAATCTTCCATTCCTCTGTCACCATGTCAGAGTCCAATGATTTTTGCAAGATCATTTCTAATGCCACCACAATCTCTAACACTACTTCTTTCAGAATCCTAGGGTGCAGTTCCTCTGGTCACAATGACTTATGTATCTTTAGGTCTTTCAGCTTTTTAAGTACCTACTCTCTTATAACAGTAACTGCATTTACTTCTCTTCCTTCACACACTACAAAATCAGCCATACTGCTAGTGTCTTTACAGTGAGGACTAACATAAAACACTCATTTAATTCATCAGCCATCTCCTTCTCCCCTGTTATTATTTCTCCTGCCTCATTTCTAGCTGTCCTGTATCCACTCTCATTTCTCTCTTATTTTTAACATACTTGAAAAAACTTTTACTATCCACTTTGATATCATTTGCTAGCTTGCTTTCATATTTCAACTTTTACCTTCTAATGATTTTTAGTTGCTCTCTGTAAGTTTTTAAAAGCTTCACAATCCTCTATCTTCACACTAATTATTGCTTTGTTGTATGCCCTTTCTTTTGCTTTTACAATAGCTTTGACTTCCCTTGTCAGCTACTGTTGTGCTATTTTAACATTTGAGTATTTCTTCATATTTGGAATACACATTTCCTGCATCTTCCTTATTTTCCTCAGAAATGCATGCCATTGCTGCTCTGCTGACATCCCTACCAGCATCTCCTTCCAATTTACTTTGGCCAACTGCTCTTTTACTTCACTGAAATACTGCTATATCTCCCTACCAAATTTCAGTTGAACTCAATCGTATTGTGATCACTGTTTCTTCCTAAGGGTTGTTTTATCTTAAGCTCCCTAATCACCTCTGGTTCATTACATAACACCCTATAAATTTCTGTGGTGCTCTAAAAGCTGTACTTACTCTGCAACAGTCCAGAGGAATCTCTTTACTCTTTGATTGCCGGTAAAATCTTCACCAGAGTGCTGTTAAATAGTCCGATCACCCAGCCTATTGCCTGAAAAAGTAGTCTGGTTCAGTGTAAGTCATTGAAAAGTAGACAGCACCTTCACAATAACTTCACAAAAACTTTCCCCAGGGAAAGTTCCAAGAACAAAACTCCTATTTGTTCTATCTCACTGAAGCTTTCAACGTTTGTTGAGTGGGGCTATGGAAGATCATAATTATCCTGACAAGTTAAAACATAGAACACTACACCTTCAGACCACACTGTTGTGCTAACCCTTCAACTTACTCTAAGATCAATCTAAACCTTCCCTTCCACATAGCCCTCCATTTGTCTTTCATCCACATGCCTATCTAAGAGTCTCTTGAATGTACTAATATACCTACCTGGCAATGCATTCCACACACACATCACAGTGTAAAAAAGTTAGTCATGCCATCGCTCTCTTCCTCCTTTTCTCCAAAGAGAAACCCCCTAGCGCACTCCCTCTACCCTCATAAGACAAGCTCTATAATCCTGTATGCATCCTGTTAAATCTCCTTTGTACTCTCTCTAAAGCTTCCATATCATTCCTTTCATGAGGTGACCAGAACTGAACACAATACTCCAAGTGTGGCCTAATCAGAATTTTAAAGATTACTCTTAGAGTAGGTTGAAGGGTTGGAAATTGTGAACATTGCCTCACAAATTTTCTACAATTCCATGACAGCATGATGATCAGAGTAATGGCTAGCAGAGGCTTCATACCCATTCCCAGTCCTGAATGATAAACAAGTAAGTACATTTGTCCCTACATTGTTTTGTATAATGTCCACTACAATACTATCTGATGCCTACCCTAAATAAGAAGGTGGAATCGACATTAGGCACAGGACTGATGGCACTCCTTTTAATATAAACCACCTTAAGGTTCAAACATTTAGCTGCATTGGGAGGACCAGTCATGCCACACCCAAAACAATCTGAACTGCTTTACCCTAGGAAACACACATTAAATCTTAAACAAGAGAAATCTGCAGATGCTGGAAATCTGAGCAAAACACACAAAATGCTGGAGGAACTCAGTAGGCTAGGCAGCATCTATGGAAAAAAGTACAATTGACATTTCAGGCCGAAACCCTTCGGTAGGATTGGAGAAAAAAAACAGAGGAGTAGGTTTGTCTCCACTGTCGGGATAAGGCCACACTCAGATTGGAGGAACAACACCTTATATTCGGTTTGGGTAGCCTCCAACCTGATGGCATGAACATCAATTTCTCAAACTTCCAGTAATGCCTCCTTCCTCGTCCTTTACCATTTCGCATCCCCTTGTCCCTCTCTCATGTTATCTCCTTGCCCACCCATTACCTCCCCCTGGTGCTCCTGTCCCCACCCCTGCACTTTTTCTTTCTTCCATGGTCTTCTGTCTTTTTCACCAATCAACTTCTGACCTCTTAGCTTCATACCTCCCCTTCCAAGTTTGAATTGAATTGAATTGAATGATGTTTATTGTCATTATACATAGGTACAATGAAACTCTGTCTGGCTTTCTCTCAGGCAATCAGACAAATCAGTAAATAAATACAAGACAGTAATAGAAAAACACTATTAAATAGATAAGTAGCAGAAAATAAGTTACAGCAGCACCAGAATGTCACAGTAATGCACAAAGTGCCGTTAATGCAAGTATTTGAGTCCTTGTGTGTGCTCACAGTTTCAGTCATTGTTCTGTGGAAGTGGTGTGTTGGAGGCCACATCTCTGGGGTAGAAGCAGTTCCTCAGTCTATTTGTTCTGGTTTTTAGTGTTCTGAACCTTTTGCTGGATGGAAGCAGGTCAAACAGACAGTGGCCTGGGTGTGTGCTGTCTCTGGTTATATTGATTGCTTTCCTCCTGAGTCTGCTTTAATAGTTGGTTTTCAGTCCTGGGAGCTCCATCCTGACAATTTGCTGGGCTGCCTTCACCACGCGATGCAGGTCTTGTCGCTCAGTGACTGTGCAGCTGGCATACCACACTGTGGCACTGTTGGTCAGGATGGTTTCAATTGTGCTTCTGTAGAAGTTAAGCAACAGCTTTTGTGGGAGTTTGGCCTGTTTCAGCTTTCTGAGGAAGAAGAGTCTTTGTTATGCCTTTTTTATAAGCAGTGAGGTGTTGGTGGTCCATGTCAGCTGCTTTGACAACATAACTCTAAGGATCGTTAGGTTTTCCACACTTTCCACTACCTCTCCATGTATATGGAGGGGGCTATGTACTCTGCCGTTTGATCTCCTGAAGGCAATGATCATCTCTTTTGTTTTGGAAGTGTTAAGGACCAGGTCATTGTCCTTACACCACTCCGTCAGATGATCCACCTCGAGCCTGTAGGCTGTTTCACCCATCACCTGGCATTTCTCTCTCCCCTCCCCCACCTTTCAAATCTACTCCTCAGCATTTTTTCTCCAGACCTGCCAAAGGGTTTCGGCACAAAACGTCAACTGTACTTTTTTACATAGATGTTGCCTGGCCTGCTGAGTTCCTCCTGCACTTTGTGTGTGTTGATTAAATCTTGAAGTGCCTGGAGTGATGTGAAATAACATGATAATTATTATTAATGCATTTTGTGTTGTGGTGCACAAGGTGTGAATTGTTTTGTACAGTACTGCATCCAAGCACAATCCTGTCTTTTCTAGTGAACCTTGTAAGTAGAACTAGCTTCTGATTTCTCTAACAAAATCACTCACAATATAGTGCCGCATGAATCTCGGGCAAAGTTAACAAACCATAAATTGCAATATTTTGACAACTTCTTGGATATTTTTTAAGAAAGTATTAGCTTCCACCATCCACTTTTTAATTATGTGGTTCTGTCTAGTTTTTTGTACAGTGTCATGTAACATCATGGTCCTGAAAATCATTGTTTCATTTTTACTATGCACTGTACCAGCAGTTATGGTCGAAATGACAATAAAAGTTGACTTGACTTGACTTGACTTAAGGCGTATTTCTCCTTTCTTAACTGTACCGATCCCTATTTCTGTCACCACATTCATTTTTAATCAGTTCATTTTGCTCAGCAACATACCTGCAGTCATTGACTGAAGCTTCTGGACAAATTCTGCCTGTGTTGAAGAAGCGGTAGTATATTAATGCCTGATTAATGAATCACAGGCAAGGCAAGAAACTCTCCGCTCAATACTCAATTATTAACTTTACAGCTTTACTAGTGAAGGTGAAAAGCACTGCTTTAAGATTCTGATTTAAGATTCTCAATGAGCTGGATTGTCCATACAACACTAATAAACTGCAGGCCACAGGTCTATCCAACTGGGAGATCTTGCTATCACAGCTATCCAGTGATGATGACTAGTCTGTAATTAGCTTCCAAGCCTTGGCAGATGGAACCTGAGGGCTTGGCCTTGACTGGCCAGAATGGCCTTTCAGCAGCTCATGATATTTTTAAATATTTCTAAAAGTCACCAACAATCAGGGGCTATTAAAATACTAAAATCTATTCAAGAATAAACATAATACATTGATTTAAAATTAATCTGATGTAAAGTTATTAAAATATCAATATTATGCCAAACCTTCTTAAGTCCATCACTCCTACTGGGCATAGGCTGCTGACAGCAGCTTACCAGAACCTCTGTCCTGGGCCAGTCCTTCAAGGTTTTCCAGGTGAAGCCTATCCCAGGGATGAGGTTCTTTGAGCTTCTGTTGGCAATTCTGTAGCTCTAGGACTTTACAGGATGAGATTGTTCACCCCATGCCCAACCCTTCTCCTTTCACAGCTGGGCTTAGGACAGTCCACGCCAAAATTTAAGCAAAATCGAGAAGATACAAAACATTTAATATTTCCATTTGTTTGAAATATTCCACTATTTGAGACGCTGTCTGAAATATGAAGGTGCAGGTACAAAATGTACTGCAGCTAAACACATCTGGTCCCTCTTGGACTCTGTGCTAAGTTCAAGACAGAGTGGGAATCTTTGATTTTCAGTAGAGTATCAAACCTCATTAAACAATCCCAAAAGAACCATAGCCTACAATCAGGCTTTTTGTTGCGAATTCAAGAATTTTTTAGAATATATTTTTTAAAATCCTAATTGCCCAATTCCTTCTAAAAACCTTTACGTATTTCTCCTTTAATGTTATATTTTGTTTGGAATGCTGTGCGAAATCAGAAAGTCCAGATACATTTTTCATAATTTAAGTTGATCGCATTGGGTAAAGTGAATGAGAGTGCCTTAAAGCAATTGAAGGATATTGAGGTACAAACAATGACTTGTATTTTCTTCTGTTCAAATTTGTATGTTGCTGCCAGTTAAGTGTTGCAGTTTATGAAGATTTTCTACTAAATCTTGACAAAGTCAGGTAATCTACATTATTAAAATTCCTGTAAATGACCATTGCCTTGGGGTGTTCAGTGTTTGAAGTTTCTTTAGGTTATATTCTAGTTTTTATGTTTTTAAGCATTTTGTTTTGTTATTGAAGCAAATGGTTTGTTAAAGATCTGGGTTTAAAATCACAAGTGTCTGTGCTTCTGCATTGTGTTTAGTAATTATTCTGTGACTAAACCAGTCATTAGGCAATGATCAAAGGCAATTTGTTCCATTATAATTTGTATGACAATGAAGATGCTGGGTACAACCCAAGTAATTGATTCATTAACTGAAAACACACACTGTTTGGTCATGGAGAACCTGCTACCAATTTGTACAGTTTCTTACACTCACACATAGAAGTGGGTGATCACCGAGTATTTAGTGAATGTGCTCTAAAAGTGAACTGCTCCTGGAGTCTATTGGGGGCAGCAAAACTTCTGAAGGTCTTTGAACATTTACACTGGGCTATCTGTCTATTGAGCCTGCATTAACTTAGATCTGCCATGTCTCGGGAATTCATTCATTAAAGAGCATAAGTGAAAGTTTACAACAGATAATTTTAATGTAATTTGGTTAAAGCTTTTGAGCACATTCTGGACTTTAAAAAAATCGTGTATTTAATAGATCATAGTTTTCAGTCAGATGTTCACACATGTTTAATTTGTTTTTGCAGCCTTGTTGATATCAAATGCTGGTGTTTCTCAAAGCAAACTGTTTCTTGGAAACACTTGCCCAAAAGGGCAAAAGAGGAACTCAGCAAGTGAAACAGCACTTGGGGGGAAGGTTGTGTGGTGGAATCCATTGCTCCCCCCCCCCCCAGATGTATTGTTTCTCTAGCAGATTACACGTTGCTCTAGATTTGTTGCATCTGCAGTCTCTTGTATTTTAAACCATGGAGTCATAAATTTCTCAAAAGCAGACAGTCATTGTGATTGGAAGACAATAATAGCCCTGGGGCAATGCTTTTAGTCTATCTATAGCTGTTTCATCAAGCAATTGAAGGATATTGAGGTACAAACAATGACTGGTATTTTCCTAAAGTAACACTGGAAGTGGGGATGTTCTGCAATGATTGTACAATGTTAAATACTAATTGAAACTCAAAACTAAGCAGTTGTCAAATACATGTAGTAAGACCTAAACAACATTAAAGAATTGACTGATAAGTGACTGGTGATGTTTTGTGCTAAACAAGTGCCAAACAATGATCAAGAGATTAATAAGAGGGAGCTCAAACATCGACTATGATATTGAATAGAATTACCATCCTGAGTTTACTGCATTTAGTACCCAGCAGTGTGCGCACATCAAAATCCAATTGGTCAGCGGCTGGGTATCCTGTGATAAATTACTTGCCTCCTGATGCCTCAAAGCCCTTTCACTATCTACAAGGCACAAACAGTGTGAAGGGACATTTTCTACTTGTCTAGCTGGGGAACAGCTCTAACATCACAAGGGTATCTCAACAAAATCTTGGACAAAGCAGATCACTTGAATATTTTGCCAAACTCAGGTTTCTAACGCAACAGCTGAAACTGGTTGTTTTTCAGTGAGATAAACTTCTAACCAATGTCCTCTGTTCTGTTTCTTGCTATAGCCTGGAGCAAGTCTTCAATTTTTAATGTAAATGGCAAGTAATAATCAGTCTGGAATTAAAGGACATCTTAACAAACAAACACACTGTCTGTAGAACACAGGATTCTGGCCCATAACACTTGGGGTGATATTTCATGCATTGCAGTGTAAAACATGGGGTTATTTAATTGTGTTTGTTTCAAACTGAACAAAGTGGCTAAGTTATTTAGTTTAATGAAGGTTGCAGATCAGATTAATATCACTTAGCACGTTAAATTATTGATCTGTTAATAGTTGGAAAGTTTCTGTGTTCAGAGAATCAGCTTCACAGCATTACTTCTGAGAATTTGGGAATGCTGTCTCCAGAAGCTTTATCATCATTAGTGTAAAAGATAATCAAAAAAAAAATGTGTGTGTGTGTGTGAAGTCATTCAAGTGGCAGAAAAACGGTATAAATGTAAAGGGCAGTTAGGCTTATAAGGAATGGTCTTGGAATATCAAGAAGTATGACAGAAAGACGACGGGACTCAAATCCAATCCTCTCATGACAGACCAAACATGAGGAAATCTGCAGATGCTGGAAATTCAAACAACACACACAAAATGCTGGTGGAACACAGCAGACCAGGCAGCATCTATAAGGAAAAACACTGTCGAAGTTTCGGGCCGAGACCCTTCATCAGGACTAACTGAAAGGAAAGATAGTAAGAGATTTGAAAGTAGTGGGGGAGGGGGAAATGTGAAATGATAGGAGAAGACTGGAGGGGGTGAGATGAAGCTAACAGCTGGAAAGGTGATTGGTGAAAGTGATACAGAGCTGGAGAAGGGAAAGGATCATGGGACAGGAGGCCTCAGGAGAAAGAAAGGGGGAGGGGAGGAGCACCAGAGGGAGATGGAGAATAGGCAGGGTGATGGGCAGAGAGAGAGAGTAAAAAACAAACAAATAAATGTCAGAGATGGGGTAAGAAGGGGAGTAGGGGCATTAACTGAAGTTAGAGAAGTTAATGTTCATGCCATCAGGTTGGAGGCTACCCAGCTGGTATATAAGGTACTGTTCCTCCAACCTGAGTGTGGATTCATCCTAACAGTGGAGGAGACCATGGAGAGACATATCAGAATGGGAATGGGACGTGGAATTAAAATGTGTGGCCACTGGGAGATCTTGCTTTCTCTGGTGGACAGAGCGTAGGTGTTCAGCGAAATGGTCTCCCAGTCTGCGTCGGGTCTCACCAATATATAAAAGGCCACACCGGGAGCACTGGACGCAGTATACCACACCAGCCGACTCACAGGTGAAGTGTCACCTCATCTGGAAGTTGGTGAGGGAGGAAGTGTAAGGGCAGGTGTAGCACTTGTTCTGCTTACAAGGATAAGTGCCAGGAGGGAGATCGGTGGGAAAGGATGGGGGGGACAAGTGGACAAGGAAGTTGCATTGGGAGCAATCCCTGCAGAAAGCAGAAAGTGCGGGGGGAGAGAAAGATGTGCTTGGTTGTGGGATCCTGTGGGAGGTGGCAGAAGTTACGGAGAATTATACGTTGGACCTGGAGGCTGGTGGGGTGGTGGGTAAGGACAAGGGGAACCCTATCCTGAGTGGGCTGGCTGGCGGATGGGGAGAGGGCAGATGTGCAGGAAATGGGAGAGATGTGTTTGAGAACATAGTTGATGGTGGAAGAAGGGAAGCCCCTTTGTTTAAAACAGGAAGACATCTCCTTCATCCTGGAATGAAAAGCCTCATCCTGAGAGCAGATGTGGCAGAGATGGAGGAATTGTGAGAAAGGGATAGCGTTTTTGCAAGAGACAGGGTGGGAAGAGGAATAGTCCGGGTAGCTGATCCGCACTTTCTTGTATTTTACATTCTGTGTCATGGTGAAATATCTAAACAAGAGTTTTGAATTGTTTTATAAAGAAAACAGAGTGGTCAGCTTTTCATTGAGAACATTTTAAAATATTCAGTTACACAGTAGATTTAATTTTGATAAAATATTTAAAGATATCTCTCTTTAGATGTCCAGCATTGTCACAGTGCAATAGCAATGCCATTCCAAATCTTGCTGCTCTGAATTCGCACTACTATGACTGGTAAAATGAGGGAGCATGCTTGCAATATGCTGCATTACACTTGAGTTCTGTCTAGTATTTCCATTTACTTCCTGCTGTAAATAATACAGACTCTATCTAGACAGCTTTTAATCATGGTCCAAAAGCAAATGAGGTTCTTTTGTGCTCTGATCAGCTTATTCCCAATGTGCTGATGCAGCAGGTATTCAAATAACCTGAAGGAAGCAGGACTCAAGTAGGCAGAAACATATTTCACATGAGCTTGCTAATGCATTGAAATTTTTATCCTCATCCATTAAATCTTGCTTTACTTCTGTCATTTTTATCTGTTACGGTAATGTTAATATTCCGGTAATTCTATAATGCAATACCTTTGCAGAAGAAATCAATCAGTATATTTCTATAACAAACACATTTTAATTGAACCTTTCTTGATGTGAGGAAGCAAGTAAGTAAATGATATATTAACCAAAATGTTATTAAACTTTTTTTTGTATTCTACCCAGACTTCCAGGGGTACTTGACGGAGATAACTTTTTAACTGGAAAATGTTTTCTTATGTGTGTTTGGGAGAAGGGGAGATCCAAACAGCCCAATAAACGATCCATTCTTGTGGAAGTTATTGGAATAAAAAGTGTAGATGAATACACTTTACTGCTGCATATTCTCCAATATAATTCCTATGTTGTAAAAGTGGACAGATTTCATGTCCTGATTAAAAGACCCCTGCTTATAATGAATTCAGTAGGACCATTTAGTGCTCCTGCTGTTTTATTGTAATGAAGCATAATCAAAAATAAATGACTGCAGTTCTCTCCTTAACATTGTCATCTTTGGTGTCATGAGTATAGTGATGATTCCCTCTGCGGATTCCCTATAATATAAAGCTTGACTTCCCGTTCCCATTGAAGTTGGGAAAAAAAACATAATTGTAAAAAGCACATTCATGAGTTATTCATGAATTATGGATGTATGCCATTAAATATTTATTTATCTTAAATGAAGTACAGATCTTTGTTCAGGGTCCTTCATAAAGCTTAGCCAATAACATGCACTATTTATTACTATTATGTTTACATTGATTCAGAAAAAAATGGTCCCTTTATTTGACAGTTAAGAAAAGTAAATTAAATCTAAATCTTCTTTCAACTCTGGACACTGTTCAGATTGAGAAAATAGAAACAATTTTTAAACTGACGTTAGGAGCAAGTATCTAAATTATTTAATGTTTGAATTCCAGTTGTACTGTTGAATTCTGTTAGACTGTCACAAATGATTGTCTATACATTTTAAAGAGAGTACATTTCAGCCAAATGATCTTTCATCAGAAATGCAGCTTTCTTCAAATGCTTTCTGATCCTTAGATTATTTCCACCACCTTCCATCTTTATTTCAAAAGTTCAAAGTAAATTTATTTTCAAAGTACATATATGTTACCATATAATACATTGGCATTCAATTTTTGCAGGCATTTACACAGAAATAAAATATAATTTTCCAAAAAGTTGTTCATAAATAAAGACTGACAAACAGATATGGAAAGAAGACAAACTGCAATAAAAATAATACTGAGAACATAATCTGTAAAGAGTATTTGAAAGTGAGTTTGTAGATTATGGAATCTGTTTAGAGTATTGGTGATTGAAGTTATCCATGCTGGTTCAGGAGCATGATGGTTGTAGGGTAATAACTGCTTCAGATTTCTGCTACTCACAATGTGGCCACTCTCAGGCTGAAGGAGCAACACCTCACATTCTGTTCTGGGTAGACTCCAACCTGACGGCATGAAAATTAATTTCTCCAACTTCTGGTAATTTTCTCCCCTCTCTCCTCTCTCTTCTTCAGTTCTCCTCTCTAATTTCCCTTTAAACATTTCTCTTCTCCTCACTAGTCTGTCACTTCCCTTTTGAGCCCCTCTTCCTGCCCTTTCTCCCATGGCCCATTCTTCTCTCCTATCATGTTCCTTCTGCCCCAGCCCTTTTCCTTCTCCACCTATCACCTCCTAGCTTATTATTTCATTCCCCTCTCCCACCCACCTGTCTTCACCTATCATCTTCTAGCTTGTACTCTTTCCCCTCCCCCACCTTATTCTGGCTTTTCCCCCCTTCCTTTCCAGTCCAGATGAAGGGTCTTGACCCAAAACATACTCATTTTTTCTAGATGCTGCCCAACCTGCTGAGTTCCTCCAAAATTCTGCTTGTGTCCTTCTACTACACAAATTTCTATTTGATTTGGTTTCATGGCATTGTAATACAGTATACCCTTATTTTTGGTAGGGCACACTTGGTTTCAAAATTGGATACTCTGTCATGAGAAAGGATTTGCAGGACATAATTTTTACAAAAAAAAGTTTCAAATATTGTACATTTTTCTATCTTTGTCCCACTGATTCTGCTTCATATTAAGAATTGGCCATATATTCATTTGGTAGTCCATATGTGTGATATACAATAATGTAATATCATCTAATGCTTTTGCATTCATCTGATGCACATGTGTTCGCTTTGCAGTGCTGCCATATTCATTTCTAAATAGTGGTGGATGATTGAACAACTAATTAGATGAAGATGGTCAATGAGCATCCCATCCTTAGTTATGTTCATTATGTGAGTAAGAAAAGCATGACTAAAGTATGGCAACAATGCTGAGTTGGAGATCCATCTTGGTTTGCTCCTGAGTCCCCAATTATTACAAGGTCTCAGCTTCAGCCAATCACTTTTACTGTACCATAGAAATGCCTCAAATTACCTAATAAAGCAAACTCTACAGGCCTTGATAATAGTCATAATCAGAATTATCATACCAGCTTTTTTCTATTCCTACTGAAACAGAGACACTCAGTGGCTATTTTATTAGGTACATCTGTACACCCACTCATGGTTCACATGGCTGCAACTTAATGCATGAAAACTTGTAGACATGGTCATGTTGTTGTTCAGACCAAACATCAGAATGGGGAAGAAATGTGATCTAAGTGACTTTAACTGCAAAATGATTGTTGGTGCCAGATGGGGTGGTTTGAGTATCTCAGAAATTGCTGATCTCTTGGGATTTTCACAGTCTTTAGGATTTACAACGAATATTGCAAACACAAAATAAAATCCAGTGAGTAGCAGCCCTGATGGTGAAATCACCTTGTTAATGAGGAAATTCAGAGGAGAATGGTTCAAGAAAACAGGATGGTGACAGGAACCCAAATAACCACATGTTGCCCTTGAAGCAGCAGAAGACCACACCGGGTTCCACCCTTGAACCTAATAAAGTGGCCGGTAAGTATATACCTGAGAACATGGAAAATGGTCCAGGTCCATCCTATCTGCAAAAAAATATATATCTAATCCGGTTAATTATCAGCACATCCTCCTACTAAGTGTCAATATCAAAGTAATGGAAGGTGGCATGGCAAATGCTATCAAATGACACATTCTCACCAATACCTGATTAGAAGTTAGCACCGCACAGCTCCAGGCTGTTTTATGACATTTTCCTAAACATGGGGAGAGTTGAGGGGAGAATGGCTGCACTCACTGATAACACTGTAGGATTGAGAGGGGCTCTGGTAAGACTTCAATCAATGAGAATGAGATCTTTTCTGGATGAGTTGGTCATGACATAAAGAACGATGATTGTGGAAATTGCTTCCAGAACACTAGTGTTCTAGGACTAACTACCTTAAGCAATTTCATCAAATACCTTCACAGATTCATAGTCATATAGCTCTGAAACAGGCCCTTCACCCAAGGACATTCACGCTGATGCTTATTTGCTTCCATTAGGCTGTATTTGTCCCTGTCTTGCTTATATAAGTTTCTCTTTTATTGCCTCTTAAATGCAGTAATACTTGATTCCATCTCCTCCTCTGGCAGTATATTCCAGACAGCAAGCACTTTGTATTTAAAAAAATAGTTAGACCTCATAGCAAGTAGAATAAAAAATTCCCATTTAAATATAAAGTTTGTTCTGCTCTCATTGTTAGCAGTGTAACGTTCTCCTTCGCGTGTCACGAACGCCGAATTTAATGTCGAGATAAACCAGTTAATAAGAACCAGATCGCAGTAAGATTAACCATTTACTGTTCACTCTTCACATTAACATATGGTGAAAACTGTTGATAAAACAATACAAGATTGATACAGTATTTGTTCCTTCCTTAATATCACATTTCAAGTGTAAATACTTGCAAAGGTGACTATAACTACATTACACTAAGGTGCAGTATACAGGGAGAGTTTACCTGCTCCATTGACCACTTTAAATACACTTCCATGCAAACTATCCGCGACTCTTTAACTAACGAAAGCATAAACATTATCTACCATCGTTACTTCTAACAGGATCGGCATTAACATCTTAGTTCAATATATCGATTATCTATTAACTTACAGCGTTGCTCTCACTGTGATTTCTCATGCCTGCAAAACAACTTCTGCTCAGGTGAGCCTCGTGGTAAGCCCCCACCCTCGCGCTAATTTCAAACCAGTGTTTTCCCACAAGACGCGGCGAAACAGGATGTGACGTCATCGCATGCCGATATATTTTACATGCAATGAATATACTTTAAACACTTCTAATTCTAACTAGAAAATACTATTGAATGAATTACTAAGCGAAAATATTATAAACTAAATAACTGTTGTAAAGACAGCACACTCCCCACTTGACCTTCGTAAGGTCACAATGAGCAGAGTACAAAACTTAGTCTCTTAATCAGTCATTGGGTAGAAGTAGAATAACTTCTGTAACTGGCCCTTGGTAAATTTTCACATCGCCTTGGTCAGTAGTCTTCAATTCGATCTTCCTGACATGTCCATCCCCGCTAGGGAATGTAGCAGTGATTCTGGCCGTTGGCCAGATTCCTGTGGGGTTCTGTCCACTTTTGTCTCTGTTGCAACAAAGGTAGATATTTTTGTCTCCAGCGAGGCCAGAACTGATTTGCCAGAGCCTGGACTTGTCTCCATTGCTTTGTGTACAAATCCTTGTCTGAAAAGTCTCCTGGTGGAGGAGGTGCTCCTGCCTTCTGCGTAAGGAGCGTTGATGGCGAAAGTATAAAGGGGTTTTCTGGGTCAGAAGACACAGGTAAGAATGATTGTGCGTTTATAATGGCTGTGACCTCTGCCATTAGGGTGCACAGTACCTCGTGGGCCAATCGGGTGCATTGCTGCATCTCAGGTTTCCTTTTCTGGGTTTTCCGTAAGGACGTGAACCGTTTGACTGCCTGCTCTTCGTTATCTGGTGAGCGCTGGCGTGGCAATGGGGCAACCCCATTATTTGCTTCATCTCTGAAGACCTTGGTGTCTTTGGGTTTTAAAGAAATGGTATCTTGAGCTGATTGTGCAAGTTTGTTTCCGTGCTCGGTTTGAACGAAAACTGACTGACCTAGCATCTCGTCGGTTACTTTACGCTTGGTAATGTCTTGTTGTGCTTCTTCAGGGTACACCTCAGTGAGGCAGATCTCGGAACAAGAACGGCTTGACTGAGTTTGACCGCAAACTTCTGTACAGTTCGAGCTGACAATTGTTGTCCTGGAGTGAACCTCTCCCTCCCCGCCGTCCTGTTGTGGGGGTGAAGGAGCGTTGTCGGTTCTTTCATTCTTGACTTCATCACGGAGCCGTGAGGGTAAATTTCCTTCCTCGTATGGATGTGATGCAATCGTGACTCTCTGAGGTTCCTCGTAGCTGGGGAAGTTATCGAATACGTATGGAGAGGGGAGACGAGACTGCCTGTCTATTTGAGATTGTACATAGTCGCTTGTGCGTTCCAGACTGGTCCTTTCTAAAGTAGATCTTGCTTCGGTCAGATCACGCGGCCCTTCAGCTTCTTCTATGTACTCTGCTTCCGCCATGGCAGCTTCTTCTTCTCTTTCTAGCTGCAGCACTTGCAACTCTGTCGATATTTTTGCCATTTCCAACTGGGTTTCGGCTTCTCTGGTGGCCTCTTCTCTTTGTCTGGCAGCCTTTTCGGCTTCTCTGGCGGCCCTTTCTTTCTGGATTTCGGCTTCTCTGGTGGCCAGTTTCATTTTCAAAACTGCTTCTTGTCTGGCGTAACGCAGTCGCACCTTGGCGGCTTCTGCCTTTCTGGCAGCCCTTTCGGCTTCTTTGGCAGCCCTTTCGGTTTCTTTGGCAGCCCTTTCGGCTTCGCTGGCAGCCTTTTCGGCTTCTTTCTGGATTTTGGCTTCTCTGGCAGCCTTTTCTTTCTGGATTTCGGCTTCTCTGATGGCCAGTTCTTTCTGGATTTCGGCTTCTCTGATGGCCAGTTTCATTTTCAAAACTGCTTTTTGTCTGGCGTAACGCAGTCGCACCTTGGCGGCTTCTGCCTTGGCTCTTGCCTGGGTGGACTTACTTGATGTCGGTTTACTGCCCTTGTCGCTGGGCGCCATCGACTTGATCCCGGATTGAGCTGACATTGCAGCACTTGAAACACCTGATAATGCCGCTTTTTCACTGTAACGTTCTCCTTCGCGTGTCACGAACGCCGAATTTAACGTCGAGATAAACCAGTTAATAAGAACCAGATCGCAGTAAGATTAACCATTTACTGTTCACTCTTCACATTAACATATGGTGAAAACTGTTGATAAAACAATACAAGATTGATACAGTATTTGTTCCTTCCTTAATATCACATTTCAAGTGTAAATACTTGCAAAGGTGACTATAACTACATTACACTAAGGTGCAGTATACAGGGAGAGTTTACCTGCTCCATTGACTACTTTAAATACACTTCCATGCAAACTATCCGCGACTCTTTAACTAACGAAAGCATAAACATTATCTACCGTCGTTACTTCTAACAGGATCGGCATTAACATCTTAGTTCAATATATTGATTATCTATTAACTTACAGCGTTGCTCTCACTGTGATTTCTCATGCCTGCAAAACAACTTCTGCTCGGGTCTGCCTCGTGGTAAGCCCCCACCCTCGCGCTAATTTCAAACCGGTATTTTCCCACAAGACGCGGCGAAACCGGATGTGACGTCATCACATGCCGATATATTTTACATGCAATGAATATACTTTAAACGCTTCTAATTCTAACTAGAAAATACTATTGAATGAATTACTAAGCAAAAATATTATAAACTAAATAACTGTCGTAAAGACAGCACAAGCAGCTTGAAGATATTTCACTTCAAGCCAAACCAGTGTTTATCTTATATTTTGAAAGTTTGTTTTCTGTAAAATAATTGGATTTTTTTAAAAAGTTTCTGACAAATCCAGTAATAAAATGATGTAATCCTACTTACTTAAGACAGGAAATTTTGCACTACAAAACCAAAAATGAAGAAAATATTTCAGGTTATTGGGAGCTTAAACATATGTACGGAAAATTTTAAGTTGCTGCAGCTTTTGGTATTTTTGTTCCAACTTTACTCAAGTGACTCTTTGGTTATCTGCATTGAGCATAAAGTTAGTATCAGCATTTCATTTTAATGTTTGTACTGACTGAGTATGGTGTGCTACAGTATTAGTCAAGAGACTTGAAATTTGAGGTTTCTTTGGCTCCCTGGAGTTGTTGCATAACTCTCTGAAAAGCAGTAGCTTTATGAGATGTGAACTGCAGCCAAATAAAGATGAAGTTTTCTTATGAAATTTCCAAAACAAAAATAAACATTGGTTTTAATTAATTTTATGCCTGTAAAGGATTTAAATTAAAGAATAATGGTTTGAAACCTGATTGATTCAGATCAGTTCCTCAGGTAAAAGTTTGGATCTGAAGTGAATTGTTTTCAATAGTTATTTCTTAGCCCGCTCTCTCAGTACAGTAAAATATAAATTGATTTTACTTTGCTTTTGCAGCTCAGTCATAGCAATTGAAAGTTGGTGGTGAAGTTCTTTCTCACTGCTTGCAGACTGACTGCACTCGTTTCATGCACAAGGACCCATGGGGCCAGAACATCATTGATGCTGAGGAGTAGTTTGAGCTTTGAAAGTCATCCATGGATTCAAGAAGAAAAACGTTTATATCCCTGTGACGAAGTTTCTTACAGGTTAAGTCTATCAGGTGGTCACTCACTGCTTGTTCCTTCTTCCAGTCAATAAAATTGATGCACCATAAATAACTCACTCTGAGACGTAAAGGCGAGATATCAGCTTTTATTGACTGGAAGAAGGAACAAGCAGTGAGTGACCACCATACTACATCCTAGAAACCGAGAGGCCAGGCTCAGGCCTCAATCGCCTTTATACAGGGGTCTGTGGGAGGAGCCACAGAGCAGTCAGCAGGGGGCGTGTCCAGACAGGTATATGTTGATCTATATGAGATTTTAAACATGCAAACCCCATGCATGCTACACAAATAATCATGGATACTATGCAGATTACATAAAATGGGAATTGTGTAGTTTGTCTTGTTGAGTTCTTTGCTGTTTGTTCATCAGTAAAAATGATTCCCATGGAATTTCATTTTGTCTCCATTGAAGTTTTAATATGTTTTAACTATTTCCTCCTCTTTCTGTGGCTCAACAGTGACCAAGTATGGTCTAACCAGCAAAGACAGAGAACTAGATTTGACTAGCATTTAAGTGCATATAGCTGAGAGACAGAAATTTAGATGCTAAGCAAATAACAAAAAGAAACAGACCATTCTGGAAATAATAGAGCATGTGGGGAGAAAAAACAAGTTAACATTTTAAGCTGCTGATCAACCACTACTTTGTTGTAAAAAAAGAGAGCCTTTTCCTCTCACAGACATCATTGTATGGTTGAAGTCCCCTCATCAAGTGAAGAGTTTTTGACCAGAAAAAAATTAAAGCTCTCACTCTTAATTCTGATGCTAGCTGACTTTCTGAGCATTTCCAGCATTCTGTTTTATAAGTTTCAGTATTTGCAGTATTCAGCTTTTAGCTTTTTATAATGTTGCTTGTCTTCAATAATTCATTAATGATTACTCTGTAAATTGTCTGAAAGCAGAAGAGCATACCTATTACTTTTGTATGTATAAGCAGTTTAATAATCTCTTTCACTGGCTGCAAGAATCCATTTTAAATTGAATTTTGACATGACATAAGTGAATTTTGTGAGGTAGTGAGAGTAGAAAATTCATATTTTCTTTTTTGAAAACATAGGGATTATTCTTTTTGCAATAAAGCAAATAATTCCTTTAAAATCCATTTTGAAACAAATTAATTCAGTCCTGATGAAGGTCTCATCCCAAAATATTTCCCTTCATAAATGCTCCCCAACCCATTGGGTTCCCCCAGCAATGGTATATTTGTTCCAGATTTCCAGTGTCTACAATCTCTTGTATCTCCATATTAAATCGTTTCCTTTGACTTAATGCCATTGTAGCCCTTTGTCCTCTTTTTCCTTTTGCCCTCTTTAGGGATTTCTAATAAAATTCTAAGATTTTGAAAGAAAACAACCATCCTTAAGCATTTTATCAGACTCTATTAAGAGTATCAATTGTCCATGGTTGGCTATAATGTTAGTTTGGAGACTATTCAAGGTGAATCAGCTAATTCAGTTCAGTGGAACTTTCACAGCAGTGCAAAAGTGATGCTTGTATTTACAGATGAAGAACATTGCTCACTAGGAGTGTGCTTAGTGCACAGCAACAAGGAGCTTAGATGCTGTCACATCATCATAAAGGCAGTTGTTATTGTAATCCTCGCACGAGAATTGAACCAATGCTGGAAGCAGTCAGCAGGTCATTAGATCATGATGCCTCTGGGGAAAGAGCAACACAGTTAATACTTTGCATTGAAGACCGTTCCTCAAAACTGGGTCTTTGTTCTGAACTATTAAAACTGTTTCTATTTCCAATTATGCTGATTGACCATCTGGGTGTTTACTGTATTATTTTTATTTCAAACCATTGTTTCGTTCTTGTGAACCTTAAAATAATGAGTTGAATCATCACCAATTTGGTCACTGCTCAGATTTATCTCATTTTACTTGCCCTCCTGTGTTTTTCGGACACATAGATATGTGCTTCTAATGATTCTGTACCTACCAGTCTTGGAATTGGTGGCAGGGCATAGATAGGCCTCTGTGAATATTTGGCCTCTGCTGAGGGATTTTCAAGGGTGTTTGAAATTTATAATGGATCCAAGGGGGTAAAAGGTGAGGTGGGGTGACTTTTACACCACCAGTAAAAGTCAGTAAATATTTGTAAAATTTTATAAATATCTCTGCTATTCTTCGACATGTTAAAAATGCATCAACAGTGAACTGAATCATTTTTTAAGAAAAAGAATTGAAAACATTAAATAACTCATTCAAAAATATAAATGTAAAGTGAAATAGATAACAAAAACTGAATTTACCTTTGACTTTCTAATCCTCAGGTTGGGAATCCCATACCTGATGTAATGGATTCCACAGTGAATTCAGGGCAAACTGACTGCTGTACAACATAAAATGTTATTGCTGTCCCCCACCTGTAGAAAGCAATGTGCAAAGCAAAATACTCATGTACACAACCAAAACACTAGAGGTGCAAACCGTGAATATCAGCACAGTTATAAAGAAATCTGAGGCACCGCAAAATAACTATTGACCAATGATCTTCTAACCTTTGCCTTTTGCTATCATCATTATACAGATTCCAGTGGTAATGATCAATTACCACACTCATCCTGTGGCCCACTTATTCAGAGGAGTCCTGCAATAATATTGTCCAGAGTTTAATGGACCAAAGATTAAGAATCAAGACTTAACATAGACTAACAGCCCAGTTCTGAGTTCAGCAGGTATCCTGAATGAAGACCTCTGTTTCCCCCAATAATTCAAAGGTAACAGCAACTCCCTACTTTGACAACCAGAAGGTACTTGGATTTTGCAGCGTTATATCTATGTTGTCATGTGGAGAGAATTCTCAGTCTACACAGATAACATGATAAATGTACCATATTTTGAGCAACTGGCAGTAAAATAAGGGCAGGGAGGGGTTACAATCATGCTCTAGAAGTATGCTAGTTAAATTAGAGATATTGTTATACAATCAAAATAATTTGACAGTTCTTCCTCTTTCCTCCACCCGTATTGCTTATGAAATAATACAAGAGAGCACAGAGCTCCAATCATTCCCACAAGACTCATTGAAGCAAGCCACCTCCACTGTCTGTCTTTTACATTATGTATTATGGTCATGCCTAACTCAACTAATGTTCTTTGTTCTGCCCAGCCCATACCTCCTTCTGCAATTTTCTACAAAAAATTTATAGCTTTTTATGTATTTTTTGTAATGTGTTCGTATGAGGCAGACAACAGTTATTGGAAAATTACACTGGAGGCAACAAAAGACCAATTTTATGAACATTACACCACCAGGCAGGCATGGATTTTTATGACAGAAAGGAGCACAATATTTAGCAAAGCTCACATTATAAAGCTTTTAATCTTAGGTTCAGTGAACTGGAAGAATTGTTTTATTGCCTGTCATTTTATTCTTGTGTACACAGGAGCATTTTGCAGTAGTGTGATCGTTACACAGAATCATGCAAAGATAGCTAGCATATTCAAGGAATTTTGATTTATCTATCTTCAGGGCTTGGGCATTGTTGCTAGTCAGCACGTATTACTCAATTTGCCCTTAAGAATAGCAATTTTCTTCAACTGATATGGTCCTTCTCGTGAAAGTACTTCTACGAAGCTATTGGGTAGAGAGTTACAGGACCTTAACCAAGTGATGATGATGGCTGGCTACAGTTTAAATATAATGATTCACTTGGAGTGAGTCTGCAGTCTCATATTCCTGTTCCCCTTGTCATCCTCAGTGGTAGAGATCAGAGGTTGGGAGGAGCTCTCTGAATATTGCATGACTACAGATTTGAAATGCACTTGGTGGCTACTTTATTAGGTACACCTGTGTGCCTGCTTGTTATTGCAAATATCTAATCAGTCAATCCTGTGAATAGTGTGAAAACGATCAAACGCTCAGTGTGTGGCAGTTCCATGGGCGAAACCATGTTATTAATGAGAGAGGTCAGAGAAGAATGGCCAGAATGCTTCAAGCTGACAGAGGAGTGTCAGTAACTCGGATAACCATGTGTTGCAACAGTGGCTTTCAGAGTATCTCTGAAAGCACAACATTTTGATCCTTGAAGTGGATGGGTTACAGCTGCAGAAGACCGCACCTGCTTCTACTCCTGTACCTAATAAAGTGGCCACTGAGTTTCTTTGGCATTTGACAAGAAGCGAAAAATTCATTCTAAACAATAATGTGCACTGGAATCTTCAGTCTGGTTGGAATTGAGTTGCCCTGGAGGTGATGTTTATTTGTTTGAATTTAACTAGTTCCTGCCCAAATAGATATTTATTGTAACTCAAATAAATTTGGACCTGGGATAAAAATGTCACAGCAGCTCACCCTGACAGCTGAATGTCAAATATTCTCAATTTTATGCAGAAATAAAGCAAATCACTGTGACTTCAATGAGGGGAAAAACCTCATTAATGATTAATGATTAAAATGGGAAACATTCAAGAAACAGATAACTTCATTATTTATTGTTTCAATCTTCTGTAAACAGTAAAAATGTAGTTTTAAATTGACTGATTATGCATTTGCCTTTCAAGTAATAGAAAATTCTATTATACAGCTGAGGAATTATTTAACATGTACCTTGTTCTGCTCACTTGTAATCTGCTAATTCGTCAATTTATCCTCATTGGGGCAGGGATGTGGTGGTGGGAAAGAATCTTCAAAAGAAAACTGCTGTAATAATTTGTCCTTTGCTTTTAGGTATAATAGTTATCTTTGCAAGACACTCTGAGAGTCTGAAGCCACAACCATATAATTTTCTCTTCCTGCAATGAGATTTGTGGATAACAACAATCAATTCTTTACGGCTATCAGCAATATTATCATACATGAGCAAGTCCCAGGAAATTCAATGCCTTTATAGCCGAATATGGAAAGAAGGAAAGATCAGCATTCACATAGTGAATTTCATAACCTGTTGCAGAACATACTGCTGTCAATGAAGCTGTTGTTGGAGTACCTTAGAAATATAGGATGAAATGTCCTGACCTTTAAATGTAATATCCTAGGTAATAGTTATCATTTACTCAATATTAGTATAGAATTGCGTAAAAAATCATTTGTAGTTGTCTAATGATTGAAATGAGATTCATATTTTCAGCAAGAGTGTCTGCAAAGTGATTAATGAATAGCTGAGAAGAGAGAGAGAGGGCTTTAGTTTTTGCTTAGCATATCCTCCGAATTCCATTAATGGTGAGCTTGAGTCATAGAGGTGAAGAATTTGCACTTTTTGCAAAGAAGAAGACATTGCCAGGAGACCACCAGGAAAGAAGCAGTCTGTTTTTGAGTTCAGAGAAATGAAATGGCACAGCATTGCCAAATTAAAATTCTTCCTGATTGGAAGGTTTATATCAAATAAAAATGCACAAATAATCTTAGATAGTTATGTTCAGTGTCGTGCAGGATGACAAGACATAATTAATCCAGTAAAGTGATTCTTTGTTGAAGTGTTATTGAGTCAATGCATCTTCTGTTAGTTATGATATACACCAGCTGATGTTTAATGACTGATTATTCAGAGTATTAGTCTCTGTGGTTACTAAACTATCACATTTCCTTAAGTCTGAGAGAGTTTTCACAAATGGACTTTTCACAGATGATATAGCACGGAAGCAGGCTTTTTGATCCAACTGATCCATGCTCACCCAGTTGCTTATGTATCCTTCTAAACCTTTCCCATTTATGTACCTGTTTAAGTGTGTTAATCTACCTGTCTCAACCACTTCTTCTGGAAGTTCATTCCATATACTGACCATCCTCTGGGAGAAAAAAAATTAAAAATTCTCCCCTCCCACCTTTAATATCTGCCTTTTAAATTTTGATTCCCCCAACACCAGGGGAAAAGAGAGTGTGTGTGTGTGTGTGTGTGTGTGTGTGTGTGTGTGTGTGTGTGTGTGTGTGTGTGTGTGTGTGTGTGTGTGTGTGTGTGTGTGTGTGTGTGTGTGTGTGTGTGTGTGTATTCACCCTATCAATCCCCCTCACGATGTTGTACATCTATTTGTAAGATTATTACTCATTTTGCTACTCTGCAATGAATGAAGTCCTAGGCTGCTCAACACCTCCCTATAGCTCAGTTCCATGAATCATGTGCTATCCTTATTAATCTGCTCTGCACTACTCCAGATTAAAGACATCTTTTTGATAGCAGGATCATCAAAACTAAACACAATATTCCAAATGTGGCCTCCTCACCAATGTTGACTGCAATGCAACTTCCAATGTCTACACTGAATGCCCTGACTGACGAAGGCCAGCATGCCAAAGCTGCCTTCACCACCTTGTCTACGAGTGACACATTTTTCAGGGAATCATGTAGATATCTTAGGCTCCTTGGCTCCATGTGTCCTACAGTAATTTCTAGAGCTCAACCCATCACAGTGATAATCCTGCCCATATTTTTCTTGCCAAAATGTGTTTGTTGTTTCAAGATTAAATAATGCTTAGTGTTATTTCCAGTACACAAATGTAAATGAGAACAAATATATGTTAATCCAGGTCTAATGCAGCTCAAAAAACACAGTAACTATAAACAAAATAAATATAAATACATAAAAGATTATATATATTGTATATCAATAAAGTGACACTTGACACTGTACATAAGGTGGCTGGAAGGAAATGATAAAGTAGTGGTGGTTTAATTAACTTAATTAACTTCCAATTGCTTCTCAGCAAAAACCTCCTCAACTCATTTACATATTTGATCAAGATCTCTCTCTGGTATCTCTACACATCTTGTTAAAAATCAGAATTATGTTAATCAAATTATCCACCAAGGCTGACTAAAAGATTAACTATAATAAATGAATTGGAATATCATCAACAAGTTTAAATCTGCTTGTATCAGAGAACATCCAGACAACACGTGCAAAATGCTGGAGGAACTCAACGAGGAATAAATAATCAGCATTTCAGTCTGAGACTCTTTATCAGGTGTTGTCTTGCTTTTTACAGGCAGATTTAGTGTTAGTAAATGCACACTCCCTGCTGTCAATGTTCAAACTCTGTGATTTCCATACTCTTGCTCTTCATGTCAAAATGTAACCCAGATCAACACTCCAGAAGTGTGTGCACTTATTTTCAATTAATTGCATTAACAGATTACTACTTTAACAAATCATGAAATTAACTAACATGTCTTTTTTTAATTGAACAGTGCAAAAGAATTTTCAGGTTTTTGAGCAGATGGAATATTTCCCAAGGTAATGGAATAAAATATGTACAGAAGTAGTGAATGCTAAGAATACTTTTTTAAGTATAAAGTGCCTTATGCATAGTAGAATATTTCAAAGTACCAGACTTATGTAATTTAAATTTATCAGTGAATTAGCCGATTGATGCAAATGTTTAATTAGAAATAGTAATAGTTCCAATTAGTTAAGTATGAACAGCGATATTCCCTAAGATTAACTTTTAGAATGTTAGTTAACTAATATTTTTATGAACAATGTCAATTAGCAAAGGAATAATGACCATTTTAAATATTTTTTTAGAAAAAATTGTTCTTATAAGTGTAAATTAATTCAGAACTCGGTATATAGTTTGAAAACTTCCAAAGGATTGGATTCCTTTTTAGTTTTGAAAACACTATAGCTCAGTGAATGACATCACATTGAATAATGAATGTTAAACATACAGAAGAGGTCAAAGAGGATAGTGCAGAAATGCTTGAAAGGACCTCCAGATGTACAGTAAAGGCTACACATTGACCACAAACAAATCAATGTGGTCCATAAATATGACAATATCTTTTAGCCTCTACAAGGGTTGAACTGCATTCAATGTAATTCTGGTGGAACCAACTTCTACAGAACACATTAATAAAAGTAAAGAGCAAATAATTCTTTCAATCCAGTGGTACCTGAAGTGTACTTAATATTTCAGTAATATTGAGTAACTATGTTGTTGATGAAACATTCTTTGCTTGATAAATAATTCATTGTTAGTTATATGTAAAAGTAAGTGAATTGCATATGTCATGACACTACCTCATGATACATATGCACTTCACTTGAAGTAAACATAAAGTTGGACCACAATTTGGACACGCATGTCTTCCTTTGAATTAGTTTAATGTTTTGAAGTTAAAAAACATTATAGTGGTGAGGTGGTAATTTGAAAGCAAACCCAAGATGGCTATGGAGCTGCTGAAATGCAGTGAGATGTTCAAACAAAAAGAATATGCAGCAAGGAATGCTGACTAAAATATGCAGCCAAACATGTGCGGAGACAGTCAAGTTTATATATAAAAAATAACAGCACATCCCATTGTCCTTTGGAAGTGAAGACACACTCGCATTTTTTTTTTTAAAAAGTCAGAAAACTGAAGAATTCCCAGGTTTATAAAGAGTAAGTACGACGTAAGATAATCACAAAAACAGAGAGCAGAAATGGCTGGCTACATTGGAAAAATTGGGACATTTGATTCCACAGGAGATAACTGTCTCATATATACTGAGCCAATTGAACGTATTCTGAAGCAAATGAAATGGTCAATGAGAAAAGAGTACCAATTTTTCTGAATGCATTGGATTTAAAGACATACAGTTTGAATTGAAGTTTAACTGCTCCAATCAAACCATTCAAAATATTTGCTGATATTATCAAAGAAATGCAGGAGCATTTAGATCCAAAGCCACTGTTGATTGCAGAACACATTAGTTTTCATAAGCAGAGCCAAAAGGAAGGGTGCCCATTTCAGTATGCACAGCTGAATTGATGAGATTGTCTGAGCATTGTCAGTTCAATGATGAGCTTAGTGATACACTGAAAGATCATGTAGTTTGTGGAATCTTACAAGAAAGCATTAAAAAAAACAGCTCCTAACTGAAGCACAACTCACATTTAAAAGAGCAGTTCAAATTGCAGTATCAGTGTACAGAGATACAATTGAGTTGCAATCAGAAATTAAAGTAAGTGTAAAGAAAATTGCAATGTCTGAACAAAAACTGGCTTGGCTGAACAAATTGTGTTACAGTTGTGGCAGGGGTTCACATTCACCAAACAGATACAGCTTTAAAGGTGAAACTTGCAGAAAATGCAACAAAGAAGGACACATACTAGGAGCATGTTGTACAGAAAAAAAGGGCTTCTCAGGGAATATAAAGATAAAACATCAAGTTGCAGTTTCAAAAGGAGCACCTATCTGCATGCTGTTGTTGAAAAATTTGACAATGATTAGAGTGTCACAGGACTGTGTAGCCTTAAGATTTACAATGTGAAAACTAACAGATAACAAGCAACATGGCTTAAAACAGAAGTGAATGACAAATTAATTAAAATGGAGTTGGATACTCACATTTAGTCATTCACAAGATGAGATGAACAACATTTCAAAGAAACTAATCTGAAGCCTGCAGATATCCAACTAAAAACTTATACTGGAGAAAAGATAATTCCTTCGGGAATAATTAAAAATTATTATCATGATACATACATGTCACCACATACAATGCTGAGATTTTTTTTCTGTGGGCACACTTAGCAAATCTAGAGAATAGTAACTGTAAACAGGATCAATGGAGAACTCTGCAAATGCAAGTATAAACAAATTGCAATAAATAATGAGCATGAAATACAAAATAAAAGAGTACTTGAAATGAGACCATCGGTTGTGGAAACGCCAGAAATAGATTGAGGGTAGTTATCCCCTTTTGTTCAAGGTCCTGATGGTTAAGGGTTAGTAACTGTTCTTGAACCTGGTGGTGAGAATTTGTAAGGCACTTGTACCTTCTATCTGATGGCAGCAATGAGAAAAGAGCATGGCATGGGTGGTGAGGATCTTTGATGATTGATGCTTCTTTGGGTGTTTCCTGTGATGTACTAGACAGAATCCATTTTGTAGGATTTTCTGTTCAAAGGCATTGGTGTTACCATACCAGGCTGTAATGCAGCCAGTCAGCACATTTTCCACTACACTATAGAAGATTGCTAAGGATTTTGATGACATGCCAGATCTCTGCAGACTCCTGAGGAAGTAGAGAGTATGTCATGCTTTCCTACCATATCAGACCATAAAGGGAGCAATAGATGGGTTCCAGACAGGCCCTCTGAGAATGTGACACCCAGGAATGGAAAGTTTCTGACCCTTTCCACCTCTGGTTTCCCTCTCCTGAAGTCCACCAAGTCAACTGAAAGAGAATTAAGAACTGTCCTTGATGAGGCCATAACAGTCTCCATGAAACATGGCACAACAGAAGTCAAACAGATGTTAGTTCAAACCTCTGTGCCTCTGGTTGGAAAGCATATTGAAGCAAGGAAGGACTATACTGCTCAGATGAATCATGGAAGTGATTCTATTGAGTTGGAGTTTACTGTTAAGCAGGGAGGAGTACTGTGTATTTAATACTTCAGTAATATTGAGCAATCTAACAAATATGTTGATCAAGCATTCTTTGTTACATAATTAATTACAGGTTATATGTAAAAAGTAGTGAATTCCATACATCATAATGCTACCACATGATACCTGCGCACCTTGCTTAAAGTTGACATAAAGTTAGTCATTTTTCGTACTCTGCTGTCTTGATCTGAATTTAAGTTACAACACATTACAGTACCAGTCAGTGTTAACACTACTAATGAGCAAAAGGTCAGCAAGGAACAAAGTTGGTCCGCTTGAAGATCAGAATGGTCATCTACAGGATACATGGAGCCAAAAGTAATGAGACAGATCTTAAAGGGACTTTTTGCATCTGAATAACTTGGGAGATGACCACAATCTATAGAAGTGAAACAACACAGTAGTGAAGTCATGGACTATATACAGATTAGAGAGGATTGGTGTTTGTTGTCTTGAGGCAAGCTTGGGTGAATTAATCCCCAGAGCTTGACAAGGATTTCGCTCAGATCATGTGAGAGGTTAGTGCAGAAATTGCAGGGGGTCTATCAGAAATATTTAAAATGTCCTTAGCAATGGGTGAGGTTCTGGAGGACTGGAGAATGGCTAATCTTGTTGGTTGTTTAAGAAAAGCTCTAAAAATTAGTTGGAAATTATAGGCTGGTGAGCCTGATATCAGTTGTGGGTGAGTTATTGAAAAACATTCTAAAGGACCACATACATAAGGATTTGGATAGACAGGAACAGATAAAGGATAGTCAACATGATGTTATGCATGGGAAGCCAATCTTATAGAGTTTTTCAAGGAATTTGCTAGAAAAATTGATGAAGTCAAGGCAGTGGATGTTGTCTACATGAACTTTAGCAAGGCATTTGACAAGGTTCTGCATGGAAGCTTGATCAAGAGGTTCTGACACTTGGCATTCAGGATGAAGTTGTAAATTGGATTAGACATTGGCTTCATGGGAGAAGCTACAGAGTGTTCATAGATGATTGCCTCTCTAACTGGAGTCCTCTTAAATCAGAATCAGAATTAGAATCAGGCATGTGACATGAAGTTTGTTAACTTAGCAGCACCAGGGCAATGCAATACATAATCTAGCAGAGAGAAAAAATAATAATAAATAAAATAAAACATAATAATAATAAATAAACAAGTAGATCAATTATGCATATTGAATAGATTTTTTAAAACATGCAAATACAGAAATACTGTATATTAAAAAAAGTGAGGTAGTGTTCAAAGCTTCAATGTCCATTTAGGAATCAGATGGCAGAGGGGAAGAAGCTGTTCCTGAATCACTGAGTGTGTGCCTTCAGGCTTCTGTACCTCCTACCTGATGTTAACAGCGAGAAAGCATGCCCTGGGTGCTGGAGGTCCTTAATAATGGATGCTGCCTTTCTGAAACACCGCTCCCTAAAGCTGACCTGGGTACTTTGTAGAGTAGCACCCAAGATGGAGCTGACTAGATTGACTACCTTCTGCAGCTTCTTTTGGTCCTGTGCAGTAGCTCCCGCCCCCCCCCCCCCGCCATTCCAGACAATGATGCAGCTTTTCAGAATGTTCTCCACAGTACAACTATATAAGCTGTTGACATGCAAATCTCTTCAAACTCCTAATAAAATATAGCCGCGGTCTTGCCTTCTTTATAACTACATAGATAATTTAGGACCAGGTTAGATCATTAGAGATCTTGACACCCACAAAGTTGATGCTGCTCACTCTCTCCACTTTGTTCCTTCTATGAGGATTGGTATGTGTTCCTTTGTCTTACCCTTCCTGAAGTCCACAATCAGCTTTCTTGTTTTACTGATGTTGAGTGCCAGGTTGCTGCTGCAGCACCATTCCACTAGTTTGCATATCTCACTCCTGTACACCCTTTCGTCACCACCTGAGATTCTACCAACAATGGTTGTATTGTCAGAAAATTTATAGATGGTGTTTAAGCTAAGCCTAGCCACACAGTCATGTGTATATAGAGAGTAGAGCAATGGGCTAAGCACATACCCCTGAGGTGCACCAGTGTTGATCGTCAGCGAGGAAGATACGTTATCACCAATCCTCTCGGACTATAGTCTTCTGGTTAGGAAGTCGAGGATCCAATTAAATCCCGTAAATAGTGCTGTACTACAGGGATTGGTGCTGGGTCTATTGTTGTTTGTATCTATATCAGTGATCTAGATGATAATGCAGTCAACTGGATTAGCAAACTTGTAGATGTTGGTACCAAGATTGGGGGCATATTGGACAGTGAGGATGTCTATCAAAGCCTGCCGTGGGATCTGGACCAGCCGGGAAAATGAGCTGATAAATGGCAGATGGAATTTAATGCAGACAAGTGTGAGGTGTTGACCTTTGGGAGGACAAACTAGAGTGGGACATACACGATGAATGGTAAGGCATTGAGGAGTGCAGTAGGACAGAGGGCTCTGGAAATACAGATTTATAATTCTTCGGAAATGTTGTCCTGGGTAGGTGTGGTCATAAAAAAAGATTTTAGTACTTTGGTGTTCATAAATCAAAGCATTAGGTACCAGAGTTGGGATGCTATATTGAAGTGGTACATGACATTAGTGAGGCCTCATATGGAGTACTGTATACAGGTCTGGTCACCTAACTACAGGAAAGATATCAGTAAGATTAAAAGAATGCAGAGACAATTTACAAGGATATTGACACACTTTGAGGATCTGAGTTATAGGGAAAGGTTAGGACTTTATTCCTTCAATCTCTCGAGTGTAGGTGAATGAGGAGAGATTTGATAGAGGTGTACAAAGTTATTAGGAATATAGATTGGTTAAATGCAAACATGCTTTTTCCACTGAGGTTGGTGAGATTTGAACTAGAAGCTCTAGGGTAAGAGTGAAAGGTGAAACATTTAAGGGGTACATGAGGGGGTACTTCACACAAGATTGTGAGAGTGTGGATTGAGCTACCAGTGGAAGTGATGGAGTTGTGTTAGATTTCAACGTTTCAGAGAAATTTGGATGAGTATATGAATGGGAGAGGTATGGAGGGCAATGGTCCAGGTGCACGATGATAAGACTAGGCAGATTAATAAATGGATTAAAGCCTATCTCTGAGTTGTAGTGTTCTATGACTGCAATATAGGCTGTGAAAAAAGGGAACAAGTCATTTGCAGAACTCAGCGATAACTGCCGAAATATTAACCATGCTGATCCACATCACGCTGGTAAGAACAAACACATCACAGCACTACTATTATGTGTCATGTTGTAAATTAGTCCTTGGTTCAACAGATTATCAACATTTAACCTAATGGAGAAGATCTTAATCCTTTATAATTCTTTCACTGTATTACCTGAAGGAGCATTTTTGTAATTAGACGAAATCTTAGAGAACAAAAGATTGGCATTTGGCCATCAGATGTATGTTGAGCTACCTGCCAATTTCTTCCCACTGTATCAACATATTTCTCTCATTCTTTGATCTACTCTCGTCTTACAATTAAATTTATATTAGTGTCATCAATATCAGTTCTCATTTAGAATATGGAATTCTTTTGAATCCCTCATTGAATTTATTAATGATTGTATTTGTGGCCTCAGCCCATAGTTCCAAAGATTTCTGTTATCACTAGAAACAGTATGCAGCCTCTTCAGTTTCCCCTGGTTCTTTCTTCTACTTGGATATCAACTTGCTAAATATAACTTCCACTTCCTCACTGGGTCTATCCCATTTGTAATCCACAGACTAGAACTCTGTCAATAGTACATCTAGTCTAACCACTGTTCTGTTTCAGTTTAGCATAATGTCTGGATCTAACATCTTTACCATTGAACACAAATGGTTCATTGATATTCTTAAATGTATTGTTCATCTGTACCACTTAATTTTCCTTTGTATTTCTACAGTTTTACTCCTACTTTCTAGAGATTGTGTGTTATTACAAAAATCCTCACTTCAGTCTAAGTTTGTTTGATGTCAATATGCAACCTTGTCATCTGTTAATGCTTTTTGCTGAAATATTAACTCTTCCCCTTTAATATTGTGTAATTTGTGGCTTCAATTCCCTTTTTAGCACATGGATTACACTGACATTCCAATGCAGGATTGGCAGAGTGAGCCATTTCCTGAGGAGCGTTTTTTAGGATGAACCATCAAAGTGAGGTGCTGACTTCCCTTAAAGTCAAATATAAAAATACCCCAGTACAATTCAATAAAGAGTAAGAGTATTTCAGCTACAGTTGTGTCCCAGCCAATAACAGCAAAATAGAATGTTATGGTCATTTACAGGATTTGCTATATTGTAATTTCCCATTGTGCTTATATATTATAACTGTAGATATACTTCAAACATACTTCACTGCTTTAAAGCATTTCGCAAATACTAGTGATGTGAGAAGTACCATATCAACATATTATTTCATGTGTATATTGTTTGTCTTTTTCTATATATAACAGAGTAGAGTGCCTCCTTTAGAAGGGGTATTTAACTTTTTTCTCTGCTGAGGTTAAATGATAGCTTTTCTTTCCTTCCTGGGTGATGATTTAACCTCTCTGATATTGCTTGTTTGACCAACTTAACTGTTGGACTGAAGCTGTGACAAGATAAGCTTCAATGTAATTTTCAGTATTTTCTCTGACTTTGTTTATAATTCAGCTCGAACAACTTATGTCTATTGGAGTCAATATTATCCTGTTGAGGAAGTGTCCTCTTGTAGGAATCAACTTTTGGCTTCTTGTTAAGTTCATACTTTTCTTTTAACAAATTTTGTTGCATGTTGGCATAACATTATCATCAAAGTTTTGGTGGTTTTAATTAACTTTTGCTATCTTCAAATAAGAACTAACCCTTTCATCTATCAACATCAAAGCTAGTACCTCACGTGGGTTTCAGCAATGCTTGTGTAAAGTTGCAATTTTCTGATGAATGACTATTTACTTCTCTGAGCATGTTCTGTTCTTTGTCACTTCCTTCTTAATTCCATGTCATGTGAAATGGAATCAAGTCTATCCTTCCTGCTCAGTCTTCTGCAAATATCTCATAGAACATTACCTTTCCTGTCACCTGAAATTCTTAATGGAGTTCTTTGATTGAGATAGAATTGAAAGGAGAATGGTGTTCATGAATTGGCCAGCTTTTCTTCATTCAACATTAAAGACACAAATTCCCTTTCAGGTATGTGTAGGTAGCATGGAAGTTGCAGTCAGTAATTTATACCATCTAGTTGTTGCTATTTATAGCTGTCTTCACTAAAATCAATGGAAATAATTAAACATGTTGCATATTTAAGGACTACAAAATAAGCTGCAAATCCTAAACTTGTTTGCAGGAGATGAGACTAGTTATTCAGCAATTATTGTGTATCCAATTATATGACCCAAATAAAACTACTTTCATTCACATGCAGCATTTTTACATCAGAGAATATTTAAAATATTAGACATTTTTCAGTCAGATGTAATACTTGTATGTGGCCCATAAACAAAAACTGCTTTTCACTCTATCTCAATAAGTGTGACAATAACTTACCAATTACTGCCAAAATGTTGATTATACTTAACACAATTCTAGCTTAATTCTCCATCTATGTTCAAATACACATTTGGAGTTCCATAACATGTTTAAAAATAGTGGGTACTCTTGAGCATGTTACACTGAAAACTTTGTAAGTAGCTGCTGAATTATTTTGAAGGTATCACAGTTGCTGGATAGTAGGGATCCTTGTACAGTGATGTCTGATGGTTACAGGCATCAGAAGTTGGGGAAGTCTCCATCACAGAGTTTGATAGGTACTTGTGGGGAGCATTATTTAAGATTGGTTGAGATCTGCCCCTTCATTACTGACAACAAACTTTGAATCAATGTTTTGCATTCATTTCCTTTCCCTTTGCAATGATTATTAAATAGATACTCTCCATATTGTGTTATGTACATTTCAATTCTAAAGAAGGATCTCGGCCTGAAAGGTTGACTGTTAGTTCATTTCCATAGATGCTGCCTGACCTGCTGAGTTCCTCCAGGATTTTTTGGGTATTGTTTTGGATTTCAAGCATCAGCAGACTTTGTTGTGTTTATGATTTGATGCTCCCCATATTTCTACTGTTTCTACAGTGAGTAGGTAATTTATTAAGGCAAAGACAAATGATGATACATCGTAAATCAATGTACATCGTACATCGTAAAGACTCAAGTCAGTGTATATAGTAAAAAAACACATACTCCTTATGTTCTCTAGGATCTTCAGCCATGAACTAAGCATTACCTGAATGAGACCCTTTTATCCTGAGACTATGCCCTCTTGTCCTAGACTCCCCCACCATGTGAAACATCCTTTCTACACCTACTCTGTCTAGGCCTTGCAACATTTGAAAGGTTTCAATGAGATCCTCCCTCATCCTTCTAAATTTCAGTGAGCACAGACCCAGAGCCATCAAATGTTCCTCATGCGATAACCCTCTCATTTCCAGAATCATCCTTGTGCACCTCCTCTAAACCTTCTCCAATGCTGGCACATTCTTTCTGAAGCAAGGAGCCCAGAACTGATCATTATACTCAAGGTGAGGCCTCACCAGTGCTTTATAATGCTTCAGCATTACATTCCTGCTCTTGTATTAAAAATGAATACTAACATTGCATTGGCCTTACTCACCACCAACTCAACCTGCAAGTTAACCTATAGGGTGTTCTGCACAAGGACTCCCAAGTCTCTTTGTCTCTCAGACTTTTGGATTTTCTCCCCTTTTAGAAAATAATCTGCACAGTTATTTCTACTACCAACGCGCATGCCCATATATTTTTCAATATAGTATTTCACTTATCACTTTCTTGCTCATTCTACTTAAGTCCTTCTGCAACCTACCTATTTCCTAATACCACCTGTCCCCCCCCCCCATCAATCTGTGAATTTGGGAACAGAGCCATCTATTCCATCATCCAAATTTTTGATATACAACATAAAAAGAAGTGGTTCCAACACTGACCCCTTTGAAACACCATTAGTTACTATCAGCCAAACAGAAAATAATCCTGCCTCCTACCAATCAGCCAATGTTCTAACCATGCCAGGAACATTCCTGTAATACCATGGACTGTTAACTTGATAAGCAACCTCATGTGTGGCACCTTGTCAAAGGCCTTCTGAAAATCCAAATATATATTGTCCACTACATTCCATTTATTGATCTGTTATGTCTAGCTGGATCCTGGACTTCCTGTCAGATTTCTGGCAGGTGGTAAAAGTGGACTCTCTCAACTCTGCCCCCTGACCTTCAATACAGGTGCCCCTCAGGGCTGTGTCCTAAGTCCCCTCCTTTACTCTCTGTATACCCACGACTGTGTTGCCACCCACAGCTCCAATCTGCTAATTAAAATTGCTGATGATACTATATTGAGTGGCCTAATCTCAAATAATAATGAGGCAGCCTACAAAGAAGAAGTCATCTCCCTAACATGGTGGTGTCAAGAAAACAACCTCTCCCTCAATGTCACAAAAACAAAGGAGTTGGTTGTGGATTACAGGAGGAATGGAGGCAGGCTAATTCCTCTTGACATCAATGGATCTGTGGTTGAGAGAGTGAATAGTTTTAAGTTCCTCGGCATCCACATCACCGAGGATCTCACATGGTCTGTACAGACCAGCTGTGTAGTGAAGAAAGCACAACAGCGCCTCTTTCACATCAGATGGTTGAAAAAATTTGCTATGCACCCCCAAATCCTAAGAGATTTCTATAGGGGCACAATTCAGAGCATCCTAACTGGCTGCATCACTGCCTGGTATGGGAACTGTACTTCTCTCAATCGCAGGACTCTGCAAAGAGTGGAGAGGGCAGCCCAGCACATCTGTAAATGTGAACTTTCCACAATTCAGGAAATTAGAAACATTGAAATATAGAAAATCTACAGCACAATACATGCCCTTCGGCCCACAAAGTTGTGCTGAACATGTCCCTACCTTAGAAATAACTAGGCTTACCTATAGCCCTCTTTTTTACTAAGATCTATATACCTATCAAAAAGTCTCATAAAAGACCCTAGCATGTCCTCCTCCACCACCATTGCCAGTAGCCTATTCCACGCACTCACCACACTTTGAGTAAAAAACTTACCCCTGACATTTCTTCTGTATCTAATCCACAGCACCTTAAACCTGTGTCCTCTTGTGGCAACCGTTTCAGCCCTGGGAAAAAGCATCTGACTATCCACACAATCAATACTTCTTATCATCTTAGACCATCTCTATCAGGTCACCTCTCATCCTCTGTCACTCCAAGGAGAAAAGGCTGAGTTCATTCAACCTATCCTCATAAGGCATGCTCTCCAATCCAGGCAGCATCCTTGTAAATCTCCTCTGAACCCTTTCTATGGCTTCCATATCCTTCCTGTAGTGAGGTGACCAGAACTGAGCATGGTGTTCCAGGTGAGGTCTGACCAGGGTGCTATATAGCTGCAATATTACCTCTCGGCTCCTAAATTCAATTCCACAATTGATGAAGGCCAATACATCGTGTGTCTTCTTAGCCACAGAGTCAACCTGCGCAGCAGCTTTGAGAGTCCTATGGACTTGGACCCCAAGATCCCTCTGATCCTCCACACTGCCAAGAGTCTTACCATTAATACTATATTCTGCCATTGTATTTGGCCTACCAAAATGAACCACTTCACACTTATCTGGGTTGAACTCAATCTGTCACTTCTCAGCTCAGTTTTGTATCCTATCAATGTCCCGCTGTAACCTCTGACAACCCTCCACACTATCCACAACGCTTCCAACCTTTGTGTCATCAGCAAACTTACTAACCTTCACCTTCATTTCCAAAGTGGAGTCTTTACAAAGACAAGTGTATAAAAAGGGTCCAAAGGTTCTTTGGGGACCTTAGTCACCCCAACCACAAACTGTTCCAACTGCTACCATCTGGAAAACGGCACCACAACATAAAAGCCAGGACCAACAGGCTCTGGAACAGCTTCTTCCATCAGGCCATCAGACTGATTAATTCACACTGATACAATTGTATTTCTATGTTATATTGAGTGTACATACTATTTATTATAAATTCCTATAAATTGTGCATTGAACACTTAGACAGAGAGTTAACACAAAGATTTTTACTCTTCATGTATGTGAAGATTGAATGTAATAATGTCAATTCAATTCAAATCAAAACATGCGAAATCTCCTCAAAGAATTCCAGCAGGTACATTAGGCAAGATTTTCCCTTAAGGAAACCATGCTGACTTTGCACTATCTTGTCCTGTTTCACCAAATACTCCATAACCTTATACTTATGACTCCAACATATTCCTAACCACTGAAGTCAAGATAACTGATCAATAATTTCCTTTCTGATGCCTTCCTCCTCTCTTAAAGAGTGGAGTGATATTTGAAATATTCCAGTCCTCCGGCACCATGCCAGGGTCCAATGGTTTTTGAAAGGTTGTTATTAATGTCTCCACAATCTCTACAACTACCTCTTTCAGAACAATAGGGTGCAGTTCATCTGGTCTGGCTGACTTTTGTACCTTTAGATTTTTCAGCTTTTTGAGCACCTTCTCCCTTATTCTCTTCCCTCACACCCTTCAACATTTGATACTGTTCTGGTGTCTTCCACAGTGAAGACTGATGCAAAATACTCATTTAGTTCATCTGCTACCTCCTTGTCCCTGTTATTATTTGTCCAGCCTCATTTTCTAGCAGTCCTATATCCACTCTCATCTCTCTTTTATTTTTTACATATTTGAAAAAGTTTTTTCTATCTACCTTGATATTGTTTGCGAGCTTGCTTTCATATTTCATGTTTTCCCTCCAAATGATTCCTTTCCTTTAGTTGCTTTCTGTAGGTTTTAAAGCTTTCCAACATTTTATCTTCCCACTAATTTTTGCTTTGTTGTATGCCCTCATTTTTACTTTTACATTAGCTTTGAATTCCCTCATCAGCTACAGTATTTCTTCATTTTTGGAATAAATCTAGCCTGCACCTTCCCCATTTTTGCCAGAAACTCACACGATTGCTGCTCTGCTATTATCCCTGCCAGCATCTCAATTTACTTTGGCCAACTCCTCCCTCTCTCATACCACTGTAATTTCCTTTATTCCACTGAAATACTGCTTTCCTTTACTTCCTCCCTATCAAAGTTCAAGTTGACCTCAATCATATTGCGATCACTCTCTCCTAAGGGTTCCTTTACCTTAAACTCTCTTGTTGCCCCCAGTTCATTACATAACAGTCAATCCAGTATAGCTGATTCCCTCAGGCTCAATGACAAGCTGCTCTAAAAAGTCATCTTGTTCCCCACCATCATCCCACAACTATTGTTCTGTAAAGTGCCTTGTTATATTTTCTTTATTAAATCTGCTGTATACTTAACATTAATAGTGAATGTCAGAGGGAGACATAATGTAATGAAAATCTTAAACTTAAGTTGTACAAATGATGTTTGTTAGTGTTGAAACAATATAATTGCAATCAGTTATTACCTTATTGTCTACACATTGTACACAATCAGTAAAAGGAACTTATCTATTCAACATTCCATCAGGTGCCATCCGTTTCCAAGGAAGTTGTGATTTAAAGTGAAACTATTTAAAACAATATTATTCAGCAAAATGAAGGCATTTGTTTCTTAATGGTCGGTTTCTTATGGCCAATCTTGGCTTACTTGTCTATTAATTCATGTTAGACAGCAACCTACTTTTCCTAATTTATTCCAAGTTTTATTGCAATGATTTTGCTTTAAAATAGAAGTTACAGTTGAATAAAATGCTCACTAAATATCCAATTTAAGGCAGTATGGGAAAAAAACTCTTGCTATATTTTTCTTTACACATTGCAAATTTAGAATTTAATGCAGTCAAGAAAATGAGCATAATAGACGCCAGAAGGACGAGAAGAAAATGTATCATGCCACTTTAATTTTTTTTAGATGTTGGCTTAATAACCTGGATCAGCCTTGTGTTTTGTGACTATATTGAACTCAATTATAGCCCCAAGCATTGCTCAATGTGTTAGTTTAATACCCTATCAACATTTTTCTTTGCTTTCTTACAAAGGATGGATGTCTCAAGTATTCAGAAAAGGCATAATAAAATCTTTGCTAACAACTGAAAGGATTGGATCTGGTGACCTCCGGCAGGAATATAGATTTGATTTTACTCTGATGCTGTAAAACACTTTGTGGAACAAAGCATTAGAGAATTCTTCACTGTATAAGTAGCAAGAAACTACAGTGAACCAGAACTATTCAGGAGTTATATTTTTGAGATTTCTTGTTCTCTTTTGTAATAAGTTTGGTTTTTTCCTGCTTCTTCAAAGTCAATTTGCCCACAGCCATGAAGCAATAGCAGAGTTAGAATGTAGAGGAAGATGTTGTAATTGCCAAACAGTTCTGAAATCTGTACTGATGTTATTTTCAGCCAATCAGATGTGCACCGTGCTTTCCTGTGGGCTAAAAATTTGCTGACTCTTAGAGATGGGTGGCAAATCTGATGGAATGTACCATGAACCTGTTTCAGTATTTCTTTCTTTTCTAAATTGTATCCCTGTTTTCATTTTAAAAATTAAAATTATTCTTTGTTTATATAGTAAGTTTTAAGCCTGATCCTCTGACTGCCTGATTTGGTATTGTTGGAGGGGTGGATATCATTTTGAAGGCACCTGACTTGCACATTCTGGCTTTTCTCTCTCTTGTGGCTAGGAGGGCGCTCTTGCTTAAAAGGAAGGATGCTGCTCCACCTAATCACACTCAGTGGTTACGGGATGTTATGGCATGCTTACATTTAGAAAAGATTTGTCATTCAATTTCTGAATCTAACCAAAGTTTTCAAAATTTGTGGGGACCATTGCTGAATTATTTTCAAAACCATTAATAGCTGTTCCTGCCAAGATGATGAGTTGGTTCACCTCTATCCTCTGTAATCACACTATTAAAATATCCAATTATAACCAGAACACTCAGTTATATGCTGCTATCATGACTGCCGTCAGCTTATGACAACCACTATAAAACCAGTACAACCATCTTCATCACTACTTTCTGCTTTGGGTCATCTTTAACCACCATTCTATTCCCACTGTAATTGACATCCTACCAGCATAACCACGTTGGGTGCTCATCTTCAAATCCAAAACCCTTGACACCCCATGTGACCTATGATCTGGACCATTCACTCTCTCTGTCACTCATCAGTTTTCATCATCCTTTGGCTTCTGAAGCAGCTTTCTCCTGTTACAGGCCTCCGGTTCATCGATTAGGCTTCCTGTGGGCAAAGGAAATACTTCAAGAAGCTCTGTAATAAATTCTGCAAAACTTTCAGAAAATATTCTACTGAATTCTCCAGTTCTATCTGCACAGTACTTGCTCTCAAGTCAATTGGATCAGTTTTCAAACACTGTACACCACAACAGCCTACAGATTATTTGCATCTGCTGTAAAGACTCCATGAACCTAAAGATTGGTATGTTTAATGCAGCCCAATTTATTTTGTCTGTGTTTCATGACTGAATTTTGAAGACATTTAAACTCTTTTGTACTTGACATTTGCATTGTATGATGCTCTGGAATTGGCCATGAACGTACTATGTGAATGCATACCTACTAAAAATGAGAAAGGTTATTCTCTAAAATTGCAGTGGTAAATCACAATCATGAAATGTGTTCTCCTATTAGATTTGTATTTTATTGTTCATCAATGTAATTATTTTATTAACTTTAATATATTGAACTATATTTTACTGCAATAAATGGTGATTTGCTGGTGAATCTGGAGTTGAACCCACTGGGAAAGCAGCAACAGGATAATTTTGTAACTGATACACCTTCAGCCATGCTAATTGGATGCATTGCTGAGTAGTCATCCACAATAGTTGATTCTTGGACAAAAGGGCAGTATTTTTTTCAGTATCCAAGGACTTTTTCTCTTGGACCCTCCTTCACCTGCAGCAGCTTCCTATCAGTAAGGGAAGATGCGGGTACTTTGCTGCTGTAGATTTAAAGGCAAAGGAAAATATGTGAATCAATTAGATTAATGTGGGTTCACTGAAATACACCTTGCTTATGTTTAAACTGTTCCCACGTCTCACACAAAAATGAACTTTCATCAATTAAATATGCTGAAATTTAAGCAAGAATAAAACACCTAATAAAAGAATTCAGCAGGTAGAGCAGCATCTTTGGTAGGATGGGAGGAAGAATTGTTGTTTTGGGTTGAAATCCTGCATCAGGACTGAAGACAGTATAAAGAAGAGATGGGAAGGGTTAGACAGGGGCTCAGAGATGATTATAGGACTGAGGATGGGTGAAGGATGATGGGAAGAGAGAGCCAGGTAGGGAAATGTGAGACTTAGAGACAAGCAGTTTGATGATAGGTAGTAATATTCTTGCTTGTGAGCCACAATAGACACAGGCAGTAAAAAAGATAGTATATTATAGTTGTGGCCTCTCATGGTTGGAAGTAGTGTCCTAATAAAGGAAGATGTGTGGGTCACCTAACTAAACAGGCAGAAAAGAAATGATGCCATATAAAGGTGTTACTAGGGCTTATAGAGGTTTTTATTGAACAGATCTTCAGGAGAGAATTTAGTTCTCACAATGTATAATACTTATTTTTTAAACAGAAAAACAACAATATTATAAATACAAGAAATCTGCAGATGCTAGAAATCTTGAGCAATTTACACAAAATGCTGGAGGAACTCAGCAGTTCAGGCACACTCCCCCCCCAGCTCAAAATGTGTTTTTTTTTGTTGTGTCTCACCAATCATCCGTCCACTATTTACCACAGGGTTCCTGTCTCTCCATTCTCCCTCTCTTCATATGGGATACAGGCCATCTTCTCTCTCCACACTGTCCTGTTGTAAATTAAAAATTGCAAAGATGCTGCTTGATGAGCTGAATTTCTGCAGCAGATTGTTTGTTACTCCAGATTCAAGTATCTGCAGTCTCCAATGTGTTCATGAAATTTTAATTAGATTCAAATATCAAAATGTTACTCGTGTAAAATATATAATAGGTTTTACCAATTCAAGAAGAAATGTCTTTCTGAGGGACACACACAGACATTACATTCCACTGGGATGCTTGAAAAGGAACGTTATTTTTCCACACTTTTGTTTTCCTTGAATGAATATAATTTACACATCTGTGTTATAGAAATTGTTCTTCACAAAAATTTAGGTTTTTTCCCCACAGAATTGTCCATTCTGGCTTGTTTGAGTTAGTTATCTATTTTAACACTAGATCCTTGCATTCTGTGTTATGTTCACTTTTTTAATGTAAGTCATTGGATAATATGTAGTGTATATGGATTTCAGCAAGGCATTTGACAAAGTAGCCCATGCAAAGCTTATTGAGCAAGTAAGGAGGCATGGGATCCAAGGGGGCATTGCTTTTTGGATCCAGAATTGGCTTGCCCACAGAAGGCAAAGCGTGGTTGTAGATGGGTTATATTCAGCATGGAGGTCGGTGACCAGTGGTGTGCCTCAGGGATCTGTTCTGGGACCCCTGCTCTTCTTGAGTTTTATAAATAACCTGGATGAAGAAGTGTAGGGATGGGTTAATAAATTTGCTAATGACACAAAGTTTGGAGGTATTGTGGATAGTCTGGAGGGCTGTCAGAGGTTACAGCGGGACATTGACAGGATGCAAAACAGGGCTGAGAAGTGGCAGATGGAGATCAACCCAGAAAAGTGTGAGGTGGTTCATTTTGGTAGGTCAAATATGACCTACCAAAATAGTATTAATGGTAAGACTCTTGGTAGTGCGGAGGATCAGAAACACCTTGGGTTCTGAGCCCATTGGACACTCAGAGCTGCTGCGCAGGTTGACCAGAAGTCATAAATCAATCGTGGGAATGAGTTTAGGAGCTGAGAGATAATGTTGCAGCTATATAGGACCCTGGTCAGACCCCATTTGCAGTACTGTGCTCAGTTCTGGTTGCCTCACTGCAGGAAGGATGAGGAAACTATAGAAAGGGTGCAGAGGAGATTTACAAGGATGTTGCCTGGATTGGGGAGCATGCCTTATGGGAATAGGTAAGCGAACACAGCCTTTTCTCCTTGGAGCGATGGAGGATGAGAGGTGACCTGATAGACGTGTATAAGATAATGAGAAGCATTGATTGTGTAGATCGTTAGTCTTTTTCTCAGGGCTGAAATGGTTAGCATAAGAGGTCACTGTTTTAAGGTGCTTGGAAGTAAGGACAGAGGAGATATCAGGGGTAAGTTTTTTACCCAGAGAGTGGTGAGTGTATGGAATGAGCTGCCGGTGATGGTGATGGAGGCAGATAAGATAGGGTCTTTTAAGAGACTCCTAAATAATGACATGGAGATTGCAAGAATAGAGGGCTATGGGTAACCCTAGGTAATTTCTAAGTTAGGGACATGTTCAGCATAGCTTTGTGGGCCAAAGGGCCTATATTGTTCTGTAGGTTTTCTATGTTTCTATAATTCTTTCATTAGCAGCTTTATCCCACCATATTCATGCCAATGTTTTGTTATGCCCAAGTACAGATATCCCATTTGCCTACATAGGATGATATCCCTCGGTCTAAGTGCCCCTTTAAAAATAGTAATTCTATTCTATCCCTCCACCACCTTTGGCCATTCATTCCAGATACCAATCATTGTCTGTATAACAATAGAGTACTTACCCTCAGATTCCTCTTTAAAACTCGTCCATTTCACCTTAAAACTATTTACCCTTGTATTGAATCACTGTGGAGGACTTTGGTGAGGCAGAAGGGGAACAAAAAGAGGGCTAGTGTTACAGGAGTGAAAGGGATCATGGAATATGGAATCTGATCTTTTGTCAGGAAATTCCTGCAGTAAGATCGGGAATTTGAACACACTTGGTTAAAGGTTCTGTTGATTGGACAGTCAAGTAGATATGTTACGAGTAGTCAGGGCAGGTGAATCTAAATGAAGTGATTTGAGGAGATGAATAAAGTTTTGTTATGAGTCACTGGATTATATTTGATTTCAAGGTTTTTCAGCAGAAATTCTTAACTAAGTTGGAAATTCAGTGACCAGGGGCAATTCTTTGGCTTGGAAATAGCTCCAGTAATTTAATGAGCATGGTGTGACCAGTGGCTTTTCATATGAATATTTGTTGGGATTCAATGTTTCATTGTATTTATTTATTTATTTATCTAATTATTTGTTTATATTTTAAGAGTTTATATGAATGAACAGAAAGCCAAATATTTAATTTTCCAATTATACAAAAATATTCGGCATTTCAATATGTGTTGTGGTCAATTACAGATTTCTTCTTAAAATTTAGTTGTTCTTTGGTCTTTAAGTACCAATTCTCCTCAAATAGCATATAAGAGTTATTTAGTTAGGCATTGTACTCACAAAGAAGGCACTTCATGGCTCTACTTCATTAGAAGTTTGAGGAAATTTGATGTGTCACTTGCAAATTTCTATAGATGAATGGTGGCAATAGCCAGTACCAGAAGATATCTGTTTAGGAGAGATATCAGGTAGGTTTATTTTATTTGGGTGCCTTGAACACTTGGCCGAGGCTCTTACGTGGATGTAAGAAAAATTGCAGGCTGTATAGGAAGGAAGGGTTAAATTGATTGTGGAGTAGGTTTATACAGGTCAGCTTAAGATTGTGGGTCAAAGGGCCTGTACTGAGCTGTACTGTTCTATGTTCTAAATGATAATGATACAAATAGGTAAAATGTTGCAGAGGATTTCATTATGGACATGCATAAGGTCGTCAACTTTGGGCAACAAAATTTAGAAATGGAGGAATTCTAAATGCTTAATTAAAATATTACAGACAAACACAGAAAATAATAAGGCTAATAGAATGCTAGCTTCAATGTAGAGATAATGAGCGGGTGGGTGTTACACTCCTGCTATGCCCTGTCTGGGTGAAACATTGTGACTAGATCAAGGTACCATGCCTTAGGGGGGATGTATTTGCCTCGGGTATGTGCAGCACAGATTTACCAGAATTCTGCCCAGAAAACAATGGTTAAATAAGCAGCTCCTGTTCTCAAAAAATTGTGAAATTTAGAAAGTTAAATTGATCTTATTTTCATAATTTGAAGAGGAACTCTTGTAAAGTAATATTATTTTAATTGGTTGGGGACCTATGGGAAAAAAATCTAAAAATCAGAATTGCAATGCATCAACTGCAGAACTGGAAATAATTTCACCTGTTATCTTTAAATGTGAGATTGATAGGCTTATATTAGCCATACATTGTGGGAATTGTAGCAAAGATGAAATACAGAACTAGATATAGAATAGGTCACTAAAATATCATAAGGGGCTAAATGCCTTATTATAGCTTCTAACTTTGTGCTTTCCTTTGGTAGTATTATAATTGGATTCTCACAACCTCTCCATCACTTACTATTTGAAATATCTGACCCAACAATCTAACAGAATGGCTAAGGAACTTGCAAAGCCATTTGGGTTTTCATTTAAATTTCCTGACCTTACTCTTGGCAGTAAGGTCACTGCTGGACTTGCTTGGTCTGAAAACTACTTTCCCCTTAAATTGTCTAACCAAATGGTATGTTGTGATTTAGTAGCCAAGATTTCTGCTGCTTTATAATTTTACTGCATCCAAATATAACTTTAAAATACTGCCTTGCATGATTGTTTTCATTGAAGTTTGGTTATACTCCTTTATCACATTACAGTCTTTGCACCAGATAACCATACATCATACTTTTACCGCAGTGGCTAAAATTCTGCGTTCACCATACAATCACAATGAGCAGAAAACAAACAATCAACAAGGACCCATGAATCAACCTATGAAATTATTTATCACAAGTATATCTGTACTTCAGTTTCTTGGCCGCAAAAAGGAATCAATTCAGTAGGACTTGGTGTTTACTGAATGCACATTCTCGTCTCGAGCACTCACCAGGATGAAAAATACAACAATTAATTCTCAGAGTTAGTACCTGGTGTTCACAGAAGTCTTTTTATTCCCCTATGGGCTGAAAGATTGACCATTTACAGAACACATCATGATTTTCTCTTTGCTGACCTTCATCCTTTAGTACATCATTATTGGTCTTCTCCTTAAGCAGTCCCTTGGGGAAGAGGGTGTCTTTCTTCTGAACCAGTTCTGAGGAGTGGAGGTGTGTGTGAATATTATTAACAGAGGCTGGATTCTGTGCACCTGTTTCCATCAGTGTTAACAAGGTGAGTTGTTTGCCCAATGACTATGAGATCCTAAAGGAATGGAGATCAGGTTCTGCTTATAAACGTAGCATAAGCTTCTGCATGGAGTCTGTCTCCCTACCATCTCCATCTCTTTCTGTCTCTCTGTTTCTAAGTCTCCCTCTTTCTTCCTCCCTTTCTGTCTCTCTCTCTCTCTCTCCCTCTCTCTGTCCCCACCTCTCTTATTTTAGTACTTTATAAATGCATTTTGATTTTTCATAAACCTATTATAATTTTATACCTGCCCTTCTATAACCTCCTTAATAATAAATTCCAGCATTTCTCCATCCTTTTCCAATATTCCATGAATGGAAATATCAAGGGCAAACTTAAAAGCAATGACAATAATTCAAAAATTTTAAATAAAACATCAAGCAATTTAGTTTGAATTTTTCACTTCCTTTCTGTAACTTTGAAAGTAAGATGTTCTATATACTTCACATGAAGTGACCTTGTGGATTAAACACTCTAAACGTGTATCATCCTAAAGGAAAAAAAGCATCAGCTAGGGGAGTTTTGTAATGTATAGTAAGTGATGACAGTAGTTATCTCTCTGCTGCTTTTTGACCTATTCAGGATAAAAGCAAAGCAACTTGTGCACAACTCAAGGTTTTGGACTGTAAAACGAGACACGAAGCAGTTTGACAGTCATGATAAAGAGCTGTTGTCCAGTACAAAGATTTATTTCCTTAACTTCTGCTCGATAAGGAAAGCTTCCAAGAGAATCTTTGGAGGTAAACTACAAATGTGTTTCACAACACACACAAAATGCTGGTGGAACACAGCAGGCCAGGCAGCATCTATAGGAAGAAGTACAGTCAACGCTTCAGGCCGAGACCCTTCGTCAGGACTAACTGAAAGAAACTAACTTGTATTCATGTTTGTATTGTAATTGTAGTCACAATTTTTTGAGTCAAATGGTACAAATCTCATCATCAAATCTTGCAGAAACTAATTTATTTTATGAATAGATCTGATTGTAAAGTAACTAGAACTTAGGGGGGATTATTCATATTTTACATTAGGATTTTATATTTGATCACTTTCTTTGCATTCTTTGATCATGCTTCCATGCTTTGATCATCTGTGAATATGTATACACACAATCTATTTATGCTATCAAACTCTGCACCTAGCTCTTCAGTAACATAGGAATAGGAGCAGACTAATTGGCACCTCAAGCCTGCTGAGCTATTCAATGTGATCAATACTGATCATCCAAATTCAATACACTGTTTCAGCTTTCTCTCCTATCTCTTGATTCCACTAGCCCTTGGAAAAATATCCTTCTCAAGTATGTTTATTAATCTGCCGTTAACTGCTTTCTGTATTAAATAATTTCACAGGTTTATCAATCTTAGAGAAAAAGTTTTGCCTCATTGAGTCTTAAATGGTTTGCCTGCTAACTTTAAACTTAACTCCTGGTCCTGGACTCCTAAGTGAATAGAAATATTCTCCCTGCATCTTTAAAATTTGAAGAAAATTCATTATCAAAGTATATATTGTATACATCACCATATATTTCCTTGAGAATTCCTTTCTTGTGTGCATTCACAGTGAGTACAATAGAAACAATGAAAAAAATCACAAAAACAAAGACAGATATATAATCAATGTGCAAAAGACAACAACCTGTGCAAGCACCAAAAAAAGCAACATATATAAATAATATTGAGAAGATGAGTTGTAGGGTCCTTGAAAGTGAGCCCATAGGTCATGGAATCAGTTCAATATTGGGGTGAGTGAAGTTATCCACTCTGGTTCAGAAGCCTGATGATTGAGGGATAATAACTGATCCTGAATCTGATGGGGTAAGACCTAAGGTTCCTGTACCTTCTTCCTGATGGCAACAGTGAGAAGTGAGCATGGCCTGGATGGTGGGAGTGGCCTTGATGGTGGATGCTACTTACCTGCAATAGTGCTTCTCATAGATGTGCTCAGTGATTGGACAGATTTTAACTGTGATGGACTGGGCTATATCCATTACTTTTTGTAGGCTTTTCCTTTCAAGAGTAATGCTGTTTCCATACCAGGCCTCAATAAAACCAGTCTGTGTAGTCTCTACTGTGTATCTTATTTGTCCATTCATATTAGAAGTTTGTAAGTTCCTTCCATATCCTTCAAAACTTAAATGGATTAAATGGAGACACAAGAGACTTCAGATGCCAGAATCTGGAGCAATACACAAGGCATTGAAGGAACTCAGCAGGTCCAGCAGCATCCATAGAGGGAAATAGACAATCAATGTTTTAGATCAAGTCTATTCAGGAAGGGTCTTGACCTTAATCATCCATCACCTTCCACAGATGCTATCTGATGCACTGAGTTCCTGCAGAGCTTTGTGTGTTGTTTTATTGAATATAAGCTAATTGATTCACTGTCTGTTAGTACTGTCATCCAACAAACAGTCTAGTGGACCTTTGCTGAAACCACTCCATGGCAACTTCATCCTTCCTCAGATATGGAAAATATGGAAAATCAAGCTGCTCACAATACTCAATGTTTCATCAGGGGAGTCTCGCATAATTGCAGCAAAACTTCCTTGCTCTTACACATGAATCTTCCTGCTATAAAAGGAAAGAGTTCTATTCTCCTAAATTGTCTGATGCACTTGGATGCTGACCTTCAGCACATAGTGAAAAAGGACGCCCAGGTTTTGATGCTTCTCTGTCATTCATTATCGCTCTCCATTCAGACGATAATTTGCTTTCCTATTATTACACCAAAGTAGAAAAACCTTGTTTCATCCAGATTATTCTGCAGCTCCCAATTAACCAGAAGCCTTTCTGCATCTTCATCAAAAGCTCACCACAGTATTCTGCTTTTAGTCATTCTATAACTTCAACAGAATCATAACCAGAATCAGGATTATTATCACCGGCATGTGTCATGAAATTTGTTAACTTAGTAGCAGCAGTTCAATGCAAATAATAATGTAGAAGAAAAAAATTGGTAAATAAATAAGTAAATCAATTACAGTACATGTATATTGGAGATTGAAATTTGTGCAAAAAGAGAAATAACATATATTGAAAAAGACAGCCAGTGTTCATGGGTTCAATATCCATTTAGAAATTGGATGGCAGAGGGGAGGAAGCTGTTTCTGAATTGCTGAGTGTGTGCCTTTTGGCTTTTGTCCTTCCTACCTGATGGAAAAAGCACATGCCCTTTGTGCTGGGGGTCCTTAATAATGGACACAGCCTTTCTGAGACACTGCTCATTGAAGATGTCCTGGGTAGTTTGTAGGCTCATGCCCAAGATGGAGCTGACTAAATTTACAACCCTCTGCAGCTTCTTTCACTCCTGTGCAGTAACCCCCAACCCCATACCAGACAGTGGTGCAGCCTGTCAGTATACTCTCCATGGTATATCTATATTTTTGAAATTTTTGAGTATTTTGTTGACATACTAAATCTCTTCAAATTCCTATATGAAGTACAGTCACTGTCTTGCCTCCTTTATAGTTGCATTGATACGTTGGGAGCAAGTTAGGCACTCAGTGATCTTGACACCCAGGAATTTGAAACTGCTCACTCTCTCCACTTCTAATCCCTCTATGAGGATTGGTATGTGTTCATTCGTCTCACCCTTCCTGAAGTCCACAATCAGCTCTTTCGTCTTACTGACATTGAGTGCAAGGTTGCTGTAGCAACATCACTCCACTAGTTGATATATCTAGCTGCTGTACGCCCTCATGTCTCCATCTGAGGTTCTACCAATAATGGTTGTACCATCAGCAAATTTATAGATCGTATTTGAGCTATGCCTAACCATACAGTCATGGGTATAGAGAGAGTACAGCAGCACACCCCTGAGGTGCACCAGTGTTGATCGTCAGTGAGGAGAAGATATTATCATCAATCCTCACACATTGAGGTCTTCAGGTTAGAAAGTCGAGGATGCAATTGCAGAGAGAGGTACAGAGGTCCAGGTTCTGTAACTTCTCAATCAGGATTTTTGGAATGATGGTGTTAATTGCTGAGCTCTAGTTGATGAACAGCATCCTGAATTAGGTGTTTGTATTGTCCAGGTGGTCTAAGGCCATGTGAAGAGCCATTGAGATTGTGACTTCCATTGACTTATTGTAGCAATAGGCAAATTGTATTGGGTCCAGGTCCTTGCTGAGGCAGAAGTTCAGTCTAGTCATGACCAACCTCTCAAAGCAGCTCACATTATTCTTCTTAGGCACTGGTATAATTGTTGCCTTTTTGATATATAATTTCTTTGTGAATGTCATGAATATATATCATGAATACCTAGGATCCCAGCACTAGACCTTTTGGCTTATAGTGACTGGTGTCATTGGATCATGACAGATTTATTTCTATTTTGTTGTTTGTCAGTCATTAAGAGCATCTTACCACCAATCAGGTACATTTTTTTTTTCAAATGTTGATTTCTTATGTAGAATTTTATGAAAGCTTTCTGAAAGTCCAAAGATACCAAATCCAGTGGGACACCATCTATTTTTCAAATCATGCTCTTAAAATGCAAGCTAGAATTGTTTGAAGCATACAAACATATAAAATGTGTGTGTGCGTGTGTGCATGTGTGCGCGCATGTGTTTAGAAAGAGATAGAGAGAGAGAAAGAGAATGAAAAAGAGGGAAATAGATAGAAGAAATTATACATGAATATTACATTTTATATATATCCTGCTCTTTGCTGGCTGTGTTGCTTCATAGAAACGGAGGAGATTGACATAGAAATTAGCTTCCTTGTTTAATTTGTCATTGTTTCTAAAATGTTTCCTATCTTTGTTTTCCATTTGAGTCAAGTTTGTATTGGATTAGTTGAATTAAATCTTCCTACAGCTAGTTTCTGAATCTAGATCTATTACAGGAATCATCATTTGACTCAGTTCCCTTCATGATGGCCACCAAAATTATGATGAAGTGTCTTAGCCCAAAACATAGACTGTTTGTTTCCCTCCATAGATGCTGCCAGACCTATTGAGCTCCTCCAGCGCTTTGTGTGCTTCTCAAGATATCCAGCATCTGCAAAATCACTTCTTTACCAAAAGCATGTACTACTTATTGTTACATTCATACTATTAGGACAAATGGTACAAGTATTTTTTTCTTGAAAGTGCTTTCGCATAGGTGTTCTTTATGTTCACTTATAAGTATGATAATAATAATGCTCGAAAAGCATCAGCTTCATCTGTTTGGGAGGATACTGAACAAAAATGATATTTAAGGTCCCAGTGAAAGGCATATGCCTAGTGAGGAATATATTTGTATTTCTGTGACATGTCTTTTCACTCACAATTATTGATTTGAAATACACTTCATAGACATTGAAAGCAGTAAGCTATGTTTATTCAACAACCAAAGTGGTCAGTTTTTCAACCTGTTATTTACGGAGAGGGACTGAAATAATCATTCATATTTGGCAGATAAAACTTTGCAGGGTCAAGGGCATAGACTAGCAGTTTTCCTGGTGCAACTAATTTAAAACCTTTTTGAGACTCTACAAGAAAGGCATAGGTTTACTTTCTTGCCATGTGAAGTTCCTGTTCAAAATCTTGTGAGGTTGCTCTATGCATTGTGTATTTGATTTCATTTCAACAGTATCAGGTACAGGGATCAACTTGCAGTAAACTATTTCCCCGGATGCATTTGACCCAGTGAGAGGTATGCTATTTTAAGTTGTGAGGACATCCTTGGTAAACTTGTCCTCTTTATCTGAATGACTTGGATCCAAACTACATATTTAACTCTCAAAGTCATTTTTTTATCTCTTTGACCCTATTGAGGTGTTTATACTGTAGGTAAAAAGGTAACCTTTTCTCTACTGACTCTATAAACCATTCCAAATCTATCTTTCCAATCTAGCATAAAAGACATCAGCTAGTTACAGTAATATCAAACATCAAGGTCAATTAGAAGCTCATTATGAGAAGAGTGAAACTGATTTGCAACCATAACCTCTTCAGCTGGAACAATTTTCAGTGTTAAAACTGTGTGAGAAGCTTAATCAGAACTCTTTAAAAAAGACATCAGCTGATTGCCTAAAATTTACTAAGAATTTATTCTTTCTCGTGATAACACATGTCAATTTGTTTTTCAAATTAATGAGTCAGGATGGAAAGAATTATAACAGCAATGAGCAGAACTCCATATCTTGAGGAGAGCCATAATTTCAAGCACTAACACCTGGTGCAAACCCTTCCTCTGTATACCTCTTTAGACTATGATCTTCCGCTATAATTTAATTCAAACTTCAAAGTGAAATTTATTATCAGAGTACATACATGTCACCACATACAATCCTGGGATTCTTTTTCTGCAGTCACACTTAGCAAATCTATAAGACAGTAACTGTAAACAGGATCAATGGACAACAAACTGTGCAAGTGCAAATATAATTAAATGACAATAAATAATGAGCATGAAATAATGAGATAAAGAGTCTTAAAATGAGACCATCAGTTGTGGGAACATCAGAAATAGATTGAATGTAGTTATCCCCTTTTCAGTTCAAGAGCCTAATAGTTCAAGGGTAATAACTGATCTTGAACTTGATCGTGCAGGTCATACCTGCTACCTGATGTTAGTAGCGAGAAGAGATTATGGCTTGTGTGGTGACAATCTTTCATGATGGATGCAGCTTCTCTATGGTACTGTTTCATATAGATGTGCTCAATGGTTGGGAGGGTTTTACCCATGATGTACTGGGCTGAATCCATTACCTTTCATAGAATTTTCTGTTCAAAGGCGTTTTTGTTCCCATATGAGGCCATTTTGTAGCTGATCAGCACACTTTCCACCACACTATAGAAGTTGCCAATGTTGTCGATCACATGCCAAATCTCCGCAGGCGCCTGAGGAAGCAGAGGCACTGTCATGCTTTCTTTGCAGTTACATTTATAAGATCAGGACACATCTGAGATAGAGACACCCAGAAATTTAAAGTTACTGACCCTCTCCACCTCTGATCCTCCAATAAATACTGGCTCATGGATTTCTGGTTTCCCTCTTTTGAAATCCGCAATCAGTTCCTTGGTTTTATTGACATTGAGTGAGAGGTTGTTGTTCTTACACCACTCAGCCAAATTTTCAATCTCCCTCCTGTCTGCTGATTCATCAGCACCTTAGATATGGCCCACAGCAGTGGTGTCATTAGCAAACATGTATATGGTGTTGGAGCTGTACTTAATCACACAATCACAGATATAAAGTGGGTAGAGCAGGGACATAAGCACACATCCCTGTGATGCCCTGTGCTGATGGAGATTGTGGAGGAGATATTTTTGCCAATGCGAACTGACTGAGGTCTACCAGTGAGGAAATCCAGGATTCAATTGCACAAGGCAACATGGTGTTAAACGTTGAGCAGTAATCAATAAAGAGTATCCTGATGTATAAAAAAGGATATCTTTGCAGGGGGGGAACTCACTGAAAATTATATTGCAATATAATCTTGGATTTTGTATAACTTGTACATTTTCTTTGAATTATAATAGCTGAATAATATGGAATTGATTAAAATAGTTTCATATCTATACCTTCTAAATAGATGCATACTTTCTTAAAAGTTGCATTTATCCACTGATAATGTATACATAAATATTGATACTGCATGGGCAGGATTTTGCAATTATTAATGAAATAATTAATTACAAAAATACCACAGATAACTTGAAATATTTGAAAAAATCAAAATCAACGTAAGATTTTTGAAATTGGTGTTCCTGTTTGACGTTCAAGATTTAGTTTCATCTAATTTAAGAGATTTGTGTGTGACCACAACAAACACAATGGGGACAGGTACATTTTGTGACTGCGGTGAACTACATACACCTGTCTGGTCACGCCCCCCCACTGACTGCTCCTGTGTCTCCTCCCACTAACCATGGCTCCTCCCACTGACCCCGGTATAAAGGTGATTGGAGCCTGAGCCCCGGCCTCAGTCTCCAGGATGTAGTGGGGTGGTCAATTGCTGCTTGTTCTTCCTTCCAGCAGATAAAAGCCTATATCTCGCCTCACGTCTCGGAGAGTTATTAATGGTGCATCAGTGACCCAGCTGGTGGAGAAACTCAGCAGATCAAGCAGCACCTGTAGGTGGAAAGGAGCTGTCAACATTTTTAGTTGAGGTCTTATATCAGGAGTGAGTGTGAAGTGTGGAGATAGCCAATGAAAAGAGGGGAAGCTTGGATAAATTTGGTTATAAGCACAACAATTTTATTAAGTAACTTACATCCATAGAAGTAATAACAAAGATGGTAGTGACAGTCTGTTGCTGGAAACCTTGGCAGCTCACTCACTGAATGATTTCTGCATGCTCTGTTTTCACTGGCTGCAGGTTCTCCTCCTTGCACTGGCACCCACTCCTGACCCTCCAGTTCTGCGTTTTCTCTTTGATCTTCTATGGTAATGGTCTCCTGGTCTGCCTTACTTATTGCCATTTTAGTAATATATTTTGTTTTACTGCAAGCGCTTTCACGTACTGAACTTCTCTTCTCCTCACTTGTGCTCTTTTACTTGCTGAGATTCAGCACAGACAGGCCGTCCTGGCCCAGCAAGCCATGCCAGACAGCAACCCCCGATTTAACCCTAGCCTAATCACAGCACAAGTTACAATAACCAACTAACCTATCAAAAGGTATGCTGTTGGCCTGTAGGAGGAAACTCATGTGGTCACAAGGAAAACATACAAACTCCTTACAGGCAGCAGTCAGAATTGAACGCAGGACACTGGCACTGTAAAGTTGTGCTAACCACTATGCTACTGCGTTGCCCCTTACAGACAGAGTTGTTCCTTGCCTGCAACCCTCAAAATAATTGTCTTGCATTCTGTTACAAATATAAGCTGTTGGTTTGGGCCAAGACTCTTCATCAGTTCTGCCTCTTATTTACTTGTTTTAGATACTGAACTTCATTAACCCTTCAATGGTTGATTTGATATACTTGTTTTGTTGCAGTTATTTGCCTCCTTCAGTCATTGTACTATCACTGCAGTTAGTGTCCAGCCGTCACAGTCTGTACATTTTAAGCAGAATTCCCAGTCAGTGTTTTTTTCTCTCTCTTAACTGAGCTTCATGCTTTAATTAGCACCTAATTTTTCAGCTGAGCACATTGCAGCTCTTTGTACTGAATTCTACAACTGCAGGGTACCTTGAGTTCTTGTTCTGTATCAGTCATCCGTCTGTGATATTGGCTGAGTGTGTTTGTTGTTTCCCCCTCCCTCTTTTCCTTTATTTTTCTTCTGGGAGTGGAGGGCAGCCCGACCTATACATCTTCCTGGTCTGCACAACTCTTCACAGTCTTTTATCTGACTCCTTTTCTCTGTCTTCTCTTTAACCAGATAATACTTTTTACAGCTTTTCTCCTACCAGATTCATCCTCCTACTTTCAGCCTCTCTGCTGCTTAACCAGTTTCCTCTCTCTTCTTCCCACTTCAAAGACTCAGTAATTTAGTCTAGCTTTCTCCCCCTTCCTTTCCAGTCCTGATGAAGGGTCTCTGCCTGAAATGTCGACTCTTTATTCATTTCTAATGATGCAACCTGAATTTTTCTAGTATTTTGTGTGTTAATCAATAGGTTTTTCTCATCTTCCAGCAGATGCAGCCTGACCTGCTGAGAAATTCCAGAATTTTCTGCTTTTATTTCAGATTTCCAGCATATGCTGTTGTTTTGATTTGGCTATTTTACAGCCTTCCACAGCTAATTTGATTGCATCTCCTTTCATTCTGCCCACTGAGGGCAACATTGTTTTATCCACTATCATCGGCCTTGTCACATCTGTTCCAATGAGGAGAGAGTCCTGCCTCTGGAATGCCACCCTGCTTCCAAAAATACAGCTCCTCATTTGCAATAGTGGATGGAGATCTCAACCACATTTCTTCCACTTCTCGCACGTCTGCTCTCACCTCCCAGAATAGAGCAAAATATAGTTACCCAGGCATTTACCTTCCACCTTACTAGCCTTTGCATTCAATGCAATTTGCTCCAGCTCCAATGTGATCCCACCATAGGTCACATTTTTGCTCCCTTCCATTCTCTTCAATTTGTCAGTGCACACACTTCAGAAGTTCCTGGCCAACTCTTTCATCATCATCGACTGCTTCCCATCCCACCAGACTTTGTAATGAAAGCTGGGGAGATGCAGCAATTGTCCTGTCACTACTTTCCTTCCAACCATCTGGGGTCCCGAAGTATTATTCTAGAAGCAGTGTTGATTCACTTGCACACTTCCAGTCCAAAAGCATTCTTGCTGTTTAGGTAGAAATAACCAATTGAATCAAATACTGGCTTAACAGAAGAGGTCAGGGAATGTTATTAGAAGACAGCCTCTCTGATTGAAGGGCTTTGACTAGTGTTGTGCCACAGCAAAGGGTGCTGGGTCATTTGTTGATTGCATTTCATATTAATGATTTGGATGATAATGTGGTAAACTGGATCAACAAATTTGCAGATGACACCAATATTGAGGATGTAGTGGACAGTGAAGGAGGCTACCAAAACTTGCAGTGTGATCTTTTCCAACTGGGAAAGTGGTCTGAAACCTGGCAGATGGAATTTAATGAAGGCAAGTGTGAAGTGTTTGACTTTGAGAGGAAGAATCAGGGCAAGACTTGCACAGTAAATTGTGGAGTTCAGGTGTGATGTAGAACAGAGACTTAGAAATACAGTTTCACAACCCCTTGAAAGTAGAATCACAGGTAAATAGGGATGTAAAAAGAAATTTTGGCACATTGGCCTTCATAAATCGGGTCAGTCAGTACAGGAGTTGGAATGCTACATGGAAAGTTGTATAAGACATTGGTAAAACCTAACTAAAAGTATCGGGCGTAGTTCTGGTCTACTACCAAAAAGAAAAGATATCAGATGAAACTGTGAAGTCAATTTCTCCTTGTGCACTGATGTTTCCATCTCTAGTTATTCACCTTCACGGTCAACACCCCTTCTGTTTCTACACTGCTTCTCTGACGTCCAAACTTAGACAAGCAGCAGTTTCTTCTAGTTACACAGCTAAGGCCCTCATTTCAACTTCCATCTTACTATCTTGATCTTTTTGTACTCCCAGTCACAGTCTTGATTTAGAAGCAAGCCATTCACACTTGTTGACATTATTGGCTACTTGAAACATCATTACATTATTACTGTCTTTACTGGACAAAAGTGGAATGTCATAAGAATGAGAATTGCAAGACCCAATGTTATGCAACAATATGTGATAGATATTACTGATAAGTTAATAGATTAATGCGTTTTATGGTTACTTGGTGAATTATTAAATCAGAAAAAAACTGAGACTGATAAAAGTTAGGCAGCCTCATAACAAAACTATAGAGCCATTGTCATCTGTAAGCCTTCTAGAAAGAACTTTGGAGTGTGAAAAGCAAATTTAAAAAATTATCTTGGGGAAGGTAAAGGGAATAGCCCATTGACAATTCAGCCAAGGTGAACAGAACACCATGAAAATGATAGAAGTGATACTAAATCTATCACTTGGATAACAGATAGAGCTCAACAAATGTGACATTATCAGCAAAGACCCACAGGAGGATCCCTGGGCTTCGTACACATTGCCTAATTTAACACCATTCATTAAGTATCCAAGGGCACTGTAACTCCCAATGGCTAGGTCCTGAACTTTTGTGGAAAGAAAGAATAAGATAAGGAGAGGACTCAGCATGAAATACAATAGAAGAATAACAGTGTTGGGAGCAAGAGTTGGCACAGCCGAAAGAAGGAGGACATCACTTTCAGGAGAGTAAAGAGGAATCACATCAACTGTTTACAGTGTCAGGCTAACAATTAAGAGCATAGGTTTTTGTAATACCCCAGATAAGGGAAGGTAAAATTAATTTGCTCATCGCTCCGTGCAATCTGTACTGGAGGAGTAACATCGGCTAGAATTGCACACAAACAATATTGTTTCTTTTCAGCATTAAGTGCTGCATGTAGAGAGCTGTGCAATCACAAGTTTGAAAACAAAAGTTTAACCAGGTACCTATAATTGTGACTTCAGATATCAGATGTGAAAATGACTACATCAATCCCTGCTGAATACTTTGCTGGCAGTGTTTTCTTGCTGCACAGTATGTGATGTAAAGGAAGTCTTGAAAAGCATGTTTTAGCCAAGAAATGCAAATACATCTAACTTAAGTTTGCTTCAATAACATAGACAAGCTCCATCCCCCCACCACTTGGTTCACTTCTACCTCCATACTATTGCTATTGCTTCACTGAATTAATGCCACAGCTACCAGAAACTCCTTACCCTCAAGGATCCTCCTGAATGCCCCCTACTCACCCAAACCCTGGCCCCAGATCCTCCAGAAAGCCAGCACCTCTCCCAAGCCATGATGCAGCAACAAGCCCAAGGTTGACTGGCCTCAAGCTCCAATCTGATATCAAGCTGGGATCTCCTAGTTCTCTTGCTTCTGTCTCACCCACATGCTCAAAAGTTTCAAAGGTACATTTTATGTCAGAGAAATGTATACAATATATATCCTGAAATGCTTTTTCTTCACAACCATCCACAAAAACAGAGGAGTGCCCCCAAAGAAGGAATAACAGTTAAATTTTTGAACCCCGAAGTCACCCTCAGCTCCCCTCCCTCCCACGTGTAAGTGGCAGCAAGCAACAAACCCCCTCCCTCACCATCAAAAAAAGCATTGGCACCCGCCACCGAGCACTCAAACGTGCAGCAAGGCAACAGCAAAGACACAAACTTACACTACCCCCAAGATTACTCGTTCACCCGATAATCGACATACCCCTTAATAAGGGAGAAAGACGTGTCTCCATTTCACAGTGAGAGGGGAGACATAACATAAAGCTCGCTGGTTTATGATGTTAGAAGTCCATTGCATTGCTTTTTCCATGCTCTGTGCCCAAAGATCTCAGGTCTCTGGGCACATAGCCATAGTTATTCTGACTCCCACGACACACTGATCTGCTGGGACACCAACCTTCAATCTGCCCATCTCCAGAGCCATGAGATCTCAGTCCTCCGAAGGCAAGCTGAGCTCTTAGGCCATACCGTTGGCATGTTGAATAGCATCCAGTCATGAAACCCCGAGAGCAGGTCCCATTCCCTCAAAGAACGGAAGTCAGTGTGTAACTCCAGGTCAGGGTCTTCAAAAGGCCGCTGCAAGGGAAAAATAGAGGTATTTATGATGGCAGTAGAGCTGTTTCGGAAGATGCAAGCAAAGGAGTCACCGTTAGGCACCATTGTCTCCCCTCAAGCTCCATCTAGTCTCAGATAATATCCTAAACTTTGTCCAACAGCTCTCCATGTTCACTTTTACACACATGGTGTGAAAGAACATGTATAAAGATCCTTCAGCAACATCCAACCTTTAGAATTGTAATTTTAAATAGCTACCTCACAATGAAAATGGTCCTTTGAAGGTCAGCAACTAGCAGTTTAACAGATGCACCTTAGATATTGAAGAATTGAAAGCTGCAATATCTTTGGATCATCCGGATATGGCTGAAGATCATGCTATTGATTTGACAATGATCGTAACAAACTCTTGACTGGGAACAGATGTTGTTTACTTATCATATGAAGAGCAATCAAGTTCACAAACTGCTGGTAGACATTATGAAATGTAATGAGATGCCAGTGCTTAACACAACGTGGCTTGGTAAACATTTTCAAAAGAAGGTATAGTTGTAACCTAGCAAAGCAGTGAAAGTGAAATGATTTCTCTCAACAAATACCAAAAGTGATTGAGAGAAGTAAGTCTGTACCTGAAAGGGCTAAATGAAAAAAACACAGATAGAATTTTAGCCACAAACATTAAATACATAGATGTTGAAAGAAACATTTTCGCTTGAGGAATCAAAACAGGAGGAAGCCAATGGACATTAAGGGCTACTCCACCACTTATCAAGATCACAACTCATCATTTAGCTCAATTCCATTTTCCCTTTTAACTCTTTAATATCTCAGTCTATTGATCTCTATTTTGAATCAACTTTATGACTGAGCCTTAGCTCTTCGGGATGTTCCAGGCTGAGTAGCTTTCCCATCAACCTTCAAGCATCTTTCTATATTGTTCCTGGAAGCCTTCCATTGCCAGTGTCAATACAAGACTATAACAAGAGTTAATCCACAGTGGTGAAGTTCTGAGCTGGGAACACAGGGAGCTCCTTAGCTATGAAAGATGAATGAATCTACAAGAACTTGTAGATTGATGTAAGTTGCTAAATGATATTGAAGACTTAGTGGCAGAATATTGCTTGAAGCTAAGGCACACATTAGTAGTATTTATAATGTATAAAGTAACCGTAATAACAGTTATTTAAAGATAAACTCTTTTATCAGTGCACTTGTGAATTTCTGTAGTCCACTTTTGCAGAAAAATTATGGAATTAGTGAAGGTGATGTGCTTCATTTTTTAAGTTGTCTGAAGGTGTACTGTTATTACCCTAATACTGTACCTATATTATTCAATGTTACAAGAGTTGTGAGATTAATGATGTACAATTAACTCTTGTGGCTGATTTAATTTTCCAGGCATGCACCACAGTTTACTAAAAATAAATTTTTACATTTACATATTCAAATAAAAACATTATTTGTGGATAGCAAACTAATGGACCTAAGAGATAAAATTAAGATGAAAGGCTTAACAAATTGAAAAAGTGTTCACATTATATTTCATTGGGCAACCTCTAATCTTATTATGGTTAATTCAAAAGAATCTAACAGCATATGCTAAATAGCCATTAAATTCATTGCACATCTCACTGAGGACATGATTTCTGTGAAAGTTTCATGAAAAGCCTTCCTCAAAAGATTTTTTGAAGAGTCCTATTCATGATTTGAAAATCAAAAAGCTGAAGAGGCAGCAAATCTGAAATAATAAAACATACAGTGCCTATAAAAAGTATTCACCCCCTTAGAAGTTTTCATGTTTTGTTGTTTTACAAAGTTGAATCACAGTGGATTTAATTTTACTTTTTTGAAACCGATCAACAGAAAAAAACTCTTTTGTGTCAAAGTGAAAACAAATCTCTACAAAGTGATCTAAGTTAAAATACAAATCTGAAACACAAAATAATTGATTGCATAAGTAATCATTCCCTTTAATATGACACACCAAATCATCACTGGTGTAGCCAATTGATTTTAGAAATCACGTAATTGGTTAAATGATCTGTTTTTGGAAAGCTGTGTGCTGTCAAGGTGTTTCAATTGATTATAGTAAAAATACACCAATACAACCTCTGGCGAGTCAGTATCCTGGCAAAAACTACACCATAAAAACAAAAGAATACTCCAAGTAACCCTGTGAAAAGGTAATTGAAAAGCATAATTGGATACAAGAAAATTTCCAAGTCACTGAATATCTCTTAGAGTATAGTTAAGTCAATCATTCAGAAATTAGAAGAATATAGCACAGCTGTAAATCTGCCGTCCTCAAATCCTGAGTGACCATGCAAGAAGGAGACTAGTGAGGTAGTCCACCAAGAGATTTATGACAACTCTGGATGAATTACAAGCTTCAGTGGCTGAGATGGGAGAGACTGCACATACAACAACTGTTCCCCAGGTGCTTCATCAGTTGCAGTTTTATGGGAAAGCAGTAAAGAGGAAGTCACTGTGGAAAAAAGCTCACAGGAAATCTCAGTTAGAGCTTGCCAGAAGGCATGAGAGAGACTCTGAAGTCATCTAAAATAAGGTTCCATGGTCTGATGAAACCAAAGTTAAGCTTGTTGGCCATTAGACTAAACACTGCACATCGTCAAAAACACACCATCCCTACCATGAAGCATGGAGGTGGCTGCATCATGCTGTGTGATGCTTCACTGCAGCAGGCCCTGGAAGACTTGTGAAGGTAGAGGGTAAAATGAATGCCACAAAATACAGGGAAATCCTTGAGGAAAACCTGATGCAGACTGCAAGAGAACTGCAACTTGGAAGAAGATTTGTTTCCCAACAAGACAATGACCCAAGCATAAAGCCAAAACTACATAGGAATGGCTTAAAAACAACAAAGTTAATGTCCTGGATTGGCCAGATCAGAGTCTAGACCTCAATCCAGTTGACAATTTGTGGCTGGACTTGAAAAGGGTTATTGTCTCATGATCACCTTGCAATCTGACAGAGCTTGAGCAGTTAGACATAGAAACATAGAAAACTCACAGCACAATACAGGCCCTTCAGCCCACAAAGCTGTGGTGAACATGTCCTTACCTTAGAAATTACCTCAGGTTACCTATAGCCCTCTATTTTTCTGAGCTCCATGTACCTATCCAGGATCTGCCTCCACCATCATCACCGGTAGCCCATTCTACATACTCACCACTCTCTGTGTAATAAACTTAACCCTGACATCTCCTCTGTACCTACTTCCAAGCTCCTTAAAATTGTGCATTTCTGCCCTGGGAGCAAGCCTCCGACTATCCACATGATCAATGCTTCTCATCATCTTATACACCTCTATCAGGTCACCTCTCTGTCACTCCAAAAAGAAGAACGGGGAAAAATTCCAGTCTCCAGATGTGCAAAGCTGATAGAGACCCATCCACACAGACGCAAGGCTGCAATTGCTGCCGAAGTTGCATCTACTAAATACTGACTTGAAGGGATGAATACTTAGCAATCAATTATTTTGTGTTTTATATTTCTAATAAATTTAGATTACTTTGTAGAGATCTGTTTCCACTTTGGTACAAAAGAGTCTTTTTCTGTTGTTTGGTGTCAATGTTGTAAGACAATAAAACATAAAATTTTCCAAGGGGGTGAATACTTTTTTTGGCACTCTAACTGAAAATGCTGAACATGCAACCAATTTCTTTGACCTGAAATATCCTTTTCCAGAGATGCTGCTTGATTTGTGGAGTATTTCCAGCATTTTGGTTTTACTCTTGTCTCTGACTTGAATTATTTTACAGTTATTTTGGAAATGTAATAGAAGTCTTATTTAAAAAAGCAGAAATAATATGAAGGAGTCTTTTGGCTCATAGAATCCTTGGCAGCTCCCAGAAGACCAATCTTATCAGTCCCATTCTTTTACTCCTCTCCTAGCTCAGGAAATGATTCATGCTGAAATAATTTCCTTGTGAATGTCCTGATTCACTCTATTTTCACCACTCGTAGAGTCAATAAAGTGTAATTGATATTGCAAATACAAAACAAAAGCTAAAGTGCCCTATGTGTAAACTCCTGTATTATTTGGATGTTGGTGTTCCCATTTACTAGTGTAAAGCAGGAACAACCATGTCTAATTTGGATCAACCCAGCAGTAGAATAGATGGATTCTTGACCAAAGTTGTTTAACCAGTTTTCACTGGCAGCTTAACACATTTTCGGTATAAGGAATTCATATTATATGGAATGACTATCTACATAAGACCAAATGACTAGATAACAGCCCCTCCAACCAGACTGGATGCAAATTTTGGGAGTAGGAAATGCCTGCTGCACACTACCATACTGGATGGTCCTCCAATAGAGGCCTGATAGGCAACACTGAATATCCATAATTGAGTTCCAAAGTGTAAAGTTGAGATGGACAATGGCAGGTGATTCTAACTTCAACCATGTAAATTGGGAGAACAAACTAAAATTCATTCCCATGAGTCTTGGTGAAGTCCAAAAATGTTTCATCAGCAGATGTGATGCAACAGTGATGATTATCAAAATGAAGTAAATATTTTTACACATTGTAATTTATCTGCATAATTATGACCATAGTAGTCTGTAGAATGTGAACAATGTTTCTTTCAAACCTGGCTTAAGTATAAACCTAAGGTATATTTTCTAATGGCATATTATCCATGTCAGTGAAGCCATGGATAATCTCACATAAACTTACAGCATGCTATATTTTTAATGAGCAGATTTTATTGCAAACTTCAATTCCCTCCACGCTTGAGGAGGGTCGTTAACAGGCTTTAACATTTCCTATGGCCTTTGTAAAAAAAATTAATAAATATCTATATATTTTTTAATTTTTTAAATTTCTAATATGCATATTGAAACAAACTAAAGAACTATAACTTAATTTATTTGATTGGCTTCAGTATGGTTATTTGATGCCAAATATGCTCACTCTCCTTCATCCATTCATTCACCTTCAGAATGTGGATATCATGTTTTAAGTTCTGATATGGCCGTGATTTAAGTTAGTGTTGTTAGCTTTTAAGCAAAAAGAGAACTGCTGATGAAGGTCATAAAATAAATTAGCTTTATCATTTCCCAATATCTTACTGCTTCCCTAAGGTTCTGGTTGAATGTAAATGGCAAACAATGACTTGGAGATCCATATCTGTAAGATAATGCATCCACTAAAGCGAATTTAACATATGCAATAATGATCTGAAGTACAGACTTACCTTGATGTGATTATATTAATTTCTTTTTAAAACATCAGTTATTTTGATGCAAAGTTACTAACTGAAAATTTATGATTAACAGCTTGGTTATTAATCGTAGGGTCAAGACTATTGTCTCTTTGATATTTGACATTCTGCAATGTGTTTGTGCATCATGTGCATGCATGTATTTGTCTTTTATATCTGTAAAAAAACCTTGATTTTAGAATTGGCTCTGAGATTGAAGTTCAAACTAAATTTATTTTTAAAGTATGTACACTGTATACAACAGACTTACAGACAACCACAAAGCAAAGAAACACAATCAAAACCATTTCAAAAAATCCACACCACAAAGATCGTTAAGCTCCCAATAAGTAGGGATGAAAGGAACAAATTGTGCAAACAATAAGAAGTAAATGAATAGTATTGAACAAGAAACACAGAATCCCTGAGAACGATTCCACAGCAACAGAGCCAGTTCAGCAAGTGAAGCTGGTCCAGGAGCCCAATAGCTGTAGGTGACAGCCATGGAGTCAGTTCAAGTTCAAGGGAAGTGCCACTGGTTGCAGGACACAGACATAGTCAATTCAGCGCTGAGGCAAATAAACCTTTGTGGAGTTGTGACCCAAATACCAGTTCATCCTTTGCCCTTGGCCTTGACACTTTGATCTTTTTAATCTGGTTTGGCCTTAAATCGGTAAAACATTTGTTTGTTTATTGTTCGTAATCTCGGCCAAAAACGTCGATTGTACTTTTTTCCACAGATGCTGCCTGACCTGCTGAGTCCCTCCAGCATTTTGGAATTCCAGCATCTGGAGATTTTCTCTTGCTTGTAATAGGATAAGTACTCTATCCATAGAGTCACCATGAGTCGACAATGACTTGCTGGCATTCAACAACCATTGTCAGAGCCTTCCAAGCTAACATCTCTATCATCAAGGCCCTAATTACACTCTGTTGGACCCACAATCCAGACTGTTTTGCTTGCTCGACAAGTACAGTCAAATCAGAGAACTACCCAGGGATGGGATTATCTGAAAGTGGAAACAATTTATGATTGTTTTCAATACTTTTTGGAGAAAATAATAACATCCACACTCATTTGTGGCATCTCTGGCCTATGACTACTCAAAATGGAGAAGGGACACTTGGAATGACACTGAGATTCTTATGTCACCTAACAAGGGCAGAGCCAATCTTAATAGCTGAAGGAACATGCTGCCTATTGCTCTTCAGATGAACCACCTCTTGCCCTATCTGTGAAACGTTTGCAGGTCCTGTAATGGCATCATCAACGGTTTTGGAGCAAACAGACTATTGTGACATTAAGTAACCTTGACCTCAAAGGACTGAGAGAAGACTATAGGAACAGTTGACAACATAATGTAATTTTAAAAGACATTAAGATGCAACATAGCCAATGAAGTGGCAATTGTTTTATAGTAGCAGGTCCAGGCATCATTAGGTTACAGCAATAGAGTACAACTACTAAGTTTAAATTATTTTGAGCTAATGAAGAGGATGGATCAATTATGTGGAAATAGCCTGATTTTGCATTATTTTAACTTTGTGCACTTTTAGAACTGAAAAAGTTTCACTTAAGTCATATCTAAATATAACATTCATGAAGCTATAAAAGAATTCAAATTTTTCCAGAATGGACAATAACCAAGAGATGATGAAATTCTAATTCAGGGGTGGCTGGAGAGGTTACAGAAAAAGGGTCCCGAAGAATTTTGAACACAAAGTTGAGCATTTGAAATTTTTTGAGGCACTGGGGAGTTAGCAGCTATGTAGGTGTGAATGTGTAGAGATGGTGGGCAAGAGAAGCTTTGTTTAGGAGATATTGGAGGCTCGGAGCCTAGGTCGGACTAAGCAGCAGTCTGAAAGGGGCAGAAGCATGAATTGGAATGATGAAGGTTGATGTTGGAGAGGATGTAAGGTACAGGATAAATTGAAATCCTTGAGCACTACAGCTCATTTGCAGGCCCTTCGACTACCACCCCTCCACATTTTCCTATCCAAGTGTTTCTTAAATGATACCATTGTACCTGCCTCAGACGCTTTATCTGGCAGCTCGTTCCATATATTCACCACACTCTGCTTGCCCTCCGGTCCCTCTTAAATCATTTGCCCTCTCAATCTAAATCTATGCTCACTAGTTTTGGACAAATCTACCATGGGGCAAAGACTATTATCATCCACCCTATTTGTGCCTCTCATAATGATAAATGTTTCTATAACTTAGCCCTTCATTCTTCTACATTCCAACAAATAAAGACTTATTCTGACCAGCTTCTCCCATAACTCAAGCTTCTCGTCCCTGCAACATCCTTGTAATCCTTTCTGCCCTGTTTCCAGTTTAACTACATTGTGTATATAAAATGGTGACTAAAACTGTACACAGTACTCTTAGTGCAGCCTCACCATTGCCTTTCTCAACTGCAACATGATGCTTCAACTCCTACACTTGATGCCCTGATTGATGAGGACAGCATACAAAATGCCTTTTGCACCACTCTGTCTACCTGTGATACTGTTTTCTATGGTATACACTTGTTGTCCTATGTCTCTGTTCCATTGCACTCCCTAGTGCCCTACCATTCATAGTATAAATCTATGCATGTTTTCCTTTCCAAATTGCAACACTTCACACTTATCTGTATTGAAATCCACTTGCTGTGTCTCAGCCCACTTCCCTAACTGATCAAGGTTGCACTATCATCTATGATAATTCTCTTTATTATCAATAACACCTCATAAGTTTGTATCCTCTGCTTTTTTACTGATCAAACCTTGTTCACTTGCATCCAAATTGCTTATATAAATAATAAATAACAAAGTGTCCAAACACCAAACTCTGCATCATACCATTAATCACTGGCCTCCATTTTGAGAAACAACCTTTAACCACCATCCTCTGCTTCCTACTTTGAGCCAAATTTGAATGCACCTAAATAGATCAATCTGGACTCCAGGGGGTTTAACCTCCCAGGCCCGACTACCATATGGGGCCTAATCAAAGTCTTTGCTAAAGTCCAAATAAACAACATCTACCCTCATCTAAAATTTTAGTTACCTCTTCAAGGTGCTCTAAAAGGTTCATCAAGCTTAACTTCTACACAAATTCATGCTGATTCATCCTAATCGGACTCTGTCTATGAAAATACGGGTAGATCCTATTCCTCAGAATTCCCTCCAGAATGTTTCCCGCTGTGCTTTCAAGCTGACTGACCTGTAGTTCTCAGCATGTCCTTGCTACCCTTCTTAAGCAAAAAAAAAGGACAAGATTCTAATCTTCAGGAATCTCACCCATGGCTAACAATGAAGGAAATATCTTCACAAGAGCTTCTGCAATTTTCTCTCTAGCCTTCCACAAACTTTGAGGATGCATATGGTCAGACCCTGGAATTTATCCAGCTTAAACCTGTAAAGATGCAAACCCTTCCTGCTTGGCAGTATGAATGCCCTCTAAAACACCTCCGCTTGTTTCCCTTATCTCTCAAGCAACCATGATTTTCACATCAGGAAATATTTACAAGCAATATTCATTAAGGGTCCCACTGATTTCCTGTGGAACAAGACTCAGGAGGTCCTGCTGATCTCTAAGGGAACTTACTGTCTTCCAAGAGACTCTATTACGCTTCACGTAGCTATACAACATTGAACCATCAACTTCTGCTTCCAACTTGGAGCCAATTTTGAATGCATCTAGATAGATTTCCCTGTTCCCCATGGGACCTAACCTCCCAGACCATATTCTCTATAATCTTACCTGTCAGGTCAATCTCATACCTTCTGTTTGTGCTCCTGATTTCCTTGTCAAGAGTGTTCTTTAAACTTATTATCATCATCAAGATATTTGCTCAGCCCTAATTACCTAAACCTAATTTATGCTTCCTTCTTGTTCTTGACCTCAACATCCCTCATGAGTTAAGATTCCCTAAACTGTCAGGTTTTCCCCTCACCCTAATGGAATGTGCTGCTACTGGTCTCGTTATATCACACTCTTAAAAACCTCCCACTTGCCATTCATTTCTCTTCTTTCAAACAGGCTCACCCAATCAACTTCTCCTAAATCCTGCCAAATTTGCTCAAAATTAGCCCTACTCCAGTTTAAGATATAACCTGAGGACTGGTTATATCCTTTTCCATCACTATTTTAAAACTAATAGAATTATGTTGACTACAGTCAAATACTCCCTACCTCGTTTTGTAAGAGGATGTTTATTATTGCACTTTCCAAGATAACGTCCTGTAATTACTGACTCTGAGAAATTTTCATGGACATAGATCACAAATTCCACCCATCCAGACCCTTAACATTCCATGTAGTCCAGTCAATAGTAGTCAATTTGAAGTCAAACAGTCAACAACATAATAAAGATAGGCAGAAACAAAGTTGGGCACATTCTCAAAATTGTTAGTTCCTCAATGTTAATGTAATATGTGAATGATGAGATAACTCACTAATTAAATCTTGGACAAAGCTTAAAAGACGAATTGAAACTTGGACATTACTGTGTTCTGGAAGGTTTGTTTAATGGGACTGTGTGCAGACCATCCTGGGCACTAGTTGACAGAATTCTTAATAATTTTGTGGTGGTTAGTTGATAAGCATAACATGTTTAGCTTCTGAGACCAGGTTGATTCATGCACACAGAACTGTGAGTATTAAAGTGATCCTAAGTTGGTTGAAATCTCATATGCTCCTTTCAGCAGGATATGTCATCACAAACCATAGACTTTATTTTTGCTTAATTTACATAAGCATTTTGTGCCATAAGATGTCACAATGTGGTAGAATGATCATTTGATGATCATTGTTTTACTGCTGTCCTTGTAAACTCAGCAGCAGCCTTTCATGTAGATGGCTACTGTATCCCTGTGCTGCTCTGGGGGTTTTCTTTTTGTAATTATGTATCATTCCTCCTGGAGAAAAAAAGGTAGACTTTAAGAGTATTTGTACAGTTTGTTTTGACAATATTTGATCTCTGTAAATATCAGAATTTCAACATACATCCAGCCCACTTTTTATTTTCATATCTGATGGTATTTGATTTACTAATCATGAGGTTCTAAACGCAAATTAAGACCTTAAGCCTCATTCAACATAAGTAGTCAGGAGTCCTCTCACTATACTGTAACTACCCAACCTTTAGTTTAGTTGCCAATACCCACTAGTTGAGTAGCAGTTCCCCACTTATTTTCAGTGATATTCATTTAAATCCAAACAACATTCTTAAAACATATTTAAAATAACTTAGCATATATTTCTTATAAAATATTTCTAAAATGCACACCACTTCTAAAAATACAGATAGAATTCCAATAATCAAAAAAGACATACCCTCAAGTTGCAGATGAACCAATTGTCCATCACACTAATCATAGCCAGAGGAATGGAATTTAAATCACCCTGTGTTTCTTTCATGCTTCTAATGTTCCTTACTCCATTCCTAACAAGCCTGAATTGTTCTTTACATCTATTTGGTTTCATTGCCAGTTGGATGACTTCATACAAATGTGAAATTCTTTCAGATACCTTTTAACACAATCAGTTTAAGAGCTTCTTAGTGACATAGATCCCCACGTGGCCATAATTAATGCCGTAAAACTGACTTCTCTGAATACTATACATAGAATTTCCAATTTATTAACACATCAGTTATTGATAGGCTGTGATTATCTTCATCTGGTCCTCAAGCTTCCTTGAACTAAACAACTTAGCTAGCATTTTCTGTTTTAAACAAACATAATTAAATAACCCATTGCCTTATACTGCACCTGTTCAGCAATTAGATAGGTGCTGTGAGCTAGCAGTCTGCTCTAGGCAGTGTTTGTTTGCAGAGCTATTTTTAATCTTCAAGCTGATTACTGTTTGACATTTATATTAGGAACTGGCTCCCACTTATGACCAGAAGCTAAATAATGAATATTAGTTGGAAGTTTAACTTGCAACTGTTTGATCTTCACAAGTGGCAGCTGTGTTTAGAAAGCTAAGTTTAGCAAAAACAAGGGGGCCTCTGGCCCAGGAAGCTAATATCCATCACACTTCAAACAACTCAGAGTACAGTTGGTCCTCCTTATCTGTAGGTTCCACATGTGCGGATTCAACCAACCGCAGATCAGGATAACCCAGAAGTTCTCTCTCCAGAACTCATTGTTTCAGCATGTACAGATTGTTTTTCCTTGTCATTATTCCCTAAACAATACAGTATAACAATGATTTACATAGCATTTACATTGTATTAGGTATTATAAGTAATCTAGAGATGATTTAAAGTATACAGGAGGATGTGCTTGGGTTACCGCGGATCTGGATTGAGAAAAAATGAAAGTTCTGTCTCCAGCAAATGATTGTCTTAGTATATAGCACATATTTTACCTTTCTACGCATATAAAACACTTAAGAAACATACATTTTTCAATAATTAAACCATTGCTTTGCTTAGTAATAATTGAAGTTTTCATCAGGGCAGGGCCTTTCACATGCCCCATTATTCTAACTTTATCCTTTAAAATTGTTCCAATTGTTGACTGACTGTAGCCTAACACTTTTCCAATGACTGATGGCATTTCACCTCTTTCCGATCGCCTTAATATTACCACTTTATTTTCAATCGTGATCATTTTCCATCAACGGAACAGAAACACTGCGGATTCAGCAGCAGCTGTGGGTGGTGGGTCCTGAGCTCTGCCGGGTCCTACACACTGAGACAGGTTAGATAAGGGACTTGAGCATCTGTGTTTTTTGGTATCCACAGGGGTCCCAGAACCAATCCCCCGCGGATAAGAAGGGCCAACCGTATGGTGAAATTCTGTAAGTGTGTAATACACATCCTTTATTTCCATGACAAGGAGGACATGGTCTGTGTTGGAGTATATTGCTGAAGGATCACAGTCATTTATCATCTGGCACAGGTTGATATGGTATGCATAACATGCTGCTGGTCCATAAGATCCTGGGAGTTATAGTGATTGCCCACATCTGGTGTGGAGCACTGATTTGCATAGATAAACCACCGCCACAATTGATTTCAAATTTTACTCTCATAGGTTCAGTGCTTCTCTGTACTTGCATGGTTAAATCCTTAATCCGGTCACTCTCCGGAGAATTTCCACTGTCCCAGTTATCCAAGTGAATCAACTTTAAGCCAAAGATCAAATGGAAAACTGTCCTCACTTTAATTTGACACTGGTTTTATCATAAGCCTTTAAGTAGTCTTGATTTAGGTGATAACAAATTACCATTGTTCCAGGCTGTGGTTTAAGGTTTTACTGAGAAATAGATGCATTAACCAGAAAAAGACTGAGCAAAGAGCATTAAAGACACAACACACTTTATGGCATTATTAAACCTGATTGTATTCGTAAAAACTAAAAATCATTCACAACTATAGCATACATTAATTAGTTATTTTTTTCTATTTTTTTCTGAACTTTGGTTTTCAGACTTTGATTAAATTTGATTTTCAGATTCTAAATAGTTGAAGTGACACTGCTGGCTTTCTACTAACAGATTATGAGAATATGCACAAAACTCTGTTGGAACTCAGAAAGTCAGGCAACATCCATATAGGGGAGAACATAGTTTATAATTTGGGCCAAGACCCTGCTTCAGGACAGGACTGATCCAAAGTCTTGAACTGAAATATCAGCTGTTAACTTCCCGCTATGGATGCTACCTCATTTACTGAGTTCCTCCAGCATCTTCTGTGCATTGTTCAAGATTTCCAGCATCTGTAGACTCTCCTGTGTTTAAAATGTTGTGAAGCACCTTGCAGCAAACAACTCAACTGACTAAATTATATAGCAAACACAAGGAAATCTGCAAATGCTGGAAATTCAAACAACAACACACACAAAATGCTGGTGGAACGCAACAGGTCAGGCAGCATCTATAGGGAGAAGCGCTGTCGATGTTTCAGGCCGAGACCCTTCATCAGGACTAAATTATATAACTTCTTTTGGATGCCAATCAAACTTATTCTCTTATTAATCCACATGTACCCTTTCACTTGCTGCAAATTGCTTCTTCTGTACTTACACAGTAGAAGTAAAAGCATTAACATATGTTTTATTTATAACAAAAGAACCTGAAGATGTTTTCAGTGTGATACTCAAGCTGAAGGATAAACATAATGTACATTATAAGCAGATAAAGCAATTTAAATATTGATTAAATTAATATCTCCACCAGGTAAGCATATTTCTATTGGTGCCCTTCTTCATTAGGTAAAGAGAAGTATCATGGAAATAATACACAATCCCATGAATGTTTTTAGTTCTGTCATTTGGACCCCACAATTTTGACAGTAAACTGGTGGTGATTCTAGTAAAGACAACACCATTTCTTCATGGAATTGTTATAATCTATGGGGGGGTTGAAGGGGGGTCCTTTAAGAGATAATCAATTTTATCTAAGTTTAAAATAACTTGGAGTGGGTGAAGCAAGATGGCACATCACATTAGTGAACCAGAGGAAGGCTGCTCCAGTGAAGGGTCCCCAGTCGTCTTGCACTCTGTGCCACTGGACCATAGCCCCGATCTGCCAAGGACCGTGTGTTGGCTGCCTGCGCGTTGGCCTCCCCACTTTAAACAAAGTCACGTACAGGCATTCTCCATTCAGGGAATCCACTCTGGATTAAAATGCTGTGGTGATCAGCATGTGGCAAAGGGTGAAGGATTCTAAGGTTCGGAAGTCCCTAGTGTTGAGCTGACAAATTGGGCGGTGGATGTTTGATTCTCTTGCTGGGCTCTTGGACTGAGGCAGTAAGGGCCCTTTAGCTGCACCCAAAACTGAGCAGTCCTATTTAGGATCCACTCTGTGCATTCCCTTTGGAGAAGAGGCTGGAAGAAGTGTCCTAAATATAGCCTACCTTGAAACCTCCTGACTGCATTACTGCATGCAGAGGGATCACCATATGTATTTAGAAACAGAGAAACATGATCTTTCGAGCCTGGAATCTGAAAAAAATAGTGTGAGCAGAAAGTAAAATCGCCAGAGAACTGAAGAAATGACAGATTAACCCAGCTGCTCTTCTGAAACCCAGACAGAGGCAACAGAGGGAGGAGCAGGATGGTTACGCCTTCCCAAAAGGGAAGGCAGCTGACAAGCACAGGACCCATGTTGTTGGGTTTGCAATGAAGAGTCAGCTTGAGAGTCAATTCTCTGAATTTCCTCAGGGATCAGTGAACGTGTCATGAAGGTCCATTTGGTGTTTGCCAACGAACAGATAGCAACCATCATGAATGCTTATCTACCAACTCCCGACTCACATGAGTATGAGAAAAAGGCCTTCTACTCTTGCCTATATGTGACACTGTCAAACATCCTCAAGGATGTTTCTCTTAGGGGACTTCAGTGCTAGGGTTGGTTGGGATTTCCATCTTGTGAAGAGTATTACAGAAAAGGAAGGCATTGGCAACATCAACTCAAATGGAGTACTACTTTTCACTGTATGAAAGGCTGCCACCCTTCCCCTCATTGCTCAAGAACCTCCTTAGGGTATCCCAATTACGTATAGAAAGGATAACAGCTTTTTCAACCTCAGCTGGTTCAAGGCCAAGAACAAGGTCAACACCAGCACTATCATGGAGCTTTAGTATACAGATGACAACACAATCACAGCATATTGTAACAAAGAACTCTAATGTATCACAAACACCTTTTCAAAACCATATAGAGCCCTGGGTCTCCTGTTGAACAGGTCCTATAACAGCCACCCCTCAACCAGCCATTTATCCAGCCCACCATATAACTTGACAATATCGCCCTTGATAATGTAGACCACTTTTCCTACCTTGGCAGCGTTCTCTACTCAAAAGCAGACATTGACCCATAGATCAACCATAGCCTTGGTAGTGCTAGTGGAGCCTCTGCAAGATTATGAAAAACAGTCTTTGAAGACCACGGCCTACAGGCCCAAACAAAACTTCTGGTTTATAGAACAGTCATCCTTCCTGCTTTACTCTATAATGCTGAATCATGGGACAGCTACAGCAGACACCTGAAATCCCAGGAACATTACCACCAAAGAACCTTACAAAAGATATTGAGAATCAACTGGAAGAACACTAACACCAGCATACTGGAGGAGGTCAGCATGAATGACATTTCCATCAGTTAGCTTCTGGTGGGCAAAAGAAATACTTTAAAGATAACATCAAAACCACTCTGAAATTCAACATTATATCTAAAAAATGGGAAGACATTGCAGTCTATAGATGCACCTGGAAGAAATCTGTTCAAGAGGAACTACACTACATGAGACTGACTTCAACAATAGCCACCACTTACTCATGTCCATACTACACCATAATATGCAGATCCCAGATCGACCTTTACAGCCACCCGGGGCCAGTAATAGACAACCCCTTAGGTGAAAATCTTAATTGACTCGTATGATTGCACTACTAATCTATGGGAGAGGGGTCAGTTCTTTAACAGATAATTAACATGTAAATTTGACTTTAAAATTACCTCTTTAGCTTATGTATATAAATAAATGATTTCTAGAAAATGACATGCCATCAGAACGGGAAAAGTGACAAGACAATTGTATTTTACGTTAAATAAAAATGAATAATAGAGGAAACAGCATGAATATTTATGATGAAATGAAAAACAAAGCTGTCAAGATAATTATTTTAAAAAGAATAGACAAAAGAATAGGAAAAAGAAACAAAGTGCAAGTGATTTGCTACTTCAAATGAAGGATTGTCTAGTCATGACTTTTCAGAGTTTGTGTACTCAATCAACTTTTGAATTGTTTGATTCTGTGCCTGAACTCAAAGTAGATTCTGACTAGTTTACTAGTTGACTAGTTTACTTCTTAAGAACTATACTGAATATGACTAAGGCACATCTTCACAACTGAATAGTTCAATTTTACAACAGTTCATCTCCAGCAGAGATAAACTGATCTGCATGAGCACCTTTTGGATCTTGTCATTAACTTCAATGCACTTTCATTTTTGGCTCTTCAGAACCCTTGAAGTTTCTGCTTCCCATGTGTATGAAACAGGGGCTTAGGACACAGATGTTTAAAGTTTTTCTTGAAATTTATTCCTTCTGATTAACGTCTCAATAAAATTTTACACTCAGTTGCTTCGGTTCAGCACCAGGAATCAAATCTATTTGAACAAAGGTTAAATAAGTTTTCTCAAGCTTTATCAAATGTTCTGCAAATGTATGGAGTTGGTCTGTACTTTTTCAAGAAGTTGGCTAAATGATGTTGCCTGCCAAGATTTAAACTTCATGAAACACTGTCTTCTTGAACATAGAACAGCACAACACAGGAGTGAGACCTGCAGCCCACAAAGTTGTATTGAAATAATAGTAATACAACTAAACAGTCTAAACCCTCCTACCTAATCAGTCATATCCAGCTAATCTCTGCATACTTATGTGTCTATCTAAGCATCTCTTAAACACCTCTGTCATATTGCCTTCACTACCTCATCTGGCAGTGCATTCCAGGCACCAACTGCTCAGTAGAAATACTTGCTCCACACATCTACTTTGAACTTGACCCCTGTTCTCTTAAATGCATGCCCTCTAGCATAAGGGCGTTTCAAATTAGACTAAAGAAATTTCAGATGCCTTCTCTAGCTATTCCTCCCATAATCTTATAAACCTCTATCAGCCTCTGCTACTCCAGTGAAACCAACCCAATTTCATCAACCTCTTCCTAGACACTTGGGTGCTGCCTAACTGCTCTGACCAGATCAGATCAGTCCGAAGCTGGATGATATGAAGGAACAGGAGTATGGTTCATACAGTTCTGTCTCACAAAGTTGAGATACAGTAGATCTCGGGTATGAACTGTTAGTAGACCACACTTTTTGTACACATTAAGCTCATTACAGTACACTCAAGAACAGTACACAAATTCACATATTTCACTTCAGTTAACTGTGTGATGTTTGATCATTTTGTTTCATGACAGGTATATGCACCGTCTACAAAGATCTAACAGCCCATGATGAGTAGTGTAAAGGAATACGTTGCAAGTCATCCACCCAGTTTTGGCAAACATCTCATTTGCTTGCCAACAATTTAAGGTTGATGTCCCAACCAAACTAGTGAAAGAAATCTTCCTGCCCTTCCTTTCAAGCTGTCTATCTGTGTTCAAAACTTTTTCTTGGTAAGTTATAGGCATCAACATCCAGATATTGCATTTGATGCTGCCCTGCTCACATGATTGTAGAATAGCTTTATTCATGCCAGGACAATTATACCAGTGACAAAAAAGAATAATGAGGGCTGCCTTAACGATTACTGCCTGGTAGCCTCACATCAACAGTGATAAAATGCTTTTGGTTGGTTATGACTAGACTAAACTCTTACCTCAGCAAGGGACCTACCCATTACAATTTGCCTATCGTCACAATAGGTCAAAGGCAGGTGCAACCTCCATGGCTCTTCACACTGCTTTAGACCACCCTGGACAACACAAACACCTATGTCAGGATGCTGTTCATCAACTATAGCTCAGCACTCATTTCCACAATCCTGATTGAGAAGTTGTAGAACCTGAGACTCTGTACGTCCCTCTGTAATTGGATCCTTGACTTCCTAATAGACAATAGACAATAGGTGCAGAAGTAGACCATTCGGCCCCTCGAGTCTGCACCACCATTCTGAGATCATGGCTGATCATTCACTATCAATACCCAGTCCCTGCCTTGTCCCCTTCCTAACTGGAAGACCACAGTCTGTGCGGATTGGTGATAACATATCTTCTTTGCTGACATTCAAAATGGGTGCATCTCAGGGCTGTGTGATTAGCCCACTGCTCTACTCTCTGTATACACATGACTGTATAACTAGGCATAGCTCAATTACCATCTACAAATTTGCTGACGATACAACCAGTGTTGGTAAAATCTCAGGTGGTGATGAGAGGGTGTACAGGAGTGAGATATGCCAACTAGTGGAGTGGTGCCATAGCAACAACCTGGCACTCAGTGACAGTAAGATGAAAGAGCTGATTATGGACTTCAGGAAGGGTAAGATGAAGGAACATACAAATCCTCATAGAGGGATTGGAAGTGAAAAGAATGAGCAGCTTCAAGTTCCTGGTGTCAAGTTCTCTGCGGATCTAACCTGGTCCCAACATATAACGTATAACATATATATATAACAATTACAGCACGGAAACAGGCCATCTTGGCCTTTCTAATCCATGCCAAACACTTACTCTCACTTAGTCCCACCTTCCTGCACTCAGTCCATAACCCTCTATTCCTTTCCTGTCCATATACCTATCCAATTTTTTAAAATGACAAAATCGAACCTGTCTCTACCACTTCTAATGGAAGCTTGTTCCATACAGCTACCACTCTCTGAGTAAAGCAATTCCCCCTCGTGTTACCCCTAAACTTTTGCCCCTTAACTCTCAACTCATGTCCTCTTGTTTGAATCTCACCTACTCTCAATGGAAAAAGCCTATCCACTTCAACTCTATCCCCCTCAGAATTATAAATACCTCTATCAAGTCCCCCCTCAACCTTCTATGCTCCAAAGAATAAAGACCTAACTTGTTCAACCTTTCTCTGTAACTTAGGAGCTGAAACCCAGGTAACATTCTAGTAAATCTCCTCTGTACTCTCTCTATTTTGTTGACATCTTTCCTATAATTCAGTGACCAGAACTGTACACAATACTCCAAATTTGGCCTCATCAATGTGTTGTACATTTTTAATGTTACCTCCCAACTCCTATACTCAATGCTCTAATTTATAAAGGCCAGCATACCAAAAGCTTTCTTTACCACCCTATCCACATGAGATTCCACCTTTAGGGAACTATGCACCATTATTCCTAGATCACTCTGTTCTACTGCATTCTATAATGCCCTACCATTTACCATGTATGTCCTATTTTGATTAGTCCTGCCAAAATGTAGCACCTCACATATATCAGTATTAAACTCCGTCTGCCATCTTTCAGCCCACTCTTCTAACTGGCTAAAATCTCTCTGCAAGCTTTGAAAACCTACTTCATCATCCACAACGCCACCTATCTTAGTATTATCTGCATACTTACTAATCCAATTTACCACCCCATCTTCCAGATCATTAATGTATATGACAAACAACATTGGACCCAGTACAGATCCCTGAGGCACACCACAAGTCACCGGCCTCCAACCTGATAAACAGTTATCCACCACTACTCTCTGGCATCTCCCATCCAGCCACTGTTGAATCCATTTTACTACTTCAATATTAATACCTAATGATTGAACCTTCCTAACTAACCTTCCGTGTGGAACCTTGTCAAAGGCCTTACTGAAGTGCATATAGACAACATCCATTGCTTTACCTTTGTCAACTTTCTTAGTAACCTCTTCAAAAAATTCAATAAGATTTGTCAGACTTGACCTTCCACGCACAAATCCATGTTGACTGTTCCTAATCAGACCCTGTCTATCCAGATAATTATATGTACCATCTCTAAGGATACCTTCCATTAATTTACCCACCACTGACATCAACCTTACAGGCCGATAATTGCTAGGTTTACTCTTAGAACCCTTTTTAAACAATGGAACCACATGAGCAATACTCCAATCCTCCGGCACCATCCCGGTCTCTAATGACAATTGAAGTATTTCTGTCAGAGCCCCTGCTATTTCTACGCTAACTTACCTCAAGATCATAGGGAATATCCTGTCAGGATCCGGAGATTTATCCACTTTCATATTCTTTAAAAGTGCCAGTACTTCCTCATCTTTAATCATCACAGTTTCCACAACTACCCTACGTGTTTCCCTGACCTTACACAATTCAATATCCTTCTCCTTAGTGAATACCGAATAAAAGAAGTTGTTCAAAATCTCCACCATCTCTTTTGGCTCTGCACATAGCTGTCCACTCTAATTCTCTAAGGGACCAATTTTATCCCTCACTATCCTTTTGCTATTAATATAACTGTAGAAACCCTATGGATTTATTTTCACCTTACTTGCCAAAGTAACCTCATATCTTCTTTTAGCTTTTCTAATTTATTTCTTAAGATTCTTTTAATATTCTTTATATTCCTTGAGCACCTCATTTACTCCATGCTGCCTGTATTTATTGTAGATATCTCTCTCTTTTTCCGAACCAAGTTTCCAATATCCCTTGAAAACCATGGCTTTCTCCAACTTTTAACCTTTCCTTTCAATCTAACAGGAACATAAAGATTCTGTACCCTCAAAATTTCAACTTTAAATGACCTCCATTTCTCTATTACATCCTTCCCATAAAAGAAGTTGTTCCAATCCACTCCTTCTAAGTCCTATTGCATCTTCTCAAAATTAGCCTTTCTCCAATCAAAAATCGCAACCCTGGGTCCAGTTCTATCCTTCTCCATAATTATATTGAAACTAATGGCATTGTGATCACTGGACCCGAAGTGCTCCCCAACACATACCTCTGTCACCTGACCAATCACATTCCCTAACAGGAGATCCAACACTGCCCTTTCTCTAGTTGGTACCTCTATGTATTGCTGCAAAAAACTATCCTGCACACATTTTACAAACTCCAAACCATCCAGCCCTTTTGCAAAATGGGCTTCCCAGTCTATGTGTGGAAAATTAAAATTTCCCACAATCACAACCTTGTGCTTTCTACAAATATCTGCTATCTTCCTACAAATTTGCTCCTCCAATTCTCACTCCCCATTAGATGGTCTATAATACACCCCTATAAGTGTTACTACACCTTTGTCATTCCTCAATTCCACCCAAATTATCTCCTTAGATGATCCCTCTAATCTATCCTGCCGAAGCCCTGCTGTAATATTTTTTCTGACAGGCAATGCAACACCTCCCCTCTCGCCCTTCAGTTTCTATCACTCTTGGGGCAACATATTGATATAGTCATAAAGAAGGCAAGACTATACTATATTAGGAGTTTGAGGCGATTTGGCTTGTCAACAAATACACTCAAAAACTTCTACAGATGTACAGTGGAGAGCATTCTGACAGGCTTCATCACTGCCTGGTATGGAGGGGCTACTGCACAGGACCGAAGGAAGCTGCAGAAAGTTGTAAATCTAGTCAGCTCCATCTTACGCACTAGCCTACAAAGTTCCTAGGACATCTTTAGGGAGCGACGTGTCAGAAAGGCAGCGTCCATTATTAAAGACGTCCAGCACTCAGGGCATGCCCTTTTCTCACTGTTACCATCAGGTAGGAGGTACAGAAGCCTGAAGGCACACACTCAGTGATTCAGGAACAGCTTCTTCCCCTCTGCCATCTGATTCCTGAATGGACATTGAAGTTTTGGACACGACCTCACTTTTTTAATATACGTTAATACTGTTTTTGCATATTTTTAATAATCTATTCAATATATGTAATTGATTTACTTGTTTATTTATTATGTTTTATTTTATTTATTTTTTCTCTTTCTGCTAGATTATGTATTGCATTGAACTGCTGCTGCTAAGTTAACAAATTTCACGTCACATGCTGATGATAATAACGTGCTGCTGACTCTGACAATAGTGAAATTCTGTTCATCGTTTAAATGTCCTCAGACCTTCTGCAACATTAAGTATTCCTGAGTCTTGTCTGTATTTTCAGATGCCTCTGCTGGCGGATAAAAAAATACTTTATGAATTGCATTTACTTTGTACATTATATGGGGTGATTGATAAGTTCATGGCCTAAGGTAGAAGGAGTCAATTTTAGAAACCTAGCACATTTATTTTTCAACATAGTCCCCATCTACATGTACACACTTAGTCCAGCGGTCATGGAACATACGGATCTCTTCTTTGTAGAAGTGGTCCACAGCAGGGGTGATTGCTAAGTTTGTGCCCTAAGGTAGAAATGAGATGAGTTATACAGCTCTCATTACATGCATGTGCAGTTCCACTCTTTGAGTGAAAATGCAGAAAGTTTGAAGTTAAGCAGTCATCTCTTTCTACCTTAGGCCACAAACTTATCAATCACCCCTTGTACTTTTGAATATCTGACATTACCATGCAGCAGCTGCAATGAAGTATCTGAGGAGCAGTTCATTTTAGAACTCCTTGTATAGTTGTTCATTCTGTTAAGAATTCTCATCTTTGGATCCTGAAAGCCACCACAGTATATATTTCTGATTTGGAACATGATATTGCTCATAGTAGCCTATGATTTGTTTCTAGTATAAAGGTGGGCTTCCTCTTTACACTTTTTGTTGATGTAATTCTTTTATCTGTGCACATTGCAGTCAATAGGTAACCTAATTACACCAACCATAATCCATTTCTAGTCTGGGTGCCTAGGAAAATCTTGGGCAACAAATTGAATCTACAGAGTTAGCGTGTATAAGAATTGAACATTTGATGCGTAGTTGGTTAGTCAAATAATACTGATTTTTTCTTGCTAAAATGTAATTATGTATGTTCATGGGAAATAAATGTTATAGTTTTGAAAAGCTTTGATCCTACTTACTCTCAATGCAAGTCTTGTGAAGTGAAGGTGGATATTGCTTGTTCACTGTGAGTTCATTGTTTTGACTTTGTTGCTTCCAGAACACTACATCATGTCGTTGACGTAATCCACTCACTCGAGTCAATGTTCACAAACAACTATGATATGAAAGTCTCGCCAGCTGATTCCAAATTTTTCATGCAGTAATAGTCTGGGCCTGCAAAAGACTAGCCTGATGGGAATGTGCAAGTTGTACCGATATATGTCTGTGTACAACTTCGAAATTTTCATCTTACTATTCCAATAGTGAGTCAAGATGTAACGTTAAAGCATCGGTGATTAAAATATTCTTTAATTCCAGCTTGAGTGCAGTCCTTCCCCATTGTTTTCATAGATTTTCTACAATAACTGAGTTATATTAGCTGTCGTATATATTTCATTTGCCATAGGATCTGAAGAATTTCACCATGGCGGGTTGTCAGTGTAATGGTCATTTCCACCTTTGAATAGTGTCTTGACTTATTATCTGTTTCAGTATCAATTTACACATTAATGCTGGAAATAAATGAGATTTCCCATGAAACATTAATTTTGTCCTGCAAATTTACCCAAAACTTCTCAAGCATGAGACAATAAAATCCTTCAAAACTTGTGAAGAAAACTCACATCTTTACCATCAAATTTTGAAAACTTCACATTTTGCATGAGTAAATACAGTATATAGATGCATACTTCTTAATAAAGTATGAATGTGTTCTTCTGCTGCTGAAGCCCATCCACCTCAATGCTCAATGTGTTGTGCATTCAGAAATTCTGCACACCACTATTGTCACACGTGTTTATTTGCTTTACTGTCGTCTTCCTGCCAGCTTTAACATGTCTGACCACTCTCCTCTGACCTCTCTGTAATCAAGGCATTTTCATGCACGCTCACTGGATGTTTCTTTGTTTTTTACACCATTTTCTGTAAACTCTAGAGACAGTTGTGCATGAAAATCCCATTAGATCAGTTTCTGAGACACTCAACCCGCCCCATCTGACACCAACAATCATTTCATGGTCAATGTCACTTCGTTCACATTTCCTCCTCATTCTGATGTTTGGTCTGAACAGCAATTAAACTCCTTGACCATTTCAGCTAACTTTTTGCATTGAGTTACTGCTGCATGCTTGGCTGATAAAATAATTAATATTTGCATTAGTGAGTAGTTATGTGTGTGTCTGATATATATATGTGTATGTATGCATATATATAGTATATGTGTGTATATATATATATCATGTGCATGTGTGTATGCATATCTGGAAAGAAAATATTTTAAAACAGACATAAGCTATTTACGTGTTGAGACTTTAAGCTGACAGACTAAATAATCTCTGCTAACCAGGTACTTAAGCATGAAAAGTGGGGTAGTGTTGCCAGCAGAATATTAAGTAATTCTTGAAAAAAAGAGTCAACTTGTGAGTTAATGAACAGCTTAGATTACAAGCTGTGCAGTGAGTCTCTCTTTAATGTTGCAGGAAGTATCTGACTCTCCACTGCACTTGTTCGAATGTGCAAGTGTATTATTTGCAAGGACATCAAATCACAAGTAGCACACCCATATCACTTCCCGTGCCCCATTGCTTCTCTACCGAAACATATCATATGTTCACAGGACCTGAACTGAATTTAGTGAAATTCTCTGTACTTGTACAACAATCCCTCTAGAATTCACATGACAGGCTGAAATGAATTTTAAGAGAATTTCTGGTCTGATGTGCCCGGGTTACTTTTCTATTTAGTACTATTCTTAGTGCTAGGCAGAGCAATGATAGATATTATGGTTTTAGATGGCATAAGAATTTAATCTTGTTCCAAGCTGCTGTGTACGTGTTCACATCTTCTACCAGGGTGATCATATTTGCCTCTATTTGTTAACTTCTTTTCACTTTCCAGGTCAGCGTATTTTTATTATAAAATTATATAACAAAAATTCAAATATATATTGTACATAACATTCAAGTTAACATTTCTATCACAAGTCAAGTTATTCTAATTGTTTAATGTATGCAGGACATCAGTTTATCATTTGTGTACAACCCATGAATGAACAGTTCATAGGGAATAACTTTACAGGTTCACAGGTTCCAGCAAATAATTTTATGCAATGTTGATAGGGCTTTCAACTCTGGCCTTTCCTTGTAATGTCTTCACTATATCAAAACCTAGTATCAATATGTTAGATGTGCTCATTTTAGCTGTTGGACATAGGCATCATTCAGAAGATCAAAGAATGTTGACCAGAATGTTGGCCTGGAGGGCTACTTCTGCCATTTTCAGATTATCCAGCTGCAGGTTATACTTATCTTAGTCCGGTAACCTGGGAACAGCCTGTATAGCCACCTGTCCTATGTCAAGCAACTGTCCGAAACAAACCTCAAATGATGTTTCTTTATCTCTTTCCACAACTTCTCGCTAACATTCCAGAAGAATCTCATGAATCATGTTCACCTGCAGTCACTTAGGGTGTGGCGAGTACTTTACCAGTGTCTATCGGGGGGTGGGGTGGGGGTCCTAGTCACCACCAGCAAGCAGGACCTTGGTCTGTGGAAATTTCTGCTGATGAGGCTTTCTGCAGTATGACTGGGAACCATTTGACAGATCTAATATTCCCTTTTCCTGGAGGGCTCAGTTGACATGTTGTGTCGACCAGACAGATTTGTGATCAAAATTATTCTTCTGGATAAAATGTTCTCCAAGCGGCAGATGCTGCAGCATATTCCTACCAAAGGGAACCATTCAAGACAATATGACTACATTCTTCCTTTCAGGCACTCCAGGGGAGCCATGCAGAAACAATAAGAATTTGTATCCCTCTGTATTTGCACAGTTTCAGGCAGCTGTGCACAAAGGAGGTCATCAGGATAAGAATCATGAAGGCTATACTATTATGCCTTTTTGCTAGAGGCTTGTATATTGAGATGCTGTAAATTTGATAGATTTTTGAGTTTCAGGTAAACAGAAATGTCTTTGGCGTGGTGTTGCCGAAGTAACAGCACCAGGAACACCTCACTTCCGATGACCACGTTCATTCCTATGACAGAGAAGAAATACTGCATTGGGAAAACTGTTTTTTCCTTAAGCATTCTATCACACCATGTTCCCCAAATCTTTAGATAATTGTACCAGATGGTGAAGTGAACAAAGGATTTGATAGGTCAGCTATCAAAGAGCTTGAATTTCAGAGTGGTATATGTTGAAATATATGTCCTTTGAAAATAATTTTACTTTGAACATTGATCTTGCTTTTACCAAATATCATGCTTGCCCCAAAGGCCAGTCTGATCTAGTCACAGATGCACATCCATCTGTAAACTGACAATAAGTCTAGGCAGAAGATAGTCACATCAATCATGTTCAGGGAGAGTTTGATCTGAATGTTTCTGCTGCCTGGGATCGTCGCCTCTCTTTACCCACCTCCTTCTAGGTTGAGTCAGTGAAGGGTTCAACACAAAATCACCAGTCAATTTTAAATCCAATATTGATAGGTTTTGTTAATTATGTCTTTTAAAGAATATGGAACAGGTTCAAGGAACTGATCTGTGATGTCAGAAATGACTTTGTCAGTACCATTTTCACCTTTGTTTCATGGTAATGTAACTTCAAAACTCTCCCCAGAGAAATTACCACAAAAATGTTGATTCCCATTGCCACAATATTGAGGGAATGTTACACTGTTGAAGGTGCCATGTTTCAAACGGGACATTAAAACTTTAGACCAATAATCTGTCTGTTCTCTGGAGTGAAAGTAGAAGATTCCAATGGTAGGATTTCAGGATTTGGGATTTCAAGTATTTCAAGTTTCCTGACCCCCCATCATCTTATTTTTACTATGAATATCGAATCCCTAATTGGCTCCATCCCCTACCAGGAAGGCTCAAAGTGTTCCGTTTCTTTCTGGAAACCAGACCCAACCAGTTCCCCTGCACCAGCACTCTCCTCCGCCTAGTGGAACTTGTCCTCACTCTAAATAATTTCTCCTTTGGCTCCTCCCACTTCCTTCAAACAAAAGGGGTAGCCATGGACATCCGCATGGGTCCCAGCTATGCCTGCCATTTTGTCAGCTATGTGGAACAGTCTATGTTCCAAGCCTACACTGGTGATCGCACCACACTTTTCCTATGTTACATTAACGACTGCATTGGTGCTGCTTTCTGCACCCATGCTGAACTCATTGATTTCATCCGCTTTGCCTCCAACTTCAACCCTGCCCTCAAATTCACCTGGTCCATTTCTGACATTTCCCTTCCCTTACTCAATCTCACTGTCACTATCTCCAGAGACAGCTTGTCTGCCGATGTCTATAATAAACTAACGGACTCTAACAGCTGGACTGTACATGGTCCAACCCTGTTACTTGTAAAAACACAATCCTCTTCTCTCAATCCCCTCCATCTTCGCTGCATCTGCTCCCAGGATGAAACTTTTCATTTTAGAACAAAGGAGGTGTCCTCCTTTACCAAAGAAAGGGGATTTCCTTCCTCCATCATCAATGCTGCCCTAAACCAAATTTCTTCCATTTCACCCACATCTGCTCTTAGCTCATCCTCCCACCACCCTACCAGGGATAGGGTTCCTCTTTTCCTCACCAGCCTCCGCATCCAACGCATAATTCTCTGAAACTTCCATCCCACCACCAAACACAACTTTCCCTCTCCCCCACCACTTTCTGCTTTCTGCAGGGATCACTCCCTATGTGACTCCTTTGTCCATTCATTCCTCTCCACTGACCTCCCTCCTGGCATTTATCCTTGCAAGCAGAACTAGTGCTACACCTGCTTCTACACCTCCTCTGTCACTACCATTCAGGACTCCAAACAGACCTTCTAGGTGAGGCAACACTTCACCTGTCAGTCTATTGGGTTCATATACAAACTGTATGTGTTCGGTGCTCCTGTACCGCCCCTTGTGAGACCTGATGTAGATTGGAAGACTACTTCGCCGAGTATCTACGCTCTGTCCACCAGAACAAGCAGGATCTCCCATTTGCCACCCATTTTAATTCCACTTCCCATTCCCAGTCCAATATATCCATCCATGGCCTCCTCCATTGTTGTGATAAGGCCACACTTAGGTTGGAGGAACAACTCCTTATATTCTGTTGGGTAGCTTTCAACCTGATGGCCTGAACCTCGATTTCTCAAACATCCAGTAATGCCTCCTCCCCCTTCACCATTTTCTATCCCATTTTCCCGCTCTCATTTTATCTCCTTGCCCACTTATCAGCTCCCTGTGGTGCTTCTTCTCCACCCCCACTTTTTTCTTTCTTCGATGGTCTTCTGTTTCTTTCAACAATCAACTTCCTAGCTCTTTGCTTCACCCACTCCTCCAAGTTTTACCTATTGCCTGGTGTTTCTCTCTCCCCTCCCCCAACTTTCAAATCTACTCCTCAGCATTTTTTTTCCAGTCCTGCCGAAGGGTTTCAGCCCGAAACGCCAAATGTGCTTTTTTCCATTGATGCTGCCAGGCGTGATGAGTTCCTCCAGCATTTTGTGTGTATTGCTCAGATTTCCAGCATCTGCAGATTTACTCTAGTCAGTGATCCAATGAAAGGATTTTGATTCTGAGCAAGATTTAACTGCAGTACCCTTGTCACATTATCCCCCACTGAACATTACTGAAATAGTACATCCGATTTAATATCACCTTGCTGTTGGTGGGACCTGCTGTGCTTGAATTGGCTGCTGGGTTTCCTGCAGGTATTATCAATTACCAATGTACTTCATTGACTGTAGAGTATATTGGATTCAAATGTGACCAGGAAAGGTGTCTATTTATTTTGCAATCCTCTCAGAGACCAATTACTATAACATATATCCATAAAGTGCAGAGAAACAGTAAAAATATATGCACTTTTCTTCTCTTTGAAGCCACCAATAATGGCTATGGCAAGTAGTTGCTCAGGTCAGCTGTCCAGAAGCCAAATAAATATATAAATCATGTCCTTAAATCTTTTGGCAAGTAGGATGGCTATTTCATTAATTAGACCATAAGATATAACTAGATACATAGGGGGAGGGAATCCAGAGTGTAGAAACAGATGTATGGGAGAAGGAAGGAAAAGAAGGTAGTAAAGTTGTTTGCACAGCTAGACATAAACAGAGAGGAAGAGATGGAAAATTTCTTAAATACATTTATGTTAATGCTAGGAGCATTGTAAGAAAGGTGGATGAGTGTAGAGCATAGATTGATGCCTGGAAATATGATGTTGTAGCTATTAGCGAGACATGGTTGCAGGAGGCATGTGATCGGCAACTAAATACTCCTGGATTTTGTTGCTTCAGGTGTGATAGAATTATAGGGACAAGCAAGGGAGGTGTTGCATAGCTTGTCAGCAAAAATATTACAGCGGTGTTCTGGCAGGATAGATTAGAGGGCTTGTGCAGGGAAACTATTTGGGTGGAATTGAGGAATGGGAAAGGTGTAGCAACACTTATAGGGGTGTATTATAGACCACCTAATGGGGAGCGAGAATTGGAGGAGCAAATTTGTAAGGAGATAGCAAATATTTGTAGCAAGCACAAGGTTGCGATTGTGGGAGATTTTAATTTTCCACACATAGACTTGGAAGCCCATTCTATAAAAGAGCTAGATGGTTTGGAGTTTGTAAATTGTGTGCAGGACAGTTTTTTGCAACCATACATAGATGTACCAAGTAGAGAAGGGGCAGTTTTGGATCTCTTGTTAGGGAATCAGATAGGTCAGGTGACAGAGTTATGTGTTGGGGAGTTTTTCAGATCCAGTGATCAAAATACCATTAGTTTCAATATAATCATGGAGAAGATTAGGACTGGACCCAGGGTAGAGATTTTTGATTGGAGAAAGGCTAACTTTGAGGAGATGTGAAAGGACTTAGAAGGAGTGGATTGGGACAACTTCTTTTATGGGAAGGGTGTAATAGAGAAATGGAGGTCATTTAAAGGTGGAATTTTGAGGGAACAGAATCTTTATGTTCCTGTTAGATTGAAAGGAAAGGTTAAAAGTTGGAGAGAGCCATGGTTTTCAAGGGATATTGGAAACTTGGTTCAGAAAAAGAGAGAGATCTACAACAAATACAGACAGCATGGAGTACATGAGGTGCTCAAGGAATATAAGGAATGTAAAAAGAATCTTAAGAAAGAAATTAGAAAAGCTAAAAGAAGATACAAAGTTGCTTTGGGAAGTAAGGTGAAAATAAATCCAAAGGGCTTCTACAGTTATATTAATAGCAAAAGGATAGTGAGGGATAAAATCAGAGTGGACAGCTATGTGTGAAGCCAAAAGAGATGGGGGAGATTTTAAACAATTTCTTTTCTTCAGTATTCACTAAGGAGAAGGATATTGAATTGTGTAAGGTAAGGGGAACAAGCAGAGAAGTTATGGAAACTATGATGACTATAAAAGAGGAAGTACTGGCGCTTTTAAGGAATATAAAAGTAGATAAATCTCCGGGTCCTGACAGGATATTCCCTAGGACATTGAGGGAAGTTGGTGTAGAAATAGCAGTGGCTCTGACAGAAATATTTCAAATGTCATTAGAAACGGGGTTGGTGCCAGAGGATTGGCGTATTGCTTGTGTTGTTCCATTGTTTAAAAAGGGTTCTAAGAGTAAACCTAGCAATTATAGGCCTGTAAGTTTGACATCAATGGTGGGTAAATTAACGGAAAATATTCTTAGAGATGGTATATATAATTATCTGGATAGATAGGGTCTGATTAAGAACAGTCAACTTGGATTTGTGTGTGTAAGGTCATGTTTGACAAATTTTATTGAATTTTTTGAAGAGGTTACTAGGAAAGTTGATGAGGGTAAAGTAGTGGATGTTGTCTATATGCACTTCAGTAAGGCCTTTGACAAGGTTCCACACAGAAGATTAGTTAGGAAGGTTCAATCGTTAGGTATTAATATTGAAGTAGTAAAATGGATTCAACAGTGGCTGGATGGGAGTTGCCAGAGAGTAGTGGTGGATAACTGTTTGTCAGGTTGGAGGCCAGTGACTAGTTGTGTGCCTCAGGGACCTGTACTGGGTCCAATGTTGTTTGTCATATACATTAATGATCTGGAAGATGAGGTGGTAAATTGGATTAGTAAGTATGCAGATGAATCTAAGATAGGTGGTGTTGTGGATAATGAAGTAGGTTTTTAAAGCTTCCAGAGAGATTTAGGCCAGTTAGAAGATAGCAGATGGAGATTAATGCTGTTAAGTGTGAGTTGCTACATTTTGGTAGGAATAATCAAAAAAGGCACACATGGTAAATGGTAGGGCATTATAGAATGCAGTAGAACAGAGTGATCTAGGAATAATGATGCATAGTTCCCTAAAGGTGGAATCTCATGTAGATAGGGTGGTGAAGAAAGCTTTTGGTATGCTAGCCTTTATAAATCAGATCATTGAGTATAGGAGTTGGGATGTAATGTTTTTTTTTACTACAACAAAGTACTTTATTAATACCACTTTTTCTGGTAAACAATCGCCGCAAAAATGGAGAGGCAGGCAGAGTTCAGGCAGAAGTGAAGATGTAATGTTAAAATTGTACAAGGCATTGGTGAGGCCAAATTTGGAGTATTGTGTATAGTTCTGGTCACCGAATTATAGGAAAGATGTCAATAATTTAGAGAAAGTACAGAGAAGATTCACTAGAGTGTTACCTGGGTTTCAGCACCTAAGTTACAGAGAAATTTTGAACAAGTTAGGTCTTTATTCTTTGGAGCATAGAAGATTGAGGGGGGGACTTGATGGAGGTATTTAAAATTATGAGGGGGATAGATAGAGTTGACGTGGATAGGCTTTTTCCATTGAGAGTAGAGAAGATTCAAACAAGAGGACATGAGTTGAGAGTTAAGGGGAAAAAATTTAGGGGTAACACGAGGGAGAATTTCTTCACTCAGGGAGTGGTAGATGTGTGGAATGAACTAGTAGAAGTGGTAGAGGCAGGTTCATTTAAAGTAAAATTGGTTAGGTATATGGACAGGAAAGGAATGGAGGATTATGGGCTGAGTGCAGGTCTGTGGGACTAGGTGAAAGTAAGCATTCGGCACAGACTAGAAGGCCTGTTTTTCCATGCTGTAATTGTTATATGGTTATATAGGAGCAGCATTAGGCCTTTTGGCCCATCAAGTCTGCTTGGCTGATCCATTTTTCCTCTGAGATCCAATCTGCAGCAGGGTTATATCTTCCAAAATAGATTTTAAATTCTAATTTTAAAAAAAGACTGAAAATATTGTAAATCTGAAATATTATAAAAACAGAAATTGTAGAGAAACTTATCCAGTCAGCCAGCAGCAGTTAGGGTGAAAATTCCTGGACTTAAACTTAAAAAAAGTAAAATAATTTACAATCTAAAGCAGTGGTTCCCAACCTTTTTTTGGCCATGTCCCACCTAATCACCTCTAAAATCCTGATGCCCCCTGTGGTGATATATAATTCTTATTATTCAAAAAGTGAACTCCTATTCACCTGGAGGAAGCCTAAAAGACCATTAACTTGGTTTAAACAAGCTTCCAAAGAACGGCATTCATGAAAGAGAAAAATAAAAGAACCAAAAGACTGTTAAAGTTCTGAGGAAGAAATTACTAAGAAATTGTAAAAAAAAGAACATTAAGTGATATTAAAATAATAATATAATAATAAATAAATAAAACAATGCCGATTAGTTTCTACAGCATACAAAGACAGATACACCATTTAAAAGAGATGATGCAATGTACACACCTTCACACCACCAAGAACCGAAAGCTACTGCAAAAAGCAGCATTGGCGCGACCTCGTACGAGTTTCTTACGCGTTTGGACTTGTTCCTTTGTTCCTTCCTACATCAGTCAATTCATTAATTTAATTATGAAGGCCGTTTGATGGTTGTAATGATGGTGATACACTATATATACAGTACATACGCAATTACACGTACATACATACAAGTATTTTTATGTATGCATATTGTATATATACACATATGTATTAACTCGCACACACACTCATACTCACACAGACTTACTAGAAAAAATTCACTGTTAATAACTCATTCTCAAATTGCCTCCCTTAAAAATCAATTTACCCCCCTGTGGGGCATACGCCCACATTGGGAACCACTGATCTAAAGGAACAAGAAAAGAGAAAACAGTATTTAAAATCTATTATTGTATGATAAAAATGTGCTAGGAAGACGTAATAAATCAGACAGTATCTGTGAAAAGTAAAACAGATTTTAAATCCTGTTTTCTCTTTTCTTGTTCCTTTAGATTGTAAATTATTTTACTTTTTTCAATTATACCATGCACTGTCACAGTGGGTGTTCAGATATGATCTTGTATTCTGTTCTTGTCATTAGTAATTTTGGCTTTGTTTTTGGAAGTCCAGTTTGATTTGTTTCTCATTTGCTGGTCAGCACTACATCTCAGATCACTGCAATAAGCCACAGTGTCAGTCATGATCCATTGTGCAGGGAAGGTCATTGTGACATTTGGAATATGTTTCAAAATCATGTAGTATTATGTTTCTTTGTTCACCATCCATCACTAAGTGTTTGTGGTAACTTCTGGAAGTGTGCAGAATAGTGTATACACCACTTACAAAAATATTTCTATTGATTGCAGCATCACAGGAAAAAAGTGTGCTATAAATGAAGTGAAATCTTGTCTTTTTTAGATAGCTTAATTTCATTACTGTATTTAAAAGGTATAAAATGTCAACCCATTGCTAATCTCATTTTCATCGATATTAGAAGCAAGAATACAGGGTTCACAATCTTTTTGGATGCTTCATTTAAAGATTGATTATGACAATACAGATACTTTGTAAATTGACATATTAGCGGATTATATCCAAAATGGTAGATAACGCTGAGTGAAGGATCTAAAATACTTACCCTCACCTGAACACAGCTAGTCACAGACTAACATTGAAAGGAACAGATGGAATCATCTGAGCAGCAGGGAAGGAAATAACAAAAGAGCAGAGTAATCTGAGGATTCACAATTGTTTAATGCACTACAGGACGACAGAATATGTATTAGTTTTCTGTATAACAGTTCCTGACATGACACTTTCTTGATCTTCTCCCCTTGTTAACAGCAAAGAACTCCTGTATTGCAAAAATGGTAAGAAACTTTGAAGGAGGTTAATCACCTTAATGATTCGAGATGCATGTGTAATGCTGAGAGGGAGAGTAGATGGAGCAGCGGTACAAAAAATGGATTTGCTGCAAAACTTCCAACATCATTGCAAAAACAAAGCTTCCTTCTGCACTTATCTTCTTTATATTTGATTTATAGAAAGTTCAAAGGTCAAAGTAAATTTATGTCACTATATACAACACAGAGATTCATTTTCCTGCAGGACTACTCAGCAAATCTATAGAATTATAACTGTAACTACATCAGTGAAAGATCAACCAGAGTGCAGAAGACAAAAACTGTGCAAGTGCAAATACAAATAAATAGTAATAATTAACAAGAACATGAGATAATGAGATAAAGAGCCCTTAAGGTGAGACCATTGTTTGTAGGAACATTTCAATGATGGGGCAAGTGAGTGTAGCTATCCCCTTTATTTAAAAGCCTAGTGGTTGTAGGGTAGTAACTGTTCTCTTTTTTTTTTTTTTTTTTTAATAATTTTTTATTGCGTTTTTAAATGATTACAAAGTATGAAAAAAACAATGTATATAACCCATACCCCCTCCCCTTAACCCCTCCCCCCTAACTACCCCTTAGAGAAAAAAAAAAAGAAAGAAAGAAAGAAAGAAAGAAAGAAAGAAAGAATGCCTGGTGGTTGGAAGATCTCCACATGCTCCATGGAGTTCGTAATAATTTTAATATGTATATTTATTTCTTTCCCCTAGTAACCAATTGTTTCATCTTAAAAGCATCTATATATTTAATCCTGTCTTTTGTAAATAAGGGCTCCAAATTTTCAAAAATGTTTCATATTTATCTCTTAAATTATAAGTAATTTTTTCTAATGGAATACAACCATAGATTTCTTTCTTCCAAGAATCTATACTTAAATGTGAATCCGATTTCCAAGTAACTGCAATAGCTTTTTTGGCTACTGCCAGTGCAATTTTTATAAATTCTTTCTGATACTTATTTAGTTTGAGTTTCGGTTTTATCCCTTCAATATCACCTAGTAAAAATAATATTGGATTATGAGGAAATTGTGTTCCTGTAATTTGTTCCAGTAAAAGTCTTAAATTTGTCCAAAAAGGTTGAATTTTAGAGCAAGACCATGTCGAATGTAAAAAAGTACCAGTTTCCTGGTTACATCGGAAACACTGATCCGATAAATTTGGATTAAATTTTTTTATTTTTTGTGGTGTAATATATAATTGATGTAGAAAATTATACTGCACTAATCTTAACCGAACATTTATTGTATTTGTCATACTGTCAAGGCATAGTCTTGACCAATTTGTTTCTTCAATTTTAATATTCAAATCACTTTCCCATTTTTGTCTTGACTTGTGGACTCCTTGCTTAATTACCTGTCTTTGAATCAAATTATACATGCAAGATACAAATTTTTTGATATTTCCTTTTTGAATTAAAATTTCTATTTCATTAGATTTCGGCAATAACATTGTTTGACCTAATTTTTCTCTTAAATAAGCCCTTAATTGAAAGTAACAAAATAAAGTGTTGTTTGATATTTTATATTTATTCTTTAATTGTTCAAATGACATTAATATACCTCCTTCAAAACAATTCCCTATATATCTAATCCCATTTTGAATCCAATTATATAAAAGTTGATTGTCCATTGTAAAAGGAATAAGTCTATTTTGAATTAAAGATCTCTTTGCTAATAAAGATTTTTTTATCTCATCATCAACATTTATCTTATTCCATAAATCAATCAAATGTTTTAATATAGGAGATTCTTTCTTTTCCCGTATCCATTTAGATTCGAACTGGTAATTGTGAGTCCTGAGGCACTTCCACATTCTACAACAGTGAGAAAGTAGCATGGCCTGGGTGGTGAGGATCTCTGACAGTCAACGCTGCTTTCCTATGACAGCATTTCATGCAGATATGTTCAATGGTTGGGAGGGCTTTACACGTGATCTACTGGACCAATTACACTACCTTTCATAGGATTGGTGTTTCCAGACCAGGCTGTGAGCAGCCAGTTAATACATTCACTTCTACACATCTTTAGAAGCTTGCCAAAGTTTTAATTGTCATGCTGAATCTCCACAGACTCCTAAGGAAGTGGCTTATTCCCATTGAAACTTGTGTGCTGCATCCAGGACAGTTCCTCTGAAATATTAACACCTAGAAATTCAAAGTTGCAAACTCTCTCCACCTCTGGCTTGAAGACTGACTTATAGACAGTTTTGTTCTCCTGAATTCTGCAATCAGTTTCTTGGTCTTGCTGATATTGACTGAAAGCTTGCTGTTATGACACCACTCAGCCAAGTTTTTAATCTCCCGTGGGTGTGCTGATTTATCACCACCTTTGATTCAGCCTGTGACAGTGGTGTCGTCAGCAAGCTTGAATATGGCATTGGAGCTGGGCTTGGCCACACAGCCATAGGTGTAAAGCAAGCAGAGCAGGGGTCTAAGCACACAGTCCTGTGGTGCAGCTTTTTTGATGGAGATCAGTGAAGAGATATTGTTGCCAATCTGAACTGACTGGGGTCACAAGTGAGGAAATTCAGGATCCAATTGCACAAGCTATTGGGGCCAAGGTCTTGGAGCTTATTGATTAGTTTTGTGGGATAATGGTATTAAGTGCTGAGCTGTAATCAATGAAGAGCATCTGATATATGCATTGTTGCTATCCAGATGTTCCAATGTTGAGAGAAGAACCAATGAGATGGCATCTGCTGTGGACCTTTTGCACAGTAGGCAAATTGGAGTAAACACAAGCTGCATCTCAGGCAGGACCTGATATGTTTCATTACCAGCATCTCAAAACAATTATCACTGTGGATTCAAGTGCAACTTGGCAATAGTCATTGAAGTAGGTCACCGTGCTCTTCTTGGCAGCAATGTAATTGAAGCCTGCTTGAAGCAGGTGGGTATCACACACTGCCAAAATGAGAGGTTAAAGATCTCAGGAAACACACCAGACAGTTGGTGGTCAGCACAAGTTTTTAGTAAGTGGCCAGATAACCCCTCCGGTCCAGATGCTTCCCGTGGTTTAATCCTCCTGAAGGCAGCCCACATGTCAGCTTCAGAGACGAAGATCACAGAATCATCAGGGGATATGGGACTTTATGATGGTTCCTCCATGTTCAGACAATGAAGGCATTTGGCTCATCTGGAAGTGAAGTATTGCTGTCTCCCACGTCACAACTGTCAAGCATCCCTTGTCGATTCCAGTTTCATCTGGAGTCTCAATGATGGCCCACAATTGTGGAAGTGTCTCTAGTTCCCACATAAAGTTTATTGCTAACTCGGACCTCACAAAAATAAAATGGAAGTAAGCTATCTTTGATCCCCAGGGTCTGTCTGTGAAGAAGAAGAAAATAACTTCTTCTCTTGATTTCACTTGCTTATATTTTTTCCTTCTTTTTCCTTGCTTTCATAATTATTCTCTTACAGGACTTCTGCTGAATTGATGTCAGACAGAGGATTCCCATATTTTCCTTCATCTACCCTTTGAGCAGGATCATTAGCATTGATGGCTCCTCCACTTTAATTTATGAAAACTTATAGTATTTATCCTGAATTCCTTAAATCTCTTCCTTAAATGCTTTTCCTCTATAAATGTCCATGATTGTTCTGAGATTGGTATATTTTCAAGTGCCTGTTTCTAGCTTACTTTTACTGAATCAATTCTTAGTGTAATTGGTCATATCCCAATTTTCCAAAGAAGTGCTATTTGGTAGGCTAATTGGTCACTGTAAATCGTCCTGTGATTAGATGAGGGTTAAATCGATGATAGATGAGGCTAGACTTGTAAGGCCAAGAGAGTCTATCCTGCACTGCAAAAGTAAAAATTTTAATTATTATACGTATTATATTTCAGAATTTCCATAACTTTGCTAAATCTAGCTGATATACAATTATTGCTTTGGAAATATTCTCCCTGAGGCACTTCCTCTACCTACCCAAATTCATTCCCTAAAATTAACTCAATTCTTGCTAAGCCAGCTGCCTTAAAGTTACCTAAAAATGTTATTTTGAATCCAGTGTAAGAACTATTTTGGCCTTTCATACTCATGATATCCCAGTTAATATCAGATATTTGAAATCCCCTCCGGTTTGTCCACACCTCAGAAATTTGCTTTTGTTGCTTCGGATTTTGGACATTTTTAGTCTCTTTCCTCACAGCTGTTGTTACTTCTTTTACTTATATTACCATTCCAGTTTCCTTTATCATCTACAATAGTATCCCAGTTGTTCTAAAACCATGTTTTTTTCTCTTACATTTAATATATAGTTAATTACAGAAACTCAAATTTTTAAACAGCAAGTTGTTCCTGCTCAACAGCGTCGCTGCCAGAAAGATTGAATGTAGTGAATGAAGATATTGCACTGCTGCTAAAAGTGTAATTGTCCAACTGAGACCTAGGGTCAGTAGTAAAAGCTACATCAGGAATGGAACCTGTGCCAAATCTAACTCTTATTTTGCACTTATTGGCATTCTCATCATTCACTTCAGAATCATTTTGATAAAGCTGTAACCTGTACAAGAAAGTGTCAACCGTTGCCTTTTTCCCCTTGATACTCTTTTTTTTTTTGCAATTTTTCTTGTTACACACTTAGTGCTGTGGAATTTGCTGACATCCACAAAAACCTAATGCTGATTTATGAAATGATGGAAGTATGAAATGAATCTCTTTAAGAAGTAAATTTCAGAAAGTACTGCAGATTAAAGATTCTAAGATCCAAATCCAAACGATCCAAAATTCTCTCAGTGGCGTTCACTAAAGGAGTTTACAGTTTGCACATAAAATGGAATTGGAGACAGGCGTCCAGCAGACCCTTCAATCCACAAAGTGTATAGTTTTATTGCATCGCTGTGTAGTAAGTTCCAGATTTAACAAAGAATTGATAGGGAAACCTCAGCAGATTGGTCAGAACTTCAATTCATGGAAGCAGGGTAAGTATTTCAGGTCAATGATCTGATTCATTAATGTGGGAGTAAATAATATTCACTATCAAAATTACTCTATGTTAGCTCTTACCAAATGAAGCTAAATATCCAGATCATCTTTCATTCATTTCAGTGAAGAGAATTAAATAATTAAAAATTAAATAATTTCAACATTTTCAGATTCCTACCATGTTAACACTCCATGAGGTGCTATCACTATTTCACGAGGTTGGCCCTGATGTGCAGTCATATGCTTGCTTGATACCAGGATGACAAAATGCAGGTCCTACTCTGAGTTTCATTGTGGCAAGAGTGTACAGGATGGGTGGAGAAATTATGTTCTCAAAACTCCTGCTGACTGTGGGAATCCTGGCCTATGACTTCTCAGAATGGAAGAGGACTATTTGCAATATCACTGTAAGCTCCACACCCATTTTCTCAGCAGTACCAAGAGCCCATGATAAATGGTGGAAGGATTGTATTGCTTCTTAAAACTGTTCATCTCCTGAATCCATCAAGCACCTCTTCCCCCATGCTGAGAGAGTCTGTGGACATCATATTGACACCAACATGAGGAAATTTGCAGATGCTGGTGTTACTGATTCAAGCAACAATAAATATATGAGTTAGGCAGGGGTTTTTATAACCAATAACATGTTTATTAAACACTGGAAAACAAACCCCCCCAAAAGTAAACAAATCACTAACATAACTGGAAATTCGCTGCTGTGCGGCAACTTAAATAGTTCTTAAAGCAATGTTGCAAAAACAGTTCTTCAAAGTAGTATTGCAAAAGATCAAAATGCTCACAGTCCATTTAAGGAGAGACTTTTTAAGACAATTTAAATTCTCTTTCACGTCGTTTTGTTTCGATTCCCAGTTGAACTACTTTTCCTATGAAGAATTTTACGAAGATGATATGTAACGGCTTAAAGGCACTGACCTTTCCTTTACAAAACTGTTCCCAATCCTTTCTGCTATTATTCACAGGGATTAACAGAGAACAGTCAACAAATTCTTTCCGAATAAGGATCAAACAAGGTTGAACCTGTTTCACTGCTGAAATCAATTCTCCTCGACCTTTTAACTCCCGAACTCCGATCTTCACTCTCCACAGATTCTCAACTAGCAGTATTATACAGAAACTGCTGGCAATGACATTTTGAACTTTAGGCATTAAATAAAACTTCATCTTTCAACTAAACTGCGTCATAACATTAAATCACGCAGTGGCACGACGTCAACATGGCAAATCCAGCCACGAACTGCCCCTCCTTACAGGGAGGGGTTCTCCTTTTATACCCTGTTAAAAAAACCTGTCGCATGACCTCTACCGGCAGGAAAATAACATCACTCCACCATCACAAGACCATTACCTCAAGTCCAGTATAGCTTCAACCCCAGCCAAGTGACAAGGGTACCGCTGTCACGTGTCACGGGTATGTAACACCTCCCTCCAAAAAAAAATTTTGTCTGTCAAGAACAAAAATTTTAACAATTATTTACAAGAAAAACAAATGTGTAAATTTTATAACATACACAATATACAATACAGTATCATCATATAACATGTTACAATACAGTAGGAGTGTTACAATTGTAAAAAATTACATTGTACATTCAACATCGAGATAGACAATCAGCAACCACATTATCTTTACCTTTAATATGAGTTATCAAAATATCAAACTCCAATTTAATAACCTTCTGTTTTTGTTTTTCATTTTACTCAGAAAAACTAACAGATTATGATCAGTGTAAACAATAAGTGGCTTTTGAGTTATACCTCAAAATATTCTAAAGCTAAAACAAGAGATAACAAATCCTTCTCTATTGTTGAATAGTTTCTTTGATGCTTATTAAATTTCTTAAAAAAGTAAGCTACTGGATGATTAACCTCATCACCCTCATTCCTTTGCATTAATACTGCTCCTGCAGCCTCATCACTAGCATCTACAGCTAATGAAAAAGGTTTTTCAAAGTCAGGTACCTTTAGCACAGGTTGTTGACATATCATTGTTTTCAATTTTTCAAATGCTTCTTGACAAGGCACTGTCCACACAAACTTCACATTCTTCTGCAAAAGGTTAGTTAATGGAAAGGCAACATTAGCAAAATTCTTACAAAATTTTTGATAATATCCTACCATTCCCAAGAATCTTCTGAGAGTTTTTTTTCCCCGTTGGAGAGGGAATCTCTAAAATTGCCTGAACTTTTGTCTGAACAGGAGCTACCTTACCTTGACGCACAACATAACCAAGTCACAGTGGCATGTCCAAATTCACTCTTAGCTAAATTAATAGTTAAGTTAGCTTTTGAAAGCCTTTCAAACAATTTCTCCACCGCAATAATGTGTGCTTCCCAAGTATCATTTCCTGTCACTAAATCATCAATATAAGCATCAGTATCTTTCAATCCCTGAATCACAGAGTTAATCATCCTCTAGAAAGTACCTGGGGCATTCTTCATCCCAAATGGAAGAACATTATATTCATATAGAGTTACAAATGCAGAAATCTCTCTACCTCTGTCCGTTAATGGAACACACTAATACCCTTTCAATAAATCAATCTTTGGAAGGAACTTTGCTTTTCCAACTTTATCTACACAATCATCTACTCTAGGAATTGGATATACATCTGTTTTCGCTACAGCAGTCACCTTCCTATAGTCCGTACAAAACCTAATACTACCATCTGGTTTTGGCACCATAACACAGGGTGAACTCCAATTCGAGTTAGAAGGTCTAATAATATTATTTTCTAACATATATTCAATTTCTTTCTCAGCAAGTTCACATTTTTCTATGTTCATCCTATATGGGTGTTGTTTAATAGGTTTGGCATCTCCAACATCTACATCATGTGAAGCTATAGTAGTCCTTTTCGGAACATCTGGAAACAAATCCTTATATTTAAAAATTAATTCCTTCATCTGCTGTTTCTGCTCTAGCTGTAAATGTGCTAGTTTTTCATCAATATTTCCCAGAATGGTTGCGTTTGGTAACCTGACAGAAACAATGTTGGATTTAGAATGAAATTCAGATGAATCATCTATCATGTTCCTTGTTAAATCAAACTCATTCTCACTAACCACAACAGTCACAGTATCAGATTGTTTCCCAAAAATATGGTTTTATCCTATTTATATGGCAACGTTGTGTTGACCTTCTACGATCTGGAGTTTTTATCACGTAATCCACATCATTGATATTAGACACAGTTTCATAAGGACCATGAAATCTAGCTTGCAAAGGATTTGTTTGCACTGGGAAAAGAATCAACACCTTATCTCCAGGCTTAAGCATCCTCATCCTAGCTTCTTTATCATACCAAGTTTTCATTTTTTCCTGAGCCAATTTTAAATTTTCCTTGGCTAAGCGACAAGCTTTATGTAACCTGTCCTTAAATTTCAAAACATAGTTCAACAAATTAGTGTGTATTTCCTTACTAATCCACTGTTCCTTTAATAAAGCTAAAGGTCCTCTAACTCTATGCCCAAATACAAGTTTAAATGGACTAAAACCTAAAGTAAGTTTATACCCTCATCCCAATCACTTTCATTTTCCACACAATATGTCCTAATCATACTCTTGAGGGTAGAATGAAACGTCTCCAAGGCACCTTGCGACTCTGGATGGTAAGCAGACGAAGTGATTTGCTTAGCTCCCAATTTATAAACTATCTGTTGAAACAATCCAGACATAAAATTACTGCCTTGATCAGTTTGTATTTCCTTAGGTAATCCAAAATAAGTAAAGAATTTTATAAGAGCCTATGTCACAGTTTTAGCTGTTATATTCCTAAGTGGTACTGCCTCTGGAAACCTAGACCAAGTACACATGATAGTCAACAAGTACTGATAACCAGTTTTTGTCTTTGATAATGGACCAACGCAATCTACAATAACTTTAGAAAATGGTTCACCAAATGCTGGAATAGGTTGTAATGGAGCCACTGGTGTAACTTGATTTGGTTTACCCACTATTTGACAAGTATGGCACATTTTACAAAACATCGTCTCATCTTTTCTTAGACCAGGCCAGTAAAAATGTTTTAAAATCTTGTCCACAGTTTTCCTTACCCCTTGATGTCCACCTAAAGGCACACTATGAGCTAAAGTCAAAATCTCATTTCGATAAACTTTAGAGACAACTACCTGGTAAACAATATTCCATTCCTCACTTGCAGGAATTGTAGGTGATCTCCACTTCCTCATCAACACTCCTTTTTCCAAATAATATCCTACTGGCACCTTCTCAATTTCACTATCTAGTAGAGCTTGTTCTCTTAATTTTATAATCTCAGGGTCTCTATTCTGCTCTTCTATCATTTCCTTCCGAGGCAGAGATAAATCTTCATAGTCAGACTTACTCCAAGAATTTTGTTCAAACAACAAAGGTAAGAAAGTCTCTGACACATCCTCAAAACTCGAATCCTGAGTTGAACAGTCATGAGTAACAACCTCATTCTGCACATCAATCTTTTTAGCCATAGCTCTAGTCACAACACAGGAAGAATCTGTGTTAGAATTCATCTCTGGTTCCTCTGACTCCATTGTCAAATGCACCTGTCAAATGTCCATTGTCAAATGTCCACCTGCCAAGTCATTACCTAACAATAAAGAAATATCCTTCACAGGTAAGCTAGGTTGTAATCCTACTTTAACAAATCCTGTAACTAACCCTGACTTTAAATTTACTTTATGCAAATGTACAGGCATAAAATCACTCTCAACACCTCTTATATAATTTACCTCACCAGTATCAGACTCTTCATTAAACTTCAATACACTGTCTAACATCAGTGATTGAGAAGCTCTAGTATCCCTAAGGATTTTTATTGGCACCAGAGTAGATCCTTCTTTCAAGGATACAAACCCTTCAGTTATAAAATGATCATATCCCTTTTTAACTTGGTCAGACTCTAACAAAACCTCATTTGTGTTTATCAAACCCTGTAATTTTACAGGTGCTTCAGTGTGTTGCACACAAGCATCTGGAACTGTTTCCTTCTCTTTCTTTTTCAATCTGAAACAGTTAGATATTACACGGCCAGGCTTCCTACAATAGTTACAAATAAGACCAAATTGTCTTTCCTTCACAGGTTTTCCTTCCACCTTACATTTCTCATTAACTTCTGATATTATTTCTGATTTACCTTGAGTCTCCGTGTTATTTTTCCTCTTAAAAATTCTGCCCTGAGGAAATTTATTCTTATGAATTAAAACATACTCATCAGCTAATCTAGCACAGTCCTGCAATGTATTAGTATCCCTCTCATTTAAGTAGGTCCTTATTTCAACAGGGATGCTTCTTTTAAATTTCTCCATTAAAATCAGCTCTTTCAGTGTATCATAGTCCTCATTTACATTTTTAGAAGCAACCCATCTCTCAAAACACACAGCTTTATCATAGGCAAATTCCACATACGTTTTTTCCACAGACTTCTTCAAACTTCTGAATCTTTCTCTATATGCTTCTGGGAATAATTCATATGCTTTTTCACAATATCATAATCAAGTGCTTGCGCAGCAGTTAAAGCTGTATAAACTTGTTGTGCTTTGCCTTTAATTACACTCTGTAACAACACTGACCATTTACTTTTTGGCCACTCTGAAATCTGAGCAATTGTTTCAAAATGTTGGAAATATCTTTCCACTTCTGTTTCACTAAATGGAGGGACCAATTTAATTTCTTGACTGGCAACAAATGGTTTTCTAGAACCAGAAGACTGATTCCCAGACCTTAATTCCGTCATTGCATATTCAAAATCCTTTTTCTTCTGATCAGCTTCTAACCTACAATGCTCCAATTCTGCTCTACTTTGCTCCAACTTCATTTGTTCGATTTGCAACTGCATCTCCAGATTGCTTATTGGAAATAAGACTAAAATCAATTCATCAAAATCACCCAAATCCACATAGTGTGACGCGATTTTTCTCTGTATTACAGCCTTTGATGTAGTCTTCAAAATACCTTTAAGTTGCAATTTAGTAGCTTTCTCAGACACCTCTGTTTTTCTCGCCTCCGCTAACGACTCCGCATCTGGCAAAACCAGAAACTCATCAATATTCATTGTTGCCGAATGCCACTCACAAGCCAATCAAACAAAAGAATCGAGTATTCTCCTTTTCCAAAACACCAATTCAAAATTTAACAAGCATTTAAACTCAAATGATCCAATCCAGACGCAGCCCCCATATTTATGTTACGGATTCAAGTAACAATAAATATATGAGTTTGGCAGGGGTTTTTATAACCAATAGCATGTTTATTAAACACTGGAAAACAAGCCCCCCAAAAGTAAACAAATCACGAATGTCACCGGAAATTCGCTGCTGTGCGGCAGCTTAAATAGTTCTTAAAGCAATGTTGCAAAAACAGTTCTTCAAAGTAGTATTGCAAAAGATCAAAATGCTCACAGTCCATTTAAGGAGAGACTTTTTAAGACAATTTAAATTCTCTTTCACGTCGTTTTGTTTCGATTCCCAGTTGAACTACTTTTCCTATGAAGAATTTTACGAAGATGATATGTAACGGCTTAAAGGCACTGACCTTTCCTTTACAAAACTGTTCCCAATCCTTTCTGCTATTATTCACAGGGATTAACACAAGAACAGTCAACAAATTCCTTCCGAATAAGGATCAAACAAGGTCGAACCTGTTTCACTGTCAAAATCGATTCTCCTCGCTCTTTTAACTCCCGAACTCTGATCTTCACTCTCCACTGATTCTCAACTAGCAGTATTACACAGAAACTGCTGGCAATGACCTTTTAAACTTTAGGCATTAAATAAAACTTCATCTTTCAACTAAACTGCGTCATAACATTAAATCACGCAGTGGCATGAAGTCAACTTGGCAAATCCAGCCACGAGCTGCCCCTTCTCACCCTGTAAAAAAAACCTGTCTCATGACCTCTACCAGTGGGAAAATGACATCACTCCACCATCACAAGACCATTACCTCAAGTCCAGTATAGGTTCAACCCCAGTCACGTGAAAAGGGTACCACTGTCATGTGTCATGGGTACGTAATACTGGAAATTCAAGCAACACACACAAAATGCTGGTGGAATGCAGCAGGCCAGGCAGCAACTATAGGGAGAAGCGCTGTCGACGTTTTGGGCTGAGACACTTCATCAGGACTTCTCCCTATAGATGCTGTCTGGCCTGCTGTGTTCCACCAGCATTTTGCGGATATTGACACCAACAGTCACTTCACAAAGCACATGACTGGAAATGCAACAAATCATCCTCAACCCAAAAGGACCATCTGAGAAAAAGAATTATCATTGGTGGTGCATTATATAGAAAAGTGAAATCCACAAAAAACATTTTAATGAATAAAATTAGTAGTAATAATCATGAACTATCCTTTCACCCAAGTTCATTGATTCTTGCCAGTGTGCCTTAAGTGGGGGGTGAAATTATGATTTTGGTATTTCAAATTTACAGAATATTAACTTTAATTTCAAAATGAAAAAATAAACTTAAGTATAGTTGTATCGAATTGGAGTCTTCTACCATTATGTAGAGCTCTACCTACACTCTTAGCTTAGTAAACTGTGAAGATGAATGTTCATGTAATAGATCAGTACTTTACTGGAGAAATTATTTATGTAATCCTATAACAGTTGTTAAATGTTACCTCAGATAGAAGGCAGTTTCTTTGCACTGCGAGGTATTTAAAAGCTATGATATGTCATGGTCAGAGGATACAGAAATTATCAGTAAGGTTTTTTTGTTGATTATATTTTGGAACATTTTGCCGGCATGATGTATTTACAGTTTGTAGAGTGGGTGAGCGTTAGTTATTACAAATGAAAGGCTCTGCAAAAGAATCAAATTGACACCATAAATCTTTTTTTAAAACCCATTTAAAACAATTCCTCAGTACAAATGTCCCAGAATTTTCTTTTTTTTTGTAGTACTAGAATATAAGATGAGTTGAGATTCAGGCAGAAACTTTAATATTTCCTCTGATGTACAAAGGCCAGATATCTCAAACCGGGCTGCAAGCCAAGGAAACCAATCAAAGATACCACAATATCACTTATGGCAGCTTCCAATCTTGTCTCACTGCGATCAACAAAGATTTCGATATCAAGACTGAGATGTTGAATCATTTTATAAGTCTTTGCTCTTACTTCTCTTGTGCTGAAACTCCCTCTCCTTTTAATGATCACTTGCTATCTCTGTTTTTGCAGCCACTGCTGAAGAAACCTTTATCCCTGTTGTTGTTATCCCAAAATCTGATGTTTACTTGTTGGCCCGAATCATTGACTATTTACTCTTTTTCATAGATGCTGCTGACTTCCTCCAGAATTTTGTATGTGTAGCTTCGATTTCCAACATCTGTAGGGTCACCACTACAGTGCAAGGTCTCTTCCAGGGATGCCTACTGTGAAGAAGTTTAAATCTTTCTGTGAAACCCTCTTTCATTGCTCCCCATCTGGGACCTCTGCTACCCTCCAACTCTTCAATCATGTGCTCACCCAAACCTGCAACCACAGCCACATATCTTTCCTGGGAGAATATTTTCACCACCCAGTCCCGATGAAGGGTCTTGGTTCAAAACATCGACTTTTGTCCTGGCCTGCTGAGTACCTCCAGTATTTTGTCTGTGTTGTTTACTTATCAGCTGCTAGTCATCCGCAACCATAAGATGATCTCCCTGTGTTTTAATTAACCATTATCTATTACTTACTCTTTACTACCACCCGTACATTTTGTCAGAGTTGATCCTGAAACAAAACCATTGTCCTGAGCTTCGAACTCACTCATGACCTTGTCTCACTCAATAACATTTTCATGCCTCACTTACTACGGACAATTTACATCTTAATTGGCCTGGTTTTAGTCTGTTGCATGACAAGTGTGCTAGAAATTCAACCCTGCTGAAACTTGTTTTTATTGAATTCAAACAGCAACTGAGATATTCCTGCAAACCTGGAAAGGTAAATTGAATCAGTACAGTGAGGTGGGGGCAAATGAATGGTTTTCTTTTTCAAAGTGACCACCCCAACATCAGTAAGTATATCACCAACATATTGATCAGGACTTCCATACTTTGTGCACCGAAAACTTTTCTTTACAGGTATCAACATATTGGAGCACTTGAAGGAAAATGGGTAGTTTGCATATCCAAATAGTGCAAGATTCTGGTCTATTAATTGGAGGATCAGTGAGTCATTTGTACTTGTTGACGTTGGGACCTTGAAGATCAGGTTGTGTCTGTAGGAAAGGTGGCAATCCTCCTATTAGCATGGGTGCAAGGATTGCAAGGAGATCTGTTGTTGGTGTGTAGCATGAATCTCCTTGACACTAGCCTTGGATGGTTTGATCCCCTTTAACATGATTTCATTGGCTTAAGAGGTTTATCTTGGTCACATCTGAATCACCTGCACTGTGCTGTTTAAGAGTATAGCCATTTTATCTGATGATCATTTAAGTTTTGCAAGAAAGGTCACTGGTAATGAGATCAACAGACTGAGTTTTATGTAGAACAAGAGCTTTGTGCATCCTTTGTGTTGTTGTGTGAATTATATCACTGGAGAAAGGTACAGGTGGATATGAAGCAGCCTCTTTATTCAACTAAACAAGATTCAGCAGGCAATATATTGAGATGCTTTCGGTGAAAAGGTCTGGTTGGCCCAACGCTTCCCAATATTTTATGTGTTAAATATCAAAGGACAATTCCATATTTACAATGCTTTCACTGAAACTACAGACAAACATCACACCTCCAGATTCACAGCCAAACAGAAGATATCTAAATGAATTTTAATCAGCATTGTTTGGTCCATGATTCAAGCCTTTTGGGAACCTATTTTTCAGAGCTGCTTTTTAAATTAAATCTACAAACTACTGTATATTCAGATTTGAAGATTGGTGGCTGAAGTGCTGAACTGAAAAATCTCTCTAATACTTCTGTGTTATTAACATTATTAACATATCATTATTTGAAAACTCTTGCTGATTTAAGAGAAAGAAGCTAATGTGTGTATTTCACATATATGCATAATTCTGTCATGATTTTAAGTACTCTTTTTATCTCTAAAATCTATCTCTGACCTCATACATCCAATGAAGTCCTGCTTCTGAATAAATGGCCTGTGCTGTCCAGAGAACAGGCATGCGTGGGTTAAATCTACAGAATTTTAATGCACAGGAGTAGTAGTGCACCACTGCAGCAGAGACATAGAGAGCTAGGAAGCAAACTCAAAGTTTAATGCAACACACACAAAATGCTGGGGAACACTGCAGGTCAGGCAGAATCTATGGAAGTGAATAAACAGTTGACGTTTCAGGCTGAGACCCTTCTTCAGGACTGAGAAGGAATGGGGAAGATGCCAGAATTAAAAAAAAGTGTGGGGGTGGGGAAGGAGGCTAGCTAGAAGGTGATAGGAGAAGCCCTGCAGGTGGGAAAGGTCAGACGCTGGAGGAGAAGGAATCTGATAGGAGAAGCAAGTGGACCATAGGAGAGAAGGAAGGAAGAGGGGGCCCAGGGGCAAGTGATGGGCAGGTAAGAAGAGGTAAAAGTTCAGAGTGGGGAATGGGGGTGGGGTAGGGTGGACATTTTTTTTTACCAAAAAGCAAAATCAATATTGATACCATCATGTTGGAGGCTACCCAGATAGAATGTAAAATGTTGCTCCTCCACCCCAAGGATGGCTTTTCCTCAGAATGCACATTAAGTTTCTGACTTTCTTTTCAAAAACTTCTTTAAAAAAACAATACCAGAGGGCATGGATTGAGAATAAGAGGTCAGTTATTTAAAACAGAGTTGAGGAAGAGCTTCTTCTCCCAGAGAGTTGTGGAGGTGTGGAATGCACTGCCTCGAAAGACAGTGGAGGCCAATTCTCTGGATGCTTTCAAGAAGGAGCTAGATAGATATCTGATGGATAGGGGAATCAAGGGATATGGGGACAAGGCAGGGACTGGGTATTGATAGTGAATGATCAGCCATGATCTCAGAATGGCGGTGCAGACTCGAGGGGCCGAATGATCTACTTCCGCACCTATTGTCTATTGTCTATTGTCTATAACTATTTGCAATCACAGTAGCTATTGTACCACACAATGGAAAATACTTATCCCATAGGATTACCACCACTTCAATTCCAGTCTGATTTCCCTAATTTATGGCTCCGGTTCTCACTGTCTTTCTCCATCTTTAAAAAATTATGTTTCGACCTTTGAAAATTTCTGCTCTATTGGTTTTCAACCCCTTTGTTGCCTAAATGTTTATGCTCCCACTTCTAAACCTACAAATGAATGACACCACCATAAAGCAGCCTATACATTCATTTTCTTGTTAAAATACAGCATTTATCTTCACCTATAATAGCAATATATTTTTCCTGAGCACCTGGTGAAAAAAAACAGTCATCCTTTTCAAAGCTTCTCCCCATGCACAGATTAGACTTCTAATTTTGCTCATTATTCTTAGTCTTTTTTGGCAGAGTTTCACTTATAATGGACAAGAAACTAAACTCTTGTTGTTATTTTTAGATGCTATTTGCCCCCCCCCCACCAATGCCTGAACATGGTATCCAAGTTATATACACAGATATGTTGTTGATGCCACATTGGTAAAGGGACTTTGTGTAGCACCACTGATGACTGGCAACAAAATACATAGTGATTAGATCATGATATTAATCAGTACACAACATGGATCTGTCATCAGCACTTCCATTTTTAATTAGGACTATTGGGGATTAAATAGGGAACTATATTTTAGTGGTGCAAGTGTACAACAAATGTTTATTGTACATAATCTCTTGCCATATTCTGTGCAGAAAACACACAGTGTATCCCTGAGCAACTTCTGATCTACAGGCATAAAAAAATACAACATAAGCAACAGAATCAAGTTATAAATTATAATTTAGGTATTGATTTATTTAGGAATAACAGAAGTTATCTGTTCTGCTGTTACATACATCTTTCCTTGAACCTTATCCGCTGAACATAACATTAAATTACACAAAGAATTCCTTCCCCTGCAAGTGCTTATGAAAAGGCTCATGAATTATTTGCAAGTTAGTTTCTTCATTATATGTGTTCAATATTTAAGATCTTTGCATTTTGGGAACATTTTGTACTTGACTGACTTGACAGTAATTTATTGGGAGTAGTATTTTTCTTGAGCTGTGTGTAATACTTTGGTAGTGACAAGGCTTGTACTGCAAATAATTGCCTCAACATTTAATGGAGTTGAAGGACTTCATTTGGAATTGAGCATAAGTGGGAAAATGAAGTGATAACCTGCAGAGTAGGCACTTTTAGAAGAGGGAGCAGGAAGCCACTTCCACACAGTGTTGAGAGAGCAGTTCTGTTGCTCTGACTTCAGTAATCACTAATGTTTGAGATGTCTATTTTTCATTCGAGGTTATGACTAGAACCTGCTGACTGTTGCAATGTAACAGAAATGGAGACTGCTCAGGGGAAGGCCACAATCCATCCATCCCCTGTTCAATTCCACACAATCAAATGATTTGTGAGTAAAATCAATAATCCAACCCTCCCCAATTGCCAAAGTACCTTCTTCCTGCCTTTCATCCATTACTAGGAATCACATTACTCTGTAGTATCAGAAAAATGCATACTCAAAATTAAATGTTATATTATCATATGTTAAATCTGCCATAATACATAAAAAAGTAAAAGACTTATACATTCCCATTGTCCTCTCCTGTGTGTCTTTGCCTCCCCTGCTGATCATCCAAGGTACTACCTGCTTGGTTCCTTTAATGGAGAGGGTTACTGCTGAATTTGAAGGGGGTGCTTTCAGTTTCTGAGCTGGAGAACAGACATTAGTTACCTGAGTAGTTTTCTTTCTCTATCCCTCAATACTAGTCATCTCAATGTTTCAATATTCAGACAAAAATTCTAGGGATAAAAAGCAATACTTAAAATAATAAAAAAAATTGCATGCATATGTGGAAATACTGTAGGGTATTCACATCTCCCCTTAAATCAGCAGGAGATTACAAAAATAAAAGTGTGATACTACAATTGTACATCTCCTTAACACGGAAAAATTCACAAAAGCCTCTATTTAATAAAAGTTTGGACAGCGTTAGAGTGGCCAATTCCCTGTGACCAGGACACACTTCTTGTGTTAATCAAAGCAGCCTTTCAGCTTGACAAATTGGTCTGCAGTTCTGTTTTGCAGCAACTTTTGTACTTCTAAGACTTTATTTTCAAATAGATTATTTGTCTATTTGCTATAAGATATAACTAAAATTACTCCGTTCTTTTGATCACTCAAGAAGTATGGCAGGCCTTACAGACCAAACCCAGGGTATTTTTGCATTTGTCAAAACAATTCAAGTGTTTCCCCACCTTGTTGAGTGAGAAACAACGGTGTGGTGCTATCAGCAAAGTTAATGTTGATTTTGTAAATTTGCTGGCATATATAATTTGGTCTCTTGTAACAAATCAAATTATAACAGACTATTTCACAGATCTTCCAATAGGTCTTACAGACCCTGAAAGGACTCCTCAGATTCTGAAATCTCTGGGTTGCAACAGTCTTATCTGGCTGGCTGCCAGATAACAGTGAAGTCATTAACAATCTGGCAGTGCTGGAGTCACAGATGCATGTGGAAATCTAATGTACAGGATATTTTCAGTGCAATTCAAACTCTGTGGATTTGAGCTCCAAATCTATTTATTGATCTTCAGAGCTAAAGAGAATTGTATTTGTCTTTTGTTATCTGAAGCCAAATATTTGAAACACGTAATCACAAAATAAACTTTAGATCTTCCCCATTGCATTTAGAACATAGAACGTAGAGCAGCACAACACAATACCTACATGTTGTGCCAATCTTTTAAATTACTTCAGAATCAATTTAACCCTTCCCTCCCACATAGTCCTCCAATCTTCTTTCCTCTGTATGCCTCTGTAAGTGTCTCAAATGTTCCTAATGTATCTGCCTCTACTACCTCCCTAGTGGGATATTTCATGCGCTTACCACTCTGTTTGTTTAAAATCACATCTCCCTTTAGCATCTGCTCCCCTCTCTTTCCTCCAATCACCTTAAAAATATGGCTTCTTGTATAACCCATTGACACTCTGGGAAAATGGCATTGGTTGTCTACTCTATCTATGCCTCTTATCATCTTATCTGCTATCGTCAACTCTTATTCTCCTTTGTTCCAAAGAGAATAGCCCTAGTTTATTTCTGTCCTCATTATACAAGTTCTCTAATCTGGGCAGCATTCTGGTAAATTTCCTTTGCACCATCGCTAAAGCTTCCACGTCTTACTTATAATAATGTGAACAGAACTGAAACTCCAAGTGTGCTCTATCCAGAGTTTTACAGAGTTGCATTGTTACCTTGTGCCTCTTGCAATTAATCCTCTGAATAATGAAGTCCAACACACTATAAGCTTTCTTTTTAACCAACCTATTAACTTGCATGGCAACCTTGTGAAATCTATGGACCCAAGAATCCTTTGTTCCTCCACATTGTTAAAAATCCTGCCATTAGCCTTATATCACTTCACACTTTTCTGGATTGAACTCCATCTGCCACTTCTCAGCCCTGCTCCACTTTCTATCAATGTTCTGTTGTAACCAAGAACAAACATCTACATTATCTATAGTATCATTAACCTTTGTCTCATCTGCAAACTTACTAACCCATCCTTCTACTTCCTCATCTATATTAGTTATAAAAATCACCAAGGGTAGGAGTCCCAGAACAGATCCCTGCAGAACACCATTAGTCATGCACTTCAAGGCAGAATACATTCCCTCTAATATCATCCGCTTGCTTCTTTAGGGAAGCCAATTCTGAATACTCACAGCCAAGTTTTCCTGGATCCCATTCTTCTTGACTTTTTGAATGAGGCTACCATGGGAAACTCCTTAATAAAATCCATATACATTACTTAGTTACCTTCATCAAATTGTTTTGTCAGTTCCCCAAAAAGGTCTATCAGGCTCGTGAGGAATGACCTATCCCTTCAAAAAAACATGCGGACAATCACGGGTAATACTATGCTTCTTCAGATGCTTATAAATTCTGTCTCTAAGAATCCTCTCCATTAGTTTGTCCATCACTGACATAATACTTACTGGTCCATAAATCCCAAGATTATCCCTATTAACTTTCTTGAACAAAGGAAATTTCCTGGCACGATTCCTTTAGCCAGTGAGGATCATCCCCAGTGGTGCAGTATTCTCCTTTCTTACTTCCCATAGTAACCTGGGGAATATCCTGGCTGGCCCTGGGGACTGGTCTATTCGAATGTTTTTCAAAAGTTAATGCATATGCTCTTTCTTAACTTCAATATGTTGCAGTTGATTAGCCTGTTCCATGCTGTCCTAACATTTGTCAAGATTTCTCTCACTGGTGAATACTGAAGCAATATAAGGACCTCCCGTACCTCCTCCTACACCCGGCATATGTTTCCTCTTTCATCCCTGATCAATACTACCCTCTAGTCATCCTCCTGGTCTTCACATAAATGAAGAACAACTTGGGGATTTCCATAGTCCTACTCTGCTAGGTCTTCTCATACCCATCTAATTTTCCCAAGTCCTTTCTTAAGCTCTTTTATGGCTACCATATAACTCCGAAGAACCATGTCTGATCTTGCTTCCTCAACCTTAAGTATGGATGCTTCTTGCTCTTGACTAAATATTCCAACAGCCTTGTCAATCATGTTTTTATTTTCACTCTGCCATCCTTTTCCTACTTTAATGGAACAAACCTATCCAGAACACTATGTACCATGAACTCCCTAAACAATCTCCACATTTTCATTAAAAACACAGAATGCTGGCAGAACTCAGCAGGCCAGACAGCATCTATGGGACGAGGTAGTGACGACGTTTCGGGCTGAAACCCTTCCTCCCATAGATGGAGGCCACTACCTCCTCCCATAGATGCTGTCTGGCCTGCTGAGTTCTGCCAGCATTTTGTGTTTTTATTTATCTCCAGCATCTGTAGATTCACTCGTGTTGCCTCCACATTTCCACTGTACATTTCTCTGTAGACATCTGTTCCAATTTGTGCTTCCAAGTTCCTACCTAATAATATTATAATTAGCCTTCCCCAGTTAAATACTTTCCAATATTGTCTGCTCCTTTCCTTGTCCAAGGCTATCCTAAAGATTGGTGAGTGCTGGTCACTGTCTCTGAAATGCTAGTCTATGGAGAGATCTTTCATCTGATCAGATATTTATCTTTGATAACTTAATTCTGCAGTAATGTTCAGATTTATTCTGCACTTAGTAATAATGAGTCCAGAAAATAAAATGAAAAATGAGAACTTCTTTCTTTTAAATTTTACTGTGAGCTGAGGTAAGACTAAAGTGGTTCATTGATAGTTAATGCAAATACAGTAAAGGATAAACTTTCTTCTTCTTTCAAGAGATCCTTTGATCTGTGAACAATTTCAGTTCATGCTTTTCATCTATGTACTCCACCAAGATTACCTTTGTTAAATGTGATAAATCTGATTTTGGTTTGAACTTTTGCAGCTATTCCGTATTGCCATTAGTGTAATGTTTTACATTGCTTAACAATCTATTGTGTTTAAAAGCATTTGGATCAGTAAATAAGTAGAATTTCTACTAGAAATATTGTTCCTCACTTTGAAAATAAAATTCATCTCTTTTTTTCTACCCACTGCATCACAAGGTTCAAATGGAAATAAATCATAATCACTTATATTACTTCCTCATGTTCTCATCCAAAGGGTCAGAATTCAGTACAAAGGCAATTTCCCTCCAAAGATTAAAGTTTCAATTATAGTTGAATCAACGCACATTTGTTCATCTGACAATGAATTACTGCCTCATAGGCATTGTACAAGTTAATTATTCACAGAATAACTGATGTTGAGTAGGTCTTTACATTTGGTCAGTGAATAAGAATTCGAGTATGCCATTTCAGTAATTATTTCACTGTAAATTGAAGAGTTCAAGTCCACTTTGTCCATCCAATACTTCTGATACTTTTCAAAAACAAGATCAGAGTGGGAGACATGAATGTTTCTGGGGTTAAGTTTTAAAGGGTGGCTCAGATGGCTAAACATATTCTCCCTGAAGAAAACAGTTGAACAGAAATGTTATACAGCCTTTCAAATAAAACATTATTTCAATAAAGTGGGAAACACAAAGGACTGGCACCTGGGGCAACTTAAGAGATGTTTGAGGAACTCAGCAGGTCAATAAGCATGCATTTCCCTCCATGAATAAAATGGGAGTTACAATTATGGATAAGTTTAATTACTCAGAAAATACATGGAAGCTTGTGCTGGTTGTTATAAGGGACTTAGCATATTGGAATTGTTTTATTGTTGCATACTGTTCACACATATCATTACACAGTGCATTGAGGTAGTACAAGGTAGAACAGTAACAACAACAGGATTAAATGCAACAACTATGAAGAAAGTGCAGGGTAGGTGGACGATGAGGTGCTAGATCACAACAAGGTAAATAGTGAAGCCTTGAATCCAAGGAACCATTCAGTAGCTTTGTAACAATGGCATAGAATCTAGCCTGATCTGGTGGCATGTTCTGTCAGGCTTTTGTGTCTTCTACCTAATGGAGAGAGGAGAAAAGAGAATGTCCTGGGCAGGTGGCGTCTTTGATTATGCTGGCTGTTTTACTGAGACAGTGAGAAGTATAGACAGAATCCATGGAGGGGAGACTGGTTTCGTGCTTGCTTTATCATAATACTTTTAATGAAACAGAACAATCTGGCACAAGATTAGAATGCTCTTTTATTTACAAAGTATTTGACTGGCAATATGGTATCAGTTGGCAATGCAGGGGAATACATGTGTCACCCAAAATATATTTATATCAGAAATGTATAGTCCTCATCCGTGGACAACCTGATAACCTGATTTAAAGTAACTGGAAATAATTTTAAAATAGCTTAATTGTTATGGGATTGTTTGTGTTTAATAGTTTGTTACTCTTTAATAAGGAGGAATTTTCAAAATATGATTGCAGTACCAAATGAAATGACTAAATTTGAACATCTCTCCTTAGTCTATCCTTGACGATGATTTTCATTTTGATTTTAATGAAGTTCCAGGTCAGCATGTGGTATCTGATGTAGAGAATTAAACTGAAAACCAGAACAAATAATTGTGGCTAGAAAAGAAGCTCATTTTGAAAATTTCAAAATAGGCTTTACACTTAAGAAAAATAAATAAGAATACAATAAATGGTGCATGGTTTCTTGACATATCTGTTCATTCTATATATTCATAGTGGTATTGGTTCAATGCATTCATAGAGTGAGCACATTCAGTGCACAGATCACCATTTCCACCATGAAACTGAGTGATACAGAACTTCTCGTGTCTGAGAGGCTTCTACTCTGGACTCAGTCCCTCACTGTCTTTTGGCAGAAGCACCTCACACAGTAGCCCATCCCGTTTGTGTTGACTGCCCCAGATTTTATTGCATCCCTCAGCAAATGCCGCTGCAGTCTGGAATGTGCCAATTGGGAGCTTGCCCATGCATACTCATTGTACTGGAAGACCAGTAAATTTTGGACAGACCGGTGCAAGACTTTTCCTGAGTTGATGATCTTTAACCTTACTATGTATTCCAGGGAACAAGTTATAAATCATAGAATCCACTATAACACAGTCATGTGGGAGGAACCTCGGCAAGGGCACTGGTATTCCTTTCCCAGACTTCCTCTGCAAATGCACAGTCTAGAAAGAGGTGCACAGCATCGCAGCCTTTCCAAGGGCAGCATGTGTGAGTGAGACACTGACCTGAGGGAGGAGCCTCTCACCACCAGCTGACTGAGTTGTTGATGTTTATTGATTTGTTTTGGTGATGAAGCATTCTGCCCAATTGTTTTGATGTCAGCCTGGGGAACCATCCTCACGAAATCCATCATGCCTTTGTTCCACAATGCCTGCAGGGTGTTCTGCCTGACGGACTTGTCAGCAAAGTTGGTTCTTATTTCTGAAAGAACTCTACCACACAAGGCAGATAATGCAGCAATGGCCATATGAGTGGGACTTGGTGTCTACCTGCTTTGGTTCTGTGCACAGCAAAATGCAGCCACACAACAAGATGACGGAAATATTGACTATGTTTCTCCTCCTGTTATTTGGAAACATACAATGTGGCCTATTAGACGCATTCAATCTCAGATGCCCAAGTGAAATGGAAGATAACTCGGATGACTGCCACGGTAGAGAAGTATGCATGGGCCACCCCTGCACCAATTACAGAAAGACCAAGAGCATCTTGGAATGGGAGCTGGTTTATCATTATGGCATATACTAAGATACAGTGGAATGCTTGCCCTGCATACTGTTCATGCAGACCAGATCATTGCACAGAGGACTGAAATAGAACAAAGTAAAACAATAACAGTGCAGAGCAAGTTATAACAGGAACAGAGAAAGTTCAGCGCAGGAGAACAATGAAGTGCAAGATCATAACGAGGTGGATGGTGAGATCAGGAGTCAAATTTATTGTAATAGAGAACAACTCAACAATCTCAATAGTGGGTAGAAGCTATCCTTGAGCCTAGTGGCACATGCTTTCAGTTTTTTTTAACCTTCTGCCCAATTGTTGAGGAGAAAAGAGAGAATATCTGAAGGGTTGGGGCCTTTGATTATGTTGGCTGTTTTACTGAGGCAGTGAGAAGTATAGACAGAGTCCTTAGTGGAGTGGCTGGTTTCCATGATAAGCTGAGATGTGTCCACAACTCCCTGCAGTTTCCTGCAGTCACGGGCAAAGTAGTTGCCCAGCATTTATGCATCCAGACTGGATGCTTTCTTTGATGTAAGTGTAAAAAGGGGGTGCCAAATTTCTGCAGCCTCCTGAGGAAGTGGAGGCACAGGTGAGCTGTCTTGGCCATGATGTCTATATGGTTGCTCCAGGACAGGCTATTGGTGATGTTCACTCTGCACTTAAAACTCTCAACCCTCACAGCCTCAGTACTGTTGATGAAGACACACTCAGACCCCGCCTGACGCTGAAGATGTGTTCCTCAGAGGTGGAGCACTATGTAAATCAGCGCTATGCAGGGTCATTATAACATTAAGTAAATGGACATGTGAGCCTGTGGTGAACTACATATACCTGTCTGGACACACCCCCCCCCCCCCCCCCGCTGACTGCTCCTGTGGCTCCTCCCACTGACCGTGGCTCCTCCCACGGACCCCAGTATAAAGGCAATTGGAGACACAGCCCCGGCCTCAGTCTCCAGGAGGTAGTGTGGTGGTCAATTGCTGCTTGTTCTTTCTTCCAGCCAATAAAAGCCTCACGTCTCAGAGAGTTATTGATGGTGCATCAGAGCCTGACAAAAAAAATCAAACCCAAAATATATGCTATATTATGTGAACACAGTAATTCAGGGAGTAACAAACACACAAAATAGGCCTAACCTGTCCATCAGTGGAGCAGCAACACATCACAGCAGCAGCGGAGGGAAGACCTTGGTGGTTACATCTTACAGGAGGGACCAGGCTGAGGGTCCTCCTCTCACTTTGGCTTCTTCTTCAAGTAAGCATCAAGATTTGACTGTCCTTTCTTACGTTGATTATCATGCGGAAAAACTTTTTCACCCACAGCGTGGTGGATATGTGGAATGCTCTGCCCCAGAAGGCAGTGGAGGCAAAGTCTCCGGATGCTTTCAAGAGAGAGTTAGATACTCTTATAGATAGCGGGGTGTGGGGATATGGGGAGAGGGCAGGAATGGGGTACTTATTGTGTATGATCAGCTATGATCACAGTGAATGGTGGTGCAGGCTAGAAGGGCCAAATGGCCTACTCCTGCACCTACTGTCTATTGTCTACTGTTTGCCCTCATGAAGTAGTTCTCGGTATTAGGAAATCATGTCAAGAACACCTCTCTTTGCCTTATGCTGCCTAGTGCTGAGGAATTTTGTGGTGAGGTTTCTTGCTGGTGTTTCCTCTTCTTCATCCTTGTCCTCTGATTCACCCAGGATGCGATGCTTTGCCAATTCTCAAAGCTCTTCATTATTAAAGCTGTCATCATGAGAATGCAGTAACTCTTCCACATTGTTATCATTGACATCCTCAAATCCCACTTCACTGGCCCGTTCAATGATGTTTTGGATGACTGGTTCTGCCTGAAATCCCAGGATGTTGTTGCAAGCTTCCTCAATGTTCCCTTATCAACTTCTAAACACCACATCTCTTGCAGTTTCATATCAATTCAAATGCTTTACCAAGACCTCTTAGATGTACGACCCTCACTGAAAGTTTCAGGCCATTTTCCAAACATCATGGGTGAAAAAAACTGCAATAAGTTGGCTAGAGAGCAAGAACATTTACACGCACAGGGGAGACAGAGCACAAATTAATACATGATTGGTTGTGAGTGGCTCAGAGCATATTTAAGCACTCTCATTGGCTGGTTGAATGTTTTCTCTAATTGTGGTCACTTGAAAAGTTTTAAGAGTTGTTTAGAATGAATTTTTGTCACTTTTAAAAATTTCAATAAAGAAATGAATAACCGTGGGGCCTGAGTGTACCACGCTTCTTTCTGAAATCAATGATCAGCTCCTTTGTTTTATGGACCTTGAGGGAAAGGTATTTGTCATGACACCATGTCACAAAATGCTCTATCACCTTCCTGTACTCTCCTCATTATTTGATATACAGCCACAGCAGTGGTACCATCTGCAATGGAGCTAGAGCAGAATCTGGCCGTGCAGTCATGAATATACAGGGAGTAGAGCAGGGGGCTGAGGACACTTCCTTATGGAACACCGGTACTTAGAATAATCATACAGATTTTACCAGTCAACAAGACAGAGCTCCATTCCTACAGTCCCAATTTTCCTTTAACCTTGACTACCATGACTACCATGCCAGCCAATTTGTGTCACATGCCTTGACCTGCAAATCAAATCCCCAGCACCTTCAGGTAGTCAGGGACATGAAACTGGTCAGCCCAGTTGGCAAGTAACATGGCCTCACCCTTTCTGTTGTTATATCTGGCACCTCACACTAATTCTAACTAGTCACTGATGTGGACTTGGATCAGGTAAAAACAGTGGAGATGTCCGGGTCATTTGCAATTTAACTCTTTGACATTAAAATGATCATGTACTTGTTATTTATTTGGCTAATTTTACATCATTGTGCTCACAGATAGAAATGGAGACCTAATTTTTATCTCTCTTTGATATCTTAGACAAAATTCATAATGTCTGGGAGGATGAGAAAAATACTTTCTACTGTCACAGGACAATGAATGAAATTTACAGGAAATGGGCTGATTCAGGATCAGTCTGCATGTTCAAAAAGCTAGATTCAGAGTTTTAGAGAAGCTAAATACAGATCATGTAAATATTTTCAAATGTTGTCATTATCGATTCATTGCACTTTTTAGGACTAATCAACAAATGATGTGAAATACAATAATTATACCTGGCTTTGAAAGATGCCCATTTGATTAACAGGGACCATCTGATGTCCATCTCTATTGTTGAAGTAGTATCTGCCTTCAAAACAAGTGCTGACCTAACAATAAATATTCTGATACCAGAATCAAATTGTTCCTTATTGTTTGTTAATGATCATCTTGCAGACCGATGAAATACAGCTACTGTGAAAGAATACAAAATACCTTTCTGCATGAAAATCTGTAGGGAAGAAATTCATGCTTCTTGTATTATTATTGTGAATTCTTTGTGAACCAACTTGATGCAGTGCAAGCTGAAGCATCACTGAAAGTGGTGAAATATAATGGAAGCCCTGCTGGAATAGGTGAAGAAGAGAAGGGATATCTTGCACTCACGGTTGGGCAAGGATATTTCCAAGAACAAGTCAAGAGGTAGTTGGAATAAGTAGATCTCAACAACAGAACCAAGTTTCCTTGAATATGATGAGCATGGGTAAAGTGCAGGAAGAAGTAAAGCATTTTTGTTTAATTATAGAGATGTATAACTAATTTCTTCAGAGACCTGTTCTGCCAACTGTATGATACCTTCAATTTACCCTTCCCCTCACTGAACTACCAGAATACTTCATTTATTCACAACCTAACACTGTAACATGATTTTCTTCACAGTCACACACAAAGTATTTCTGCAAGTGTGCTGATCCCAGCTCGAGTGATTAACACATTTGAATCTCATATATTAAAGTTTAGTGCTTACAAATCATCAGCAAGATGTACACATTTAAACTCCAGAAGCAAAAAACTATTTTAAATGCATTGAAATAAAATGTAGACATAGTTAAGGGTAGCTGTTATTACTTTGCCATGGAAAGAAATCATATGGAAATCTAAAACAGACAAGCAGATTAGCCTTAGTAGTATTTTGTATCATTAAAACTTCCTTTTCTTTCCAAGCTAATTTCTGTCTTCTAGTCTCAGCAATAGAGCACATGATTTCCACCAACAGCAGAGAGTGGGAGGTTCGTTGATAGATTGGTTATGCAAATAACAGACTCTAATTTTAAGGGAGAAGTCACAAGAATGAGGGTATAAATGTATTTCTTAAAAGCTCTACCCACACTTGAAGAAAAAAATGTTCTTTCATATTCTCCTTGTCAGCGTCTTTTTAACCCTAAGAGAAACTAATTCAAGGGACGCAATATTCAAAGAGTGAAAGGATTAGTGTTGTGCCAAAACTTTCATTGAGTTTTGTTGTGTAGGTGGGATGGAATGTGTGATTTTGGGCAATGTTCCAACATATTTTTGGTAAATTTTCTGATTAAGTAGCTAGCAAACTAATAATCAACCTGAATGATATTTTTCCATCTGCAAAAGTTTCTCTAAATAGCCTAGAAGCATTTTATTAGAACATTAAGACAATTTTTAATAAAATTAACATAATCCTTATAGGTTGAATGTGTTAGTTGGCTTGATCCTTTTGTTGTTCTGACCTATTATCTGCACATTAGGTTACAGATTGAGCATTGTCATAGTTTCACATTTTACAATGTAGTGGCTACCAAAGTGATGCATGTAGTGTATGCTAGGAGCAGCTTGGCTGAATCAGAAACTGAAATGGCAACTAACCAGAACCACATGCACACTGAACAGCTAGAGCAGCTGCTATGTACAGAGAAAAACATCAATTAGTTTCTGAAAATTATGCATCTGGTCACGAATGACAATGGATGGGCAAGGAGCTAACATGACATAGAAACAGAAGAAATAATCTCATTCCCAACAATGCCAAAGGGCACTATTTATGTGCAGAAGTGTTTGCGACCATTATCATTTGAAGTGGCCACTACTTAATATCTTCCTGAGCAAATTACCACATTCCTGATTGAGTGTTGTCAGTGGTATAGTCTTGGGCAAGGCCAGCCACTTGTAAATTAACCAGCCTCTGAATAGTCTTGAAAGGACAGAATATTTGCAGCTAGTTCCCTTGAGTTCTTGGTCAATGGTTAAACCACTGTTTTCCCAAGATGCTTTTGGTATGGAACTTGGCAACAACAATGGTTTTGGATGTTAATGGGAATTTATTGTATTCTCTTTTATGCAACTGTTCTTTTGTATCATTTGTGAGATGAAGAATTTATCCCTGAAGCTTAGTTCTGGAATTTTATTTGCAGAATTACACAGGGAGCAAACATGGTGTAATATTTATTGGGCACCGTTTACATCTAATGAAAATGCATTGATGGTGCAGATGAATATAACTAGACCCCACTGGAACACAAAGAGCAGACTGAAAGGAAAAAATGTTTGTATTTTCTTCCAGTGAGACATAAATCCAGCTGCTCCATCTGACCTCTACTGACTGATTTTGCTAAGGTGTCCTGTGCTAACACAGTCACTCCGATCAGGTCTCTGGAATTTGCATCTTGATATTATGTTTGGTCAGAGGCTATAATAATATTTGAAGCTAAGTTGTTCTGGTAGATCCCTATCAGAGCATGAATAAGCAATTTATTGAACCACAGGTGCTACTTGATAGCATTTTTGTTGAGTCTTTCCCAATCTTTTCCTGATGATTGGAAAAGGGTTGAATTGGTTTGTTAATTGCCCAGATCTGTTCAAAAATCTGTTCAAGAATCAGTGAAAAAGCACTCAAACTAATTGCAGGTCATAGCACTTGAAGAAACACACAATTTAAATGTGGCAAATGTGTCTGTCTTCACCAATCTTACAGGCAGAGAGTTTCTACCACCTACTGGATGAAAATTATTTTTCTTGTCTCCACATCAGAATTATCGCTAGCTCTTGCAAGAAAAAAAAAATCTACCTGCTCCAGTCATGAGGGTTTGCAAGAATCACAGATTGGTTTTAAATCTGGATCCAAGGATCTGGTAGATAGTAAACTTCCATTAGTCAACCCAGTGAGATTCCAGTCCTATTTAAATACTCATCCAAAATAGAGATTCTTTCTACAGGAGCAGACCTCAATCATGATATCCCAGGGTTAGTCCTCAATGGACATTTCAGAGGAGGAGAGGGAATGATCCAGAGTAGATTGTAAAGGGTCAGAATCAGGTTTACTATCTCTGATATATGTCATGATATTTATTTCTTCAGAGCAGCATTAAAGTGAAAGGTGTATAAAAGTTACTTTAAGGTACATAAATAGAGCAAAAGATGGATAGCAGGATAGTTTTCATGAACTGCTTGGAAATTTGAGGGCAGAGGGGGAGAATCTGTTCCTAAGGTATTGAATGTGGGTCTTCAGGATCCTGTACTTCCTTCCTAATGGCAGCTATGAGAAGAGGTCATGTCCAGGATGATGTTGTTCTTTAAAAACCAATGCTGACTTCATGAAGCACCTCCTTTTGAAGATATTCTGGAAGGAAATACTTTGCTAGGCCTTTCCCATTACACATCCCAACTCCTGGGTTACTTCCTAGGTCAGGAACCAAAACCTTCACCTCAATCTTCCTCTGGCCACAGGCTAAAATCACAGACTTTTTCAGATGATGGCTCTCTAACTTGAATTGAACAGTTGAGGAGAGTTTCAGCAGCCAACTTGCTTCTAGCATTCTGAGAAGGGGAAGTAATTCATCAGAGGCAAAGGTCTCCCTATCATCAAGGTCATCTCCAATAGGGAAGAAGTACAGAAGCCTGAAGACCCACACTCAACCACTTAAGAACAGTTTCTTTCTCTTTGACATCAGATTTCTGAACAGTCCATGAACACTAACTGACTATTCCTCTTTTGAACTATTTACCTATTTTATTGTATCTTATAATAATTTGTTATGCCTATACTGTACTGCTGCCACAAAACAATAAATTTCACAACTTAAGTCAGTGACATAAAACTAATCTTGATTCTTTGAAAGAAGATATATAACAATGGTGTAAGACATGTTGAGTGGCTTCACTAATTCACATCACATGTCATGATGTGTGTAGTATATAAGCCTTGAATCAATATCAAAGGAAATAAAAAAATATAAGGAAAAATCAGCTTGGTGAAGAAGGGACATGGTAGACTTGCCTTCATTGGTTAGGACATTTGAGTATAAGAGGTAGGAAGTCATGTTATAGGCACATGAGACTTTGGTGAGACTACAGTCGGAGTATTGTGTACAGTTCTGGTTGCCATACTATAGAAAAGGTATGATCAAGTTAGAGATGGTGCAGAAAAGATTCACAAGCACTTTGCCAGGATTGGAGCACTGGAGAGACTGTAGGGATTTTGTGGGACAATTTCCACTGGAATGAAGGAGACTGAGGGATGTCTGTTTAGAGCTTCATGAGAGACTTAGGAAAAGGTAGACAATCACTGTCTTTTTCCCAAGGCAAGAGAGTCTAAAACTAGAGGACATGGGTTTAATGTGAAGACAAAGGTTTAAAAGGAATCTGCAAGGTATGTTTTTCAATCAGTGGATGGTGGGTACCTGCTCCTGTTGGAGGTCGGAGCAATATTAATGTTTAAAAGACATGTAGATAGGTACATGATTAGGAATAGGTTGGAAAGATATTAGTGAAATCATTGTGCATGAGCTGAACTGAAGGGTCTTCAGTATAGTTGTGACTTAGTAACATTTTGCACCTCTTATTTTTAGTGTATTAGCAGTAAATAATGTATCATTTGGAGCATGCTTAAGGCCCATTTTCAGGTTGTGATACTTCCTGAAATGATTCACCTTAATACTAATATTAAGTACCCTGCGGTACTTTGTGGTAATGGTATTCTCACCAATACACTAGGAGGATGTAATTTACTTACCAACAGAAATAGGATAAAGAGTAAGTAATTTATGGCCTAAAACTTGTTAACATGCATTTCAACAACAGAATATCACACAGAAAGTAATAAAGAATCCATGATTTAATGTATCCCACCAGGATATCATTCTATCTATTAAAAATCATCTGCCTAGTAATGTATGCAATAAATCTGAATTGTCAACAACCCTGCTATAGCCCGGAACTTTGAGATGATGACTGTAGATCATAGATCCTCTGACTTAATGCTGTTTCTGATTGCAGAGGGACAGATTTCCTGCAGTTACAGTGTGTGATTGGACTGGATCATACTTGGGAGTGGGATTGGAAGGGATTCTGCTCCAAGAAACCCAAGTGTTGTTAGACCCTTCCCCATAATTCCACCTCTTATCTCGATTTTCACCTAGCCCTTCACCAATCCAAGATCCCTTAACACCGCAAGTTTATTACCAAGGGGATGTGCATCCATGTTGGGTCTACAGACTGTCTGGCAAGAAGTTGTGCATATGAAATAACAGGTTAGGTTTCAATATCTCTTGAAGGAGCTGTATTATGATATCTCAGCTTTAAAGTAAAGACATGCAATTTTTGCAATTACATTTGGTGTCTTATGATTTGGTATTGGTCCAAATAGTAGATCAAATTGAGTGCACCATATGTAGGTGAAAAGCCTAGAATTTTCAACTTTACTAGTGAAGGACTCGAGTGCTGAGGAAGGCAAAATAAATAATTAGTGGTTGCCTGAGGATGTGACACTTCTTTCTCCTAGGCCAATATCTCCAGCATTGTAGGTCTACTCTTGTTGGCCAACTTGTGGTAGCCATGTTGTTTGCTTGCCCAATACCAGATTCCGGAAACAAACCTTCTTCTATTCCATACTCTGTCATGGGAGGAGTGTACCTGGTGGACAGAGAAGAAAACAGCAAGAAAAATTTCCTTGACGATTTATTAAATCCTCACTGGCACTCCTGGGAATCCCAGGCCCTTGAGTGGAGAAAAAACATTCAGGAGAACCTTGAGGCCATGTGACAGGAAGTCACAGAGTGTGTTGATTCACAAATTACCCATCTGCTGTCTGTCCAGTTTGTAAAAAAAATCTGTTCTTCCCTCTTTGGCTTCATCAGTGACTTCTTAACCCATAAAACTAGAGTAGAAGCAAGTTATCATCTATCCAAAAGACTTGAAAGATTACTAAGTTCATTTGTAGGTATTAATATACATAAACAAAACATTTTTTCATGAAAAAAGACAGTTCTTGAACAAAGATCTATGAAAGCAGCTACTTCTGTCTTCCAGATTTGCAGCAGGAATGCTCCTTTTCCAACCTCACAAAATATTCCAGCTACAAATCTTAAATGGATCTGGGTGAGATCTTAAGTGAATTGGGGGAGATCTTAAATGGATTTGGCGGAGATCTTGAATGGATTATTTTTGCATCTGTGTTTAATTGGAGAGGGACACAGGGTCTATATAAGGGAGGTAAAGCAGCAGCAAAGTCAAGAAACCCATACAGATTACAGAGAAAAATGTTTGCTTTCATCAACTTTCCTGGTAACTTTCTCAAGTTTTCTGTCTTGTGGAAAAATAGGTGGATAAATCCCTACGGTCTGACAAGCTGTTCCCTTAGACCCTGTGGGAGGCTAGTGCAGAAATTGCAGGGGTTCTGGCAGAAATATTTTAAAATACTTAGCCACGGATGAGATGCCGGTGGATTAGAGGATAATTAAATGGTTCCATTGTTTACTAAAAGTTCTAATAATAAGCCAGTAAATGATAGGTCAGTGAGCCTGGCATCAATAGTTGGTAAGTTATTAGAAGGTATTTGAAGGGACTGATACATAAGTACTTTGATAGACAGGAATTGATTAATAATAGTCAGCATAGACATGTTGTAGGTCATGTCTAACCAATCTTATAAAGTTTTTTAAGGACATTACCAGGAAAGCTGATGAAGGCAAGGCAGTGGATGTTTTCAACGGACTTTAGCAAGGCCTTTAACAAGGTCCCACATGGACGGTTGGTCCAGAAAGTTCAGTTTTTTGGCATTTAGGATGAAGTAATGATTTGGATTTAACATTAGCTTTGTGGGAGAAGTCAGAGAGTGGTAATAGATGGTTACCTCTCTGACTGGAGGCCTGTGACTATTAGTGTTCCAAAGGTATCAGTGCTGTGTCTGCTGGTGTTTGTCATCCATATCAATGATATAACCATAGAACCATAGAAAATTACAGCACAGAAACAGGCCTTTTGGCCCTTCTTGACTGTGCCGAACCATTTTTCTGCCTAGTCCCACTGACCTGCACCTGGGCCATATCCTTCCAAACCCCTCTCATCCATATACCTGTCCAAGTTTTTCTTAAATGTCACCACTTCATCTGGCAGCTCATTCCACACTCCCAACACTCTCGGCGTGAAGAAGCCCCCCCCCCCCCCCAATGTTCCCTTAAAACTTTTCCCCTTTCACCCTTAACCCATGACCTCTGGTTTTTTTTCTCCCCTAGCCTCAGTGGAAAAAGCCTGCTTGCATTCACTCTATCTATACCCATCATAATTTTATACACTTCTATCAAGTTTCCCCTCATTCTCCTACGCTCCAGGAAATAAAGTCCTAACCTATTCAACTTTTCGCTATAACTCAGTTTCTCAAGTCCCGGCAACATCCTTGTAAACCTTCTCTGCACTCTTTCAACCTTATTAACCTCCTTCCTGTAATTAGGTGACCAAAACTGCACACTCCAAATTCGGTCTCACCAATGTCTTATACAATCCCACCATAAAATTCCAGCTCTTATACTCAATACTTTGACTTATAAAGGCCAATGTACCAAAAGCTCTCTTTACGACCCTATCCACCTGTGACGCCACTTTTAGGGAATTATGTATCTGTACTCCCAGATCTCTCTGTTCTACTGCACTCCTCAGTGTCCTACCATTTACCTTGTATTTTCTACCTTGGTTTGACCTTCTGAAGTGTAATGCCTCACACTTGTCTGCATTAAACTCCATCTGCCATTTTTCAGCCCATTCCTCCAACTGGTCCAAATCCCTCTGGAAGTTTTGAAAACCTTCCTCACTGTCCACTACACCTCCAATCTTCGTATCATCAGCAAATTTGCTGATCCAATTTGCCACATTATCATCCAGATCATTGCTATAGATGACAAATAACAATGGACCCAGCACTAATCCCTGTGGCACACCACTAGTCACAGGCCTCCACTCAGAGTAGCAATCCTCCACTACCACTCTCTGGCTTCTTCCATTGAGCCAATCTCTAATCCAATTTATTACCTCTCCATGTATAACTAGCGACTGAATCTTCCTAACTAACCTCCCATGCGGGACCTTGTCAAAGGCCTTACTGAAGGCCATGCATACAACATCCACTGCCTTCCCTTCATCCACTTTTCTGGTAACTTCCTCGAAAAACTCTAATAGATTGGTTAAACATGACCTACCACTCACAAAGCCATGCTGACTTTTTCTAGTAAGTCACTGCCTATCCAAATACTTGTAGATCCTATCTCTTAGTATTCCTTCCAATAATTTACCTACTACCGATGTCAAACTTACCAGCCTATAATTACCCAGCTTACTTTTTAAGCCTTTTTTTAAACAACGGAACTACATGAGCTATCCTCCAATCCTCTAGCACCTGACCCGTGGATATCAACATTTTAAATATTTCTGCCAGGGCCCCCGCAATTTCAACACTAGTCTCCTTCAAGGTCCAAGGGAATACCCTGTCTGGTCCTGGGGATTTATCTACTCTGATTTGCCTCAAGACAGCAAGCACCTCCTCCTCTTTAATCTATATAAGTTCCATGACCTCCCTACTTGTTTGCCTTGTTTCCATAGAATCCATTCCAGTTTCCTTAGTAAATACAGATGTGAAAAAAACATTTAATAGCTCTCCCATTTATTTTGGTTCCATACATAGCTGACCACTCTTATCTTTAAGAGGACCAATTTCATCCCTTACTATCCTTTTGCTCTTAACATACATGTAGAAGCTCTTTGGATTATCCTTCACTCTGACTGCCAAAGCAACCTCATGTCTTCTTTTAGCCCTCCTGATTTCTTTCGTAAGTATTTTCTTACTCTTTTTATACTCCACAGGCATCTTATTTCCTCCCTGTTGCCTATACATGTTATACATCTCTCTCTTCTTCTTTATCAGAGTTCCAATATCCCTCGAGAACCAAGGTTCCTTATTCTTATTCATTTTGCCTTTAACCCTGACAGGAACATACAAACTCTGCACTCTCAAAATTTCTCCTTTGAAGTCCTCCCACTTACCAATCACATCCTTGCCAGAGAACAACCTGTTCCAATTTACGCTTTTTAGATCCTTTCTCATTTCTTCAAATTTGGCCTTTTTCCAGTTTAGAACTTCAACCCAAGGACCAGATCTATCTTTATCCATGATCAAGTTGAAACTAATGGCGTAATAATCACTGGAACCAAAGTGCTCCCCTACACACACTTCCGTCAACTGCCCTAACTCATTTCCTAATAGGAGAACTAATATTGCATCCTCCCTAGTTGGTACATCAATATATTGATTTAGAAAACTTTCCTGAGCACATTTTACAAACTCTAACCAATCTAGACCTTTAACAGCATGGGAGTCCCAATCAATGTGTGGAAAATTAGAATCCCCTATAATCACAACTTTCTGTCCTTTGCAGTTGTCTGTTATCTCTCTGCAGATTTGCTCCTCCAATTCTCGCTGACCACTGGGTGGTCTATAATACAACCCTATTAATGTGGTCATACATTTCCTCTCAGCTCCACCCATATGGCCTCAGTAGACAAGGCCTCTAATCTGTCCTGCGGAAGCACTGCTGTAATATTTTCCCTGACTAGCAAAGCCACCCCACCCCCCACCCACCCTTCATTCCTCTGCCTCTATCATGTCTAAAACATCAGAACCATGGAACATTGAGCTGCCAGTTCTGCCCCTCCTGTAGCCAAGTAATGGCTATGATGTCATAATTCCACGTGTCAATCCAGGCCCTCAGCTCGTCTGCCTTTCCCACAATACTCATTGCATTGAAATATACACACCTCAGAAGATTATTACCACCACACACAACCTTACTATTTGTGACTTTGCATGAACTACTAACATAGTTTATTTTTACCCCCATTCCACTATCTACTCTGGCACTCTGGTTCCCATCCCCCTGCAAATCTAGTTTAAACTCTCCCCAATAACACTAGCAAACCTCCCTGCAAGTATATTGGTCCCCTTGTAGTTCAGGTGTAGCCCGTCTCTCTTGTACAGGTCCCACCTGCCCCAGAAGAGGTCCTAATGATCTAGAAATCTGAAACCTTGCCCCCTACACCAGTTTCTCAGCCACGTGTTCCTCTGCCAGAGCATCCTACTCTTACCCTCACTGGCACGTGGCACAGGTAGCAATCTGGAGATTACTACCCTCAAGATCCTGTTTTTCAACTTCCTACCAAGCTCTCTTACAGACTCACTCTTCAGGACCTCCTGACTCTTTTGACCTATGTCATTGGTACCGATGTGTACCACAACACTTGGCTGATCACGCTCCCACCTCAGAATGCTGTGCAGGGAGTCTCTGTCATGACCACAGAATCTCCTGTCTGTTCCCCTGACTATGGAGTCCCCTATCACTACCGCTCTCCTCTTCTTCCTCCCTCCCTTCTGCACTGCAGAACCAGATTCAGTGCCAGAGATCCGGCTGCTGCAGCTTGTCCCAGGTAAGCCATCCCCCCCAACAGTATCCAAATCGGTATACCTATTTTGGAGGGGAATGGCCACAGGGGATCCCTCCACTACCTGCCTTTTCCCCTTCCCTCACCTGACGGTAACCCAATTACCTGTGTCTTGTTCCTTGGGTGTAACTACCTCCCGGAAGCTACTAACTATAAACTGCTCAGTCTCCCGAATGATCCGGAGGTCATCCAGCTCCTGCTCCAGTTCCCTAATGCTGTCTGTTAGGAGCTGCAGCTGGATGCACTTCTTACAGGTATCGTTGTCAGTGACACCAGAGGTCTCCCTGACTTCCCACATCCTGCAAGAGGAGCATTCCAACATCCTGCCTGGCATATTCTCTAGTCTGAACAAAAAAAAGATTGAAAAACAGAAACTCACTGGAACCTACCCTCGCCTCTGCCTGTTTCTCGCTGAAGCCTGATTGAGCCAAAGCCATCCCACTCCGACTCAGTCCACTCTGACGATGGCCGCTACGACGATGGCCACTGTATATGGCGGTCTTTCTTTTAAACCTCGGCGCACTATATCATGCACCTGTGCAGTCTAGCCTCTTTTCCACGAGCAGTTAAACAAAAATGACCTTCTCTCCGCGATGCCTGCAGTCTTCCACTCTCAGCCTCTTGCTTCGATTGAAAATGATCTCGAAGATAATGGTAAGTTGGATCAGCAAATCTGTTGATGATACTAAAATTGGGGTCATAGTGTAGAGCAAAGAAGATTATCAAAGCTTGCAGCAGGATCTGGACCAGCTGGAAAAATGCAGATGAAATGTAATAATGAGGAGTTGCACTTCCGGAGGACAGACCATGTTTTGTCCTCAGCATGGTTTCCTTAAAGGAAAATCCTGCCTGACAAACCTAGTGCAATTTTTTGAAGAAATTACAAGTAGGCTAGACAAGGGAGATGCAATGGATGTTGTGTATTTGGATTTTCAGAAGGCCTTTGACAAGGTGCCGCACATGAGGCTGCTAAACAAGATAAGAGCCCATGAAATTATGGGAAAGTTACATACATGGATAGAGCATTGGCTGATTGGCAGGAAACAGGGAGTGGGAATAAAAGGATACCATTCTGGTTGGCTGCCGGTTACCAGTGGTGTTCCACAGGGGTCTGTGTTGGGGCCGCTTCTTTTTAAGTTGTATATCAATGATTTGGATTATGGAATAGATGGCTTTGTGGCTAAGTTTGCTGATGATACAAAGATAGGTGGAGGGGCCAGTAGTGCTGAGGAAACAGAGAGTCTGCAGAGAGACTTGGATAAATTGGGGGAATGGGCAAAGAAGTGGCAAATGAATTACAATGTTAGAAAGTGTACGGTCATGAACTGTGGTAGAAGAAATAATAGGGCAGACCATTATTTAAATGGAGAGAAAATTCAAAGTTCTGAGATGCAATGGGTCTTGGGAGTCCTCGTGCAGGATACCCTTAAGGTTAACCTCCAGGTTGAGTCGGTGATGAAGAAGGCGAATGCAATGTTGGCATTCATTTCTAGAGGAATAGAGAATAGGAGGAGGGATGTGATGTTGAGGCTCTATAAGGCACTGGTAAGACCTCACTAGGAATATTGTGTGCAGTTTTGGGCTCCTTATTTAAGAAAGGATGTGCTGACGTTGGAGAGGGTTCAGAAAAGATTCACTAGAATGATTCCGGGAATTAGAGGGTTAACATATGAGGTACGTTTGACAGCTCTTGGACTGTACTCCTTGGAGTTTAGAAGAATGAGGGGGGACCTTGTAGAAACATTTTGATTGTTGAAAGGCATGGACAGAGTGGATGTGGCAAAGTTGTTTCCCATGGTGGGGGAGTCTTGTACGAGAGGACATGACTTGAGGATTGCAGGGCGCCCATTCAGAACAGAGATACAAAAAAAAATTTTTAGCCAGGGGGTGGTAAATCTATGGAATTTGTTGCCACAGGCGGCAGTGGAGGCTAAGTCATTGGGTGTATTTAAGGCAGAGATTTATATCTGAGTAGTCAGGGCATCAAATGTTACGGAGAGAAGGCGGGGGAATGGGACCAAAGGGGAGATTGGATCAGCTCAAGATGAAATGGCGGAGCAGACTTGATGGGCCAAATGGCCAGCTTCTGCTCCTTTGTCTTATGGTCAAACAAGGGTATGTCTTATACAGTGAGCATTAGGGCACTGAGGAGTACGGTAAAACAGGGTGATCTTGGAAAGACAGATCCATAATTCCTTGAAATTAATATCACAGGTAGATATAGGTCAGAAAGACAGCTTTTGGCACATTGGCCTTCATAAATCAAAATGTTGAGTACAGGAATTGGGATGCTATGTTGAAGTTATATAAGAAGTTGGTGAGGTCCAATTTGGAGTGTTGTATGTGGTCCTGTTCACCTCGCTGCAGGAAAGATGTAAATAAGATTGAAAGAGTGCAGAGAAAATTTTCAATGATGTTGCCAGGACTTGAGGACCTGAATAATAAGGAAAGTTTAAATAAGTTAGGACTTCATTCTCCATAGTGTAGGATAATGAAGGGAGATTTGACAGGGATACAAAAATATGAGAATATAGATAGGGTTACAGGAAGCAAGCTTTTTTTTCTATGGATGGGTAAGACAGGAACTAGATCATGAGTTAAGGGTCAGAGATGAAATGATTAAGGGGAACATGAGGAGGAAACTACTTTCAGAGGAAGGTGAGAAGGAGCTGCCAGCGTAAGTGGTGGATGCAGGTTTGATTACATATTTAAGAGAAATGATGATAGGTACATGGTTGGAGAGGTAATAAAGACTATAGTCCAGGTGTTGGTCAATGGGACTAGGCAGATGAACAGTTTGGCATGGACTAGATGGACCAATGAGTATTTTTATGTACATAGTGTTCTATAAGTGTTCAACCACTTCCAGTCACAGAAAATTGTTACAGAGGATTATTTTATGACAATTTCTCTGAATCATTTCATTTTATAAAAGGAGCAGATAATAAGCAAGACTACATTTTTCCTTTCTCTCAGTAATGATCCATCAGAAAATAACTGAGCATGCCTCTTATGCCCTTCACATTGTGTGTTCATGGAATAGATCAGCCTACAGAACTATAGGTGGTAATTTAAAAATACATAATTTAAAAAAGATTCATTGAACATCAAATAATACATTTTATTTTGCTCTCAAATTGTTCTTGTGTCTGAGAAATGAATTGAGCCCAGCTTTTATAACAACCATTTGCCATCTTTGCTCAGTTAAATCTCTACCTTAATTTCCAGGTTTATTGAACAGAAATGTCCCAAGTTCAACACTATGAATGTTGAAATGCAACAGAAAGAGTTATGAAAACCGAAGCTCTACAATGGAATTTAAAACCTTACTGCAGAAATGTATAACACTCTTTCAACCAGCTGTCTGATGTGGAAAACAATCCAGATAAACACATTGGAAAAAAACACACAAAGATGATGTGTCCTTTATGCTTGATCAGAACAATTTCTACTTAACTAAATTGAAAAAAAATGCTGATATATCCTAATTTTGGTGCTGAAAACTTGTTTTTCAGAACTGGCCAGAGCAAAGCTGTTTTTAATCTTATACAAACATTGGCATCTAGCCTAGTCTAAATTCTCATCAGAAATTACCATCATCTAGGCACTGGAGCTGCCTCCAGAATTTTGTGTTCTAAGGGATCACACTGAAGAAATGGCAAGAAAGTGAACCACTAAACCCAAACTAAATGGGAAGTCTCTAAAGCATACCCAAGGCACACATTGGCTGAAATATTAACACCATTTGCGATTGTCAAGTGTTGGCCAGTCGAGCATGTGCTCCTCCTCAGTAGGATCCTGAATAGAGATTTCAATCCAAACTCTGCTTAGGGATGATTATTTAGAATATCTTATTCCCTACTTTTAATTCCACATCAGGAATCCATTGGGGGATGATTTTGCTATCTTGAGTGTTTATTTTCTAGATTTTATTTCTATTTGCTTTTCAATCTCCACCCTTCATTAATATCAGTAACTCTAAAGTTCCATCATCTATTTACTAACACAGATAAAGAAAAAATATCTACTGAAGGCCACGTTCTTAGTTATTTTACTCCTAAATTCCAGAATTACCTCCCTGAAACAGTTTACTACTTAATCTCTCTTTCTACTCTGTTAAGGTGTTCCTTTAAATTAATGTTTTCCACCAAGCTTTTAGCTTGGTATCTTTGAAACTCCTGATGCTAATAGATTTTATCAGTGTTCCTCAGATTTAATACCTTAGGACATCTTGCTGTGTTGAAGTGAACTTAACAAATGTAAGTTGTTGTTACAAAGTGAAATTTTAAAGTAAGAATGATAAGTTGCCTTAATTGATTATCTCAATAGTTAGCAATTACCTGGGGCTATAAAGATTATTGAAGCTGAATGAATAAGGGTTGACTTTGAAATTTGCCATTCTGTTCTATAATCATTTGTGATAGATGATGTTCAGGTTTTCTCCTAGTGTCAATGTTCAGATCTATAATAATGAACATACACTTTGAATACATAAAATAGTGTGCTTAATACTTTATTTAGCTGATTGATTGTTCTATGATCTATAGACAAGCAGAACATAGAAAAGACTAAAACAATATTATGGAACAACACAGTTAAAATCAATAAACTAGATTATTAATGATCTAATTTAACCTCATGCCTGTGTCAATTTTAGATCATATTACTTGCATTGGTATTGCACCATCTGGTTACTCTCTGTGGTGCAAGTACTATCTGTTCTACATTTGTTATTTAGCAGAGGATACTTCAAGGTTTTCATTGTGCTGGTGAGCAAATAGTGCAGTACTGTCCATATTATTTCAATTTTATTATCACCTCCAACCAGGAAACAGTCCCTGGTCAATCCGACTGCAACTGAGGAATTTTAATAAGTTGCTGTAATATTAACATTTTTAGATTATAATTTATGACAACATGCAAGTAAATAGTGCCTTCAATATAGTTGTTTCATAGTCAATATCAGAAGGGAAACCATTAAGTAAACTTAAAGAAGAGGGTGAGCTATAGAGTTGGAATTAAGTGCTTATTTGTCTAATTTTCTTGTTACACTTTTGATAGGTTGGGTTTTTTATTCGTTGATCCAATCTCCAGTAGCAGCTTTGGCAATTTTAACAAAATCACTGAAAATTGCATATTTATATTTCATGAGTTTGGGCTTCCCCTGATGTCTTACTATCAATATGAAATAAAATTCTTTGAAATAATGCTTTGAACATTCTGCTGAATGTTCTTGGTAGTAAACCACAAGGAGAAAACAATGAAATCCAATGGGACAAGGTGGGGAAGTGTTGCTTTGAACTGGAGACTTATGTGGAGGATGACTACGTTCTCATCCATCTCTTGTTTTGAATGCATCCCAATTATAAGGACACATATAACGATGATCATTATAATAAGATCCCTCTGTTCCTCCACACTGTCACGAATCTTGCCATTAACCCTAAATTCTGCCTTCAAGTTCAGTCTTCCAAAATTAATTACTTCACATTTTTCTGTGAATTCAGACTTCTCAATCCAGCCCTGTATCCTGACAATGCCCCATTTTAACCAATGACAACATTCTATGCTAAAATCACGAAGAGCAGGCATCCTATAATAGATCCCTGTGAAACACCACTGGTCACCGACCTCTGGGTGGAATACTACCATCTCATACCACCATCTGTCTTTTGAAGTATAGCATAGTACCCAGTCACCTGAAGATTAGGAAATGGATGAAGATACTATCTGATGTGCCCATTGAATGCAGTTTGTAAGCTTTTGTCAGGAATTTGGTATATTTTTCCTGGATGTTAAAAGTACATAATGTAAAGTCATGCTTTTGCTTTTATTTTCTGGCTCTTTCCATATGGGAATTCTCTTTGATTTTGTATGAATACAGATCAGAAGGTTTTGAGAGACTTTTACAGCAGCTACTTAAAAGCATTCCTTTCCAAACAGAGAAATCAGAGTTCAGTGCTCTTTAATGGATCAAATTTCAGACTTTAAGTGGGGTTGAAAAATTGAATGTAATGTGTTTTTGAGGCAGACTCTAACATGCAAACGCAATGGCATTTTCTGTTCAGTGATGAGAGATGAATTGCTGGATATATTAACCTTCGCTGTTGATGCTTACACTTGCTTAGTCTTGAGAAGATAAGGTAGAGGTATCATTCTAAATCAGTGGTTTCCAAACTTTTTTTGCATTTGCACTTCCTCTTCCTTTCTTGCTATTAAATAAAATCATAAAGAATTTTGATTTACAATGCAAAGTGAAACAAAGTAGTAACTACAAATTCAAAGCAATGACAAATAATTTCAGAAAGTATTCCTTCTGGAATAAGGAAATTAAAATGAATTCTTGTTATAGCAATTAATCAAACTATAATTTTTAGATGCAAGAAATCTTGAACAACACACCCAGGAACTGCTGGAGGAACTGGGAGTAAACAGAGGAAATCAGGGGAATAAACAATCGCTTTGGGTGAAGACTTGTCATTAGGACTGGAAAAGAAGGGGGCAGTAACTATAATAATCAGATGGGGGGAGGGGAAGGAGTACAACCTGGCAGGTGATAGGTGAAACCAGGTGAAGGGAAGGTGGGTGGGTAGGAGAGGGATGATGAACTAAAAAAATGTGAATATCAGTGAAATAAAAGTTAACCATTGTCATAGTATGTGAGTTGGTCATTGAACAGAAATTTAACTTGGGTTTCAAAAAGCACCGGCTGGCTGTAAACTATATAAATAAGATTTGCCAGATCATTAGTTCCATTGATTCTTGATGGAACTGAGACAACTTTGGCCTAGAAATGTTGGAAATCAGAAACAAAAGGAGAAAACATTGCTGGCCTCCTGTACTGCCCATGTATTTTCTTGAAATGGTACTGTAGCAGTGTGCTACACGCAGTGCTGCAATAACGACACGGTGTCAGTGAGCTGCAGTTGCAAGAGACGTTTATTTAAACTTTGCAGCCTCGCTTTAAAGCCTTCCTGATCCCGCCCTCCCCGGGCGGAAATGCTGTAGGGGGCACGTATTCACAGTCCAGTCCCGCGCGCGGGCTTTTCCCCTTGCTGGTGAAGCAGGCTTGGCGCCCTCTTTGGAACCTGCCTCAATGCCGGTGTGTGCCGCTTTGTGAGCCGGTTCAAGTGTGCTGGGAAGTGGGTTGCCACAGTACCATACTTTCCATTCAATATGTGTCCTTTTGAATTCAAATTCAGGTTCAAATCTGATTTCAACAATTTCATATAACCATCGCTTTCTTTGCAAAGCATTTAATTTGGCTTCTTTGATACTTTTTTCTGCTTTCTTTTACTGTCATTGACTAATATGATGGCTGCCTAGACAACTCTGTTCCACACTCTCCCGAAGGCAACTTTCCTATGCCTGCTCCATCCTCCAAACTCCTCTGCAAATTAAAACATTCTTGTCTTCTCAGTGTTCCAGTTCAGATTAATTGTCCTTGATCTGACGTGTTCTGTTTACTCCTCTATATCAGAATAAGTCTTACATAAAGAAATGGAACTGCAGGTGTAAATTAGGTAGTTTGTGAATTGTGAAAAGGGGATGTGAGAATGAATCAGGAGTTTGCGCAAAGGGACAGCTGATACAGCAAGTGCCTTGCAACGGTAGAAGATCAATGCCTGATTTGGGTTTGTATAAATATCACATTAATTGGAATTGGTTTATGTACCAATTATGTACCTTTATGTACCTCAAAGACAGGGTGAAAAGATGGTCTTGCATGTTGCTGAAAAGATCAGATCATTACACAGAACATTGAGGTAGTACAAGACACAACAGCAACATGCAAAATAATACACACAAATGCTGGCGAACTCAGCAGGTCAGATAGCATCTATGAAATGAATAAAAATTTGACGTTTCAGGCTGAGACCCTTCTTCAGGACTGGAGAGAAAGGGGGAAGTTGCAGAATAAAAAGGTGGCCGGAGGGGAAGGAGTTGATAGGTAGAGCCAGGTGGGTTGAAAGGTAAAGGACTGGAGAAGAAAGAAACTGATAGGAGGGGAGAGTGGACCATGGAAGAAAGTGATTGAGAAGGGGCAGCAGAATGAGATGATAGGCAGGTGAGGAGAAGAGGTGAGAGGCCAGAGAATTTGAGGCTATGTAGATGGAATATGCAGTGTTATTCCTCCACCCTGAGCAACAACTTATCATTACGTAAGATAAGGCCATGGATTGACATTTAGGAAGAGGAATAGGGATAGCAATTAAAATGGTTGGCCTCCGAGAAAGTTCACTTTTGGCGTATCGGTTCCATCATTTTAGTGGGGTCTCACCAATGTGGAGGAGGCCACATTAGGAGCACTGGATACAGTAGACAACCCAAACAGATCTGCAGGTGAAGGACTGTTTAGAGCCCTGAATGGAGGTAAGGGTAGGGGTTAATGAGCAAGTGTAGTATTTCTGTCACTTGTAGGGATATGTGCCAGGAAGGAGATTGGGGTAAGATATGAATGGTCAGGGGAATCATGGAGGGAATAATCTCTGTGGAAAGAGGAGAGTAGGGAGAGATAGAGCTGTGTTTTGCAGGTAGTATCCCATTGAAGATGGCAGAAATTGCAGGGGCTCATGGGGTGGTAAATGAGGCGGTGGGAAGATGGAGTGTGGTCTGATGTCTGGGAAATGCAGGAGATGGGGATGAGGGCAGCATCAATGGTTGAGGAAGGGAAACTCCATTCTTTGAAGAAAGGGAACATCTCTGATAACAGAAAGGAAAGCTTCGTTTTGGGTACAGATGTGGTGGAGTTGAAGGAACTGAGAAATGGGAAATGCAGGAAATGCTGGGGAATTTTACCAGGGAAGGCTTGGAACATGCACTGTTATATGTAGTCAACAAGAGGGCAGGCATAGCTGAGACCCTTGTGGGTCCCCATCACTACCCATTGAATTTGGAGAAAGTGGATGCAGCCAAGGAAATTGTTAAGGGTGAGGACCAGTTCTGCCAGATGGAGGAGGGTGGTGGAGGGAATCTGGTTGAATATTTTATTGAAAAAGAAGCAGAGAGCTTCAAGCCCTTCTATATGGGGAATAGAAGGGTATAGGGACTGGACATCCATGGTGAAACTAAGGCAGTCAGCACCAGGAAATTGAAAGTTGTCGAGGAGATCGAGAGCATGTGAAGTGCTCCAAATGTAGGTGGGAAGAGACTGAACCACGGGGGGACAGAGAACAGAATGAAGTGTAACAGCCACAAAGAAAGTGAAGTGCAGGTACACATGATGATGGCAGGTGGTGTTAAGAGCAACCAGAAGGTAACATGAAGAGATGTTAAATGGCAGAAAATAAATGTCTATGTTTCACTGGCCACGGGCTTGCAGATATGGTCTGCATTAACATATACCATAGTGGTGATGACTCCTCAGTCCTGTTTTTCATAGTTGATCAAAAGCTTCAAATGTGCAAATGAATTTTGTGCAGGTAATTTCAAGGTGCAAGCGGTTTGTCATTGGACATTACTGATCACGCTTCACAGCCTCTGTGTGTATGAAGAAAGGACATTCACAGGCACTGTCCCATGTTTAATCATTGGGTTTGTGATTGAATTCTTTAATAGCACACTGAACTAACACACTATTCAGAAGATTTGCTTCCTCTGTTTTCCCTTCCAGTATCGGGTTAATACAGTTCTAAAGAAAGTGGCTTAGACATAAGAATGATCGGAAGTGATCCTTGGGCATACATGGTCCATGCTGAACTATTAATTTTCCTGGCCTTATCAAGCTGCACCTGGACCAAAGCCCTCTATACTACTCCCATCCATGTGCGGATTCAACATTCTCACCATCCTCTGAGTGGAAGAAGTTTCCCTCATGTTCCCCTTAAATATTTCACCTTTTACCCTTAACCCATTACCTCTAGTTCTTGTCTCTCCCGAACTTAGTGGAAAAAGCCTGCTTTTACTCTATTTACCTTAACTATACCCCTCACAATTTTGTATATCTCTATCAATCCCTTAATTTTTTCTACGCTCTAGGGAATAAAATCCTAATCTATTTAACCTTTCCCTATAACTCAGGTCCTCATGTTCTGGTAACATCCTTGAAAACATTTCCCTGCACTCTTTCAATCTTATTTACATCTTTCCCATAGGTAGGTAACCATATCTGCACACAATACTTCAAATCAGGCCTCACCTACATCTTATAGAATTTCAACATAACATCCCAGCTCCTGTTCTTGATATTTTGTTCTACAAAGGCCAATGTGCCATAAGCTGTATTTACAATCCTTTCTACCCATGACATCACTTTCAAGGAATTATGCATCTGTATTCACAGATCCTTCTGATCAATCACACTCCTCAGTGCCCTACTGCTCACCATGTAAGTCCTACCCTGGTTGGTCCTGCCAAAGTGCAGCACCTCACATTTATCTGCATTAATTTCCATCTGCCATTTTTCAGCCCATTGTTCTAGATGGTCCAAATCCCCCTGCAAGTTTTAATAGTCTTCCCCACTGTCCAATTCACAATCCCCAGTCTTTGTGGCATCTGCACATATGCTGATCCAGGTTACCACGTTATCATCCCAATCATTGATACAGATGACAAAATATGGAAATGCTCCATAGCTTTTGCACACATGATTGAGCAAAAAGAACAGAGATTAGAATCAAAATCAGCGCCAGGTTTATTAACGTTGACATGCCATGAAACCTCTTGCTCAGTTGTCAACAGCACAGGGCAAAATATAAAAATAATGCAAAAGAGGAGAGCAAGAGAGTGTTCATGAGTTCACGGACTGTTCAGAAACCTGACAAGAAGCAACACCCAAAGCAACGTTAGTGATTTAATATGTTAAAAAGGCACCGAACAGAAGATCCAAAACTAAGGGTCAATATTACAGACCTGTTGATGACTAAACAGCTCTTTCCAAGCTCAGACTATAACATCCTGGTTCCAGGCTTCTTGTCCACAAAACACCTTGTTCTTCGAAGGGTGAAAGGTGAAAGGTAAGGATTGCAAATTCAGTGAATCTTTGATATCAAGGGACAGCAAGGTTTTGATAAAGAAATATAAGACAGCATATGGTATTATATTGCAGAGAAAGCTACAGGAAGATGATTCACAAGTATAGGGTGCTTAAAAAGAAATTTGGAGGGCACAAAAAAGGATTGGCGGGTAGGATTAAGAAATATTACAAGACATTTTGTAGATATATTAAGATCAACAGGGTAATAAGGGAAAAAAATGCGACCTATTAGCCAGGGAATGTGCATGAGATCTTAAAAGCATATTTTACATCCATATCCACATAAGAGACAGATAATGTAGCTGGAGATTTCACTACTGCTTTGCATTATTTACTTACTTGCTTGCTTATTTATAGTAATTTGTTATGCCTGGACTGTCTACTGCCAGAAAACAACAAATTTCATGATGTGTGTCAGTGACAATAAACCTGATTCTCATTCTAATTTCAGTCACTTGGGAAGGAATGCTTTTGTGCACATTAACATTCAAAAGGAGATGTTGAATGTCTTAATAGGTGTTGGGGATTATTTAGGAGTTTATAAAATAATAATAATTCAAACAAGAACCATTATTCAGTTCTTGCAGATGTAAATTGCAAGCAGTAATCAGTTTGAAGTTAAACAGAGAGCTTTGCTCTCACTCGCCCATGAACACTCATGAACACTCTCTTGCAGGGGTTTGGCTACTAAGAGATATGGTTTGCAAAGTGGTAACCATGAGACATTCTCCTATGCATCTACCAAACATTTAAACAAAGCAGTTATGTTAATTGTCCTGTATCAAACAGCCAGCTACAGGTTAAGTTATTTGCACCATTGTAAGCAATTTCAAGGAAACCTGCAGACCAGATTGATATTGCCACTTAGCACATCAAAGATGGTAACAAGTGTAGATGATCTATCTGTTGTTGGGATATATATGTACTCAGAGAGTCATCCCTAACAACATTAATCTTCTGTGTCCGTGTTTTCTGTCTACAAGCTTTTAGACCATCTGGGTCAACTAGTTTTTCTCTGTAAATGTTTTTGAACTTTCAGAGGCATCTTATCAACTCCAATGTCCTTTCTCTGTAAATATGTGCTTCAAAAGAACCGTTTCCTAGACACACAATATTGAACTAAGTAATTCCATTGTAGCTTTTGAAATTGTATTAAATTGTCTATTGTTACCTCAAGAGAATAAAATCTTGATGTTATTTGAGTTTGAGGAAGTTGTTCGAAGGGGTCTGGAAGACAAAACTGTTGTGATGAATAAAGACTTCCATATCCACTACCTTCTCCTGTTTCTCCAGTGACAGTCACAACAGTGGGTGTAAGAGAGGATTGAAATTGGTGGTGGTGTTGATGCTAAGGAGGGTCACCTTCATCTACAGAATCATATTATTCAACAGGAAGGTTGATTGGGGCAAAGGAATATCATCCTGATAGGATGAAGTGCTGCAATTTAGGGAGTCATAGAATCATACAGCTGAGAAACAGGCCCTTCAGCCCTTCCAAATTTCCCATCTAAAGTAGTTCCATTTGTACATATTTGGCCCATGTCCCTCTAGTTCAATTATCCTTCAGTGTTCCTAATGTACCTGCATCAACTTTTTCCAAAGCAGCTCATTCCATACAGTGACCACTCTCAGGATAAAAATGTTGCCCCTTGGGTTCCAATTAAATCTCTCCCCTTTTACCCTCAGCCTGCAATATATAATTCTTAATTCCCCAAACCTGCGAAAAAGAAACTACAAGATAGGGCAAATAACATTAATTTTGGACCACGGGAGTGTTGAGAAACAACAGGATATTGGTGTAGAAGATTAAAGAACCCTGAAGGTGGCAGCAGAATCGAATAGGCTGGCGAAGGAGTACAAGTTATTGGCCATTCTTAGTTGGGGGCCTAAAAGCGGGGAAGTCTTGCTGATATTTTATCAAATACCAGTCAGGCCACAGTTGGAATATTGCATGCATTTCTAGTCACCACACCACAGGTAGGACATTACTGCAACGAAGAGAGTGCAGGGGAGAGTCATCTGGTTTGGCTACACCTGCTGTTTGAGCCCAGAAAGGTTCAAGGTGTAAAAACGAATTATGCTGGTTTGTGGGAGCAAACATAGGGAACCAATCATGATGACTAATAAATCAGCAACTTTTATAGAAGGATTATTCTCTGCTGTAACTAACTCTGCAGGAATGCAAAATTAAATATATATTTTATGCTCTCTCTAATTTTCTATTTGTACATTGGAATCAGCTTCAACTACTTCTTGGTGCCAAAGAATTTGATGACTAATAAGAACAATGTAAATTAATTGTCCCTTTGCTTCATCTGAATTTTTTAATTGATAATTGCTATATACTAATTTCCCAACCAGAAGAAATACTCTTTCTCTATTCATTCACATTTAAATAATATTTTAATTAAATCCTATTTTTGTCCACCCTACTCAAAGTTCTCTGCTTCGAAGTTTGCTCTTGGCAACGACTATCCAGAAATGAATCATTTTGATAAAATCAAAATTTAAAAGCAAATACAAATTCAAAGCAAGTGCTTAGCTTACTAACCAAGGAGGAATTTCCATTGCTTCCATTTTTTTTCCCTCAATTTTTGTCTTTATCACTTTGAACATTGTTCTGTGGCTCCAATTTTTGTCCTTTAATGGAACATAGAGAAAAAACCCTAGCCTATAAACTTATCATTGATTCTCATTGTGTTCCTTTGATTAATATCATTATCCATCATTATGATGACCTATATTGAATATAGGACATTGAATATAGAAGAGTACAGCACAGGGACAGACCCTTCACTCACAATGTTGTGTCAAATTAAATAAATTAGTGAACAAATGGCCAACTGAACTAAACACTTATGCCTACACAATGTCCACATCCTTTCATTTTCCTCACATTCATGTGTCTGTCTAAATGTTTCATAAGTCCCTGATGTATCTGCCTCTATCACCACCCCAGACACCCACCACTTTCTCTGTTTAAAAAAAACTTGCCCCTCACATCTTTAAAATTCCACCCTATCACTTTAAATGCATGCCCTCTGGTATTAGAAATTTAAACCCTGTGAAAAAGATACTTTCTGTCTACTCTATGAATGCTTCTTATAGTTGGTTACAATATTCCAGATACAGCCTAACTAGAGTTTTATAAAGCTGCAACATACATTCCTGATTTTAAAACTCAGTGTTTTGACTAATAAAGGCAAAGCATGAGATTTGCCATCATAGCCACTCTATCAACTTCTGTAGTCACTGTTAGGGAGTGATGAAATATGAACAAAGAACTGATCCTTCTGCTCATCAACACGGTAATGAGTTTTGACCTTAACAGTGTACTGTCTCTTTACATTCTACAATCACATTTTCAGGAAATGCATCTTTGAAACCAATACCTCATTCTTCCTCTGCACTTGTCAGCATCTTTATATTGAAAACAGCCATCCATACTTCATTTTCCACCAAGCCGTCCACTACATAATTAAGTGTATCACTTAACTGCCCATTGTGTTTTTCCATTAATTTCTTCTTAAGTCTTTAAATCTCCTTCTCATTTTGTTCAAGGTTGATATGGTTCTGAGAAGGATTTGCAGGATAGCTGCAGCAAAATTATTCCCTATTGTAGAGCACTGGAATTAGAGAAATAAACAAAAACAAAATATCCAATCAAGGTTGAAATGGAGGTGGTAGTGGTGATGGAAATGTCTACAAACCTTTGTAAATTTCAACTCCAAAGGTTTGTGGAAGCTTATTTCTGGAATATATTCTTAAATGATATTTGGAAATCAAAGGAATTATGGGATATGTAAATTGATTGTGAGCAGGTGAGAAGGGGGATCAGCAATAACTTTATTGAATGGTGCACAAGACTTCAGGAGCCATTGAAGCTAGTCTTGCATCTGTTTGCTATGTTTTTTTTTTAATAAGAAACTTTTTTTTATCACCTGTGACTTCCAGGGCTTTTTGTATCTTAACTCACAATTAATGGTGAGAAGCATCATAGACCTGAGAAGAACGAGGCCATCTGCTGCAGCCTTTATCTCAACAGTTATCTGAACTCCTAGGTTCATATCATTTCGACAATCTTTTATACATGTTTTTAATGTCATGTCAAAGTCAAAGAGAAGGTGATTAAAGTTGTCCACACCAATTCGGGAGCCTGATGGTTGTAGGGTAATAAATGTTCTTGAACCTGGTGTTGTGGAATGTAAGGCTCCATACTTACTACTCGATGCTAGTACTGGCAAGAGAGCATGGCCTGGATGGTAGGAGTCCTTGATGATGGATGCTGCATTCTTGTTTCAGCGCTCTTTATAAATGCGCTCAATGGTGGGTAGGGTTTTGCATGTGATGGACTGGCTGTATCCACCACTTTCTGTAGACCATCCCATTTCTGGGAATTGGTGTTTCCATACCAGGCTCCGATGCCAGCAGTTAGGGCACTCTCCACTTTGGATCAATAGAAGTTTGTCAAAGTTCTAGATGACATGCCAAGCCTATTCAATCTTCTAAGAAAGTAGAGGTGTCTACTACTTGTGTATTCCTTGTAATGGCACTTACATGCTCAGGGCAAATCCTCTGATATAACTAACACCAAGGAATTTTAAGTTACTGACCCTCTCCACTTCCAGCCCCCTTCTGAGGACTGGCTCATGGACTTTCTTCCAGTAGTCAATCATCAGCTCTTTCGTCTTTCTGTTGTTGTGATGCTTCTATATATTCTTCTCAACTTATTACATTTACTCCTCCATCTTCCAACCCCTGAAAAATCTATCAATTATATTTTCAAATTCAATATATTTACAGACTTGCCTTGAAAATTGATATGCTTTTTCATAAACATAAGATACTCTGCAGATGCTGGAAAGCCAGAGCAAAGACAGAAATTGCTGGAGGATCTCAACAGGTCAGGTTAGGCAGCATCTATGGAAATGAATAGATAGTCAATGTTTTGAGCCAAGACCCTTCTGTTTACTTCTACATTTCTAAGTGATTACTGATTTTATCTTATGCCAAGGATTCACTGATTTTGAACGAAATGCGCTACAGTTAATTTATTTATTCCTCTTTCAACTGAATAATGATGTAATACTGCCCTTCCTGTAGCACAGATTGTGCGTGGAAGGAAGTGTACTTTCCACTGATCTCGCCTCTCTGACTTCTTTCTACACCCTTGAGTGTAAACCACCAGCACCATGTGGTATATCTGTTCAACTCTGCTAATTATCTTATAACAAATTGTTAATCCGATGAAAGCTCAAGGACAAGGTTCTATATTGCCTTTTATGCACTCATTTTTCCAATTACATCTAATATATTCCAAAAATGCAGATATTTATCACACCTCTCCATATCTTCATAATTCAAAATTTAGAACATAAAATACATGTAAAGATTGCAATTTATTTCAGAGTCGGGCTTGATCCTGGTGTCAGAATTTTAAAGTCTTGCAGTTTTTCTGAAAGATGTATCTACTTACGGATTTAAGGCAAGAAATGGGAGAAGCATTCTTCAATAAACTGAACATGCATACTAGGCATTATAAAACCCTGCCAAGCTAGTTCATTGAGCTTTGGGATTCTTTTGGAAAACACCTTGCTAAATTTATTCATAAACAAATTAGTCCATGTGATTAATGAAGGAATACATCCTTGCTGTCCTTTAGGATGCATTAAGATTGCTTTAAGACTCTTCTATCAAATTGTGAATTAAAACAATGCACAATTATTTTCAGACTAATTTGAAATTTAAGCTGTATGATTGTAACTTGAGACAAAAACTGTTTTCAGTCAAATTTGCAAATGTTTAAAATGCTTTTTAAACAATGACTTGCATTCAGAAAGTGCAGCTAACTCAGTGAAGCTGTCATGCTCTTTCGAGAAACACAGACAACCTTTGAAACCAACTATCCCTTGAATATATAAATGCAAGTGACCAAAAGCTTTGTATATTTAAGGTCCATCAGAAAGGAGGAGCAAAAAATCAGAGATCTAGAGAAGAAATCCCATAGATTGACTAATTGGGACAGTTAAACAATGTTGTTATTTATTGCTATGGGACCTGAATGCAAAGTGGAATGAAAATGACAATGCAGAGGCGCAGAAATCAGAAATTAAAACAGAAAATGCTGGATGTTCTCATTAGGTCAGGCAGCATCTGAGGAAAGAGAAACAGAGTTTCTTAGGCTGAAGAGACTTTGTCAGAACTGTAAGTAAAGAAATTAAATTAGAAATCAAATCAGAATTAATGTGTAGATAGGGTGGGGGAGGGATGGAAAGAACAATGGTCTGATAGCATGAGGCCAGAGTTGCCCTGCGGGTAAGTTGTAAATGAGATCACCTGATTGATGGGACAGTAAGGGAGAGAGAATATGGTCATCAATTCATGAAACATTTGCCAATGATTTTGTTTACAGATGATACCAAAAGTAATCTTAGCCTCATTCTTTCAGAAGGATCCTCTTGTCCAATCCATCTATCTTATTGCACCATCTTGCAACTTAATATCAATTTATTTTCTCTTTTTTTAAGTTCTGACAAAGCAGGACAGTTATGTTTTAGTTATGTAGGATGTTGGAGAGACCTCATATAAAGAAGGCTATTTATGAGTTGGAATCAGTCCAAAAAAGGTTTAATATAGCAATATCTGGAAAGCTTAGACAAGCTGAGCTTTATCCACTGGAAATTAGAAACGTGAGTAAGGACTTGATGAACGGATGCAACGTGCTGAGGTATCTTCATCCTTCCTCTTGTTGAAGAATCTAGATTAAGGGAGTTCACAGTTTAAAAATAAGAGGCTGCCCATTTAAGACTGAGATGAAATTTCACATTTTTTCTCTGGTCATTCTTCCAGTGAAAAAATGGATAAAGGCCAAAAGGTACTGGAAGCAGAATCTTCGTAGCTGAAGGCAAGAACACTAATGGCAAAGGAACTTAGTGAAATTGTCTGAACCAGACTTAGAAGTATATAAAGATCTTACAGAAATGTAAAGCTGAGCAATTAAACAAAATAGAAAGGAGCAAGGACATTTAAGAATTTCAGCTGAAGAGTGAGAAGATATTGGTAGAGCAGTATCAGTAAATGAGGGGATAAGTAAAAAGGATAGAGAGTGGGCTGCAGATTTGAATAGACTAAAGTTTATGGAGAGTTGAAGCTGAATATTAATGACCATTGATTTTGCAACCATGGAAGATGATTCAATACTGATATGCTAGATTAAGCAATGTGCACTCGTTTTTCCAATTCTTCAGAATTCAAATTATAGTCATGCACATTCCAAAATTATTCATTTGATTGGTTACACTTGCTATTTTTCTGTCCATCATGGTGTGATATTACAGACGCAGCTGGAAATAGATCATACAACTGATGCAGATGAAAATGTAAAGGTTCTGATTTAGCTCAGCTCACATTTCAAATGTCCAAAGTGAAATTATATTGAAACTTTGAATTTGTTTGTCTGAAGTGCTATTTTATATCTTGGCAGATTCTTTAACTAATATGATGTAAATTACTAAGTTTACTCTTCAATTTGGTGTGTCTATTACTCACCCCACTCTGAAAAGGGATAAACCAGCAAAAAGACTTGGCATGTGACTACTTGCGGCCAAAATGAAAATTAAAAGAATGATGAATACAGTATTGATGGTAGTATATTTGACTGCACACAGTATATGGAATAAGATATCACAATTAGAGATTGGCAGGTACAAAGTTGTGCACATCAGTGAGCTGTGGCAGAAAGGAGATCAGAACTTGAAGCTAAACATCCAAGGATAAACCTTGTATCAAAAGGACAGGCAGGTAGGCAGAGGTAGTGGATTGGCTCTGTTGGTAAAAAAAATTATATTAATGCCTAGAAACACATGACATAGGGTCAAAAGAAGGAGAATCCTTGTGGGTAGAGTTAAGAAACTGCAAAGTTAAAAAGATCCTGACAGTAGCCAGGATGTGGGGTACAAATCAAAAAGGGAGATGGAAGAGACATGTAAAAAGAGTAATGTTACGATTGTGAGGCGGGATTTCAATATGCAGATAGATAGGGAAAATTAGGTTGGTGCTGGATCCTGAGAGAGGGAGTTTGTAAAATGCCTATGAGAAAGCTTTTTAGAGCAACTTGTGGTTGAGCCCACTAGGGGAAAGGCAGTTTTAGATTAGATTAGATCAGATCAGATTAGATTAGGGAGTTTAAGGTAAAGTGATCATAATATGACAGAATTCACTCTGCAATTTGAGGGACAGAATATTAAAATTCTAAAGGGATTGGACAGGCTAGATGCATGAAGATTGTTTCCAATGTTGGGGAAGTCCAGAACAAGGGGTCACAGTTTAAGGATAAAGGGGAAGCCTTTCAGGACTGAGATGAGGAAAAACTTCTTCACACAGAGTGGTGAATCTGTGGAATTCTCTGCCACAGAAAACAGTTGAGGCCGGTTCATTGGCTATATTTAAGAGGAAGTTACATATGGCCCTTGTGGCTAAAGGGATCAGGGGGTATGGAGAGAAAGCAGGTACAGGGTTTTGAATTGGAAGATCAGCCATGATCATACTGAATGGCAGTGCAGGCTCAAAGGGCCGAATGGCCTACTCCTGCACTTATTTTCTATGTTTCTAAATCAGGTATATCAGTATTAAAGCGACGTAAAGGGACTTACAGAGACGCAAGAGAGACGCAGACCAAAGGTAATTGAAAGAGGAGACTTGCAGGGATGATAACAGAACAGCAATGACTGGAGTTTCTGTCATAAGTATTTTGCATCCGTCTTCACTGTGGAAGACACTAGCAATATGCTAGAATTTCAAGAATATCAGGGGGCGTTAGTGAGAAATATTGTTGCTATTACTAAGAAGAAGTTGCCAGGGGAGATGAAGGAGCTGAAGGCAGATAGTTGTCTGGACCAGATGGACTATACCCTAGGGTACTGAAAGCAGTAGCTGAAGATATTCTAGAGGCATCAGGAATGATCTTTCAAGAATCACTAGATTCTGGAATAGTTCTAGAGGTCTGGAAGTTGCAAATGTCACTTCACTTTTTAATAAGTGAGGGAGACAGAAGAAAGAACATCATAGGCCAGGAAGCCTGACTTCGATGGTTGGAAGATGTTGGAGTCCACGATTAAGGATGAGTTTTTGGGGTACTTGGAAGCACATGATAAGATAGGCCAAAGTCAGCACAGTGTCCTTAAGAGTAAAACTTGCATGAAAAATCTGTTGGAATTCTTTGAGGAAATAGCAGGCAAAATAGATAAAGAATGCTGTTTACTTGGACTTTCAGAAGACTTTGATGAGGCCGCTTAACAAAATAAGAGTCCCTGGTATTACGGGACAGATACTAGCATGGATAGCAGATTGACTGACTGGCAGGAGGCAAAAAGTGGAAATAAAAGGGGACTTTTCTGGTTGGCTGCCAGTGACTAGTTTTGTTCTACAGTGGTCAGTGTTGGGATCATTTTATTTCATGATTTATGTCAATGATTTGGATGTCAAAATTGATAGCTAGTGACTAAGTTTGCAGTCAAAATGCAGAAAGGTGGAGGGGCAGGTAGCTTTTAGGAAATGGGAGTCTGCAGAAGGACTGAAACAGATTGGGAGAAAGGGCAAAGAAGTAGCAGATGGATTATAGTCTAGGGATATGTATGGTCATGCATTTTGATAGCAGGAATAAAGGTGTAGATTATTTTCTAAATGAGGAGAAAATTCAAAAATTCGGAGGTGCAAAGTGACTTTGGAATCCTTGTGCAGAATTCCGTAAATGTTGGCTTTGGAGAGGGTCCAGAGGAAGTTTTGACTCTGGGAATGAAAGTGTTAACATTGTTACGTACCCCGTAACTGGGTGTCTAACCAGCAGAGAAAGAAGAATCCGTTGAAGTCCGGTGGTACCAAACTAAAGGTGTTTATTAATAAAAATAAGCAAAAACCATATCAATAATGCAAATATACATATAAAACAAGTTAGTAGTAATAAACCTAAAAGTGTAGGAATAATAATAATCAATAATAAACAAGCTCTATCGATGTCTAGGGGTAAATAAATTGTCATAGAAAAGTATAAAGTTCAGTTCAGTTCATGAGTGCTGATGTAGTTATGGTTGTTGTATTGTAGTCGTTGGACAGAGAGAGAGAGAGCGAGCGAGCGAGATGTACAGCTACAGTCAGGCAAACCTTTCTTTGCTTTCTTAATCCGTCGTATCGGTGTGGTCATTCAGTTATGACCTCTCTGTCCTTCTGCTAGACCATTCTTCTGTTGTGGACTCGTCACTCTGGCATGAGTGGACTCACACACAAGTCCCTACCAACCCTGCTTTAACACTGTGAGCCTTACTGACCGATCTCCTGGTTCGGTCTTCGAAGCCCCCACCTTTCTTGTGGGTTCCAACACTTAGTCAGTGTCCACTGGCGTGTCTGGAGGGTGTCTCTCCAGACCTGTCTTTTTATCCTTACCAACGGGGACTCAGCTATCCATCACTCCTGAATGACTGTGTCCATCAAATAAGGCCACTTCTTCAGTCCACTGAGGAATGTTTATGAGCAAACTATTGTCCTTGCAGCAAAACAGTAAACAATTCAAAAAAAGGAGTCACAATACGGTTAATCAGCAATTTCCCCCTCTCTCTTATCTGTCACCGATGTTCTTGCCTGTTTTTTCGTCTCTCTTTCTCATGGTCAGCATAGCAACTGTAATAGTTCATGTTTCTCAAGGGGGAATGGTTAACTCTGTACCCCATTGTCCATCAGGTCTGTTCATCACTCATAACAACATATGAGGATTGTTTGATGGCTTTGGGGTTGTACTCGCCGGACTTTAGAAGAATATGGGGGTAGTTCTTTTGAAACCCATGTTTCAAAAGTTGAAAGGTCCGCATAGAATAGATGTGAAGAGGCTATTTCCTATAGTGGGTAAATCTAGGATCAGAAGGTACAGCCTCAGAATAGAAGTATATCCATTTAGAACAGAAATGAGGAGGAATTTCTTTTGTCAGAGGGTAATGCATCTGTGGATTTCATTGCCATAGATGCTTGTGGAGACAACCTCATTGAGTATATTTAAATTGATTAAGTTCTTGATTATTCAGGGCATTAGAGGTTATATGGGAAATGGAGAATGGGTTTGAGGAAGATAATAAATCAACTATGATGGAATGGTGGAGCAGACTTGATGGGCTGAATAGCCTTATATCAACGTTCTTCTTTACCTTTTTAAACACTTTACCATATTTTCATTTAATTATTACTGAAATTTGAACAAATAAACATACAGATATATTAAAACTACATATTAAAATGTAACCATGACTTATTTTTAAATTCAGAGCATCAAGATATAGGCTCTACTTTATCTGTTATTATTAATGCCAGGCAACGTCACAGTGCTTTTGAAATTTTCAGTGATATGTTACCTTAGAAGATCACTCAAAATTAGTCACCTTTAATAACTGTAGCCATTTTTTTCTTTTATTTGTATTAAACCTGGTTATTTCCTTTCAAGGAGAAGAAAATCGGGCAATAGTTTTTCAAAGGTTTTATTAAAAGTGATGGCTTCCTTGAGCACTGCATCATTAGGAAAATCAGCAACATAGTTCACAAAGGCGGATGAAAAATTGTTCTCGTGAAAGGTCAGACTCATACAGCATAGTGTTTTAACTCTCAAATACAATAATAAGTGTGATCCATTTACATAAAAGTTTATTCTTCCAGCTTAATGCCTAAGGCCAAGTTTGCTCTAAATATAGCAATGCTGGAATATGTTTGAAGAACCTTTCAGCAACATCTTTGGCTTCTATTAGGTATGAAAAGCAGAAAGAAAGAAACCTCTATATTTTTACTTCATATATGGTTGAGTAAATATTGTTTTTGATATTAAACTAACAGTAAAATAATCTACTATGTAGAAGCCCAAATTATTGATGATGCAAGTTAAGAAGGATAGAGGGATTTGAATTTTTATAATTGTACTCTTGACTCAGAATCATGTGATCTACTGTATATGTTATTCCTCTCCATGCCTTGTGGCATATTGGGTGGCAACCTTGCCATTCTTTCACATATTGACTGTATTTATGAGGCCGAGTTGCTAACTTGATGCTCAACCCAGCACAGATGGAAAGCTCACAAGGAGTCAGCTGGATTTGAACCCAGTACCATTTGCCTGGATACCACTACACCACTATCCAGCATTTACTGTATATACAGTATGCAAAAGTGTTTATTACTTATACTGGGATTTTAAAAATAAATTTGGATAAATAGATGATTTTTAAAAAGTTTAAGTTTCTGTATTTGAGCATTATAGACATGGCCAATATTTATTGACCATCCCTGACTGCCCTTCAGAAGGTAACAGCAGATCACCTTCTTACACTCTTTTTGATGGAGGTGCTATTAGGATATCTCACAGAAGAAGTTTTGGAGGATGTGGAGGTGAGTCATCATTGCTGAATCCTTGTATTGAATTGCTCTGAATTGCTCTTGTATCTAGAGTATTTATTCAGCTGTCCAATTTTGGGTCAATAGTGACCTTCCAGGATTTTATTGCCAGAAAAAAAATATTATTATTGGTGAATGCAATTACAAAGATGTTATTTAGCACTGTAAGGAGATAGATAAACTCTTCTTGGTGATGATACTTGATTGTGACTTGTAGCTTATGTTCTTTATATGTTTTACATATTTAAGATTTACAAAGTGCTTCACAGAACACTAATATAATTGGACAGTGTCATTTCATTTTATTAAGTTGTTAGAATAATGTCCAAAGCTGGTAGTCCTCCAACACAGGGAACCCCCAAACTATTGTCTCTTATTGTTAATTGATACAGCCGATTAATCTGGAACACTGATGCAAAGCAGATGAAATAACAGGAATCTCAGGTTCTCTGCTATTGATGACTTTCAATACGACTGCAGAAAAGAAGATTGATATTTCCATTAAAATATCCTTATCTTGTCCTTCAGTGTCCAAGAATCGATATTATGTAGTTATATTATAACACTGTATCTGCTTTAAAAATATTATATTTCTCTTTGTCAAACATTGTAAGTACATAGGTTGGAATATGTGGTAGCAAGGACAAGACAGGTCTAGTGATTGCAACTTTCTGAGCATTAACGTGTGCATGCATTTAGTCATTTATATATAAGATAAACTATCAGAATTTACAACTGTTGGTTTCACCTTTGAATACGTTCAGTGATTGAACATCTTTAACCTCTTTGGGATGAATAATCCCAAATACTTAAATTCCTCTGAGTAAAGAACTATCATTACATCACCCTCTAAGCAGCAAACTCAATTTCTTGTGATTATGGCCATTGTTCTAAATTCTCTTATATGAGAAACAAACTGTCTATAGTTTTCCGATGTCTCTGCATTATTGAAATACTGATTGTCATACAGCTTTGTATCATCAGCAAACTTGGTGAATACCGTACTTGATTCACTCATTCATTTTGTTAACAATTGTGTCCTTAGCACTAATCCCTGTGGCCTTCAGTTGGTCATAACCTCAGAATCCAAAAATGATCTCTTTTTCCCTATTCTCTCTGTTCTTCCTTTGTGGCACTTAATATTTCAGTTAAGATCTTATTAAAGCCTCTTCAAATATGGTGATTATTTTGAACTTTTGTATTCAAGCCACATTGCAAGGAGACTCATATCCATTTATTTTCCAAGTAAATGCTATATTTCCATGATTAATTTCTGCATCTTATGATGAAGTTTCTCACTATCTTAAAGGTATTTCCTCTTGATTCTTCTGACAGATATAAATAACCTGATCATTTTCCACATTGTACTCACTTAGTCACCTTGCTCATTCATTTTAGAAAATATAGAAACATAGAAAACCTACAGCACAATACAGGCCCTTCGGCCCACAAAGCTGTGCCGAACATGTCCCTACCTTAGAAATTACCCAGGTTTACCCATAGCCCCCAATTTTTCTGAGCTCCATGTACCCATTCAGGAGTCTTAAAAGACCCTGTTGTATCCGCCTGCACCACAGTTGCTGGCAGCCCTATTCCACACACTCACCACTCTCTGTATAAAAAACTTACCTCTGGTATCTCCTCTGTACCTACTTCCAAGTACATTAAAACGGTGCCTTCTCGTGCTAGCCATTTCAGCCCTAGGAAAAAGCCTCTGACTATCCACACAATCAATGCCTCTCATTATCTTGTACACCTTTATCAGGTCACCTCTCATCCTCTGTCGCTCCAAGGAAAAAAGGTTGAGCTCACTCAACCTATTCTCATAAGGCATGCTCCTCAATCCAGGCAACATCCTTGTAAATCTCCTCTGCACCCTTTCTATAGTTTCCACATCCTTCCTATAGTGAGGCGACCAGAACTGAGAACTGAGAACTGGTCAAATGGGGTCTGACCAGCAACCTATATATCTGCAACATTACCTCTTGGCTCCTAAACTAAATCCCATGATTGATGAAAGCCAATGCACCATACGCCTTCTTAACCATTGAGTCAACCTGCGCAGCAGCCTTGAGTGTCCTATGGACTCAGACCCCAAGATCCCTCTGATCCTCCACACTGCCAAGAGCCTTACCGTTAATATGATATTTTGCCATCACATTTGACCTACCAAAATGAACCACCTCACACTTTTCTGGGTTGAACTCCATCTGCCACTTCTCAGCCCATTTTTGCATCCTATCAATGTCCCGCTGTAAACTCCACACTATCCACAACACCTGCAACCTTTGTGTCATCAGAAAATTTACTAACCCATCCCTACACTTCTTCATCCAGGGCATTTATAAAAATCAAGAAGAGTAGGGGACCCAGAACAGATCCCTGAGACAACCCACTGGTAGCCAACAGCCATGCAGAATATGACCCGTCTACAAACAATCTTTGCCTTCTGTGGGCAAGCCAATTCTGGATCCACAAAGCAATGTCCCCTTGGATCCCATGCATCCTTACTTTTTCAATAAGCCTTGCATGGGGTACCTTGTCAAATGTCTTGTTGAAATCCATATACATAACATCTACTGCTCTACCATCATCTATGTGTTTAGTCACATCCTCAAACAATTCAATCAGGCTCGGAAGGCATGACCTGTCTTTCAAAAGTCATGCTGACTATTCCTAATCATATTATGCCTCTCCAAATGTTCATAAATCCTGCCTCTTGGGATCTTCTCCATCAACTTACCAACTACCGAAGTAAGACTCACTGGTCTATAATTTCCTGGGCTATCTCTACTCCCCTTCTTGAATAATGGAACAACAACCACAAACCTCCAATCCTCTGGAACCCCTCCCAACTCCGTTGATGATGTGAGGATCATCACCAAAGACTGAGCAATCTCCTCCCTCACCTCTCACAGTAGCCTGGGGTACATCTCGTCCGGTCCCGGTGACTTATCCAACTTGATGCTTTCCAAAAGCTCCTGCACATCTTCTTTCTTAATATCTACATGCTCAAGCTTTTCAGTCCACTGTAATCGCAAAGACCCTTTTCCCTAGTGAATATTGAAACAAAGTACTCATTAAGTACCTCTGCTATCTCCTCCAGTTCCCTGCATACTTTTCCACTGTCACACTTGATTGGACTAATTCTGTCATGTCTTATCTTCTTGCTCTTCACATATTTGTAGAATGCCTTGGGGTTTTCCTTAATCATGTCCACCAAGGCCTTCTCATGGCCCCTTCTGGCTCTCCTAATTTCTTTCTTGAGCTCCTTCCTGCTAGCCTTATAATCTTCTAGCTCTCTATTATTACCTTGCTTTTTGAACCTTTCATAAGCTCTTCCTTTCTTCTTGACTATATTTACAACAGCCTTTGTATGCCACAGTCCTTATACCCTATCATCCTTTCCGTGTCTCATTGGAATGTACCTGTGTAGAACTCCACGCAAATATCCCCTGAACATTGGCCACTTTTCTTCCATACATTTCCCTGAGAACATCTGTTTCCAATTTATGCTTCCATGTTCGTGCCTCATACTTCCTCTTACTCCATTTAACACCTTCCTAACTTGTCTGTTCCTAACCTTCTTCAATGCTATGGTAAAGGAGATAGAATTGTGATCACTGTCTCCAAAATGCTCTCCCACTGTGACCAGGTTCATTTCCCATTACCAGATCAAGTATAGCCTCTTCTCTTGCTGGCTTATCTACATACTGTGTCAAGAAACCTTCTTGAACACACCTAACAAACTCCACCCCATCTAAACCCCTCGCTCTAGGAAAATGCCGATCGATATTTAGGAAATTAAAATCTTCTACCATGACAACCTTGTTATTATTACACCTTTCCAGAATCTGTCTCCATATCTGCCTATAAAAAATACCCAGTAGTGTTATTGACTCCTTCCTGTTCCTAACTTCTACCCACAAAGACTCCATAGACAATCCCTTCATGAATTCCTCCTTTTCTACGGCCATGACACTATCTCTGATCAACAGTGCCCCCACCTCATTTGCCTCCCTCCCTGTCTTTCTGAAACATTTAAAGCCGGGCACTCGAAGTAACCATTCCTGCCCCTGACCCATCAAGCAATCTGTAATGGCCACAACATCATAGCTCCAAGTATTGATCCAGGCCCAAAGCTCATCTGTTTTGTTCACAATGCTCCTTGTGTTAAAATAGACACATCTCAAACCACCGGTCTGAGCGCAGCCCTTCTTGATCACCTGCCCATCCTCCCTCTCACACTGTCTCCAAGCTTTCTCTATTTGTGAGCCAACTGCCCCTTCCTCTATCTCTTCAGTTTGGTTCCCAGCCCCCAGCAATCCTAGTTTAAAATCTTCCCAGTAGCCTTAGTAATCCTCCCCACCAGGATATTGGTCCCTGTGGGATTCAAGTGCAACCTCTCCTTTTTGTACAGGTCACAATTCTGTTGCAACTTCCTTCTGTCCTGGAATTTAACTTGGCAATTAACTCTGTAAACACAGGGATAGTGATGGGAAGTCTGGTCTTGACTGAAATATAATAGGCATGACTAGCGTAGTTTGACTCTACTGTAGGCCTGCTTCCTTTACTTTGTTATATCTGCAGATGTTAGTACAAAGGGCTTTGTGGAGTTGACAACATTGGGCATGCTTTTGTCATGTCAAAATCTGCCACATAGCTTCATACTGGGTGATCAATCCAATTCCATTTCATTCCATTTCAGTCCTGAAGAAGGGTCTTGGCCTGAAATGTCAACAGCTTTGTGGATAAAATAGGGTATTTTAAGAGATTCTTACATGGAGCTTAGAAAAATAGAGAGTGATAGGGCAGGGAAATTCTAGGCTGTTTCTGGAGTAGGTTACATGGTCGGCACAATATTGTGGGCCAAAGGGCCTGTAATGTGTTGTATATTTCTATGTTCTATGTTGTATTGCATTATTGAAGTTACTCAGCGATGTCTAAATCATTTCAGTGTGCAACAAGAAGTCAATCGTATTGCTTTAAGTCTGAAAGTAATACAGGCAATAACAAATAAGAATAGCCATTTTTTCAATGTCATTAGTCAAAATAAAGTATTATCAGCAAGTAATAATGTTATCAGATATTTATCTTATTTTTATCTTGAATAAACTCTACAGAAGACTGTATTCTCTGATGCAAAAATACAGCTCTGAAATCTGTAAGATTAGGTTGTCATAGTAACGATTTTCCCCTGAAATGCATTTGGTACTTTGAGCAGTATTCTGTATGCAAAATTCTCTGATATTCATTTACATGTAATTTTAATTCCTTTGTCATCGTCAGCTGAAGAAGCATTCGGATACTAGAATATTATAAACAAAATTATGATAAATTACTGTTCGAAAGTCTGGATTGCACCTATGATATAAAACCATTACCAGGACATTTTACTCTATCAAAGAAAGAGATACAGGGAAGAGGTGATCAAGTATTTGGTCTAATGAATAAATTTACAGAGTGCTGTACTGATGGAGAAAAAGGCACGCAATGAAAAAATTTAAGGAAGGTATTCAAGAGAGGCTGAGGCAGGTATTAGCACAGAGTATATTAGGAAGCTGAATAAAAATTCATGGATATAAGGAGCAGAGGTTTGAGGAAATTGAGGGAAGGAGGTTAGTAAATGGGGAAGGAAAAGGTGATTATAGAATTTAATTGTAAATATGATAATCCTAAATGATGGTGTTAACAGGATCAAGAACAATGGTTGTGATCATAGCTGAATAGGACAAACAGGACCTGGTGTGATTAATAACTTGCCAACATAGTTTTGGATAAGCTGCAATTTGTGGTGATATCTGTGAATCACAAATAATCTAATTTTCTCTAGTCCTGGTAAATGATGCACTCCTAATGATGATTGAACCTACCAGTGCCAAAGAAAAAGCTGAACAATGTGTTTGGCAGAAATGAGATACTTGGTTGTTGCCTGTCAACAAACTTGTAGGAAGTGAATAACAATGATGCACCAAATCAAACAGAGACACGCCAGCAACTTCAATTGCTTAGCAAAATAGATCATTAAATCAAAGAATATTGAATTACAGATTATTTCAAATGCTATAATGCTGAAGAAAAATTGCCAGATTTTTTAGGAACACTAAGCAATTTTACTGATTGAACTATCTCAATAAATATGAATCTGTATCAGCTTCACATATTCCCATAAACATACCTATTGCAAAGAGTAGAACAATGTTTTCATTTTGTGTGGTTAAAATAAATCCCATCTGCTGATTTTTTGAGTACTGGTTATTGCTGTTATCATTTAATATTCTATCAAGTTATTAAAACCATTCATCAGTGTTGACATGTCAGATATTACTCCATAGAAAAATGAACTAAGCTTTGATCAAAATGATTGCCATGATCCTCCACTTCAGAGCAAAGAAAAAATATCCATGGTTAATTGGAGCCTTTCTCTGTACCACTTGGATTCAAGTTCTAGTTTGATATCAGATAAGAAGGTATTAAAAAAAAAGTCCGCAGATGCTGAAAGAAAAGCAGAAAGTGCTGGAAACAATCAGCAGATCAGATAGCGTTGTGGAAAGAAAAACTTTTAGCATTCCAGGCTTATACTATTCATCAGAGCTGATGAAGGGTCCTGCATCTAATATATTGATTCCCTTGCTTTCCACAGATGCTGCCTAACCTGATGAGTGTTTCTGTATTCTTCTGCTTTTGTTTGGGATAGGAATATCTTCCCTCAGAGGATGTTTTAGATAAAGTATTTAGCTTCTATGTTGAGATTTGAATGGATATAAAAAACCTCACAACATTTATGTTTACTGATCTAAAGATAAGACAGCTAATATCCTTTTGAAGGATGGTGTGACTTTTCCAGGATGAATAAATTGAGGGATCCACTATTACTCTTTGACTGCAGCATCTTACTAACACATAAGAAACAGTTATAACATGAAATTTTGCTCAATACATCTCTAAAGAATGCAAATTAACAAAAATATTACTCGGTCATTTCCTTGAAAGAAATTAATCTGAGATTGAGTGTTAAAACCTAAAAAGGAAATTATGAATTTGATCAAATACAGCAAATGAGATAGTTACTTTGCTTATGCTTTTAACAACGAAGTAAAGATCATTCGAAAAGATATAAATGCTAATTGGGCATCAAGTGAAATGAGAACACGGAATCTTTTACATTTGCAGTCAATATTATTTTGAATGTCTATTCCTCATGTAAAAAAAATCAGCACATGCATCCAGTGTAAGGTTTTGCAAATGGTAAATGAGAAGTAATACTGTATCTCATGATTTAGTCATTCTACTTGGGGTAATTAGTTACCCTGAAAAGAGATATGTCCACATACTTCTTCAAGAGATGCAGTTAGACTCTGCAGATGTTGAAAATCCAGAGCACACACACACACACACACACACACACACACACACACACACACACACACACACACACACACACACACAATTCTGGAAGAACTCAGTGGACAATGTCTATGGAAATGAATAAACAGTCAATGTTTCAGGACAAGACCCTTCATCTGGACTAACAGTTAAAACTTTTTACAGAAATGTAATGGGGCCCAAGAGCCTCTGTTTAATATATCATCCCAAAATGAATTTCTTCAACTAAGCAGCTTTCCCTCTGTAGAACTGCATTAGATTTGAAGTGGACCATTCCTGATCTGATGCTAAAATTGAATTGAATTGAATTTACTTTATTACTTGCATCCTTCGTATTCATGAGTAAAGATCTTTACATTACATCTTCATCTAAATGTGCAACGTGCAGATTATAATAAATAGTATTATTTATAATAAATAAATAATATAACCTAGCCAATATAACTTAGAAATACAATTGTATCAGCATGAATTAATCAGTCTGATGGTCTGGTGGAAGAAGCTGTCCTGGAGCCTGTTGATCCTGGATTTTATGCTGTGGTACCATTTCTCGGATGGTAACATCTGGAACAGTTTGTGATTGGGGTGACTCGGGGCTCCAATGACCTTTTGGGCCCTTTTTACACACCTGTCTTTGTAAATGTCCTGAATAGTGGGAAGTTCGCATCTACAGATGCGCTGGGCTGTCCGCACCATTCTCTGCAGTGTCTTGCAATTGAGGGAAGTCCAGTTCCCATAGCAGACAGTGACAACAATAAGTTTTCCGAATGCCATAGGTACTGTAGAGCTTCTGAGACAGGCTCTTGTGGTTGTTTAGCTTTGTTCTTATAAAATTAATAATATTTGGATCAGAAATCACTTCCTGAATGATTATTAGCCTTCAGCTGCTGCTTAGTAGTAGTTGGATCTCATGCATGAAACTCTCATGGTTGCTAAAGAACTCATGTGGCATTTTGTTTGCTGGTACTTAGCCTAATGCCATGCCCTAACCCCAACAAGCTCATTGGTAGTAAACTAATTGTTGCTGTGGACTTTTAAGTGTTACTTAAATGTGGCTCTCCTTTTACTGTTTACTCACTTCTGGTGAGTTGCACCCACCTGGAACACACCAGGGCTTTTTTTTTGAACCAGCTGCCTTGTATTTAATCCAAATTGTACTACTGTGCCTGTTGCAGAACAGCAACAGTGCGAGTGATTTTTTTAGGCAGAGTACAATACAGTTATTTCTGTCACCAAGTGGGGTGGGGGGGGGGGGAATGAGTTATTTGGATTATACAATCTTTCCCTCAACATATATTCTGGAATGAATATTAACTGCCAAAAGCTGTAATCTGCCCTGGGACAGAGAGATGGGAACAAGAAAAGGAAGATAAAGATACACATTATATTTATGTACACTGCAGAATGCAATGCTACTGAAAAATGACGACTAATTTCATGTTTATAGGAGATTTAGCACAGGCAAACAGTTTCCTTCCTGACCAGCTGTACACTTCTTGTGCTTTAGTATGGACGTATACAGATATCTGGCCAACAACATCCACAATATTTGGTTAGGTGTTTGTGTTCCACAAGCAAATAGGTCTTGTCCTGCAGACACAAAAGCAATGCTTCAAACAGAACATGAGGTTTCCTAAGCTGGTCTGAGACAGTCTGATATTAACAAAACTCCAAGTAGACTTCCTTTAATCTCAGCTCATCCTTCACTGCAGGTCTACTTTGAGAGCACCTGTGCCCTCAGCATCCTGGCCTAGCCACCAGCCCAACAATCACCTCAGGTCTGGATCATAAGCACAATGATCTCTCATTCCTTCACCCTACCAATCAGAACTGGAGCATTTCCTCCGGAAGTAAGTCGTGACCACTGTATACCTTTCCACTGTTATTTCCAAGGTCTCAACCATTATGAAGAACAAAATGAAGATATGACACTAATTCCCAAACACAACTGACTATAACTGCCCTCAACCTCAATGCATCCACATCTTCAACCTGCCAAGTTTCACTGTAGAGGAAATAAAACAAAATATGTACAGCCAGCGCTATGGCAAACAACACATGTGTAGTATGGAATTTAACTAAAGGGATTTCATGCATGAAATCCACTCAGCCCATTATGTCTGTTTGGCATATCCTGCGCAAGTGGAAACAAAATCTTCATATTGCCTTAATACTCTCAGCTACCCTCACCATAACAGAGACTCTGAGGAAATGGAGAAATCAAAGAGATCCTGTCTGTGTTTGGTTATAAGTGCCAACTTACAGAGCCACACATCTGGTTTAGAAGTCTTGTATTCAATGTTGAGGCTAAGTTCTGCAAGAATGACCTGTGTAAAGGTAGGGCTGAGATCTTCTGAAGCACAGAGAGGACATGAGGTGGCAGTGCAGATGGGACTGCTGCTGACAGTTCTCCAGAGGTCAAGATGAGATCTACTGTAGGAGTTACACTTGAGGACATCACCTTGACAGTCATAGTATTTACCCTGCTCTGAGATCACCATTGCAGGAGAATTAAGAGAAGATTTCTTCATTATGGTACACAGTTTCTCAATTTTGTTCCCAGGTATATATGGCTTTCTGCAGAGTTTTATTTTCCTCGCACCGCCACTCCCTTCCAGCAGCATGTACAGCTTGGTGTGCTGTATTGTTCTTCCAGTCATAGTGAACTATAATTCCCAGAGAAAGTACCTTCTTAGGCTAATTCCAGAAGGATTCAATGTCATGACATTTCAAAGTTCTAGTGAAGAGACAAGGTGTACTCTCCCAAGTAGGAAACTTGCAATTACGCTTAATTTGTAAAAGTAAAATCAAATTTATGCTATTCATTCGTAATACTGTCCAATTGAAAATATGTTTTTACTCTCAAGCATTATCCAGTAACAGTTAGCAGTTAGGTACCAATGCCCTTCAATGAAAAAGCCTACTAAAATAATGAATATAACCTGATCCATCATGAGTAAAGCCCTCCCCACCATCGAACACATGTACATGGACGCTATTGCAGTAAAGCAACATCTATTATCAAGGACCCCCACCCTCCAGATCATCCTTCCTTCTCACCACACCTTCAAGAAGAAGGTTCAGGAGCCTTAGGATCCTCACTTCCAAGTTCAGGGATATTTATGAACACACAACTATCAGGCTCTTGAACTGGAGGGAATAACTTCACTCACTCCATCACTGGACTGTTCCCACAACCTATAGGTTCACCTTCAAGAACACTACAACTCATTTCCTAATATTTATTCTTTGCTTATCTATTTATTTATCTATTAATTCAATATAATGGTTTGTATGTGCAAAGTTTGTTGTTTCTTGTACATTGATTTTTGCCTGTTCTATTAGATGTAGTCTTTCATTGATTCTATTGTGTTTCTTGTATTTACTGTGAATAGCCACAAGAAATGTATTGTCATGCCATTTGGATGATTTTATGTATATAAATGATGTTTTGTAACTTAGAAATAAGTGCAATTCCTTGTTATTGAGAGAATAACCAGCTGCTCTGTAGAGTTTCCATTTGGTAGTTTTGTTTACTTATGTGTGACATGTAGATTTGAAAGTTAACACAGTTTGCAGTAAGAGAGGCTAATGGTTTCTTGTTAAATTATATGGATAAAATGAAGTCTGCAGTTTTTATTTTTGGGCAATGTCAGTGAATGGGGTATGATACATTGTTGAAGAACACACACAAAATGCTGGTGGAACATCTGTCCTGATGAAGGGTCTCAGCCCAAAATGTCGACAGCACTTCTCCCTATAGGTGCTGCCTGGCCTGCTGCGTTCCACCAGCATTTTGTGTGTGTTGCTTGAATTTCCAGCATCTGCAGATTTCCTCGTGTTTGACATTATTCAGGAAACTGGATCTCCGGCTGCAACCAAAGGTAGGGGTAAAAAAAAATATTTTTTTTCATTGCAGGTACTAAATGCATTAAACTCTGCTTTGAAAGTCAGTGTACTCGTGGAAGCTGCTGCTGTTCTTTCAACTAACCCCTTAAAGCAAGTTTCAATTTAGAAGCACAATTTGAAACAGCTTACAATTAGGTTATTTCTTTGAAGAACATCTACAATCTGGAACAATTAGAAATGGTTGTTTTAGTTTCTTTCAATCCATTCTAGTACAGGCAATTACCATGAATTTTTGGATTGACTAATAAATATATTGCTAAGCATATGAACATCTTTTGTGCTCTCATGATATGATGGCAACTGAGTTATCTTCTGAATTGCAATAGTAATGATTATTCACATAAACATGGCAACTAATCTACATCAGATAAATTGATACAAATAATAATCACATAGATGTTCACCTGTTTTATATTTTCTTTAAGGGATGAATCTTGGCTGAGCCAATGAACAAAAATTTCTCCTGTTCATTTTTTCAAATATTCAAATAGTGTAATAAGATCCTTTTTATCTGCCTGAAAGGAAGGTGAGGCCTTTGGTCAAAACCACATCCAAAGGATAACACTGATAATTCCTGCCTCCCTCCATACTCCATGAAAGTGTCAACCAGCATTAACTGTGCCTCAAGCCTATAAGTCCACTCCAGGCAGGATGTATACTGGCTGATTCAAACTGAAATTAAAATACAACAAGTACTTTAGCAAATTAACTTGTCGTGGTGGATATGTATGCTCTATGTGAGGATGGTAACTGCCAGTGTCAGAGATCACTTTAGCAGAAGTGATTTACTAACTACAGCTGTGCTATGCCAAAGTAGGCTAGAACAAAATAAAACTCATGTGTAAATGTAATTTTCTGCTTGTTGCCTCCTAAGCTCTTTTTGCCAAGGGTCCTGTAGGGTACCAAAAATTACAAACATCAACAGGAATAAAATGCACAGTGGTTGCAGTCAACCTGAAAGAATGAGATTCACTCAGTCAGAACAACACAATCGGAAGGCCAGTTCTTGTAGTTCTTGTATTGTTGTAAACACCATCATTTTTTCTATCCTTAAAACTTTTGGCAGCCTCTAACTCCCTTCCATTACCAATATCCTTGGATGTGCTACCGCAACCTAAATGCCTTTTTCTATTTCACTCCAATTAGAATTACATCACTAACATATCATGGAACCAGCTGGGTCTTTATAACTTTGACCATGGTGTACCCCCAGACCACTCTGCAGATTCCAAGCTTGTTGACTATTCTACTCACTCTGACCATCTCTGTCCAATGTCTTTGTCCCATGTCATCCATTCTTATTGATGCCTCCTTATTCCATTTTCTTCTCTTGTCAATCTCTCAAGGTGAATCAGTTCACATATTCCATTTCCCAAAGGACTTTCAACCCAAAATTCTGCCCATCACAAACACCGCTTAGTTCCAAATGTATAGCTTAACTGAATCCTCTGATGCCAAGGCATATGAAGGAATTAAAAATACAAAATTTGCATTTAGCAATAAAGAATTCTATCAGCAATGAATGTCAGACTTATGAATTTCAAAGCATAGCTGCTGCTTGCTGTAGATATGATATTCTCATAACTCTTCAGTTTGTGCTGAACAGTTTTATGGTTCTAAGTTTATTTTTTAGCGAATAAGCAATTGTTTAAGTAAGCTATCCTTGAAATTGTGACTTCTTTTAAATAACAACCTGACTGAGCTGCATTTGCCTTGAGGGAATTCCATCTGTTCCTTAATGAACAGTCATGCATTGTGATGTGCAGATGCTTAATTTCAGACCACAGGGCTCCAAAACAAATCTCACACTTCTCAGGTCGTTGTTAATGATTCCAAAAGCTAATTACACAACACTGCCAAATTCACCCCAACTTTTAACAAATTATTAGATTATAGATATTAATATTCTTAAATCTTCTTCATTTATCTCTGACTTGAGTGCTTTACTGATATTTCTTGATTTTCTTTTCAACAAAGATTTTATATCATGCGTCATTATTATTGCAGATACTAGGAATCTTAACTATCAGAATTTCTTTTCAGGAAGAAATTAAAGACAGAAGTGAGAATAAAAGCTATTTCAAGTTATGGACTGGCTGTGTTAAAATTTAAACTACTTTTATCAAAGGTAGACATACTTAAACTCTTTTCTGGAGGAGTTTTAATCTGTCTTTCTCTTGTCTGGAGATCGTAGTGATTGAACAATACATACACTAATAAATGGAGGCATTAAGATCCAGTTGTTAATGCAATAGAATATTGTTACAGTTTCTGAGATCTTTTGATGCATTATGTGTCCTTTGAGGCTGACCAAATCAAGTTTTAGATATATAAAATACAATGATTATTTTATGGTCATGATTTCAGCTGTAAACTAATGCCTAGAAATTGCTATGCTCCAATTTTGGAGTGCTAAAATTAATAATATGGCACATTGGGCAGAATCAGGTCCCTACTGTAAGATTATGATATTGTTTCCCCAGTGTCCATGCAACTGCAATATCAGTATTACGTTAACAAACTCTTCTTTATGTGACAAATAGTCCTGACAACTGCACTCCCAAGTTTCACTTTTCTGTTTGTAGCTAGCATTACAGCAACAGAGCAGGGCTTCTTTCTTAAAGCATACTCCCCATAGCAACTAGCCCTGAAGCAGCAGACATAACCATTGCCATTGATGAAGTGAGGGTGCAAAAGAAAGGGAAATAACCCCTTGATTCTTGGGGGGGGGGAACATAGCACGCCTTGGAGGAGACTAATACTATCAGGAAGCATGGAGGCCCACCAGGATAGGCATTTTCCACAGTTGATAGAAGGTATATCATGCCCTGTGCTTCAGAATTGACTTACTGTGAAGAGCACCTTTCTGTGACATACCATTATCTTTAATTTAACAGTAAAGACGTGAAGACTTCAGAATGAGTTTCTTAGTTGCATAGAAGAATCCATTTCTTCATATTAGGTTCTGTCAAGTCTTGGTATTGTTCCATTGGAGTAAAATTCTCCAGTAAAATTGAGGTTTATAAAGATTATCAACTGCATGATCTGCTGTGTTCAGTTAAGTAGATTTATGTGTGATTGTCAGTCCGTGATCCTCTGTCACAGGGATCCTTGTGTGAGTATTAACATTTTGCTGGTGAAAGTTGATGATCCTGGTCCAGGACCAGTGTTATATCTTAGAAGTTCAGGTGATTATCAGAATAGCTCCCCTGTAAGAAATCCAAAATTTGCAGGCTTGAGAGAACTCTCAGAAATGTGGTATTTTGAAACATTGAGTGGGATGCAAGTGATAGGAGCAATTGCCCTGATGTGTATGGAATGTTGTGGTTGCACCTCCATTTTAGAATTTGAAGGTAATGCATGCAACCACATCGATGTGTCATGTGCTGCGTCTTTTCCTGTGTGGTCATGGATTGTGGACAACAGAATGCATTGAGAGCCATGCCATGAGTTCATGGCTGTCAGCTCTCTGTGAAGCCACACCTGTACAGACAAACATTTCATCCTTCTCGCATTGTGCTGCCAAAACTTGCTAATCTTGGAGTTTTCTGGCAACACTCCCATCCCATTGGACTTTAATTATTTCTTCTTCCTGCACCTCGTGTTCTTTTTGCAATATCACCAGCTCCTCCTGCAGAGCATCTCCTGGCAATGTATAACACAGGCATACATTGTGTTCTTCTTCCAATGAGGATTTTGAGGGTACAGAACACAATTAAAAGGCCACCACTTCTGTTCAGGTGCAGTACAGCATTGTTCCAGAATGGTGGAGACAGCAGAATCTCATTGCATGAATATCAATAGTGTGCTCTCCTACCGTCATGTTGTTGGGGCAGCTCTGTACAGGGTGGTAAGTGTGCGAGGACATGCCAGCTCTTGATTCCTAAGGGCAGGGCTCCTTGTTCTCCAGTTCTGTTGAAGGGTCCAGATTTGAAACATCTGGTAAAGTTATCTGGCAAGAAACATTCCACTGTCAGTGAAAATGCTTTTATACTTTATCCAGGATGCTGATGGTACTAAAGAAAATGTTTCTGTGTAAAGTTAAAAACAAGTTGAGCAGAATATTAAATTGACAATTCTGGAATCACAATGTAATTTCTTAATTTAGACTAGGCAAAAAAGATGATATTCCACTCATCCTTCAGTGCTGAATTGAGTAATTTCACCTGTTCATTCAACTTGATTTTGTGTGAATCTGTTGTAATAAACAATTGGTTCAGGGCAGTTATTACCCCTCAACCATCAGGCTCTTGAACCAGAGGGGATAACTTTACTCAGCTTCACTTGCCCCATCACTGAACTGTTGTTCAAGGACTTTAAATCTCGTATTCTTGATATTTATTTATTTAATTGTTTGTTTATTTATGTATCTATCTTTCTTTCTTTCTTTTTATATTTGCCCACTTTGTTAACTTGTTGACATTTATTGCTTGTCCATCCTGTTGGAGGCAGCCTTTCATTGATTCTATTGTATTTACTGTGAATGCCCACAGGTAAATAAATCACATGGTTGCAAATTTGACATATATGTACTTTGCTAATAAATTTATTTTGAAATCTGATTGGTGGTTTGGCCTTAAACTCCTTTGATCAAAATGGCATTTATTCAAAATTTTTATAAATACATAATATAATGCAGTACACTTTATATGTCCCCATTGTCAGTACATCAGCATGACATCACTTTTAGTCATGGTCATAGCAAGATACAGCTCAGAGACACTCTCTTCAGCCCACTGTTTGCTCTATCAATCACGCCTTTACACTTGTGTGTTGTTCCTTTCCATGCCTTGTGGTGCTTCAGGTGGCAACCTTGCCAATCCTTCAGCATTTTATCTGTTTTTTACGAGGCCAAGTTGCTAGTTCAACACAGATGGAAAGTGTGCAAGAAGTCGGCTGGATTCTTACCTGGAACCATTTGCTTTGAAGTCCGGTGTGGATGCTACTACATAACCAGCCAGCTTAACCCATTGACACTAGTCCAAGATTAATACCAGTTTTTAAAATTCACCCCACATTTTCATCAACTCGAACTCTGCTCTGATCATATCACTCACCCTACACAAGGCAATCTACAGAGACTATTTGTCTGACCAATCTGCACATCTATGGAACAAAACTACTAAGGGCAGATGCCCACAGGGAGAATGCACAATCTCAGTGCAGAATAAACCCAAGAGAGTATTGAACCCTCCCAGGCCTCCCAGTGAGTATCCCTGGTACTGCCATTTTATTGACCGTTGCTCCCTCCGCTGCTCCTGCCGGATTCTCTGAGCCACGCTCACCGCCATGCGGAGATACCTACAGACCCTGTCTCTCTCTCTGCCATCATTGCAGGCCTCGCTCTCCACCATTTGCCATGGACCTCTCCTACACTTCATTCTCTGCCGGATTCACGCCTCCAACCGCTGTTTTTTCTCCTTCCTCGTGTCCAAGAAGGATCGCTCGCCTGCAGCCCACGATGACTGCCTCCAGCCTGGACCCTGACCTCTCAGACTTCGACTTCTCAGGCCTTCAGCAGGCCGAAGACCCTTCCGCCTCTGAATCTAACCCCAACTGGAACCATGGCCTCCCAGACGTGGGCATCAGTCCCTGGCGCACCATGGACTCACTCACTTCTGATTTGGACCTCAGTTCTGGCGCCCTGCAGGCCACAGACTCCAACACCCCCAGTTCTAGATCAAGCTCGGACCGAGATCCTGACCCTATCCAGACTGGGACCGCTCTTACTGCCACTGGATCCTACCAGTCGTCTTATTCCTCTACCACCCCCTATTCTCCCTGCGACTCCCAACCTTCCCTCTACCCCTCGTCTCCTCTCCATTCCTCTGATCCCTCATCCTCCCCTCAGCCCGCTCTCCCTGAACATTCCAACCCCCCTCTCCCTCCTGAGACCTCCCACTCTTCACCCTCCTCTGACCCCAGCCCCAACCCTTGGCACGTCTTCACCATCCCCTCTGACCTTCCCCTTTCAGAGGGAGAACATTCTGTCCTTAGCAAGGACCTCACTTTTGTCCCCCTCCGTCCACACCTCAGTGAGTTCCATGCCCGGCATGACCCTGAACTCTTCTTCCGTCACTTACACCTCCAAGCCTACTACTTTAACAGGGATTCCTCTCCCCCTATTGATGACCCCTTCTCCCGTCTTCAACCCTCCTCCTCCTCCTCCTGGACACCTCTGCCAGGCCTTCTACCTGCACTCGATCTTTTCATTTCCAACTGTTGCCAAGACATCAACCGTCTCAACTTCACCACTCCTCTCTCCTGTTCCAACCTCACCCCCTCTGAACACACTGCCCTCCACTCTCTCCGCACTAATCCTAACCTCACCATCAAACCTGCAGACAAAGATGGTGCTGTCGTAGTCTGGCGGATGGACCTCTACCTCAGAGAGGCCAAATGGCAGCTTTCTGACACATCCTCTTACTTACCCTTGGAACAGGACACCACCAAAAAACATCAAACCATTGTCTCCCGTAATCACTGCCCTTATCAACTTTGGAGACCTTCCATCATCAGCCAAAGAACTCATAATCCCCACACCCCATACTGCTTGGTTTTACCTCCTCCCCAAGATCCACAAGCCTGACTGTCCTGGTAGGCCTATAGTTTCGGCCTGCTCCTGCCCCACCTTGTATCAGCCTACCAGGACTCCATTTTGTCACCCATAGTTCAGTCCCTCCCCACCTACATCCAGAATACATCCCATGCCCTCTTCCTCTTCAATAACTTCCAGTTCCCCGGTCCCAACTGCTTCATTTTCACCAAGGATGTCCAATCCTTATACATTTCAATTCCCCATCAAGAAGGCCTCAAAGCCCTCCGCTATTTTCTTGACAATAGACTTCTCCAGTTCCCCAACACCACCACACTCCTCTGGTTGGCGGAACTGGTACTCACACTTAACAACTTCTCTTCCGGCTCTTCCCACTTTCTTCAGACCAAGGGTGTATCTATGGGCACTCGCATGGGTCACAGCTATGCCTGCCTCTTTGTGGGTTATGTGAAACAGTCTATGCTCCAAATCTATACTGGTACTGCTCCCTAACTTTTCCTTCGCTATATTGACGACTACATTGGTGTTGCTTCCTGCACCCATGCTGAGCTAGTCAATTTCATCGACTTTGCCTCTAACTTCTACCCCGCCCTCAAATTCACTTGGTCCATCTCATACACTTCTGTCCCCTTTCTCGATCTCTCGGTCTCCATCTCAGGAGACAGACTGTTCACTAACATCTTCTGTAAATCCACTGACTCCCATAACTACCTTGATTATACCTCTTCCCACCCTGCCAAATGTGAAAATGCTATTCCCCATTCGCAGTTCCTCCGTCTCCGCCGCATCTGCTCCCAGGATGAGGCTTTCCATTCCGGGACATCTCAAATGTCCTCTTTCTTTAAGAATCGTGGTTTCCCTTCTGCCATCATCAATGATGCCCTCGCCGACATCTCCTCCATTTCCTGCACTACAGCCCTGACCCCATCCTCTCGTCACCACAATAGGGACCGTGTTCCCCTTATCCTCACCTACCACTCCACCAGCCTCCAGATCCAGCATATTATCCTCCACAACTTCCGCCACCTTCAACAGGACCCCACCACTAAGCACATCTTTCCATCTCTACCCCTCTCTGCTTTTTGCAGGGGTCATTACCTCTGCAACTGCCTGGTCCACACATCCCTCCCCACAGATCTCCCACCTGGTATTTATCCCCACAAGTGCTATACCTGTCCCTACACCTCCTCTCTTACCACCATTCAGGGTCCCAAACAGTCCTTCCAGGTGAGGCAACACTTCACTTGTGAGTCTGTTGGGGTCATCTATTGCATCCGGTGCTCCCGGTGCGGCCTCCTCTACATCGGTGAGACCCGACGCAGATTGGGGGACCGCTTCGTCGAGCACCTCCACTCCGTTCGCCACAACAGACAAGATCTCCCGGTTTCCACCCACTTCAACTCTGCTTCACATTCCCATTTGGATATGTCCATACATGGCCTCCTCTACTGCCATGATGAGACCAAACTCAGGTTGGAGGAGCAACATCTCATATACCGTCTGGGTAGTCTCCAGCCCCTTGGGATGAACATTGAATTCTCCAACTTCCAGTAATTCCCTCCCTCTCCCTTCCCCCATCCCACTTTCACCCTGCCTCCTCTTCCAGCTGCCTATCACCTCTCTCATGATTCTGCCTTCTTCTACTACTCATAGTGCTTTCTCCTTACATTCCTTCTTCACCTTACCTGCCTATCCGTTCCCCCACCCCTTGATCTTTCCTCTTACTGGTTTTTCACCTGGCATCTTCCACCCTCCCTCCACCTTCTTTATAGGGCTCCTGCCCCCTCCTTCTTCAGTCCCGACGAAGGGTCTTGGCCCGAAACGTTGACTGCTCATTTCAACGGATGCTGCCCGACCTGCTGAGCTTGTTTGTACATGTTAGTATTGAACCCTGGTCTGTGTTACTGCAAGGCAGTGGTTCTTCTAATTTTTCATTCTATATACATTCCTTAAGCAAACAGCCTGAAAAAAGTCTGAGATGTGGAGCAGCCCCTCAGCAGGCAATAACAAGAGGAACTTTCCATAGCTGTGGCCTTTCTGCATAGAGCCTTTATAGTGAACGTGCAAGTTTCAGACAGCTGATTCCATGATTTGGAGCAATAAGGGTTTTTCACTGAGCTGATAGCTTTCCTACGAATTAGAGTCAGAATCAACTTTATTATCACCGGCATGTGATGTGAAGTTTGTTAACTTAGCAGCAGCAGTTAGATGCAACACATAATACAGAAGAAAAAAAATAAAATAATAATTAAAAATAACTAAACCAATTATTGTATATGTATATTGAATAAATTGAAAATTGTACAAAAAATAGAAATACCAGATATTAAAAATAGTGTCCAAGGGTTCAATGTCCATTTAGGAATTGGATGGCAGAGGGGAAGAAGCTGTTCCTGAATCACTGAGTGTGTGCCTTCAGGCTTCTGTACCTCTAACCCAATGGCAACCATGAGAAAAGGGCATGCTCTGGGTGCTGGGGGTCCTTAATAATGGACGCTGCCTTTCTGAGACACTGTCCCTTGAAGCTGTCCTGAGTACTTTGTAGGTTAGTACCCAAGATGGAGCTGACTAAATTTACAATCCTCTGCGGATTCTTTTGGTCCTGTGCAGTAGTCCCTCCATACCAGACAGTGATGCAGCCTATCAGAATGCTCTTCACGGTACACCTATAGAGGTTTTGGACTGTATTTGTTGACATACCAAATCTCTTCAAACTCCAAATGAAGTATAGCCGCTGTCTTGCCTTCTTTATAACTGCATCGAAATGTTGGGACCAGGTTAGATCCTTGAGATCTTGACACCCAAGAATTTAAAACTGTTTACTCTCTCCACTTCTGATCCCTCTATGAGTATTGGTATGTGTCCCTTCATCTTACCCTTTCAGAAGTCTACAATCAGCTCTTTTGTCTTACTGATGACACACAGTGTATGCCTCAGTCCAAGGTCGCTAGCCTATGCAGGCTCTGTGTCTCTACCTATCATCGAATAACCATTTTCTCACAGCTCTAACACTCACCCTCTCCCACTTGTTTCCAACAGTTTAATATCCCTTTCCTCACCCCATTCCACCTGCTGCCTGCTAACCACTACTTCTCTTCTCCCTCACCCCTTTATCTGGCTACTTCAGTCTTCATGCAGGGCTCTGACCCAACAAATCAGCTTTCCCTTGGCCTCCAAATTGGTTCTCAACCCATCAAGTTCCCCCAGCCATTTACTTTTAAAACTTAATTTCTCTTAGATTAACATCATTAATGACAATGTGATCTTTAATTATTGACATAAATTTTAATAGGCTTCAAATTTCTCTGAATTCAGAGATATTTAAAATATGTTCAATTCTTTAACAACTTTGACAGGAAACAAAGTTACACTCCCAGGCCCTTACTGCATTTAAGATTGGGCACAGGATCTCAAAACTTCACTGACTGTGACTTAATTGTCTTTTAAACCTCACCACACTTCTAGAGTCCTAAACAGATTACACCTGAAAAAGCATGCCAGGTATGTACAAGCAAGGATTTGGTGTGAAAAATCTAGGCAAAAGTGTGATTCAGCAAAATCCAGTCCAATAAGGCTGATTTAAAGGAAGTTAAAGTGAAATATTAACATTGAGCAAATTTAACAATAATTTCATAATTTTGTATTTTGTTCTTGAAAATTGGAGATATTTCCCAACCAAAACATTGTTTTATTGATTCAGTTGCTTTTGTTAAATTCAAATCAGATTTTAATTTGATTAGTTCAATGAAAAGTAATATTTTCAAGTAATTAAAATGACCATATAATCTAGGAATTAAGGTAAGTTTAAAATATTTAAAACACCACAGAACAATTTTTAAGTGAGTTTTTTAAAGCAATAACTGTACACAGAAGAAAGATAAATAACTTGATTAAAAAAAAGACAGAGGAAAAATTTTCATGAGTGTAGTCAGATTTGGCACATTAATATCACACTGTCAATTCACACTGTAACTGTATTATTGAGATATGAAAACCATTCTTCCTCCACAGTCCCTGTGCATGACTATTTGATTAATGTTTGAATTAAATATTATGTAAATAGATGAACTTATGTCATCAGAGGCATGACATTGAAGCTTTGATGTATTCTGGATGTCAATAGTATTTGTACTTAAGGGACAAATGACAACATCATCAATTTTTCATGCAAGTTTTCTTGCTGACTGAAGTTAGAGTAGCATCTACCTGATTAATTAACTGGTGTATGTCAAATCTTTTGACAACATCCTGTGAAGGAAAAAATAGACAGCAAATATGCCACAGGCTGGATATTTGAGTTGCATAGTACTGGCTTTTGTTCAATATCAAGCACATGAATATCCTTTTTTTCTGATCAGGCACAGATATGTAATGATTTCTGGGTTGAATCATGCCTACCTGTAAAAATGACTGGTCTTTTTACTGTTTGAAGTGTTATTTCTCCTAGTATTTAAATGTAGTCACCAAGAAGTATTGTTTTGTGTGCATAAATCATAATGAGGTTGCATCTTGATTGTTTAATATAATAATTGTCTCATTGACATTTTCCATATTGTTTGGAAAAAATTTAGCTTTTTCTCTAAGGAGAATATTCATCTCCTTTAAAATGTTAAAAATGATCTTGGGTCCTTTCAGTCCAAATTAAACGTGATATTAAAAACGCTAAAATAAAGTTTTAAAAAGTAAACTCTGTAAGTATTGCAATTATGTACCCGGATTTTCCTGAGAAACGGCTGCAGTTAGATCTGGCACAGCCTCAGCAATTCTGCTAAATGAATCAGAGTTGGAATTAGGTTTAATATCACGAACAAATGTTGTGAAATTTGTTAACTTTGTGGCAGCAGTACTATGCAATGCATGTTAAAGAGAAAAACTGAATTACAGTAAATATATATATGAAGTAATTAAATTAAATAAGTAGTGCAAAAAAAAGTAGTGAGGTAGTGTTCATGGGTTCATTGTCCATTCAGAAATTGGATGGCAGAGGGGAAGATGCTGTTCCTGAATCACTGATGTGTGCCTTGTGACTTCTGTACCTCTTTCCTGGTGGTAGCAATTAGAGGAAGGCATGCCCTCGGTGGTAGGGTTCCTTAATGATGGACACTGCCATTTTGAAGCACTGCTCACTGAAGATGTCCTGGATACTACAGAGGCTAGTGCACATGATGAAGCTCACTAATTTTACAACTCTCTGCAGTTTACTTTGATCTTGAGCAGTAGCCACTGCTCTCCCCGCTCCCATCCATACCAGACGGTGATACAGCTAGCTAGTTCTACAGTTCAACTGTAGAAATTTTCAAGTAATTTAGGTGACATTCCAAATCCCCTTAAACTCTCAATGAAATATAGCCACTGGCTTGCCTTCTTTATGGCTGCATCAATATGCTGTGTCCAGATTAGGTCTTCAGAGACAGTGACACTCAGGAAGGCTTCAAAGGCAGCCTGACATCGGCCTCCAAGACAGATATCACACAGGGTCACCAGGTGCTGCAGGGATCCTCATTACTGTAGTTGTATTCTCCTTTTCAAAGTGAGCATGAAAAGTGTTGAGCTCATCTGGGAGTGACCATCACTGACATTCATGAAATTGGATTTTGCTTTGTTAGAAGTAATGGCCTGCAACCTCTGCCGGAGCTGACATTGCAACTGATGTCACATCCAGCATCACTCAAAATTGTTCCTTAGTTCTTGACTTCCTTGTACAGACCTGGGTCGCCAGACTTAAATGCCTCAATTCTACCCCTCAGCAGACTATGAACCTCCTGGTTCAACCAGGTCTTTTGATTGGGTAGGTACAGTAAATTCTCATAGGCACACTCTGATCCACACTGATTTTAATGATGTCAGTGACAGCTGTGGTGGACTTGAAGATAATTCCCTGAATACAGTGCAGTCTACTGATTCAAAGCAGTCTGCTAAGCACCCCTACATCTCCCTTGTCCATACGTTGTTGATCCTCACTGCTGGTGCTGTGGTCTTCAGTCTGTGCCTATACTCAGGACTAGTGATCCATCCTGATTACAGATTTCTACCTCATTACAGTTGTACTTACTTTATACTGATCTTCAATTTGACAGTTTTGTCCAGAAAGCTAGCCCCAACTCGGTTAGAGGGGGCCCTGTGAGGGCAGAGGTGGTATCACATGACATTACTGTGCTAGATGGTTAAGCCTCACCTTCCTGCTTAATGGACTGTCAAAGATGTCAATTAATAATATGAATGCTCTTGAAAAGTAAGAGCAATATTAATGTTTTAAAAATAATTTAAAATTTGAAAAAAGGTTAAACCCAATTTAATATCTTTAAGTAAATACAAATTTAGAAATATATTAATTGTATGAAATACTAATCATATGCAGTCATTTTCTACTTCTAGGGCACCATCAAGAAGGATGACTTGTGCTTCCATCAAATTGGTGTACCATCATGTATTCCCATTTTAGTTTGCTACAGCTAAGAACTAGAAGTAAATCTATGGTCTGTACAATTAGTAACATCATTTTACTGTGACTAAAAAAATCTAACACTATGTAAAAATGAGGGAACGCAAATAGACTTGGGTTGTGGTTGGCGCATTTCCCCTTTAAGACAGTAGAAGAGAGAACACCAAGCTGGACTATTAGTTCATTTAAGAAAATATGGCTTTCGACTCCTAATACCAACTATCTTGCTGGTAAACAGACAGTCTCCGGTAAATAAGATTGAAAACTTCAGAGCTGGGGTGCTCTACCAGAGGGACATTATGACTACTTTCATCAATAAACCTTACTAAAACTATACCTACCTTTAGCTCAGGGAGCACTCTTAACATATTTTCATCTTGTACATAATCATTTGTATTTATCAAATTTAAATGGTACTTGCTGTATAATTCAATTATTTGCTTAAATGATCACAATCACTCTTTCATGCTTTGCACTAGTCAAATGTTGGACTTGCAAATATGAAGGAAAATCCATCCTTGATTAACAATTGACTCTGCAATTCATTAGATGAGTTACTTTGATACTGGACAGGGTCACTAAATTCAATGCTTTGACTGCAGGATCTCCAACCTCTTGGGAATTGCAGATAGACAGTGTAAAATAAACACTGAGTCACAGACGCTTTCTAAAGGAAAACGCTTGTCATTCAGGTTGGTATTCACATTTAAGCAGGGATTGTGAAATTTTAAAGGAGAACAGAAGAAAGCAAGAATGAAAATAGAGTTGCTAAAAATTTTGATGGAAAGATGCATGTGGGAGAAATTCTTATTGAAAAGAATTTTAAATATATAGCTGATAAATGGGCAAACATGAATCACTACACTTATAGAGAGGAAGGTGCTTGAAACTTCAAGAACAAAGAAAAGTGAAGGGAATTTTAGGGATGAAAAAGCCGCAAGGGAAGTTTCCAATGTCCTGGACTTCTAATCTCTTCCCTCTGGTGAATGTCTTCTGAAATGCCCTTTCATTCATATTCTTGAAAGGCAACTGACTCCCAAGGATGACCCAATCATATTCCTGGTACTGCAGGTATTGTGAAGGGATGTTTTCTCATATAAGCACTATCAACAAAACTAGTAACTCATACCTAGCAAAGGGCTATGTTCTATCAGAACAGGGAAGCAATCCTCATGGTAGCTGCAGTAGCAACTGTAGACAAAGATTCATAAAACATGGGCAGGCATTAATGGAACTGAATAACAGAAAACCAAGTCTGTATTTACCAGATCTCTAAGAGGTTGTGGGATCTAATATTCACAAATGCTTCCACTGAAGTCACAACAAATTTGGAATTTTCCTAGCAAATATTTGTTATTGAAGTCCAGGAGTCCTTTTCTCTAGGATAAGTTATTTTTCAGTGACTTCTGTTGCTATATGTGGTGAATCTGTGGAATTCATTGCTGCAGATGGCTATGGAAGTGAAGTCATTGTGTGTATTAAAAGCAAAGGTTGATAGATTCTTGATTAGGAAGAGCGTAAAAGGTAATGAGGACAAGGCAGAATGGGGTTGAGAGAGTAAATAAATTAGTCATGATGGAATGGCAGAGCAGACTCAATGAGCTGAATGGCCTAATTCTTCTCCTATGTTTTATGGTGTTATGGAGTCGATCATTAATTTGATCACCAGTCATGAAGGACAGTTTTTAGCATTTGCTGAGGTACCGTAATGATAGTAGCTAAGAAACAGTAGTACCTGCTGCTTGTCTAACACAAGCATCTTCAGACATTGCCTCAAAGAAATCCTCTAATAAGAGATTGGTAGCCAAGACTTCAAGTGTATTAGGGTTGATCAGGTGTACATCTTGGTACAGCAATATCCAGGATCTGCCAATTGATTCAGACACAGTTGGTGCTCTGATGCTCTGTCAGCCTGGAGCACATGGGGAACCCAACAAATGTGGGCAGGTATTAATTAAACAAAGTAGACAGAACATAGACTGTCCATTTACATCCATCAGCCTCTTCCAGCTTAGATGTGGAAAGATTGAAGGTGTTACATTCACCAATATGTGAATCTTTTTTTCTATACATTCAAAAATTGCGAAGTTAATATTTGAGAAAATAACTCCATCAATTAGCATAAAAGAATGTATATTTAAATTGACCACTACCATCCCTGTCATTGAGGTTAACTCACTCTTAACTAACTCAACCCTAATGCACTTGAAGTCTTCTGCTGCCAATCTCTTATTAAAGAATTTCTTTGAGGCAATTTTTAGAAATATGTTATACCTATTTCTCAATTAAAATCATAGACTAAGATAAGGACTCTTGAGTTAATAAGTATATAGATTGTCATTCTTCCGTAATTTATTTCTAAATGTCTTGCACATAAATTTGCTCTCGTGAAATTCAGTAACTATTCCACATTAAGATGCAAGTACCACATGTCTTTTCAAGGTCTCTTCATCAGGCAGCTGATCAAGAAACTAAATGCTGTAGCTAGAATAATTTTTATCTGAAGGAACACACACAAAATGCTGGAGGAACACAGTAGGTCAGTTAGCATCCATGGAAATGAATACACAGTCAATATTTTAGGGTGAGGCCCTGCATCAGGACTGAGAAGGAAGTGGGAAGCTGCCAGAATAACAAGGAGGGGGTAGGGGAAGCAGGTTAGCTAGAAAGTGATAGGTGAAGCCGGGTGGGTAGGAAAGGTAAATGGCTGGAGAGAAGGAATCTGATAGGAGAGGAGAGTGGACCACAGGAGAAAGGAAATGAGAAGGGTTACCCAGAAGGAAGTGACAGGCAGGTAAGAAGAAGTAAAAGGATAGTCTGGGGAATAGAAGGGGGGGGGGGCTATCAAAATCAGAGAAGGAGAAATTGTTACATTTATCTTTGTCTGATTTTAGAATTTCTATTGTTTTAGCTGATTTACAATAGATAGCAATGTTCTATACTCTGTCACTAATGAGTATGCACTTTAGGAGATTAAATAATTGATAATTACTTAACCAGCTTTTAATTAAGTCAGTAATTAGATATTTAAAAATATTGCTCTTTGCACTGTTCTTTATCGGTTGGCCAGTTCCCAGGGATATATGAAAAGCAATTTATATCTATAAAAAACAGCACAATGCATGTAAGGAAAATTTTCATGCTAAAAATGGATACATAAAGATTGATGACATTACAGCATTTTAATTAACAGTTGCACTGATGAAATTGGTGCTTGTAAGTGAAATAAAGAACAAATGTAACTTGCAGTAATGTTTTACGGAATGGTTCACAATAAGAAAAAAAATATTTAAATTGTAAAGAAAAAAAAAACAGAGGACATGGATTAAGGGCAAGAAAGTAGAAGGGACCAAAACACAGGCAGCATACACTGAAAACAACACAAAGGTGGCATTTCAGATCAATCAGCTTTCATCCCATATACTTTAGATGTCTTTTTTCCTTTGGAGAAAATTCATTTACCACAGAAGATCCAAAAGCCAAAATTCTGGGTTGCATTGGCAAAGCATGCTGTCATGTGGTGTGAAATTATTGGAAAATAATTGGGTCCAGCACTGTGCCGGCACTGACTCAAGTAAAAATGCAAAGAACCAGAATGTGGTGTTTTCAGGAAGGCAAGAGAACATTGAAAGGAATGAAGAGATAAAGGACATCACCAACAATGAAAAATTTCAAAAATAACACAGAGGACAGTCCACTGCTGCCATGAGGAACTGAGATACTTGGCAGGAACAGTCTCTGCTCTGGGTGAGGATTAAAAACCAGAACAAAGAGACCTCACCAGTCATGAAGCAATACTGTCTTCCAATACTTTGAAGAAGAATGGTGATTTGTGTTAAACCAAATGAGACACAGTAATTTAAAGCAGGTTTTTTTTGATAACTATAGGATATGGCCAACATGTAGCAATATAATGATTATCATTTTAGTTAACAGGTATGAGAAGCAAGCATTTATCTGTTATCTTAATATGCTACTGAGTAGTTTCTTTTGTTAGTATAGTTAGTGATGGTGCTTTAATAGAACAACCATAGAACATTACAGCACAGAAACAGGCCCTTCGGCCCCTCTTGGTTGTGCCGAATCATTTTACTGCCTAGTTCCGCTGACCTGCACCTAGACCATATCCTTCCATACATCTCTCATCCATGTATCTGTCCAAGATTTTCTTAAATGTCAAAAGTGAGCCTGCATTTACCACTTCATCTGGCAGCTCATTCCACACTCCCACCACTCCCTGTGTGAAGAAGCCCCCTATACTGTTCCCTTTAAACTTTTCCCCCTTCACCCTTAACCCATGTCCTCTGGTTTTTTCTCCCCTGGCCTCAGTGGAAAAAGCCAGCTTGCATTCACTCTATCTATACCCATCATAATTGTATATGCCTCTATTTAATCTCCCCTCATTCTTCTACGCTCCAGGGAATAAAGTCCTAACCTATTCAACCTTTCTCTGTAACTCACTTTCTCAAGTCCTGGCAACGTCCTTGTAAACATTCTCTGCAGTCTTTCAACCTTATTAATATCCTTCCTGTAATTCGGTGACCAAAACATATATCCAGAATTTCATTGGCTCTTTAAGATCTTTGGCAAAGATGGCTCAACCCATTCAGATGTTCAAAATAACCAACAGACCTCAGATAACACACACAAAATGCTGGTGGAATGCAGCAGGCCAGGCAGCATCTATAGGAAGAATCACAGTCGACGTTTTAGGCTGAGACTCTTCATCAGGACTAACTGAAAGAAAAGATAGTAAGAGATTTGAAAGTGGGGGGAGGAGGAAATGTGAAATGATAGGAGAGGACTGGAGGGGGAGGGATGAAGCTAAGAGCTGGAAAGGTGATTGGCAAAAGGGATACAGAGCTGGAGAAGGGAAAGTATCATGGGACAGGAGGCCTAGGGAGAAAGAAAGGGAGAGGGGAGCACTAGAGGGAGATGGAGTGCAGACAAGGAATGATTGTGAGAGGGATAGAGAGAGGGAAAAAAGGTGGGGAATAATAAATAAATAAATACAGGATGGGGTAAGAAGGGAAGGAGGGGCATTAACGTAAGTTAGAGAAATCAATGTTCATGCCATCAGGTTGGAGGCTACCCAGACAGAATATAAGATGTTGTTCCTCCAGCCTGAGTGTGGCTTCATCTTCACAGTAGAGGAGGCCATGGATAGACATATCAGAATGGGAATGGGACGTGGAATTAAAATGTGTGGCCATTAGGAGATCCTGCTTTCTCTGGCAGACAGAGCATAGGTGTTCAGCAAAACGCTCTCCCAGTTTACATCGGGTCTCACCAATATATAGAAGGCCGCACCGGGAGCACCGGACACAGTATATCACACTAGCTGACTCACAGGTGAAGTGTCGCCTCACCTGGAAGGACTGTCTGGGGCCCTGAATGCTGGTGAGGGAGGAAGTGTAAGGGCCTAACATTGATTTCTCTAACTTCCGTAAATGATCTCACTCACCTTGCTCATCGACTATTTGTCCCACTCTCATTTGGAAAGACGCTATTTGGCCTCCATGCTAGGACCACCAGACTCAAAACTTATTTTCCCCAAGCAGTAAGGCTGATCATCACGTCCCACCCACTAACTCACCCCTCCACATACTCCGCCTCTACTACTTTATCATTTTCTATCAGAGTCACCTTATGTACAGACATTCCAGTGCCTTGTGTCACTTTATGAACATGCAATCAATCTACATATATAACGCATATTATGCATTTATATTTATTGTGTTTTGTTTTATTACTGTGTTCTTTATCTTATTGTGCTTTTTTGTACTGCATCGGATCTAGAGTAACAAAGTGAACAAGACAAAAGAGATGGTTGATGTAAATAACATTGTTTAATCTTAAACTGATGTTTCTGACAGTTGTCAAAAAATATAGGGACAAGTGTAGTGAATCCCTGAGGAAATGCCCTGAGTTAGGTTGGGTCTTTGGTATCAAATGAGAGAAAGCAAAATGACTAAATGATCATAATTTACTTTAAGATGTAGATCCTGGTAATCAGCAGTGTTTCCAGCCAATGAAAGTAAGATGGAGGGATGGTTAGTATTATCATAAAATACTGTATATTTCTTCAGAGGCTGATAAAATATAATTTGGAGTAACAGCAACTTCCTAATACCTTTCTCTCCTCCATTGGCCTACTTTGTTAATTTAAACTGAACTGTGGATTTGGTAGAATGGAAATAGATCAAGGGTAGGCCGAGCTGTGTCTATCATGGTCCCATCGGGCAACATCCTGCTTTGCTATTACCTCAGTAGTTGGGCTTCAATTTCCTTGTCTAATTTCCTATCATTCCCAGTTCCACAAATTACACACACCCGCTGCCCATCAGTAAATGCAGGATAATCACAACAAGGAGCTACCAGTTTGTTGGTCGACTCTTGTATGAGTAACCTTGTTTCATGGTTCTTTAGGACTGTCAGTTCTAAGTTCTGCATCGTTTCCTGGATTCTCTATGTGAGCCTGGTCTCCGCGTAAAGACACTCCTGGATACCTATTCCACGCTTGCTACGGAGCTAACGTCTCCCGTGTCTGTCTCCGTGCCTGTGTTCTGCACTTGAGTTTGTCCCCAGCTACGTCCTTGCAACAATGTCGAAACATGGAAGGTTAAATGGACAGATTGCCTTCCTCTTGCACTTTAGCTGCTTGCATTGTACTGGTGAAAATCACTACAAAGATTCCCTGGCCTGCACTTTTTGTCTATTTTGTATTCTGCTGGAATTCAGCACCATGAAGAGTGGATTCCTGAAGTAATATGTTCTCCCTCAGAGAGTCTCACAGCTCTGAATGCCCAACCCTGATCATGACCAGGCCACTGAGTTACTCTGAAACATTTGTTTTACAACAATACAGACTGGCAGTCTGAAATGAAACTGCTAACCCGCAAATAATTTCAAAATATTGTACTGCTTAATGGAAATATTCCAAAGAAGTGTGCACTTTAAAAAATAGTGTTTGCATTTATCTTCATTTTCTGCATCTATTTTCTCTAAAATGATAGCATTACTAAGAATCATTTGCAATCTGAGCCCCGTTGATAATGTTTCCTAAACTAAACACATTGTTTAGGGTCCAGATTAACATTGTGGAAGAGACAAGGCACTGCTTTCTGTCTTTTATGGGAAGAATACAAATTTTTAAATTGAATAACACTTTGCATTAGTTCAATGAGTTACAGTAATAGATTACCTATCAGAATAATATTACAATAAACAATGAAATATTATAGTAGTTAATACAATATTGATGGATATTGAATCTGCATGGGCTGTAAGGCAATGATGAACATTTGGGTTTCAGATTCCTAGATCATTTGTGTTTGCAAACTCAATCATGAGTATATAATATAATTAATATTGCAGAGTTGGAAGAGTTGAAGAGAAAATAAAGTTTTTTTAAAAAAACTTAATCATGAATTAAACTGGAAGATGATGAGAAGAAATTTATGAAATATGATTTATATTGTTGATTGCACCAAGTTTGTTAAATACTGCATTTTTATAGTTCATGGTATTTATGGGGCAAGCAGCTTCACCCTTCATTTTAAGGAATTCTGAAATTAATCTTTGGACTACTTTGAGATACCAGCCATAACAAGAGAGGATGTTGCAGTGGATCCTTGGCCCAAACTGCTGAGTGAAAGGTGGACAGTTATGTATGTTAAAATGCTACAAGATTACATATCTACATTTATAAATTGAACACAAAGAACGTATCAAAGCAGTATGTTCCTCAGGTGTGTGTGAAGTTCAAATATAAGAGAAGGCTAAACCAAGTAACCATAGACCAGTTAGTCCAATGTCACAAGTGGAATATATTTTAGAATCCAAATTTAAAATAGTGTGTGTGCTGGGAAGTAAATTGCCTGCATGAATTTGTAAAGGCAAGTCAAAATTAATAGAGCTTATGAAGAAATAAATAATTAGATATGTTAAGGAAATGCAATAGCTATGTTGTCTATGAGTTTTCTGACAATAATGGAGAGATAGCCATTTCAAATTTTACTATGGATCAGAGAATAAGAAATTTGGTAAACACTGATTGGGACTATGAAGGTGTGAGTAAAACATTAACAAGTTGGCAAAATGCTATTACAGTGTGGAATGTTACATTAGGTTCTGAAGCTGGAATTCAATTTCAAGTGGAATGAAAAAATCAGGCAGCAAACAATGAGCTTCAACCCAATTTAAATACAATTTTCAGTTTCACTACACAGAAGTGTTAAATGTTTTGAATATAAGCCATAAATGATTTGGTCAGGCGGAACATGAATACATTAGCTTTATTAGTGTGTTTGACAGAAAAACATTTGCTTTCCAGCTGTCTAGTGAGAGAGTTATGGTATACTAGGACTCTGAAATTCTATATTCTTATCGGAGCTCCATCAAAGAAAAACATAACCAGGCAAACAGAGAAAGATTCAAATATGAGCTCAAAGCATTCTTGAAGAAATGCAGCATCCCTGCTGACTCCTGGGTACCTCTGGCTCATGATCACTCAAAGTGACGCAGAATCGGAATCAGGTTTAATATCATTGGCATACATCGTGAAATGTGTTAACTTAGTGGCAGCAGAACAATGCCATACCTGATGAATACTGAGAAAAAAAATAACTAATTTAAAAATAGTGCAAAACCAGAAATAATATAAAAACAGTGAGGTAGTGTTCATGGATTTAGAAATTGGATGGTAGAAGGGAAGAAACTGTTCCTGAATCGCTGTGTGTGCCTTCAGGCTTCTGTACCTCCTTCCTGATGGTAACAATGGAAAGAGGGCATGTCCTGGAGTGCAGAAAGAGCATTTAGGCTGATTGTCAGAATGTTGAGATATTTCAGGTAAACAGTAGAGGGAGCAGAATACCTCACACACTCCCCTCCCACCTGAAAGAGTGATAGAGGCAGAAACCTTCATGACATTTTAACAGTAACCACTGATCTGCAGCCCTTTGCTGAAAGGTGAGATTAATTTTGTGTAGATCCTTTTAAACTGCTGCTGACCTTGCCTTTGGGTGGCCTATGTTCACATAGTTCTTGTTGTCATGATAGCAATTTTAGATGATTCTACGAAAAAATCTATGACTTTAAAACAAAACCTATCGGTGGTGGAGGTAAGTACATAAAATGAAACTTAAAAGTCTATTTAAATGTATTAGGCACATTCATCTTAATTCACTTCTCACAGAGGTAATTTCTCAGTATATGTACTTCCACAGCTGTTAATTGAGGGTGAGATGGATTTTTTATTTAAGGAAAATGTCATTGCTAAAGGACAATTTGACTTTTCTGATGCCCGTGGCTAGTCTTTTTGTTGCTTTAAAAATAATTATGTTAATACAGTTTAAATGGCTGACTTATTCATTTTTCTTGTCATTGAAGTCGGTCACCATTTACCTCTACTTATTAAATAAGTCTGCACCATCAGTGATTACATTTAACCTTTCTTCCTAATTTGTACATTCTGCAAGAATGAACCTCTGATGAAAACGAATAAATTTCAAGCTCTCTGATACAAGGGTTCACTTACCCATTCATCAGTGTGTTTAGGATAGTGAGTGCATACAGATCACTGAATGTATAGATTTAGTGTGGGAATAAAGCTTGGAGCAGTCTACCAGCTCATCTACCTCTTTCCCATAAATTAAGCACATTTACTAGAGAATCACCAAATCTGATGCCAGCTTCTTTTTTTTTAATTCTGCTAGTCTTTACCATTGTCAAGTAGCATTTTAAACTTATTTTCTAAAGAAAGCTCTGAGTCCTTCATGTGGAAAGAACTACATTCAGGCTCCTTCTATTCAGAGAGAGACTGCCAAAATTAAGAATAGATTAGATTTACAGCAGCTGTTTGGGGTTTTTGTTTCTGAGGTGGCTGATGCTGTTGTGGTGTTTATAAATTCTAGTCGTGGTAGGACAGTGAGTTCTACGGGACAATAGGTGGTTTCAAAAATAAATGAACTGAAGTTATTTGCTTTGGCTACTCAAGCAAATTCCCCCCGCTCACCACCAGCAAGAAGAGCAAGGGCATCATACGTGTGGGCCCATTATACCCCTCAAGTTCTCCTTAAGTTACACATTGTTTTGACTTGAAAATATGTCATCGTTTCTTCATTGTCACTTGGTCCTTTTCTTGGCATTCCATTTCCAACGGCACTGTGGAGCACCTTCTTCTAAAGGAACATAGCCAATCAAGAATTTGACTCACCACCATTTTCTGGAGGTGAATGAGGAATATGCAATCAGTACTGATCTTGCAAGTGATACCACATAAAAAATGAACAAATAATTGTTTTTAAAAGTTTCCATCCAAAATACATACATTTATTGTCATTGTATTGTTAATATATAACTATAGGCCCCATACTTTACAGTGTTAAGCATCGCAATACAATGAAGTGGTAACAACTTCACTGATGCAGTGGAACATGTAAGGAAAACTGTGAAAGGTAGATACTTCTCTTTAAAAAATTGTATTTTGGTTCTTTCATAAATTAGCTTACTCAACTAATTTCAAGCTTGCTATAAAATGATATTTCAAACTAACACACACGCTGGTAGGAAACTAAACAGTAACTAAATGAATCACAGCAGGTTCACCTTTTACAGTTTTTCTCTTTCACATAGCCTGTGGAGCTGCTGACAAGTAACTTATATATAGTAGTGAAATAAACTTGCAGCTAGCTTTGGCAACCTTCTGTTGCTAATTTACCAACAGAATTAATACCACAGGCAAGCAGTTGCCATCTGTGGTTCCAAAGAACAGACCTCAAATCTGGCTGCCTGCAGAAATTCAGCTCCATCCTTGTGTTTGCTGTCGTGATCTTCATACAGAATTCAACTACATGATCTTAACAACCTGATTCATTCTCAGCAATGATGGTGCAATGCAAGGTAATTGGTTTATTACTGTCACATTTACCAAGATACAGTGAACAGCTTTTTTTTAAATTTCATCCATACATACATTTCAAAACCTAAGTACATTAAGGCAATACAAAGAAATGAAGAACAACAGAATGAAGAATATAGTGTTGGAGTTACAAATGTCAGTGCAGGCTGACAAATAAAGTTCGAAGGCCGCAATATAGTAGGTTGTGAGTTCAAGAGTTCATTTTTATTATACAAGATGTCCATTAAAAAGTCTTATAACAGCATAATAGAAGCTGTCCTTGAGCTTGGTGGTGTCTATTTTTCTATCTTCTGGCCAATGGAAGGCGAGGGAAGAATAGAAAATGACCATGGTGAAGGGAGTGGGTCTTTGATTATGTTACCTGCCTTCTTGAGACAATGTAGACTGAGTCTATGGAAGGTAGAATGACTTTTGTGATGGACAGAGCTAGGACCATAACCCTGCAATGTTGTGCAGCCTTGGACAGATATTTGTCATATCAGGCTGTGATGGATCTGCATAAGACGCTTTTTCTGTTGCATCAAGGATACTGGTGTGAGTTGATTGAGACATGCTGAATATCCTTGCCTTCTGAGAAAGTAAATGTGCTGGTGTGCATTTTTTGACATCGTATCTATGTGGCTGGAGGAGGATATTTACACCTGGGAATCTGAAGCTCTCAACCATCTTCACCTTAGCACCATTGACACATCACCAGCCCATCACTTTCCTCAGTCTTTCTTAATTCAGTACTGCACCTCATCTCACAAGAACTTCCTGCTGGAGTGGAACTAATCTCTATCAACTTCAGTTCAAAAACATAGTCTGATGAAGACCCTATTCAATCTATATGACTCTACTTCAGAATCAAGGGCACCCACACTTAAGTCATTTAACTGCTGTATGTCAGAGAGGTTTGTGCATGTTTGGCAACTCAAGCCAAAGTAATTATCGCCTTGTTTAATGCAACACATGTTGGGATGGGTTTGCACTCAACATCTATAAAATAAAAGTCAGCTGCCAGTCTGCTTCTGATTTGCAACGTACTTCACTCTGAGAGTAAAAGTTTAGGATGAGATCCTGAAAAAACAGAGCACATCATATGTTTCAAGACCCAGCTCTCGGTGAAGGCAGATGTTATTAATGCATAAATACAAGAGATGCTGCAGGAACTGAAAAATCCAGAGCAAAACACACACACACACACACAATGCTGGGGAAACTCAGCAGGTCGGGCAGCATCTACAGAAATGAATAAACTGTCAATGTATCAGGCTGAGACCTTTCTTCAGGACAGGAAAGGAAAGATAAAGATCCCAGAATAAAAAGGTGGCATGGGTGGGGGGGGGGGTGAAGGAGGACTATCTAGAAGGTGATAGGTGAAGCCAGGTGGGTGGGACAGGTAAAGCACTGAAGAAGAAGGAATCTCGTAGGAGTGGAGAGTGGACCATGGGAGAAAAAGAAGAAAACGGGGTACCAGGGGAAATGATAACCAGTGAGGAGATGAAATAAGAGGCCAGAGTGGAGAATAAAAGAAGAGGGAAAAGTCTGGGGAAAAAAAAATAACTGGAAGGAGAAAGCAATGTTCATTCATGCCTGTGTTTTAAAAGTTATTTCAATAAATAGCTAAATACCATGGGACTTCAAAGACAGATATTTTGTTGTAATGCATTTGTTCATTTTCAATTGAAATTAAAGCACATGTTTTCTACATATCCCATGATATTTTATTTTCTCTTATGAGGTGTATTACCAAAACACTCCGTCCATCTGCTCCTGGTCCGGCCCCCCTGTCAAATTTTAGAACCCTTTGTGGCCCACAAGTCAAAAAGTTTGCCCACCCCTGCTATAGTAGAACTTCCCTTTTAGAGAGGTTACCAGTGGCTATCTATATCAGATAAGTTTCAGGCCTTTGTTTGAGTCTAGCACTTCATGGTCAGCAAACACAATACCATCACATTTCTTTTGGGTCCTGCTGATTCTCCAGAATTTAGCAGTCTAATGCTGAACCAATAAATTAAAGGATCATAACAAAAACTACTCCTCATGTCATACTATGCATAAAAAATTAAAATTCTTCTTGTCTTAATTTTAAGTTACCATCTGATTTAAAGGACCACAAAACAATGGAGACCAAGCGCTGATATCATGCTGTGTTGAAAAGTTTAACGTTCATCTCCACATTTAAGAACACAGAGTCATGTGAATGAATGATCACTTCACCTCAACATCCAGATCACCTTCATTATTAAACTGCATTTGATTATTTATGTAATTGATTTTTGAATTCTTGAAGTGGATAGTCTCCAATAACAAAACAAAGCTGTTTAAAAAGAATGAAAAGGAAGATCAACAATGGCACAGTATTGATAATTTTCTGGCAGTGTAGTAATACATGTACACATATATTGTGATGCAGCCTGACACGTTGTCTTCTCAATACCAGATGAACCTTCCAGCTGTACACAGCTTTACTGCTACCTTGCCGAATGAATAACTCTCAATGAAGTAATTATTGCCTCATGTTCCCATAATCTATTGCTTGGATGAAACATTTTTGCTGACTTTAATATGAGCATGGACTTTTCAAAGGCTCTCAATGGCCATTCATCCTTTCCTTACAAGACTTAACACACTTCATGCTTCAGAAGTTAAGTAGATGTTACTGGCCTTCTGAATGTTTGTTTTACTATATTATGCAAGAGAGATTTTTTTTCTGCAATCACCATCATCTCCACATCACCAGCTACAAGAGACATGTGTGACTGAAGTGATCATGAATTTGCACGAGGTGTAAATTTGTTTTATAGAGGCTCGCTTTGATTACTGGTAGTAACAACTGCTAAGAATCATTGCTTTCATAAATTCATTGCTGTGGCTGTCAACATATGACTATCTGGTGCTATAAACTGCCGGCTTGTGAGTCCAACAACAGAAAGAATCGATGGTTTCTTCTTAATGTAGGCTTTTATGCAGAGATTTTCATTGAAAAGGCCAACTCAAACTCCATTTGGAATGAATTTTCATTTTAACTTTCTGCAATCTGAAGTGTGCACATTTGTATGGTTGGAATTGGATTTACGATAATGGGATGAATCTTGCTGACTGTAACAAAAGGGAACAAATTGTAGTTAGCTGTTCTTGATCTGGTAAACCTTAAGACATGCAGAGAGTTACTGTATATCCTGAACTTACTCAGCAATATGGGAACATGATATATTTAGATTCTCAAAAAGCTTTTGAAAAATGTTAGGGGACAAAATTATAGCACTTAGAGCCAGAGTTAATATACCTTGGATACAGAGTTAATATACCATCATGGATACAGAGCTGGTAGACAGGAAATAAAAATTTGATATAAGCCATCTGTCATGAATGTCGGTACTTGGACTCCACCTGTGCACAATAGACAGTATACTGTATACCATCATTTAGATAAAGTAATTGAATGGTAAGGTCTCCAAATATGGGGATGACACTAAGCTTGCTGGTGTGTGAGCTATGAGGAGAATGAAGCGAAGCTCCAGGGTGATTTGAATAAGCTGAATGAGTGGGCAAAGGCATGGCAGATGCAACATAACATGGTCCATCTGGAAATTAATGACAAATCCCAATCTTACTGGAATGAACCAACATTGCAAGAGGAATATATCTTGCCAGTCCTACAATAACCATACAGTAACTAAACCATAACATCAGGGCCCCATTACCAACTTGCAGAATAAGTATTTTTTTAAACTTTATTTTAGATCAGTTTAAAGCTCTCCATGACTTTTCAATGATTAATGTGTGAATGTATATCTTAAAATATATTAAATAATCTTTGTTCTTCATGTTACAAATTGTATGATTTTTTTAAAGAATTGATAACATAAGGTTTAGATCATTCAAAGAATAGTGTGTGGTTCAAGTTTGGCATTGGAATTGGAATGCAATGAAGATGAACTTCACAGCTGTTACCAAACCAACAATACATTATTTTCATTTATCTTTCAATCTTACTGATAAAGATAATAGTAGATGTTTGGTGTGGAGGAGGGGCAGAACAAACAGAAAAATCAAAGCATCTCTGCTGCTGCATCTACTAGAATACAGAGCTCATTAGAAAAGAGAAGCTTGAGTTCATGGAAACACAGAAAATTAGAGCGTAAGCAGATCATAATGTACATCAACAATTTAACAGTCTTTGGGGGAAATAAATCTCTCCGCATCTCAGTTCTAAATGGTTACCCTGTACCTTAGACTGCGAACCTTGGTTCTATTCTTCCTCACCATTGGGAAAGCTTACTGCATTTAGTCTCTCCAGTTATGTTGGGAATTTATACATTTCAGTAAAATCCCTTCTTATTCTCCTTAACTATTAAAACCATAAGCGCTATTGTCCCACTCTCTCTTCATGCTTCAATCTTGCCATTGCAGGAATCAGACTGGTGAAGCTTGGCTGCACTCCTTCCACGTCAAGACCATCTTTCCTTGTGAAGAGAGACCTAAATTGTGTGGTCTAACACTGACGCTGTACAATTGTAATAAGATATCCCTACTCCTCTTCTCAGTTCCTCGTGATATAAATGAACATGATCTACCTTCTGAATGGCTTGCTGCACTTGCATGCTAATATTCCTCAACTCACATCTCATTCCACCAATTTATTTCCTAATCCTTTCCAATTCAGATAAGTAATCCGTCTTCCTATTTTTCCTCCAAAGTAAATTACACATTTACACATTTCTGCAAATCAATGACCTTCTTCCTTAACTTGTTCAAATCGCACTAGCCTCTGCAGTCTCTTCATATTTCATCCTTCCATTCAAAGCACCACACCCAGTTCTGTTCAGTTCATTTCCATCCAGTTCTTTTCATCCCCAAACCTGGAAATATTACATAGAACATAGAAAACCTACAGCACAGTACAGGCCCTTCCGCCCACAATGCTGTGCCGAACATGTACTTACTTTAGAAATTACCTAGGGTTACCCATAGCCCTCTGTTTTCTAATCTCCATGTACCTATCCCAGAGTCTCTTAAAAGACCCCATTGAATCCATCTCCACCACCATCGCCAGCAGCCCATTCCACACACTCACCACTCTCTGTGTAAAAAACTTATGCCTGACATCTCTTCAGTACCTACTTTCAAGCACCTTAAAACTATACCCTCTCATGTTAGCTATTAAATTTAAATCACTTATCTAAGTTATGAAATTGTGAGTAGTTGAAGCCCAGTATTGAAACCTATGGTATCTCACTAATCACTGTTTGCCATTCTGACTCATTGCTTCTTCTCAGCTCTCTACCCATGATACTACATATTCTCAATCCTATCTTTGTTCATTTTACACACTAAATGTCCTATGTAGAATCTTGTTGAAAACCTTCTAAAAGTACAAATATATTTCATCCAGAGTAGATGTGAGTGTCACTGGGCAACAGTCATTGAGGCAGCTCACTCTGCTCTGCTTGTTGTTCTTATGAAGCAGGTAGAAACCTCTGAATGCAACCGTGAGAGGTTGAAGATGTCCTTGGACATCTCCACCAGCTGTTTCTCGAAGCCCAACTATTTACACCATCAGGGCCTGATACCTTTCAAGGGTTCACCCTCTTGAAAGATGTTCTGACGTCGACCCTGATACAGGGATCACAGGGTTACCAGATGCTGCAGGGATTTTCATAGGTCTAGTTTTAGTCTCTCTTTGAAAGTGTGCAAACAATGCATCTGAGAATGAAGCGTCAAAAGCACTCATGATGGTGGATTTCATTTTATAGGAAGTAGAGGCCTGGAAAACCCTGCCAGAGCTGACACACATGTCCGATTCCAACTCTAGCCTCAATCAGAATCGCTTTATTTGCCCTTACAATATCCTTCTGTAGGTTATACCTGGACTTCTTGTATAGTTTGGATCACCAGTTCTGAATGCCACAGATCTAACCCTCAGCATATCATGAATCTCCTGGTTTATCCACTGTGAGGTTTAGGTATGTCCAGTATAATTTTGAAGGCATGCACTTACACACACAGATCTTGAGGAAGTCGATGACAATTGTGATGTATTCATTCAGACTGAAAGATAATTCCTTGAATATTTATCAGTCCACTGACTCAAAACATTCTGTAGGTGCTCCTCTGCCTCCATAGGCCATACTTCCTTGGTCCTCACCGCTGGTCTTCAGTCTCTGCCGACATGCTGGGAATAGTACAGCCAGATCTTCCAACTTTCCACAGAGTGGGCGTGGGATGGCGCAGTAAGTGTTCTTGATGGTGGTGTAACAGTGGTAAAGGGTCCTGCTGCTCCGGTTCCACAGGTAATTTGTTGAGAGTAGTTGACTTCTTCAAGCTGGCCTGATTGAAGCCCCCTGCAATGCCATGGAAAGAATGAGGGTGTGCTGTTTCATTCCTCCTAATTATGGAGCACAGCTCCTAATGAAATATAGACTCTGTTGTGCCTTCTTTGTAATTGCATCAATATATTGGGACTAGAATAAATCGTCAGAGATGTTGACACCGAGGAACTTGAAGCTGCTCCTCCTTTCCACGGCGAATCCCTCGATGAGGACTGGTGTGTGCTTCCTCCTGCTCCCATTTTCCTTATCTCCCTCTCAAAGCTCATTATAAATGTGGCTTTAATGTTTTGCTTTCTTAAACTTTCAACTCACTGGAAATGGAATTAGTTTATTTTTGTCAGAAGTACCAAGATCCAGTGAAGAGGTTATCAGACAGATCATGCTGTACAGAATTACAGCAAAGTAGTAGAAAGACAACACAATGCGGAATGTAATGTTGGAGTTACAGAGAAAATGCAGATTGTGCGATAAAGAGTACAAAAATTCATCACTTAGTGAATAAGAGATGCATTCAAGAATCTGATAACAATGAGCCCAATATACAAATGCAATTAAAAAGAAGGCATAACAATGGCTATATTTCAATAGGAGTCTGAAGAGAATTGGTATGTCACCAAACACATGCACATTTCTACAGATGTACCATGAAGAGCATTCTAACTCATTGACTGATATGCAAGAGCCACTGCACAGTATCAGAAAATGCTGCAGATAGTTGTAAACACAACCATCGCCATATGAGCACTAGCTTCCCCAGCAATGAAAACATCTTCAAAAGCAATGCCTCAAAACAGAAGCAGCCGTCATTAAGGACTCCCATAACCGAGGACATACCTTCCATCAAGGAGGAAGTACAGGAGCTTGAAGACGTACATTAAGCATTTCAGGAACAGATTCTTCCCCTCTGCCATCAGATTTCTGAATGGACAAAGAGCCCATGAACATTTCCTCAGTATTTTTGATTCATATTCCTCTCTTTTCACACTACTTATTTAATTTAATTTTTGTATATATTATGATGCTCGGGGGGGGGCATAGTTGATAGCCCACTCCTGCATTTCTAATAACTAGCACTGTTCATTGTTCTTGTTTTAAAATGCTTTTGAGGGATTATGAGGGGAAGATCCAGTTCATTGATTGTTACAATTTACAGTTATTCGCTTGTCAAGTCAAGTCAAATTACTTTTTATAGTCATTTCAACCATTATTGCCGGTACAGTACACAGTAAAAATGAGAGAACGTTTTTCAGGAGCATGGTACTACATGAAACAGTACCAAAACTACATTGAACTATGTAAAGACAACACAGAAAAAAACTACACTAGACTACAGACCTACCCAGGACTGCATGAAGTACACAAAACAGTGCAGGCATTACAATAAATAATAAACAAGACAATAGGCACAGTAGAGGGCAGTAAACTGGTGTCAGTCCAGGCTCTGGGTATTAAGGAGTCTGATGGCTTGGGGGTAGAACCTATTAAATAGTCTGGTCATGAGAGCCCAAATGCTTCGGTGCCTTTTCCCAGATGGCAAGAGGGAGAAGAGTTTGTATGAGGAGTGCGTGAGGTCCTTCATAATGCTGTTTGCTTTGCGGATGCAGCGTGTAGTGTAAATGTCTGTAATGGCGAGAAGAGAGTCCCCGATGATTTTCTCAGCTGACCTCGCTATCTGCTGCAGGGTCTTGCGACCCGAGATGGTGCAATTTCCAAACCAGGCAGTGATGCAGCTGCTCAGGATGCTCTCAATACAACCTCTGAAAAATGTGATGAGGATGGGGGGTGGGAGATGGACATTCCTCAGCCTTCGCAGAAAGTGGAGACACTGCTGGGCTTTCTTTGCTATGGAGCCAGTGTTGAGGGACCAGGAGAGATTCTCCGCCAGGTGAACACCAAGAAATTTGGAGTCACTGTCCACTACACCTCCAATCTTTGTATCATCAGCAAATTTGCTGATTGAATTTACCACATTATCATCCAGATCATTGATATGACAAATAACAACGGACCCGACACTGATCCCTGTGGCACGCTACTGGTCACAGACCTCCACTCAGAGTAGCAATCCTCCACTACCACTCTCTGGCTTCTCCCATTGAGCCAATGTCTAATCTAATTTACTACCACTCCATGTATACCTAGTGACTGAATCTTCCTAACTAACCTCCCATGTGGGACCTTATCAAATGCCTTTCGGAAGTCCATGTAGACAACATCCACTGCCTTCCCTTCATCCACATTCCTTGTAACCTCCTCAAAAAACTCTAATAGATTTGTTAAACATGATCTACCATGCACAAAGCGATGTTGACTTTCCCTAATAAGTCCCTGTCTATCCAAATAGATCCTATCTCTTAGTACTCCTTCCAATAATTTACCTACTACAGATGTCAAACTTACTGGCCTATATTTTCCTGAATTACTTTTAGGGCCTTTTTTAAACAACGGAACAATATGAGCTATCCTCCAATCCTCTGGCACCTCGCCCATAGATACCGACATTTTAAGTGTATCTGCCAGGGCCCCTGCAATTTCAACACTAGTCTCCTTCAAGGTCCAAGAGAATACCCTGTCAAGTCCTGGGGATTTATCTGTTCTGATTTGCCTCAAGGTAACAAGCACCTCCTCCTCTTCAATCTGTATAGGTTCCATGACCTCACTACTTGTTTGTCTTATTTCCATTGACTCCATGCCAGTTTCCTTAGTAAATATAGACACAAAAAAAAAACCCATTTAAGATCTCCGTCATTTCTTTTGGTTCCATTCATAGCTGACCATTCCAATCTTCAAGAGGACTAATTATATCCCCTTTGCTCTCAAGTTCTTTGGATTATCCTTCCTCTTGACTGCCAAAGCAACCTCATGTCTTCTTTTAGCCCACCTGATTTCTTTCTTAAGTATTTTTTTGCACTTTTTATACTCCTCAAGTAATTTATTTCCTCCCTGTTTCCTATACATGTTATACATCTCTCTCTTCTTCTTTATCAGAGTTTCAATATCCCTCGAAAACCAAGGTTTCTTATTCCTATTCACATTGCCTTTAATCCTGACAGGAACACACAAACTCTGCACTCTTAAAATTTCTCCTTTGAAGGCCTCCCACTTACAAATTACATCCTTGCCAGAGAACAACCTGTCCCAATCCACACTTTTTAAATCCTTACTCATTTCTTCAAATTTGGCCTTTTCCAGTTTAGAACCTCAACCCGAGGACCAGATCTATCTTTATCCATGATCAAGTTGAAACTAATGGTGTTATGATCACTGGAACCAAAGTGTTCCCCTACACACACTTCCATCACCTGTCCTAACTCATCTCCTAATAGGAGATCTAATATTGCATCCTCTCTAGTTGGTACCTCTATATATTTATTTAGAAAACTTTCCTGAACACATATTACAAACCCTAACCCATCTAGACCTTTAACGGTATGGGAGTTCCAATCAATATGTGGAAAATTAAAATCCACTACTATCGCAACTTTATGTTTTCTGCAGTTGTCTGCTATCTCTCTGCAGATTTGCTCCTCCAACTCTAGCTGACTATTGGGTGGTCTATAATACAACCCCATTAATGTGGTCATATCTTTCCTGTTTCTCAGCTCCACCCATGTGGTCTCGGTAGACAAGCCCTCTAATCTGTCCTGCCAGAGCACTGCTGTAACATTTTCCCTGACTAGCAATGTATTTTCTAAAGTCCATCTCATTCTAGTTATACTGAATCAGGCATTTAGTGCAGAGATCACTGTTGGTGTTAATGCTTTATGTGATTTGCTTTCCAGCATTCTTCATCCAATCCTATCAGTGCATCCAATTGTTTTTTCCCTCAAATGCTTACTATTGTGGAAGTAGACTCTGACCATTCTTGACAGAGATTTCTCTTGTTTCTTGTATGATTAAAAAAAAATTCTCTGGATCATTGATAAATACCCTCCCAGTTCTGGTAATATCCTTGTGAATTCTCAAAATCTTTAAAGTGGAGACCAGAAATATGTATGGGACTACAAGTGTTGTCTTATCTAAATTCATGTAAGTTCAATATAACGTTTATTCAATTCTCTTCTCGAAGTGAACATCAGAACCTAACTCATTTTGATAAATCACCACTTTTAGCATATTTTTGAAAATCCATTTTCTTAAAGCTCTCAGCTTCCTTCTCTCCTTCATGCTAACTATTTTTATTCAAACAGACTGTGGCCTCTTTAGCAACTTCACCAAAATGCATCACGTCAACCTTACCCACTTTACCCACTTGTTGATCACATAGCTTCTTTGTAAATTTATGAACTTTTTTCTGTACTTTTTTTAATCTCGTCTTTGTACTGCATATAGCCTCTATATTAATGTTATCTGCAAATTCTGGAATTATATTTCCCGTTGTAATTCAAAGTTACCATATAAATTATGGACAATACAAATGGCAGCATTGACTCTCATGCAAAATCACTTCCCACCTTAAGCACGTTTGTTTCACCTTTGCCACTGTTTGAATTGTCTCTGGTATCTTGTCCCTGTGTAACTTTAATCTTGAGTTGACTTTGTAGAAAGTCTTCTGAAAATTCCTCTTATATTATTCTCAGCTACATTTGCTCTTCAAAGAATTAAGAAGATGGCCAGCCATGGCCCTTGTTTCCTTATCATTCTTTTATTTCTAGACATATTTTATTTATGAGGAATGAGGATTTCATTAGTTTTTCTGCCCCAGACTTTGCTAATTACTCTTTTTAAAATACAGGAATTATGTTTATCTTCCCGCCAGTCCTGCACGTCTAGTCCCTTTTCTAATTAACTTTAATACAGAAATATTTTTTTTCATCTCTTCCCTAACATCTTTCAATATGCATGGACTGAGATTTCACTGTTGATTTGTTTAGTTTATCATTTACCACCCTTTCATCTTTCTACCTAAAGTACCATTATATCATTTACGCTCTCTGCTTAGTATCTCTTGTCCACCTTTTAAGTCTTACCATTGAATGAGGAGGCAAAATAACCATTAAATATTCATCCTCCTTCATAGATATTACCTGTTGTGTTTCTCACTCTTTATTGGCCCTATCCTCATCATATTTTATAATTGGAAATTGTACAATTTCTTATTTTTTATTATATTTAATTTTCTAGTTTCTCTTTACCTCCCAAAGTTTTCAACTTCATTCTGACCATTATTATATTCTCTGGGGATTCTGTCTGCAGAGTATGTACTTGATGCATATATTTTTTCATTCAGTTACAAAATATTTAATTATTGCTCTATTGTTCTTATTTTAATAGAATGAGCTTCTTTTAATTTCTTGTTAGTCTAACATTTTTAATGTTTACCATTGTTATTCCATCATTATCTATTTTTGTGTGCATTTTTGTATCTCAGCGCTTTTGACAAGATGTTTCTTTGGTCTTTTTAAGGTTCAGTCAATATTTTAAACAATAATATTATTGAGGTGTACCAGTCAAAGTTCAAAGTAAATTTATTATCGAAGTACATATATATGTCACCATATAAATACTGAGATTCATTGTCTGGCAGGCATACCTAATAAACCCTATAACCATAACAGAATCAATGAAATATCACACCAACAGAGTGATAAACAGTGTGCAAAAGACATAATCTGGGGAAATACAAACAAACAAACAAGTAAATAAGCATTAAATATCAAGAATATTAGATGAAGAGTAAAGTGAGGCCATGGGTTATGTGAACAATTCAGTGATGGGGCAAGTGAAGCTGAGAGAAGTTATCACAAACAAGAGAAAATTTGCAGATACTGGAATTCCAAGCAACACACACAAAATTTGTGTGCATTCCTGAAGGCCAGGTAGCATCTATGGAAAAGAGTATAGTTAACATTTTGGGCTGAGACCTTTCATCCGGATTCATGAAGGGTCTCAGCGCAAAACATCAACTGTTCTATTTTCCATAGATTCTACCTGGTCTGCCGAGTTCTTCCAGGATTTTCTGAGTGAAGTTATCCCTGCTGGTTCAAGAGTCTGATGGCTGAGGGGTTGTAACTGTTCTTGAACCTGTTGGTGTGAGTCCTGAGGCTCCTGGACCTTCTTGATAGCAGCGGCATTCATTTATCCAAGGATTTACACAATTCATAAATTGAAACCAATGAGTTAGTGAAGTCATCTCAGATAGAAAAAAAACACATTGACAAGGATTTCAAGCAGCACTTTTGGTCTTGAAGAACCATTAAGAAAATCATCGTCTGTGATTTTGAAAATGCTTTGTGAAATGTGTATCCAATCCCTTTGGTTAGCTGAAGCGTGTTAGGAAGCAATCGCTTAGAAATTGAATCCATTTACATGTAATTTTCTGTGTATAGCTCACAACTGGCAATTTTCTGGACATGGTCACATATCTAGTCACACCAATGAATGCCCATCTCATGACATCAGCCTGTATGCAACATCTAGTGTGTGTTTACCAATGAAACTAAGATGTTACAACCAATGACCTTGCAATATCACTGCTCAGTGAATGCCATGCCTTCTGGATGTTTTAGCCTTGATTTTTATTCAACAGTTTGTTTCTTGGAGAATTGCTGGCTGTCACAGAAGTTATAGCTGTCATCCTACGTAATTCACTGCACAAACATGAAATGACTGCAGCCAGCATGTTGAGAACATAGCTTGCTTCAGTGTGAGGCCAGTGGCTGCACTGGACCTAATCTATTCATTCAGTGGTATTTAGGGGGATGTGGCCAGATTCTCCTAAGACAGATTCTCTTTCCTCCCATGTTTCCAATACTCTTTGCAGCTGTCCAAAGCCTGCATGGAAGGAGTTTCTGCCTTTCCTTGCATTTTAGTGGTAATGACATAGCATCTGTTACCTCAGGAATCACATGGGTAGAAAAATTACACATGAAGCAGTATGAAAACAACTCCCACAAGTTTAACATTTTTTGGTAATTTTAGTTTTTTTTCCAATTCAACAATTTGTGAGTTTGTGCCATAGGCAAAAAAAATAAAGCAGCTTAAATTCCTAGGATAAAACAGTGACTCTATCCACCTCTGATCTGATCATTCTTTTTAAATTATAAGTTTCACTTCTTAATATATGCAATATGGTTTTGCTTATTGAAAAACACAACTAAAATGAACAAAGTAGTGTCTGTGCATTTGAATTCCTTATTTTGTTTTTAGTTTCTTTGGATCCTGCACACATTACATACAGAAGATCTGTATGTGCATGGAATAGAATTCTTTCCAATGTTAGTTATTGATAGAATGATGCAGCTTGCCTCCTTTATCAAAATCTCTGTGGCAAGAATCTTCCAAATGGTACCAGTTCCCTCAGGTTTTAAGAAAATCAATGACTTTTCTATGGTTAAACACCAGCTCCTGTATTCAATTTGACATAAAATGTGTTCTGCCAAGCTAATCTCCTCTGAATGCTTGGAAGAGCAGGTACTTTAACTTCTGTTATTTTGGAAATGGGATTTCAGGTAGTTGAGCTTGTTCCAAATGACAATAAAGTATTTGCAGTGAGGTCAAACCATTAGTTCCTTTGCGACATGATCAAGCTTAAGATTCTCTCAACTGTGCAATAGTTTCTTGCATCCTTTCTTTTATGTGTCATTAGTGACAACAGTGAGTAATTTGCTCACAGAACAAATTCTGATGGCAAATGATGAAAGAATTTGTAGAGGGTAAATTTCTGTAATAGTGGATGCTGGCAGTTTTGCCTCCTTCTTGCTACTGGATGTATACATTTGTGACTAAATATTCCAAGTATGTTTTACAATCATTCAGATTCTTGAAATATTTTAAGTGCTTATAGATTTATTTTAACAAGGATGGCTTTTACAATGATCCTGAAATATATTGGGTGCTATCTGTGATAATTTATGTGCAGGAAACATTGCGTCTGCTTAAACTCCAGTCATTGAATAGAACCCTCTCATCAAATAATTGTGTTGTTTCATCAGCTTTGTAGGTAGTTAGCATCTGTTTAAACTGTACTGCTTAAAGTGAGCCTGCACCTCTTAATATGGATAGAGCAGGTTCTAGCAGTCATGTCACATGCGATCTGGCACTGGGCAGAGTGAATAGTACATAAAAAAATGAGTAAGCTACAAAGGTTTGGATAGAAGAAGCTGATGCACTTCTCCTTGGAGCAAGCAAGTAATTAGAGTGGAACTGTGACCAGTGGCTGGTAATTTTAGGACTCAATTCATACTTCTAACATGCTAAGTAAGAGACATGATGTAGAATGTATGAATAGGGTCAAGTACACTCACATCAAGGACTGAGTCATAGCTGAAGAGGTATTCATAATATTCCTTCCAAGGGGCATTGACTGCCATTCTATATGTTCCTTATTCCTATTACCATCCTAGCATTCTAGGCACCTGTCACACTCTGTGTAAAATACCTTGCCACTCACATCTTTGAAATTACCCCCTCTCACCTATCCCTTACCTCCAGCCCCAACATCCTGACTTTTATAATTTGGCTTAGCGCTTAAGCTGTCCAACCCTTTGAGACTTCAGTTCATGATGCAAAATTGCCAGGTCATATAGGAAGTTCAATAGCTCAACTCCAAAAGGTTAGAGGCAATTGAAAATCATAAGCACAAGAAAGTCTGCAGATTCAACACTGTCTCACCATGGGTTTTGTTGCCCTCAATAAGGTGTGGACTTCTTAAAAAAAAATCAGATGGCAGACCAGAATAGCACATTCAGTGCAAAGGTGTCTATCGTGCACCAGAGGTAAAAAAGAGAAAAAGTGCAAAAATACAGTATTTACAGTGAAAAAATGGTCAAATGACAAAAAAGAAAATACACATATATACCATCAGACCTTCAGGACTACAATTCCAAACCTAAAATCTCATGTTACCAGAGCCCCTCTCCAACTGTTTTCTGACTTTTAATGCCAGTTCTTATCAAATGAAAACTAAATTACCCCAAAAAGCTCTATAGATTATAAATAATGAAAGATAATATTGTGAATTAAATTTAAGTCACTTCAATAAATTAGTAAAGCTTTTAAATGAAAACGATCAACCCCCAAAGATTGTAGTGTTGCTTTAATTTGATTTCTTCAACCTTATATGCTTCACATTGTAGAAGAATGTGTTCAACTGTTTCACAATGATAACAACACCTACATACCCCAGAGTGATGTCTTCCAACAAGATACAAGGAATAATTAAGCATAGTATGTCCAATTCTAAATTGAGTCAATGTACTTCTTTCTCTTGTTTTACCCCTGCTCTTATAGTTTTATGTATTCTGTAAAGGTGTTTCCCCTTATGCAACTTATCTCACAAGCCTTGTCATAATCCCCTAATTCTTAACCTCACCAACCTCTAGCTTCTGATTTGCTAAGTGGAAGGTCTATATCCACAGTTGAACCTTTAATTGCATTATTGGCCAAACAATCAACTCACTCATTCTAATCCACGCCTCTGTGCAAGGACCCAGAAGAGGCAGTCATGTAAACCAATACTTGGAAATAAATTTTGAAGAGCTTCTAGCAGTAAATCTGACTTACTGCTAGAATGACCTGTTTTAAGAATAATCAAAATTGAAAAAAAGAATCTGAACAAATTACAACTTTGCAAGGACAAGTTTCCTCCACCCACTGGAAAGCCCAAAACAGATGGCAACCAATTCAACTGTATACACCGATAAATGGTTAGTAAGACAACTCTTTAATTCAGGCACAAAAACAGCCACATCAACATTCCCAATTAAAATATCATTTGATCCATCCGTAAAAATGGTTAACATAAAACAATTAATTTCCTTTACATACCAATGAACCAACAGATTCTGAGGCACATCAGGATCCTTGGACTTCATTAAATCATGTAACCTAAAATCAACTAAACGAATTGGAAAAAAACCAAGGTGGGGTTACTGAGAAAGCTACAGAGGGACATGTTGCATAATCCAACAAACCCATATTCTAGCATGAGAACCTAGCCAACCATAGATAAAAGCACTCTTCTTGTGATGTTAACAAGATGATCATTTCTCTGCCCCCTCTGATTAATGCAGTATGCTAACAACATCTTCAATTTCTCAACTCTAAGGGTAATTGTCCTATTTCAACTAGTAAACCAAAACAGGGGACAACATTACTGTACCGCAGCACAATCATAAAGCCTGCGCTTGTATCACATCCAAACAATTTAAATTTGAAGATGAAGCTGATCCATAAGCCACACAACTATAATCAAGTACAGATCTAATTAAACAATTATAAACGGTAAAGAAACATTTCCATGTAGCACCCAAATAATACCCACATAGACATCTGAGGCTATGTATGTTTATCAATTATTTTACTGATTATAGTACTTCCATGTCAACTTATTATCCAGCCACAAGCCAAGAAATGTTACCATTGACACTTCAATAGTTAGGCCATGTAAATGCAAATCAACTGCAGGTCTATTTAACCTCCTTGTAAAACACAACTCGTGTTTTAGCTACTAAAAGCTTAAAACCCTATCTATTTGCCCACTGTTCGATCTTGTTAATTGCTAATTGCATCATATATAAAGACAAATTGAAATGTCTACCTCTAATCCATAAAGCTCCATCATCTGCAAAAAGTGATTTACCCATCCCAGTACCCATCTCAGAGAAAATATCATTAATTATAATATTAAACAATAATGGGCTCCAAATACTGCCTTGTGGAGTCCCAGTCTCTATCGCATAGAAACCCAAAAATACCTTACCTACCCTTACTTGCATAGATCATCCAAATAAGAAATTTTAAAAAAATATATAGCCTTCCTCTTGCCACTAATTTCCATAATTTAATCAAAAAAACTTTCCCTCCATAACGTATCATGTGCTTTTTCTATATCAAAAATACTGCTATTACCACTTCTTTATTTACCTGTGCTTTCCTAATATCATCTTCAAAACATAAAACTGAATCCAATATCACCTACCTTCTGAAATCCACTCTGATAAAATGCTATATCACCTTTCTTTTCCAAAATATAATTCAATCACTCTATTACCAAACATTCCATAAGTTCCCACAAATGGGAGGTTAATGATTTTGGTCTATAACTAGAAGAATCTGACAGGGGTTTCCCAGGTTTTAGAATTGGCACTACTACTACACCATTTTCCATGAGGGTAGAAGATGACCTAAACTCCAAATATGATTCAAAATTTTAATATCACAAGAGTGTTGTCAGCCATATGTTTAACATACATCATCCTTTCTTGGAGCTGTCCAACGTGTACTATTAATATCTTTCTTCAATTCACACAAAGAAACCTCTACATCACTAATACTATCATTGCTACAGCTGGCTTACAGCACATCAGGATATTCACTTAAAACCTATCCCTACATTGTTTAACCTCTTCATTTAAATTATCCTGATTATGAAATGCAGCAAAGAACTGAGCTGGTAACTCAACCTTTTCTATTTCAGTAACCATCGTATTTCCTTCTTTAATCAATACTGGAATGTTACTAGCCCTATGACTCCCCCACCTCCATTTTCTTAATAATTCCCCAAACATCTCCAAGTTTAATATCCCTTCCAATACGATCACAATATGACCTCCAGTAAATCTTTTTCGCAACCTTCACTATTTCCTCATCATGGCCTGTGCCCTTTTATACTTAATACAGTCACTTGGAAAGTGATACTTCTTAATTTTCCTAAACACCTTATTTTTCTCCCTAATTGTCTCTGCGTACTCCTCAGTCCCCCATGGTGCAGCCTTTCCCCTATTAATGCCCTTTTTAATAGGAATCACTTCCACTGTAGTTTGATGAATAATGTGACACAACCTTTCATTGCAGAAATCCGCATCATCCTCAATATTCAGCTTTGACAGGCATTCATCACATAAAGCACTGAACTTCTCCTAATTTGCTTTACTGAAATTCCATCTGAAAAGTGGCCTTCTGTCCCCTAAATAAATCCAAAACCAAGCTCATAAATATAGGAAAATGATCACTCTCCAATATCACTCCCAGGATATACAGTGACAAATGGAGTTCAACCCAGTTAAGTGTGAGGTGGTTAATTTTGGTAGGTCAAATATGATGGCAGAATATAGCATTAATGGTAAGATTCTTGGGAGTGTGGAGGATCAGTGGGATTTTGGGGTCCAAGTCCATAGGACACTCAAGGCTGCTGCGCAAGTTGACTTGGTGGTTAAGAAAGCATATGGTGCATTGGTCTTCATCGATCATGGGATTGAGTTTAGGAGCTGAGAGGTAATGTTGCAGCTATATAGGACCCTGGTCAGACCCCATTTGGAGTACTGTGCTCTTTTCTGGTCTACATGAAGGATGTGGAAACCATAGAAAGGGTGCAGAGGAGATTTACAAGGATGTTGCCTGGATTGGGAAGCATTCCTTATGAGAATAGGTTGAGTGAACTCAGTCTTTTCTCCTTGAAGTGACAGAGGATAAGAGGTGACCTGATAGAGGTGTGCAAGGTGATGAGAGCATTGATTGTGTAGATAGTCAGAGGATTTTTCCCAGGGCTGAAATGGCTAGCTTGAGAGAACACAGTTTTAAGGTGCTTAGAAGTAGGTACAGAGGAGATGTTGGGGGTAATTTAAAAACTCAGAGAGTGGTGAGTGCGTGGAATGGGCTGTTGGTGACGGTGGTGGAGACAGATATGATAGGGTCTTTTAAGAGACTCCTGGATAGGTACATGGAGCTTAGAAAAATAGAGTCCTATGGGTAATCCTAAGTAATTTCTAAGGTAGGGACATGTTTGGCACAGATTTGTGGGCCGAAGGGCCTGTATTGTGCTGTAGGTTTTCAATGTTTCTAAGTCATGATTGTTAGAAAGCAGGCTTCTTGCATTCCACTGTAATATTCTTAATCCCATTATGCATCTGATAAGGATACTGAAATACAAATACCCCACCCATCAGAGCTTCATTTACAGATTTTCACATTACACTAGTTATACCTAGATATTTTTCAGCAGCTTTCACAATTTTAATTTTCTCAGTACGACTAGATGACTGAGCAGTACAATTCACCACATCCCTTTAAGCTTCATTTTATCAACTAGTAAAGTATCTTTAATAAGATATCTGTGATTCTGACACATAACCACTGATTCACATTCTGTTCTCTGACTGGTAGTATTTATCAACATTCAGTTTCAGTTTTTTCAAGGCCTTTGCCTATTTCAACCTGTTTAACTCCAGCTGCCTTCTTAAGCAATTCCCATCCTCTATAAGTTGCACTATGTTCTCCTTTGCAATTACAATTAAACTTCACACCTTCACAATCTTCATACTTATGTTCCCCACCACACTTGCCACGCCTTAGTTTCCCATGACATACTGTTGCAACATGTCCAAATCTCTGACATTTGTAACATTTAAGCAGAGGTGGAATATAAGCTCAAACGTTATAACTGACATGCCCCAAACTAACTTTAACAGGGAGTTTCAATTCATCAAAATGTATCAATACAAATAAACTAACCATCTTTTCCTCATTTCCAACTAGTTGCAATCTTTTTACCTCCTTAACCTTGCTTCCCAATAAATAAGATTTAAACTCTTCTATCAAAATTTCCACCAGAACACTTGCTATTACACCTCTATTTTCATCAGGTAACATAAATATTATCTTTTTGCCAAGTAAGGTCTTCAAACGCAATGCCTTCTGATGCTGCTTCTTATCCTTACAAACAATTAACACATAACCTCCACTTAAAAGTACAAGCACAATCTATATCCCCTTTAGCAGATTTCAACTCTGTGGTTAATTTAATGGGGTTGACAGAAGAATGCTGCTCTGGATCAAATTTAAACAGTACCTTGAAGTCTTTCCTTTTTTCCAAAACATCCCACACTCCTTTCCATCCCTTGTAATTACTCCAATATTATGTTTCTTTTCCTGTTTTTCAAATCTAGATATGACTTCATTCCAACCTCCCTCTACCAACCAGCACCCCCTGAACTTTCATTTCCAGTTCCTTTACCAGATCCTCCCACCAACATGAACCAACTCTATTTCCCAACATCCTCACACCATTCAGAACCAATGCCACAAGCCTTGAGCACCTTCCCCACTTCTTCTATTTTCGGCAGTTTAGACACATCTAGGCATATTACTGCCCTCTGCAGGATGCACAATTAATTACAGAATTTCACAAAACTCAAATTCTCAAATATAAACTGGTCGCACGTAGAAACAGAATAATAAACTTTTCATTCAGATGGTGGTTCTTCTACTGGCCAAACAAAGATTTAATAGAAAAACAAAAGACACTTAAGTCAGACAGCCTCTTGAACAATATTCTTCTTTCAATTTTATATCAATTTCAACTCAGCAAAACAGGCCGAACTGTCTCTGGACTATCACAGTCACATAACCCAGTTGAAAGTTTTCCTATTATCTTTAAGTAATGGTTCAGTCCACAATGCCCCAAACTAAGTCTTGTTATTTTCACCATATCTCTATGATTTAAAGAGTAACAATCTAAGACCTTCTTAACTAGAGGGTGACTAGAAAAGAAATGTCTTCCCTTTAATTTGTTTTTCCAACCCTCTTGCCATTTCTTCTCTATTCCTTTTTTTAATACTACTTCTCGATTCTGCTCTTCCTGGGGGTATTCTAATACCTACTTGTCTGCCCTGTAAGGAAGACTTTGCAATGCCATCTACAATTTCATCTCCCTTCACCCCAGCATTGCCAGGTATCCATGTAAATTTAACTTCACAACCCATCTTCCTTTTTCTAAATGAAACTAAGAGAATCTCAATAACTATGTCAGGACAAGCTTTTGATTTATACCCTTTTAAAGCCTCTAAGGCAGCAGCAGAAGCCAAACAGATGACAACCTGCAAGGTTGAGAGTCTTCTATCCACCATAAGGCCCAGAGGATTGCTAATCATTCTGTTGCAAAGACAGAAACACCATCTGAAACCTGGTGACCAATCTCAACTCCAAGTTGAGACACGTACATCCCAAATCCTGCCATACTGTTCTCTGAGTCCACTGAGCCATCTGTAAAAATCTTCAGATAAGATCCTCATTTATTATTAAATATTCATTTATTATCAACGCTTTTGAAATTGCTCTACTTCCTGGAAATTGAAAAAGGAGAAATACGTCTACTTCTGGTTCTGGCAAAAGCCAAAAAGGAATGGGTAGCAAGCAAATTTGTTCAGTTATGTCTGCCTCAATCAGTTTCAATTTCACAGCCCAGATATTAACCGAATCTAAAAATGGATATCTTTTAATTTTACTTTGGGTGGCAGTGTGACATGTGATGAGGATGTTAGGAGAATTCAGGGTGACTTGGATAGGCTGGGTGAGTGGGCAGATACTTGGCAGATGACGATTAATGTGAATAAGTGTGAGGTTATCCACTTTGGGAGTAAGAACAGGAAGGCAGATTATTATCTGAACGGTTTAGAGTTAGGTAAGGGAGAAATACAAAGAGATCTCGGAGTCCTTGTTCATCAGTCACTGAACGTAAATGAGCAAGTGCAGCAGGCAGTGAAGAAGGCTAATGGAATGTTGGCCTTTATTACAAAGGAAATTGAGTACAAGAGCAAGGAAATCATTTTGCATTTGTACAGGGCCCTGGTGAGACCACACCTGGAGTATTGAGTACAGTTTTGGTCTCCAGGGTTAAGGAAGGACATCCTGGCTATAAAGGAAGTGCAGCATAGATTCATGAGGTTAATTCCTGGGATGTCCGGACTGTCTTACGCAGAGAGATTAGAGAGACTGGGTGGGTACACGCTGGAATTAAGGAGATTGAGAGGGGATCTGATTGCAACATATAAGATTATTAAGGGATTGGACAAGATAGACGCAGGAAATATGTTCCAGCTGCTGGGAGAGTCCAGTACCACAGTACCAGAGGGCATGGTTTGAGAATAATGGGTAGGTCATTTAGGACAGAGTTAAGGAAAAACTTCTTCTCCCAGAGAGTTGTGGGGGTCTGGAATGCACTGCCTCGGAAGGCAGTGGAGGCCAATTCTCTGGATGCTTTCGAGAAGTAGGTAGATAGGTATCTTATGGATAGGGGAATCAAGGGATATGGGGACAAGGCAGGAACCGGGTATTGATAGCAGATGATCAGCCAGGATCTCACAATGGCGGTGCAGGCTCGAAGGGCCGAATGCTCTACTTCCGCACCTATTGTCTATTGTCTATTGAAACTTGAGAAAGGAGGTACCTCACTCATCTGATCATTATTTTTGTTGTAAATAGAGAAGTATTCTTTTAATTTCACTGAGTGTCTTCTTGCCTTATAGAACATTCCTTGTTAAGTTTATCATAAATCGTTCCTGAAAACTGGACCTGTGTTTCTGTTTTGGGATATGCAACATAAATTAAATCTTCAAATCATGCCAAGAATCTCTGATAGCTGTATGAGCAATCATCTTCTATCATCAGAAATTTCCACCTTCTGAGTGAACCAAGGGTAACAGCAGTGCTATTAGGAGAGTGAGCACTGTCAAGGCATGTCTGTACAGGCAGTTTTGCTCATAATATATATTTGTTTTACATCATTCAAGGTTTTAGGATGGAACCATTTCTTTTCTCTCTGCCTGTTGATAATAACACCATGTGACTGAATACACAGCAAAAATTGAAGGCTTGCTTGTGTATGTAGCATTGTCTATTTGGGAAGTAATGTTATCTGTGCAACTCCAAAGATATAGCATTATCAGTTGCTTTCCAATGTAAAATTTGCTGCAGCATCACTTCCCTGCTTTCCAACTTGTAGTTGAAGTAGACAACTATAATCTGAAATATAATTGAATTTGTAAGGAGAGCAATAGTTCTGAATGAATTTTAATTGTAAGGTATTATTCATACCACAGTACAAACTATTGATGACCTAACAGTCAAAGTCAAGGGCAAAGCAGAAACTTGGGCCAATAGGACTAAAATCTTGAAAATGTTTATTGGATTTATTGGTTTCAGTTGACCAGGGACGAAAACATTTTTGTTTTATCATGTATTCTGCTTCATCTTATTTTCCCAAGCGAAAAACCTGGTCATCAGCTTCGCTGAACCATTTAGAACATAACCCAGAAATGCAGAAAATTGTCATGTTACCTTGGCATTTAACAAATGAATGGAATAGTGGGTATAATTAGAAAAATGGAAACATCTAAATTCTTTGTAGTAAGTATGCTAATATATAGCACATACTAGCTAGCCATATAGGGGAAGTGCAATAAGGTAATTGTCTACTGTACAAGTCATCATTTAAAACTAGGGTTTTTCACAATGCCCTAGTCTAATGATTTCAGTGACATTCCCATGAGCGGGATCATTGAATGACAAAACAATCTTCTTCAAGTGTAGAGGGTCCATGTCAAGGGAATCCACTGTTAGTGTACCTTCAAAGTCTGTTTTGTGAGGGTGTTATTAATCATTTCTGCAAGTGATTCTTTGCTTTCCCATCTATTATGTTAATTTCATCTGCATTGCGGTTAGAGTAAATGTTTAAGCAGACAGGAACAATCACTTTGCCAGAGGCAAGCTTTAAGGGTCCTAGTGTATTAGTTCACACATGAGTAAGAGGTAAGTGCCATTTAGAGATATTTAAATTAGAATCATCATTCCTCCCAGACCCCCTTAATCTAATGTTCTGGGTCATTAAGTTTTAGGGTGTCCAAGCCAGATGAGGCATTTCCACAGTAAATGTGAGATCATTTGTGAAAGAAAACAAATGCTAAGTAAGGCAGCACAAATATTAAAAGTAAAATACAGCAAGAGGAACATTTCTTCCTGGAGTTTGAGTTTGTCCTACTCAGAAAACACAATACATTCTGGATGTATTATCCCTGGGCAATGGATATATGAAATATTACTCAAAGGAATAGGAATTTTTTTGTTGCTTTTCAGATCTAAACTTGTGTTTACTCTTTTCGATACATTTCACCCCACCCATCAGGGTGTTAGGATTCTGCTGTGGACCCATATATCCGCCTAAAATAAGAGTTCTTCTTATTCTGGGGGGGGGGGGGGGGATGGTCCTGTTGAGGTACACATGATGCTATCTATGGAGGCAGTTTTACTTACAGTCTTGTTTACCTTCCTGGTCTCAATTACCACAGTCCTGTCATTGATAACCTAGTTAATGAGATAAGGAGGATTCCATCAAGGGTGGAAACTAGGGTCAGTATGTATTTTATGGAAGGTTTACTCTTGATCCCAATTCTCCTTTTTGTGGTCTCCAAACTGCCATGTCAGGTTCTTTTGCTTTTTTCTTGAATTCCCATAAACTTTTTGAATTACTTGAGCAGCATTATATTGGTTATAGGTGATGGTTGGCCTAAGTTAGTGACTAGGGGTGTATTTAGGTAGACATTGTACATTAAGAAATAAGGTGTAACATTCTTGTGCACTCCTATGTTTGCAATTTGCGCTTTGTTTACAGGCAGATGCACTTCAGGGACAATTGAAATCTACTTTGCCTCTAGAGTAGACCAGTTTTGCCAGCATTTGCATAATCTGTCGATTTCTTTGCTTCACCGTGCCGCTCAATTGCACCTGGAATGGAGTGGTGTACTCTACTTGTACACCTGTTTGTTCACACATGGCTTGAAAGCCTTTGCCTCTGAAGGAAGACCATTGGTATACAAGTGGGAGTGTCAGCATATGGGAATATAGAGTTTTGAGGTGCAGTGATGGTTGCAATCTCACCACCAGAAGATGGGGAGATCAACCACTAACCCGTACATAAATCAGTTCTCACAAGAATATACTTGTTGGGTTTCTGACAAAGTGGGCTGTCTTGGGATGCTGAAAATGGCCTTACATAATCAACTTTCCACACCTGCATTGGTGCAGTTGATTTCGATTACCTTATAGGAGATGGTCTTGTGACCCCTCCTTTATTATAGGCCAGGCATTCTTTACAATTTTGAACAAGTCGCTTATAATTGCTCAACATGTAGGCCACCAGTATAACATGGCTAACTTCACATGAGTGGCTTGTCTGACATCATTACTGTGTCTGAATCTTAGGCAGGCTTCTTGAATCAGTGCTTCCTGTATCTGGATAGGAGGTATTCACTTCTTATCCTTAGTTTAGAACTGCGTACCAAAAATATACCTTCACCACCAGCTTCATATGTGTACCATGTTGGAAATCCTTTGGAACTGGTTTGATAAGTATCTATGACAGACATTGATAAGTTAGTTATTCAAAGTCTTTTTCGCAGATTATAAATATCAAACACTGAAGGGAGGAAGAAAGTCTGAAGGAGATTTACATTGCAATTTTATTTTACAAAAAGAATGCAAGGAACCTAAATTACATTGCTGGGGTTGGAGGGGGGAAGTGGTAGAAGCAAAGGTGATAATAATGTTTAAGAGGCATTCAAAAAGGCTCATGAAAGGCAGGGAATCAGAATCCGATCATGATTATTATCATTGGCGCATGTCATGAACTTTGTTGACTTAGCAGCAGCAATTCAATGCAATACATAATATAGAACAAGGAAAAGAATAAGTATTTAATTACATTATACATATATAGAATATATTAAAAATTGTGCAAAAACAGAAATAATATATATTTAAAAAGTGAGGTAGTTCACAAGTTCAATGTCCATTTAGGAATCAGATGGCAGAGGGGAAGAAGCTGTTCCTGAATCACTGAGTGTGTGCCTTCAGGCTTCTGTATCTCCTACCTGATGGTAACAGTGAGAAAAGGGCATGCCCTGGGTGCTGGGGGTCCTTAATGGATGCTGCCTTTCTGAGACACTGCTCCTTGAAGATGTCCTGGGTACTTTTTAGGCTAGTACCCAAGATGCAGCTGAACTATATTTATAACCCTCTACAGCTTCTTTCGGTCCTGTGCAGTAGCCCCACCCCCCCATACCAGACAGTGATGCAGCCTGTCAGAATGTTCTCCACAGTACATCAATAGAAGTTTTGGAGTGTATTTGTTAACATACCAAATCTCTTCAAACTCCAAATGAAGTGTTGCCGCTGTCTTGCCTTTTTTTATAACTGCATCGGCATGTGGGACCAGCTTGGATCTTCAGAGATCTTGACACCCATGAGTGGAGCAATACAGAGCATATATTTAAGGCAGAAATTGATATATTCTTGATTGGTCAGGGCATGAAAGGATAGGGGGAGAAGGCAGGAGATTGGGGCTGAGAGGAAAATTGGATCAGCCAAGATGAAATGGCAGATGGGCAGACTGGATGGGCCAAATGGCCTAATTCTGCTCCTGTAACTTATAGTCTTGTATAGAGAGATTAGATTGGCATCATGAAGGATCCATTCCTGTGCTCTACTGTTCTGTGTTCTATATTGTGGGAAACCTGCAGCAGAGAAGAGGCACTACAAAGGATGTCATCACCACCACTCCATCCAGGTACCCTACTGATGTTAGTTTTGGTCTAATGATAAGTGTAGGTCACAGAATACATGTTGTTCATAAGGACTGGAGAAGAATGAATTGTTTTCATCAAGTGATTGCATTGTCCAAAATAGACCTCTTGGTCAAGAGAAGTGATTCTAACTATGAATGTCCAGCCAAACAATCTGGAATATTCAGCCAAAATCTGGAATGCTTTCCCTGAGCATTGAGACTCAAATTCATTTACCTTTGCTGGGCAGGGACAGGAATGTTTCTGGAATATAATTAACTGTGGGACTGAGGTGAGACAATACTAGAAGCAGCAGCAGAACTAGCTCAAAGGGTTAACTGATTCTTCCTGGTTCCATGGTTGCTATTTTACTAAAGAAAATTGCAGCCAAGCATGAATATTGTTAAATGAGTCAAGATTCTTGGATTTATTTCCTTAATCTATTTTTAACATGCTTTACTGGGAAAGATAAAAGATAAAAATATTCTCTCATCTCCTTATAACCAGGCATTCAGTGCAAGTCTAAGATTAATTTAGAATGGTTTCCAAACTATTGTGGAAGGATGGAAGCAGGCGCTGTATTTCTTGACAGTAACCTGGGGAGAACCTGACATAGGTGGCGAGCTCTACTTTAATTGTCGCTCAATTTAGTCCAGGAAGGGTATGAACATCTGAAGGATGTAGACCGGTCAGTAACAACTATTGAATGATCTGTATCATTGTTCAAAGCCCAGGGAATCAGAGCTGACTGGTAATTTACATTCAGCCATACAACAAAGTTGTGAGTGGGAAATACCTAATTAACCTTTTCAAGAAAACATTTCTCATAGGCCACCTGAACTTGCTTGGCATACTATTCCATTATGAGCTGTGTTAACAGATTTGTCTCAAGTGCCGGACTGATAAAATATAGATTTTGTCAATGATACCTTTTCCAACAAAAATCTTCATATTTTACCCTTTTAGTTATTAATTTGTCTTGTTCTATCAGACTGGTGTAAACGCAATACTGAATTTACTCATCTGAACCAAATTTACCAGTTTTTATCAATCTGAGACAAAATCCCCCTGAATTAAAGCCATAGAGTTTTGACCTTGTTAATCTTGCTTCATAAGTAAGACATTATGTTTGCACTTTAATTTGCATACTACTTCACTTTCCCTAAATCACATCAAATAGATGTTTTGTTTTGCTTTTTAAATGTTTCTGCATATTAACTAATCGAAAGTGCATAAACTGCTGTTACTTTTTCGCTTCCTTTCTGAAAGTCAATAATGAATCTTAATCCTTTCATTGTGTACTCGGGTGATATTTTTCAGACTGTACAATTAAAAATACCACATTTATCTTCTCAGTTATGTGAACAGCAAGTCATTGAGTCCATTACTACTGGTTTCTCAAGTATTGTCTGCAAACCTAACAAACTTGCTTCGCGTATCCATATCAATTTCCATTTCCATTTCCATTTCCATAGGTGGTTTCTTCTCCCTTCCTTTCCAGTCCTGATGAAGGATCTCAACCTGGAACATTGAATTTGATTTGCAACTGGGAATTGGAGAGCTCTGAGGAAGAATCACAAAGTAATTTAGTAATTAGTAATTTCTTTTTTGTCAACATGCGGATGTTTTCCTGCACCAGAGGCTATGAGTTGGGTCTCACATTCATTGCAAAGACTCAGTTCAACTCTATTCAAAGGTAACTGATCCACCTGCAAGTTCATAGAAGTAGCACCCCCATGTCTAGATTAAATTGGACACCACAGTGCACTTCCTGGCATCTCTGTATATTAATATGGTGTACACCAACAGAACTATATTTTTAAGATCAATATCCAAAATCTCAGTGTGTGATCACTGCATCAGCATTAATTTATCCCTCCTGATCTTACAAAGGTTAAATGTAACTTTGTTTCTCCCTGGTGATTTAACACAAGCCACAACTGAAGTTGACTTCTATACTGTGCTGGTGAGACGCTTCCCTGATGTTGTGATTTCTTCCCTGATAATTATAAAATAAATCATAAACTGTTTACAAGGAGTTGTTTCCATTTCTGATAGCTTACTTGTTTATTACTATTTATTGTGTGAAATATTGTTTAGATGCATGGTGAAGTGCAATATAATGAAATTTACAAAGTATTTGGCCTTCCAAAGCATTTTATTGACAAACTTCAATTCAACCAGAATGCTGCTACTAGACTTTTAGCTAAAACCAAGATGAGGGAGCATATCACTCCCACTGTAGCTACTCTACATTGGCTTCCCCGTATCCTTTAGAAGTGAGTTTAAAGTTCTCTTACTTGCTTTTAAAGCTCTCAATGATCTGGGACTGGAGTACATTACAGATATTCCTTTGTTTCATAATCCTGCTTGAGCGCTCAGGTCTTCATCCACCAGCCTCTTAAATTTGAACAATTTCCCTTGAAAGATAATTGCAGGTCAGCTTTTTTGAACCATGCTTCTAAACTGGAACTCAATACCCAACAATATAAGGGATGCAGATGCAGCAGACACTTTCAAACTCCAGCTCAAAACCTATTTATTTAACCTGGCTTTTAACTCACATCTTTTTGTCTTTTATTTTCATGTTTATATTTGTCCCACATTGTAAAGCAGTTTGAACTACATTATCTGTCTGAAGAGTGCTCTATAAATAATTGATTATAACTATAAACAGTCGCATTGTTAAATACTCAATGACATCATGCTCTCTTGTTTACACCAAAAAAATTCTCATTAGAATTGGCAGAATTGCAGAGGGGTAAATAAGATCTTAGTTGCTGGCTTCGACGTAAGTGCATATTGCAAACTGCATACCATGAGACTGTAATTTCTCTGTCCATTAGTTATAATGAATGGAAAATCATAGCTTTGACGCATGTGGTGTCGCAGTTGCTGCCCACAAAGCAATAACATTTTGAGTCATATTTTTATTAAAAAATCAATGTGTGAACATTTATAAATGAATTCCAGAAGTTAGTTTAATGTGGTAAAATGTCTATATACGTGAAGAATTCTACTGAATCAATGTGTGAATTAGTGGCTGGATTTGCTCACTTCAAGATTGTCCATACTTTAACAGGATCCTGGATGGTCTGAGTTTGATCTCTACTTTCTACTGCTATTGGAAGCCTTTGCCTCCACTGCCCGTTGAAGATGAGGGTTCCAAAGAATTTTTAAAGATATGGAGTTGTGTAGAACAAAAACAGGCCATTCTGTTCATTTAGTTTGTACTGACCATCAAGCACCTTCTTACACTAACCTCCCCATGTTTCACTCCCTCAAACTATTTATCCTCATAGAGTCATAGAAAATTACAGCATAGAAACAGGACTTTTGGCCCATCCAGTCAGTGCTGTACCTACTTAACCAGTGCTGAACTGCCTACTTCCATCAACCTGCACCAGGACCATAGCTCCCCATACCCCTACCAAAATGTACCTATTCAAACTCTCTCAAATGTTGAAATTGAGCTTGCATGCACAACTTGCAGTGGCAGCTCATTCCACACTCCCACAATCCTCTGAATGAAGAAGTCTCCCCTCATGTTCCCTTTAAACTTTTTAACTTTCACCCTCAACCCATGACCTCTGGTTGTAATCCCACCCAACCTCAATGGAGAAAGCCTTTTTGCATTTACCCTATCAATACCCTAAAAAAAATTTATACCTCTATCAAATCTCCTTTCAATCTCCTTTCAAAATCCTAACCTATTCAATCTTTCTCTATAACTCAGGTCCTCTAGTCCCAGCAACACCCTTGTAAATTTTATCTGGTCTCTTTAAACATTATTTATATCTTTCCTGTAGGTAGGTGACTAAAACTGAACACAATATTCCAAATTAGGCCTCACCAACGTCTTATAAAATTTCAACATAACATTTCATCTCCTTCCTGTTCTCAATCTGTTGATTTATGAAGGCCAAGGTGCCAAAAGATTTCTTTATGACTCTATCCACCTGTGCTGCCACTTTCAATTAATTATGGACAGTATTTGCAGATTCCTTTGTTTTACAGCATTCCTGAGGGCCCTGCTGCTCACTACGTTAGGGTAAATCCGAATATCTTTGGAAGGCGGGATGAAACCATATTAGCTGAAGGAAACCCATATGGTCACAGGGAGAATGTGCAAATTCCACACACTCAGCACAGGAGTCAGAATTGAACGCACTTGCTACACTACTGTGTTACCCTTTTTATCCTCAGAAATTATTTACAAGTCCTAAGGAGGTTTTATATACAAAACTGTAAGAAAAAAGGAAAATCAGAGGCAAATGACTGCACTTGTTGGAAATAAAACAGAGCATATATACTTCACAGATCAGGTAGCATCTGTGGAGAGAGAGACAAAGCAATGATTTAAGGTTGTTGTCATTTCAACAGAATTTGATCACAAATCACAGTTTAATTCAGTCTCAGAAAGCAGAGCTTCGGGTTGATACTTCTGCACAGAGCAGTGAAGCTGCTGGCTGAAAGAAATCCTGTGATCAAATCACATACAGTGAACAACTTGCATCAGCATCAGTAAACCTTGCCAAATATGAATTGTTTTCAAGGCAGTTTGAAGAAAACTTAAAAGGATACATTTCAATTTTATGCTCTATTTTTGAAAATGCGGAGAGTAACTATACGTGTGTGCACTTGCTTATGTGTGAAAACTATAGAGACAATCAGAATTGACCCTTCTTACCAATTGTTATTTCAGTTTCTGGTGGTTAACAGCCATAAACATGCATCACAAAATATCATTAAAACTTGTACACTGTAAGTAATGCAATATTTTCCTTTATAATGGTTAGTGTTAAATGTCTCTTAGACTTTCTTGTGTTTTCATTTTGCAAATAAAAGAAAATGTAAATATTCTAGTCATTGATAACCCATGCGAGGAAAACTAATGTAGGATTCAAGGGAAGAACACCCAGAAATTATACAGAGAGGTACAAAGAATCTGCATGCTGGACTATGATCTATTAGATATTTTCCCACAGTTTCCAGTGCAGACTGTCGGCTGTTAAAAACAAGGCACCTGGGTATCAATGAGAATGTAATCAATGTGTCCGGCATTGAAAAAGAAGTGGAGTTTGTGGGATTGGAATCAAAGAAAGCACTGCAGGAATGGAGCAGGGCAACTGGCTGTTGGGAAAAGAGACAAAGTTTTATAATAGAATAATTTAACATTTTGTCAATTTATTCCCTGCCTTATAAAATGGAATTCCTTAATTTTTTTTCTTCTGGTGTCATAGTTTATTTAGCACAGAGTAATGGGTGGAAACATATGCATAATTCACAACCACCGATATTGAGTTGAGGCTGGTCTGACATGATGACATAATGACGTGAAGCTTTATTATACAGTGCTTTATTTTCTGCTTTCGATTGACAATAAAGGAGTTGTTGCTATATTATTTATGAAAACCTTCAACAGCATTAATTGTAACATTATTGTGAAGATATTTGGGTGAGAATGTGGCAGAGGCTGAAGCTATTTCCATTAATGCAGAACCAAATATAGATGCTCTTTGAGCTGGTTTCTTTCGCTTCCCATAGCATCATGCTGAAAAAAATAACAAAGAGTGTTGATGTCAAAGTTCTTTCACGCTGGTACTGATGGGGGATGTGTTTGACATGACATCATTGTGTTTAACTTGATCACTTTGGCCTTCATGAACTGCTGCAGGATGGTGAGAGATCTTGTGGGACAGCCGAGCTTTGATAGAATCTTCCAGAGGCCATAGCAACTGACTGGATCAAAGGTCACGGTCAGTTCAATGGACGCCACATACAGTCCCATGTTCTGTTCACGACACTACTCCTGTATCTGGCACTGGATGAAGATCATGGTGGGTGTGCCTCTGTTCACTCTGAATCTGCATTGACTCTCCATGAGTTTACATTCAGTAATGGTAGGGATGACTCTGTCCAAAAGAATTCTGGCGAGGATCTTCCCAGTGGTGAACAGCAGGGTAACACTTCTGTTTGAGCAATCTGATTTCTCCCCTTTGCTTTTGTACAGGGAGACAATTACAGTATCACGTAGGTCATTTGGGACTGCACCATTCTCCCAACAAAGTGTGAACAGGTTTGTGTGTTTGCTTAGGAGAATGTCTCTACCCATTTATAGAGAATAAACAATAGACAATAGACAGTAGGTGCAGGAGTAGGCCATTCAGCCCTTCTAGCTAGCACCGCCATTCTCCGTGATCATGGCTGATCATATACAATCAGTACCCGATTCCTGCCCTCTCCCCATATCCCTTGATCCCGCTATCTATGAGCTCTATCTAACCCTCTCTTGAAAGCATCCAGAGACTTGGCCTCCACTGCCTTCTGGGACAGAGCACTCCACATATCCACCACTCTCTGGGTGAAAAAGTTTGTCCGCATCTCCATTCTAAATGGCCTACGTCTTATTCTTAAACTGTGGCCTCTAGTTCTGGACTCACCCATCAGCGGGAACATGCTTCCTGCCTCCAGCATGTCCAATCTCTTAATAACCTTATACCTTTCAATCAGATCCCCTCTCATCCTTCTAAATTCCAGTGTATACAAGCCCAGTCACTCCAATCTTTCAACATATGACAGTCCCGCCATTCCGGGAATTAACCTTGTGAACCTACGCAGCACCCCCTCAGTAGCAAGAATGTCCTTCCTCAAATTTGGAGACCAAAACTGCACACAATACTCCAGGTGGGATCTCACCGGAGCCCTGTACAGCTGCAGAAGGACCTCTTTACTCCTATACTCAACTCCACTTGTTATTAAGGCCAGCATGCCATTAGCTTTCTTCACTGCCTGCTGTACCATTTTGTACGCTTCCACTGGGATCCCATCAATGCCTGGGGGTTTACGACATTTCAACTTGGAAATAATGGCTTTGACCTCCTCCAGAGTTGGTGGGCCATCAAGCTCATGCGGGGGATCATTTCAATGGGCATTTCTTGTACTTGATGATTATCTCTGAAAAGGCTCTTGTAGTGCTCTATCCATTGCCTCATTATGACTTCCTTTATCAGCAGGCTGGAGTCGTTGAATGAGCATAGAGGTACTTGAATCTGATAAGTTGGACCATAAATTATGCACAGCAATTCGTAGAAGATTTGAGTCTTGCCGGTGTCTGCATAGTGCTGTGTCCATTCTGCTGGGACAGTCCACCAATCATTTTGCATCTGTCTCAGTTTGATTTGGAGACTTTTGCATGCAGCTCTGTATTTTCCTTGGCAGCTTGGTTGTCGGTCTAGACAACGCCATTTGCTGGGAGGAGTGTTTCTTCCAGAGCTGGTTCCGCATTTCAATGTCACTTCCATCAAACCCGTCCTTATTTCTTCTTGAGGATACCCAATTACCTTGACAGCTGTATCCAGGATGGCAGTCTTCAGGTGCTCCCATTTTTTTCCTGTGCCAGAGTCTGTGCTTGGGGTGCCTTTACTGTCCAGTTTCTCCCTCAGCTTGATCTGGAATACATCTTGGAGGCCAGAGAGCTGGAGTCTCTTCGACCATAACTAGTCTGACATTCGCCCTGACCAGTCTGTAATTGTATAGCAGTCTGTGCTCAGCATGACCCTAATGTGTAGAACATCCGACACATCCTTTTGGTGCACTGGGATGTAGTCCAGGAGGGGCCAGTGTTTGGATTGGGGTGTCTCCAGGTCATCTTGAACCTGGCTCTCTGTTGAAATGATGTACTTGTCACAGCCAGGCTTAATTCTGTGCAGAGCTCCAGGAGCATCCTCCTGTTATCAATATAGTTTCTAACACCATGATGACCTAAGACTCCCGGTCATACCTTGACATTTCTACTCACCTTGGCATTGAAGTCCCTAGGACGATGATCTTTTCTGCCCTATTTATTTCCAACAGGAAAGACGTCAGCACCCCTTAGAGTGCCTTTTTCACAGCAGGGTGTGCCTGCAATGTGGGAGTGTGGACGCTTACAAGGGTGACCACTTGGTACTCTTACAGCGGGAGTCACAGGGACATAAGTAGATCTTATTTCAGACTAGTGGGCTTTGATGTTTGTTGACGATGGTGTTTTTGATCATGAAGCCCACTCTTGAGTCTGTTCTCATTGCTGCTTCTGCCTGACCAGATAAGAGTGTGGCCTACACTAGGCTCCATCTGCAAAACGTACTTCGCTTATAGCAGCAATATCGATGTCCAGCTGAGCTAGTTCTCATGGCACAAGCATTCAGCATTTCTGGGATTAATCACCTACTGTAGAGTCCTGCATTGTGTGTACATTCCAGCATGCAATTTTGAGATATGTTGTTTTATTCTCAAGTTGCTATATGCAGACGACTATGCTCTTCTGATGCATACAGTGGGAGCGCTACAGGCTACAGTCACTCAGTTTGCCAAGGCTGTAAGGGCTTTCGGGTTAACAGTCAGAATGAGGAAAACAATGATCCTCCATCAGAGGACCGTTTGTGAAATTTAAAATCCACCTGAGGTCATCATTGACAGCTACTCACTCACCATGGTTGAGCAGTTCACCTACCTGGGCAGCGTCATCTCCAACAATTCTCCAGTAGACAATCGACTCGCCAAAGCCAGCAGTGCCTTTGGGCTCCTCCAGAAACATGTGGAAGAACCGCCAGCTGCATCTGTCCACACAAATCCAGGTGACAGGGCAGCTCTATGACTCTAAAGCCTGGGTCTTTTACCACAAGCAAATCCAGTTGCTGGAGCACTTCCATCAGTGCTGCCTCTGCTCCATCGTGGGTATCACCTGGTAGGATCGTGTCTCTAACAATGAGGCCCTGGAGAAGGCTCACCTTGCAAACATTGAAACTACTTTGCTGCTCAGGCAGCTCCACTGGTCAGGCTACGTCTCACATGGACAACTCCAGGTTACTGCAAGCAGTACTCCACAGAGAACCCTCTCAGTGCAAGAGAGACTATGGTGTCCTGCACAAGAGGTACAATGACCAAATTAAGCAGCAGCTCTTTCAGGCAGGTATCGAGGTCAATGAGTGGCAACAGCTGGCTTGTGACAGACCGCTGGAGAACACTGATCTATGGGGCAGCCTAGAATTTTGAGGAATCCAGAACAACAACTGCTGAAGCGAAGAGGAGATGCAGGAAGGGTCCGACTACCCAATTACCTGCATCCCAGCCGTTCCCATGTTCCTACTGTTCCAGAGTCTAGAGATCCAGAATTGGCCTCTACAGTCACCAAAGATTGTGCAGTCACTCTTCTTTCCTTCTGCTCTTGGCAAGTAAAGAACCAGCCCTCATAAAGAGATATAGTATTTTTTTTTACTGGATTGTGACCAATTAAATGGGCAAATGATGTTTTTCAAATTGCCATTAGGACTGTGGTTGAGATATTGTTTATGTGATGTGTATGATGGGAAGGAGTGAATATTGACGAGTACAGAGTAAGTTTTACAAATTTAAAAATTTACAGAAGTATTTTTCATAACAATCTTATTCACATTTTAAGAGCTGTTGTTTTGTGTGTCATAATTTTTTCCATGAGTTCTACAATAACAAAGAATTCAAGTAGAAGCAATCAATTAAGTCTCCTTCTTCAATAGTAATGGAAGAAATTGCAAATAAGTTAGCTAGTTTTGCAGATGATGCTAAATAGGAATAGATGGAATATCAGAGAAGGAGATTTCAAGTTATAGGTTATTAGATAAATTATTTTTTTTGGAGGGAACAGAGGTGGTTGAAATACCATACAGATAAATCTAAAATAAGGAGTGTAGAAGTGACAAGTGGTCTACAGAGTTGCTATGTCATAGGCAGGAGACAGAGAAACCAAGTGAAGTAACTGCTTCATCTTGAATTGACATACATTAGTAAGTTATAACTATCCAATTACATTATTCCACAAGAAAAGGTGTACACCATAAAGTGAACTCAAGGAATGAGTGTACTCAAACAATTAGTTACACATTTGGATTTCTGTTGCAGTTTTTAGTCCCCTTAAGAAAAGGTAATACTTTGAGGAAGGGAAGGAATGGAATTGGAAACACCCTTCTTCTCAAGGAGTCCCTCAAGAGTGGGTATGATTTGTTCTAACTCCATTTCTGTAGGTTGTGAGATCTCTAATGAGACTGCAGATTTTTCCAGAGACCAGGGAAAAAAGTCAGACACTGAATATCTAAAGCATAAACAAGAGGCTTGAAGTATGGAGCCAGGCCAGGCAGACTCAGAGTGTGGAAATATAGAGTTGATGTCCAATCCTTTATCAGAACTGGAAAAGTGAAAATGATTATGTATATGTTAAGCTGCTGAGAAAGCCATGTTAGCATAGTGGTTAGCACGATACTATTACAGCTCAGGGCATTAGAGATTGGAGTTGAATTCCCACCTCCTCTGTAAACTAGGTTCTATGTTCCTTCCCGTGTGCCTGTGAGTTTTCTCCAGGTACCCTGGTTTCCCCCCACACTCCGAAGAGTACCAGTTAGTAAGTTAAGTGGTCATTGTAAATTATCCCTTGACTAAGCGAGGGTTAAGTTGATGGGTTGCTGGGCAGTGTGGCTCAAAGTGCAGGAAGGATCTATTTCTCACTGCATATCTATGTAAGTAAGCTAGGTTAGAGAGGGCAGAGGAAATATTAGTGGTAGGATGTAGGCCAACATTGTGAAGGTCACAATTATTTAAACAATCCCTTGTCATGCCAAGTTCCCATGCAACTGCCAGAAATGCAACATTTTACTACTTTTACTACTTCCCTTCCTACCATCCAGACACCCAGATAGTATTTTTGTTTTTTTTTAACATTGAACTCTGTCTTCTTGAAATGCTGTCCTCGATGCTAGGGAAACCAAGTGCAAATTAGGAGTACAAAGACAAGAAAATCTGCAGAAGTTGGAAATCCAACCAACACACACAAAATGCTGGATGGACTCTGCGGACCAGGCAGCATCTACGGAAAAGAGTAAACAGTTGACATTTTGGGCCAAGATACTTCAGAATGAGAATCAGAATCAGGTTTATTATCACCGGCATGTGTCGTGAAATTTGTTAACTTAGCAGCAGCAGTTCAATGCAATACATAATAGAAAAGAAAAGAAAAGAAAAATAAATAATAATAATAATAATAATAAATAAGTAAATCAATTGCAGAATACGTATATTGAAGATATTAAAAATTGTGCAAAAAATGAAATAATATATATTAAAAATGTGTTCAAGGGTTCAATGTCCATTTGGGAATTGGATGGCAGAGAGGAAGAAGCTGTTTCTGAATCACTGAGTGTGTACCTTCAGACTACTGTACCTCCTACCTGATGATAACAGTGAAAAAAGGGCATGCCCTGGGTACTGGAGGTCCTCAATAATGGACACTACCTTTCTGAGACACTGCTCCTTGAAGATGTCCTGGGTACTTTGTAGGCTAGTACCCAAGATGGAGCTGACTAAATTTACAACCCTCTGCAGCTTCTTTTGGTCCTGTGCAGTAGCCCCTCCATACCAGACAGTGTCACAGTCTGTCAGGATGCTCTCCACAGTACATCTATGGAAGTTTTTGAGTGTATTTGTTGACATACCAAATCTCTTCAAATTCCTAATGAAGTATAGTCACTGTCTTGCCTTTTTTGTAATTGCATCAATATGTTGGGACCAGGTTAGATCCTCAGAGATCATAACACCCAGGAACTTGAAACTGCTCACTCCCTCCACTTCTGATCCCTCTGTGAGGATTGGTATGTGTTCCTTTGTCTTACCCTTCCTGAGGTCCACAATCAGCTCTTTCGACTTACTGATGTTGAGTGCCAAGTTGATACTGAGACACCACTCCACTAATATATGTACACAATGCTGGAAGAACTCAGCAGGTCAGGCAGCATCTGTGAGAAAAGAGTAGCCAACATTTCGGGCCAAGACCCTTCATCAAGATGGAAATGTTGGCTACTCTTTTCACACGGATGCTGCCTGACCTGCTGAGTTCTTCCAGCATTGTGTACATGTTCATTGATCCACAGCATCTGCAGTTGTATTTTTGTGTTTTGACTCCACTAATATGCCCTCTCGTCACCATCTGAGATTCTGCCAACAATTCTTGTATCATCAACAAATTTATAGATGGTATTTGAGCTATGCCTAGCCACACAATCATGGGTATATACAGAGAGCAGAGCTGTGGGCTAAGCACACACCCCTGAGGTGCACCAGTGTTGATAGTCAGTGAGGAAGAGATGTTATCACCAAACTGCACAGATTGTGGTCACCCGGTTAGGAAGTCGAGGATCCAATTGTAGAGGGAGGTACAGAAGTCCAGGTTCTGTAACTTCTCAATCAGGATTGTGGGAATGATGGTATTAAATGCCAAGCTATAGTCGATGAACAGCATCCTGACATAGGTGTTTGTGTTATCCAAGTGGTCTAAAGCCCTGTGAAGAGACATTGAGATTGCATCTGCTGTTGACCAATTGTAGCGATAGGCAAATTGCATTGGGTCCAGGTCCTTGCTGAGGCAGGAGTTCAGTCTAATCATGACCAAATTCTCAAAGCATTTCATCACTGTAGGTGTGATAGTCATTAAGGCAGCTCACATTATTCTTCTTAGACACTGGTATAATTGGTGCCTTTCATCAGGACTGGAAAAATAATAATGAGAAGTTAGAGCAAGAAGGTGGGGGGGGGAGGAAGAAGTACAAGATAGTAGGTGATAAGTGAGGCTAGGAGTGGAGGAGCACCAGAGGGAGGTGATGGGCAGGTAAGGAGATGATGTGAGAGAGGCAAATGAGAATGGGAATGGTGAAGGGGGAGGGGCAATTACCGGAAGTTTGAGAAAGCGATATTCATGCCTTCAGGTTGGAGGCTACCCAGTCTGAGTTTAGCCTCCTTGCAGCAGTAGAAGAAACCATTGTTTGACATGTTGGAATGGGAATGGGAAGTGAAACTAAACTGAGTAGCCGCTGGGAGATCCCACTTTTTCTGGTGGTTGGAGCACAGGCACTCAGTGAAATGGTTTCCCAATCTATGTCGGGTCTCACCGAAATACCGCAGACCACACCACAAACACTTGTCACAGTAGACGACCCCAAATGACATCAACTCCATTGTCCAAATCATTGACATATAACCTAAAAAGAATGGTCACAACACAGAGCCCTGTGGAACATCACTAGTCACTAGCAGCCAGCCAGCAAAAAAGCTCCTTTTATTCCTACTTCTTGCCTCCTGCATATCAGGCTTTTCCCTTTCATCAGTATCTTTCCCTTTAACTTTGTTTCTTTTTGATTTGCCTTCAGCTCATAGTTTTTACAGTAGTTGTTATACTGCAAATTTAATCAGTCTCTGTTGTCTTAAACCTTCCACATGTGACTTGCAATCTGATGAAGGGTTCTTGAACTAATATGTCATCTCTGTTTATCTCCCGTTGATGCCTGGCAGGAAGTGAATGACAGGATGGGTCATTTGTGAAATGGTGTGCTCCCTCCACTTTTTAAGATGTGTCTCTGAATGCTCCTGACATATGGACCCAGGAACTCACTGCCAACACAATTGTTCCTTCTCTATACTGAATGGCGATGGGTCCGGCACTTGCAGGGATCAGTGTTGTAATGTTTAAAGGAGGCTCAAAGAATATTTTTGAATGCCGTATTTTCCCTGACAGAGCTTGGAACATAATATCTATTGATGGAGTCTGGTGGTTGAGTCATGGTCTGTTCAGTGGAACCTCAGATCTATGACATAATATTAACAATAGATCAGTTATCTGGCCAGTGGACATGGAAATTTTAAGAATGCCCCCTTAAGCAGCTTCCTTTTACACTGAGAGTTGTTGATATCTGGCAATGCTGCTACATTGGAATCTGATACAATTTTTCTGTTTAAGGGCAGATAGTCAGACACGTAAATGTTTATGACATAAAAGGATATAATCATAATGCAGGCAAATGGGATTATCGTAAAAGGGCAAATGGTCAGCATGATTGGACGAAGCACCTGTTTCCCATTCTTAGAGCCATGATATAGCCTCGCTTGACACTGATCAGCTGTACAAAAGTTTGGGTTGCAAATGGAGACAAATTCCTATGGACAGACACATTTGAAGCCAGTGTTCCTCATTCCCTTTCAGTTGATAGGATTGAGAAAGGCCATGTTGGTGCAGCACCCTTCATTTCTCTCGGAACCGGGAAGTAGAGTTAACAGTAGTCACCATATTGGCATATTTACGATTTAATTCAAGACCAATGAAATTGTGATCTGTTACAAGGGAAATGAAAGGCAACACATGCTCTTAAAACTGTTTGATCTCACTCAAGACTCTTATGAGTTGCTTTTATTTTAGTTCTCCATGGAAATGATTGAAATCTTCAGCAACTAGTTTTTAAGTAGCAATCAAGCAATAATATTGTATTTTTCCGATGTTACTGTGTAGGTTTTTAATATGCGTTCAATCCACAGTTGTTTTACAGGGAAGAACACACAGCAATCATTGAACAGCATTTAACTGTAATTGCCTAAATTGTCACATTTTTTTGTCTGGATGAAGCAGCTTGAAGTAATAGCTGCAGTAAGTCATTTTCATTTAGCAATGGCTAAATGTGGCAATACTAATAGCTGTAATAAAATAGTAAGTGAATGTAGTGATGCATTAATGTCCTGTTGAATTTTAGGGTGTTAATACACACATCTAATCCAAATTGAATGATCTACTTGGCTAGAAGCAATTATTAATGTTGTAAAAATGTTCTACAGCTGATACGAATGCATAAGCACCCATATCAGGCATACTCATAATGTTGGAACTCATTTTTCATCGTGTAGTATTTAATTATTTGTTTGGATAATATCAGTACATCAATGCAATGCATTCAGAAACCACCTCAAAAATCACCAGGGAGAGCAGATGCTGAAAGAAAGGAAAAGAAAGACAAACTTGCTGGTTAATATCACCTCATTATCTGGCTGGGTAGTCTGCAACCCAAAGGAATGAATACTGAATTGTCCAAGTTCAGATGAGCTTTACCTTCTGTATTCTCCTCTCTCACTCCTTCCCATCCACCTTTTGTACTTTGTTCCTTTCCCTATACCACCCCTCCAGCCTCCAATCATCCTCTTGCATGTCGCCTCTCATCTGGTTCCATATGGTATGTCCTTCATAGCTCTCTTAATGGTACCTTTCTTACCTAATAGATTCTTCCATGCGTAGCCTTTCCATTCCTGCTTATCATCCTCCAGCACCTTCACCCTCCTATCACCTTACTCTATCTGCCATGTTTTCATTGTCTGTTTCTAACTACCACTCACCTGTCTCTGTCTCCCAATTAGCTCCCTCTTTCCCTCTCCCCCACCAAGCTCCATCTGCCCATTGCCCTTCCCCCCTCAGTGATCAACCTGTCACTCACAGGCTCATGTCTCATCACTCACCCTCTTTGCTTTCCACTAGCTGTCTTCCCTCACCACTCCTAATGCAGGGTCTTATCCCAAAAAAATCAACAATTCATTTTCCTCCGCAGTTTCTGCTTGCTCTACTGACTTTCTCTGGCAGTTTGATTTTTGTTCAAAGGTTGTAATGTTTTCTTAAAAAGAAATTGATTTCATTATGTATGCTCCAGAAATTGCATTGCATGTAGTTACACATATAATTAAACTATTATTGCAGTAAACTATTCTGTGACAAAATCAGGCATAAACACAAACAACTAGGTTACAAAATTTCAAAGAAAATTTAAAAAATTGCAACAATTCAAAACACAAAACATAGGTTTCAGGAAAAAAAACTTCCTGTGATATGTTGCCAAGATAAAGGAAAAAAATAGCCCATACAAAGCAGAAGGCTCATATTCATACCTGACTGTTTTATATTGCTGGATATTTTGCAGTTCCAATCTACAGAATCACAGCTTTACAACATTTCATATATTTGTCTGTTTAAAATTTCATGTTTAAAATTTCATTTCATTGTTTTCTCTATCCATATATTTTGTCTAACTTAAAGTTCAAAGTAAGTTTATTATTGAAGTTTATTATGTTACCACATACAACCTGATACTTATTTTCTTGGTGGGCCTACTCAATAAATCCACTACAGAATAATAGCCAGAATAGAATTACTGAAAGATGGCACTAACTGGCCAATCAACCAGAGTACAGAAGACAATAAATTGCAAATGCAAAAAGAAATAATAATAATAAATAAATAAGCAATAAATATCGAGAATATGAGATGAAGAGTCTATAGCATAAGAACTGTCACGAATGATTTTGTTTCCCTTCTATTTTAACATCACTTTGCAAACTTGATTAACTTATTTATGATTGCAAACACATTTTTTGTTTTCCCTTCTGGAGACATACGCTGATGGAATTGATTTTCAAGAGATGAAACTCAAAAGTCACATAATCACACTTTTTTTCCTATGGGTTACATACTTCATTGTAGCATATTGTGAAATAAAATATTTGATTAAGACATCTTTTCAATTTCTCTTTAACAGTAATAGAAACACAAGACCTACACATTTCAAATGACAATGCAGAGATGCCAATGGAAGGTATAATTACTTAAGCAATTGAAGACAATTGTACAGATAGGCCACTTGCTGTTCTTATTGAGAATTGCCTGCTCTATGCAGTTCTGGCAGCTGTGGGTCCTCTACTTCCATAATTGTGCACAGCAGCACAGAAATGGGATTATGCTGGAAGCCAGATATACACGTGGTTGACCCCTCATTTTCCACGCATTAGAGCTGAGGTGTTCGATATACTTTAGATATGATTTCTCAGTTTCATAAATTAGCATATGCTATGTCATTGCAATCAACTGCATAGTTCAGATTAACTTTTGATTTCCTTGATTTCAAAGTACTTTGTTATAAATTGAAGTTAAGAAAAGAAACTGCAGTTATTCAAATTCTGAGGCAGAAACAGAAAATCCAGCAGGTTATTCAGCATCTAAGGAGAGGTAAATAAGGACAAAATTTCAGATCAAGGACAGTCATGAGAACTGATTCAATAAAGGGTTATTGAATTGAAATTCTTATCCCAATCCCCTCTCCATAGATGCTAACTGACATACATAGTATTTCCAAAGATTTTATTTTTCTTAATTTTAACAAATTAATTATCTTTTTTCAATCCATCGTTAAAGCTATTTTAAATACATTGAAAAGGTATTCAGACATCTTAAGTTGCCATCTTAATATTGGATGCCACCTTTTTGAGGCATTGTAGTGGTGTGCTACATGAGGCGCTAAAATTATGACACGGAGTCGGTAACTGCAGTCGAAGGAAAAACTTTATTTGAAATACCCAGCCTTGCTTTTAAGCCTCTTTCAACCTGCCCCCCATGGCGCAGGGGCTCCAAAGCTCTGTGCTCGCAAACCCCCGTAGGCTATCTCCCTTAGCCGGAATGCTGGCTAATTGTGAGCCGGTTCAGATGTGCCAGGAAATGGGTCGCCCTGCACCTTGGCCGTCTGGCAGTGCATACACATTTTGGCCCGTTCACTGACCTACTTGCGGAGTTCGTGCCAAACGAACCTGCTGGAAACCATCCAGACAGTTGTCCAGATGGAGGGTTGCGCCAAGTTATGAATGGAGTCGAAAACGTGTCGCCGCCAAGGTGCCGGGACAACGGGACAGGGCTGGCCGGTGGCGATGTCACAGAGTAGGGTCCTCTCACCTGGGCCTACGGGGAGGTCCTGGAGCCACAAACCGGAGACTGCGGTTCTGTAACTCGGAATCTCCTCATCTGCCTGCTGTGCCTCTGCCAGAGCCTCAAAGTCTACTCCTTGGGAAAGGGCATGAACGGTAGGGCGAGAGAGCGCATCCGCCACTACATTGTCCTTACCTGAGACATGCCGGACATCCGTCGTGTATTCAGAGATGTAGGACAGGTGGCGTTGCTGGCAGGACGACCAGGGGTCGGACGCTTTCGTAAACGCAAAGGTAAACGGCTTGTGGTCCGTGAATGCGGTGAAGGGCCTACCTTCTAGGAAGTACCTGAAATGCCGGATTGCCAGGTAGAACGCCAACAGTTCCCGGTTGAAAGCACTGTACTTGAGCTCAGGTGGCCGCAGGTGTTTGCTGAAAAATGCAAGGGGTTGCCAGCGACCTGCGATGAGTTGCTCCAGTACCCCACCGACTGCCGTGTTTGATGCGTCCACTGTGAGGGCGGTAGGGGCGTCAATTCTGGGATGTACTAGCATCGCGACATTTGCCAAAGCTTCCTTCGTTTGAACGAAAGCGGCGGCGGACTCCTCGTCCCAGGTAATGTCCTTGCCCAGACCGTACAGCAGGGCGAACAGGGGGCGCATGATCCGGGCAGCTGAAGGGAGGAAACGGTGGTAGAAATTGACCATACCTATGAATTCCTGAAGGCCTTTGATTGTGGTGGGTCGGGGGAAGTGGCGGACCGCATCTACCTTAGCAGGCAGAGGGGTTGCCCCGTCTTTAGTAATCCTGTGGCCCAGGAAGTCAATGGTATCGAGTCCGAACTGGCATTTGGCGGGGTTGATTGTTAGACCATACTCACTCAGTCGGGCGCAGAGTTGACGGAGGTGGGACAGATGCTCCTGACGACTGCTGCTTGCTATGAGGATGTCGTCCAAGTAGATGAACGTGAAGTCCAGGTCCCGTCCCACCGCGTCCATTAACCACTGGAACGTCCGTGCGGCATTCTTCAGGCCGATCGGCATGCGGAGGAACTCGAAAAGGCCAAATGGGGTAATGAGAGCCGTTTTGGGGATGTCGTCAGGATGCACCGGGATTTGATGGTACCCTTGGACGAGGTCTACCTTGGAGAAGATCCGTGCGCCGTGCAGGTTTGCTGCAAAGTCCTGAATGTGCGGCACAGGGTAGCGGTCCGGTGTGGTAGCCTCATTCAGCCTGCGGTAGTCGCCGCACGGTCTCCAGCCTCCTGTCGCTTTGGGCACCATGTGCAGGGGGGAGGCCCATGGGCTGTCGGACCGCCGGATGATCCCCAATTTCTCCATCCTCCTGAACTCCTCCTTCGCCAGTCAGAGCTTGTCTGGGGAAGCCGCCGAGCGCGGGCGTGGAGGGGTGGTCCCTGGGTCGGGATGTGGTGCTGTACGCCGTGTCGGGGCATGGCCGCTGTGAACTGTGGTGCCAGAACCGATGGGAAATCCGCCAGGACCCTGGTGAAGTCGTTGTTGGACAGCGTGAAGGAGCTGAGGTGAGGGGCTGGCAACTGGGCTGCACCCAGGGAGAACGTCTGAAAGGTCTCGGCGTGTACCAGTCTCTTCCTGGGCAGGTCGACCAGTAGGCTGTGAGCCCGCAAAAAATCCGCACCCAGAAGCGGTTGGGCTACGGCGGCCAGTGTGAAGTCCCACGTGAACTGGCTGGAGCCAAACTGTAGCTGCACCTGACGGGTGCCATAGGTCCTTACTGTGCTGCCGTCCACAGCCCTCAGGGGGGGACCAGGTGCCCTGCTGTGGGTGTCGTAACTCGTCAGAGGTAAGACGCTGATCTCGGCACCAGTGTCGACCAAAAACCGGCATCCCAACCTTCTGTCCCACACATACAGGAGGCTATCCCGATGGCCAGCCGCCGTAGCCATCAGCGGCGGCTGGCCCTGGCATTTCCCGGGAACTTGCAGGGCGGGCGACAATGGCGGGCTTCTGCGCCCCACCGCTGGTGGTAGAAGCACCAGTGTTTGTTGGGCCCCCCACCCCTGCCCCTGGGGTTGGCGGGCTCTGCGGCCGGGCCTGGACTGGTTTGCTGCTGGGAATGTGGCCTGGTGATCTGTGCGACGGACGCCCCGCTCACCTTTTTGGCGTTCCACAGCAAGTCCGCCCGGGCTGCCACCTTCCGGGGGTCACTGAAATCCGCGTCGGACAGCAGCAGGCGTACGTCCTCGGGCAGCTGCTCCAGGAATGCCTGCTCAAACATGAGGCAGGGTGTGTGTCCGTCGGCCAGAGACAACATCTCATTCATTAAAGCCGAAGGAGGTCTGTCTCCCAAGCCATCCAGGTGCGGTAAACGGGCAGCCCGCTCGCGCCGTGAGAGTCCGAAAGTCCTGAGGAGCAGGGATTTGAATTCCGTGTACTTGCCGTCTGCCGGGGGCGACTGTACGAACTCCGCGACCTGGGCCGCTGTGTCCTGGTCGAGGGAGCTCACCACGTAGTAGTAGCGGGTGTCTTCTGAGGTGATCCGGCGAACGTGGAATTGGGCTTCGGCTTGCTGGAACCACAGGGTCGGTCGCTGTGTCCAGAAACCCGGCAGTTTCAACGAAACCGCATGAACAGAGGCGGCGTCGGTCATTTCTGGTCCAAAAATCGTTTGGACCATCGGGGTCACCAATTGTAGCGGTGTGCTACATGCAGCGCTAAAATTACGACACGGAGTCGGTAACTGCAGTCAAAGGAAAAACTTTATTCGAAATACCCAGCCTTGCTTTTAAGCCTCCCTCAACCTGCCCCCCGTGGCGCAGAGGCTCCAAAGCTCTGTGCTCACAAACTCCCGTAGGCTATCTCCCTTAGCCGGAACGCTGGCTATTTGTGAGCTGGTTCAGATGTGCCAGGAAATGGGTCGCCACAGCATCACCTTTTGAAGATGTCTTCAACTCTGGGGAGGCTGGGGCCCATAAGTTGACAAATTTCTGCAGCTTTCTCCAATTAGACATGAGAGTTATAATGCAGCTAAGAAAGAGCTTAAGAAGGGACTTAGCAAAGCTCAAATGGGTTTGAGGAAGCTTTGGTGAGCAGAATTAAGGAAAACTTTAAGATGGTCTTCATGTATGTGAAGAACAGGAGGATAACTAGTGGGTAGCACTGATAAGGAATAAAAGAGGAAACACATGCCAGAACTCACAGGAGGTAGGGGAGGTCACTAGTGAATGTGTTGCTTCAGTATTTACCAGTGAGAGGGAACTTGATAAATGTGAGGACTGCATGTTGAAGTTTAGAAAGACCATGTGCTGGAACTTTTGGACACATTAGGATAGATCAGTCCCCAGGGCCAGACAGGATATGCCACAGGTTATTTATAATAATAATGATAAATAAATAAATAAGCAATAAATATCAAGAATATGAGATGAAGAGTTGTTGAAATTGAATCATTGGTCGTGGGAACATTTCAATGATGGGGCGTGAAGTTGAGTGAAGTTATTCCCTTTGATTCAGGAGCCTGATGGTTGAAGGGTAGTAACTATTCCTTAAGCTTGTTGTGTCTGTTGTGAAGCTCTTGTACCTTCTTCTTGATGGTAGCAGTGAAAAAAGAGCAAGTCCTAGGCGGTGCGGATCCCTGATGATGGACGCTGCTTTCCTGCAACAGTGAATCATGTAGATGAGCTCAGTGGTTGGGAGGGCTTTACCTGGAATGGGATGGGCCAAATTCACTCTATTCAAGGGCCTTGTACTTCCAAACCAGGCTGTGATGAAGCCAGTCAATATACTCTCCACTACACGTCTTGAGAAGTTGGTCAGTTATAGATACCATGCTGAATCTCCACAAACTCCTAAGGAAGTACAGGTGCTGCTATGCATTCTTCGTAACCACACTTAGGTGCTGCGCCCTAACCAGGTCCTCTGAAATAATAACACCTAGGAATTTAAAGTTCCTAACCCTCTCTATCTCTGATCCTCTGATGAGCACTGGCTCATGGATCTCTAGTTTTCTTCTCCTGAAGTCTATAATCAGCTCTTTGTCTTGCTGAATAGAGTAAGAGGTTGTTGTTATGACAACACTCGGTCAGATTCTCAACTTTCCTCCTACAGTATATGCTGATTCATCATCACCTTTGATTCTGCCTGTCACAGTGGTGTCATCAGCAAATTTGACTATGGCATTGGAGCTGTGCTCTGTCATACACTCATAAGTGTAAAGCAAGTAGAGTATGGAACTAAGCACACAGCCTTGTGGTGCACCTTTGCTAATGGAGATCACGGAGGAGATGTTGTTGCTAATCCAAACTGACTGGGGTTTGCGAGTGAGGAAATCCAGAATACAATTGCACGAGGAGGTTCTGAAACCAAAGTTTTAGAGCTTATTGATTAGTTTTGAGGGGATCATATCAAATGCTGAGCTGCAGTGGATCCTGGCAAATATAGACCAGTGAGTGGGCAACCTATTGGAAAGCATTCTTTGAGACAGGATTTAAGAGTATTTGGAGAACAATAATCTAATTAATGATCATCAGCATAGCTTTATGAGGGGTTAGTCATGCCTCGCAAGCCTGATTGAAGTTTTTGAGGGAGTGGCAACAGAAATATATGGAAGTAGAGCAGAGGATGCGGTGTATATGGATTTTCAAAAGCATTCAACTAAATTCCACATGGTAGGCTCGTTCAAAAAGTCAGGAGGCATATAATTCAGGGAAACCTGACGGCATGGGAGCCTTACTTCTGGTGATTTTTATAAATGACTTAGATGAGGAAGTGTAACAAATGAGGTGAACCCAAGTGCAGGACACAGGCACGGTTGCATTAGGATGTAGACATGGGTGTGAGCGTTGAACGGCAAACAGGAGCGAGTGCAGGAAGGCAGGAGACAGGCAGAACTGATCTGCACACGGAGCGTAGAAAGGGAAGCAGCAGACAAAACTTTTCTGAGCATGGAGAGATGGAGGTACACAGGTAAACCTCAGTGCGGACATAAAACTTTAAAGACTTACCCTGACATGGAGAGACTGACTTTCACTCGGAACTGGAGTAGAACTTAGAAAACTTATCTTGACACAAAGTGACTGAGGCTATATCCACACTACACTGGATAAATCTGTAACCAAAGCTTTTCTCTTCGTTGAATGTATAATTTTGAAAACGCTGGATTGGCTGGAGCAGTGTGAACGGGGTAACCAGAGAAATCTAAAAACACTGTCATGACGTGCTAGAACAGATGGTGACGGCAGTGTGCCATTTCATTGTTTTCTTGAACACAACCTATTTCAGAATAGACAGCAATGAGACTGAAACCAGAAGAGTTAGAAATGTACTCACCAAATACTTTGACCCATAACCTACTGAATAAATAAGTGTACTCACTTTGTCCTGTTTTCTGTCCTTGCTCGTATGAAGGTGGTTTACCTATTTATGTAAGTACTTCTCTGACAATAGATGTGTAACAACCTAATGTAATATTGTATGGAAATGCAAGATAACACTGATGCAGACATATTTTATACATTTAACAAGGGGCTTTATTAATGCAACGGGGTTTGTCAGTTTTTCAATGTTCATCATCAACCTGGTCATTACTGACCATGAACTCCCTGTCAGTTGCCTCCATACGCTCCAGTATTTGTTTTTTTTAGTTTTAAGTCCTCCTGCATGAGAGCCAACTGCTGTTGGTTGTTTAAGTTTCTCTAGTCTGTAACTGAACAAATGCGCACCAAGTCTTTTCACGGTGAGATTCGACACCAAACATATCGCTTGTTTTCAGTAGATGTGTCCTGCCCATGTGCAGTAGGAGGAGATTTGCCGAAATATCTGTTTTAATGCAGACAGAGATATTTTTAAAAAGGCCTAGTGTGGAAGCCTATAGTTTTTTCAAAATTATCGGGTCTAGTGTGGACTAGCCTGAGTTTCACAGGTAATACTAATCCACCCTTCCTGTCACAATGGTCCTGGCCATTAATTCCCCATTTTCTCCTAATTCCCTTTGTTTGTGCTACATTAATTCCCCATTTTCTCCTAATTCCCTTGGTTGCAACTGTTAATTCCCCATTTTCTCCTAATTTCCTTTGATGGTGACACACCTGGTTTTCATCAACACCTGTAGCATAAGAACCCGGGCTTTGCAACCACTAGTTGCCAGATCATTGGTTTTACCTGTGTGGTAATTAACATTTCCCGGCTGCTTAGGACTGTGTGTTCTAAGGCTATGTCCACACATCCTACTAAGAGTGGATAACCAGAGCTGCACACAATATTCCAAGTGCAGCTTAACTCCAAGTGTAGATTTATAAAACTGTAACAGGATGTCCCAAATCTGATACTTAATGCCTTGGCTGATGAAAACAAACATGCAAACATAATCCTCATTATGCTGTCTATCTGTAGACTTTATTCTGCCTACTTACCAAGAAAAAGCTGTCTTCATTATTCTATCTACATATGAAGGGCATGCATTTTTACTCCAAAATGTCGCTGTTCATTCCAACTCCTGCGGTTCACTGTGTATATATCTTGAACTGGTTGAATTTCCCAAAATGCATGACTTTGCATTCATTTTCTATCCACTATTCCCTTGCTCCCTTTCCCAGATGATCTAGATCCTGTCATTCCCGTAGGCAAACATCTTTATTGTTCACTTTGTCATAATTCTGGTGTCATCTGCAAATATCGTAATCATGCCACCTAAATTCTCTTCCAAGTCATTAGTATACATAACGTATATGATGATAAACAAAAATGGACACAACACCAACCTCTGGGGTACGGCACTGGCTATAGTTCTCCACTCTTACAAGCAACTCTCTACTACCACCTTCTGCCTTCAACTACCAAATTAATTTTGTGGCCTGTTTGCTATTTCATCCTGTTTTTTTAATATTATGGCCAAATCTAGCCTACAGAACCTTGTCAAAGGACTTGTTGAAATACACATCTACAACTTCCATTGCTCTGTCATCATGAATCCTCCTGGTCACCTCCTCAAAACACTAAATGTTTTTCATACCATCAAGTTATTATGCAAGAGTTTTGCACACCCAAACATTAATGATTTTAAGTTTAAGACTTAATTCATAGTTAAATGCAAACTTTAATAACTGGCTGTGCATGTCTATTCACATTATACAGAAGGCACCTGAGCAGAAAAAATACTCCATTGCTATTATGTTTCACAGCAATGTATTCAAATAAGTACCCAAGATATCAAGCACAAACACAGTTAAAATGCAATGGAAGTAAACTTTAATGTTGCTGTAATTTGTTAGTTTGCACAGGATTAATCATCTCTGAGATAAAATGGAGGCACAGTGGTGGTGGGGGGGCAAGTGTTGTTCAAAACTGCTGAAGTTCAGCTCTTGCTGCGATCAGCAGCTAGAAGGGAGCAATGGGTTAGGACATATGTATGCTATTTGTCCATAACAAGAACATTTATGATCTTGTATCAGTGCACAAGATTAATGATGCTGATTAAGGACAGTTACCTCATATTGAGAGAAAATAATTTTTGCAATAAATGCAAAGGATGGCCAATTTGCTTCTACCAGAGTTATGCCCCCATTAAAATAGCTCATTATCTTCCTTTAAATATGATTTTGATGAAGCCATGGAAAGTATACTTGATCTAGTTTTTGCCTTTTGTATGGAAGCTAAGTTGGAACAGAACCAGTTTTAAGGATCCTCAGTCAACATACACAAACAGAGAAGTGAGGTGTTTCACTCAAGAAAGAATGAATTTTAGAAGTGATTATAAAGCATTGGATGTACATAACTTGTCAAACTGAACAGATCAAGGAGAACTGTGAAGGACATATAACAGTGAACTAGGTGAGATATTCAAACTAAGACATTTTGCAGAAGATTATATGAAAAAAAATTGCATATGCAGTGTCTGTAGATATAGTGAAAGCATTCAATTGGATATGTTCCTAATTGTAGTTAAAAACCTCTTCCAGAAGGTGGCTGGGTAATTGGTTTGTGTCACATAATCACACTGCTCTAGGAACATGTTCAATTGTATCTAGAAGAAGTAATAACTTTTCCTAAAAACCAACCTAAACCTCCCATCCCCTTTGTTGCATTTCACAGAAAATTATTCAGTTCTGCGGATTAATAGAGGGGATAGTAAATCTCTGTATGGTGCCTTATAACAATATCGATGAACCAGCTTGTTTTTCTGTGTTCCTTCTTGTGTGTTCATTTAATGTAACATAAGATGGCTTTAAAATTATCATTTTTCTTTCATGTACCATCTACTTGTGTGATCATTTATCATAATTGACAAAGCAGAGAACATGTAGAAAAACAATGAGAAATTTTGACATGTGTCTAGGTATTCTCTAAGGTAGTAATATTAGCAGATAGTATGATGAAAAATGTTCAGAAAATTTATTTTCAAGAAGTATATTTTTATAGCCAGAGTCTCTATAAAACACCAAGTCTGCACTTACACAGTCAGTCATGTTTAGGTGGAAGATGTTTTTCATTGTGCATGTAAATTGTACGCACTCAGGGTACTTATCTCAAAGCATATCCATAAATTTTCTCAGATTATCAGTGAGGGAGACATCAAACTTCTTGGCCATATCATCCAAAGTAACCAAAGAAGGTAACCTTCTCTTCTAGTTGCCTTGGCTTCAGGATGACTTTTAGTCTTAGGATAGCAAAAGCATCTGATGGTAGTTTTAAAATCCCATTAAAAGTGAGTCGAATTTTTGCTATGGGAAAAGTGGACAAACTCAGTGTTTTAAAGATATGAATCAGAAAGTAGCTATACTGACACAGGGTGCATAATTAAATGTGGAAATCAGGAAGCTACCATTCAAGATTATCTGCTCTGCTCAAACCCTTGTTCTACACGACTCAACATTAAAATACATTAAACAAGGTACAGTAACTTTGATGTTCTTCTTTGATAATTACTCCAAAAGACACAAGAGAACTTCAAAATCAGTGGAAGCAAAATCTGTTTTATTTCCCATCAAATCTCTGACACCGAAAAAATAAATAGGAAGCGTGTTTCCTACAGGTTTTAATTACTGTCAAATAATTGAAAAATAGTTCATTTTTCTCTCATCCAATTGTGTTTATGTTTTGTTCTTTTTTATTTCATTTTTAAGTGCTGCTTTGCCAGTGAATGAGTAATTGTAGTGGTACTTTTCTGGTTCTGATCCCAATGGCTCATTAAGGGTTAAGGAAATACACCAATAATTCTTGAGTTCACTTGAGTTCCGGATCCTCGATAGAAGACACTGTACTAGAATGATTTTCTTATAATAGAATGTTGAATACCCTAGATGGCTGACTTTCATTGATTCTGTTATGGTTATTCTTCTATAGATTTATTGATTATGTCCTCAGGAAAAATTAATCTCAGGTTGACATGTATGTACTTTGATAATAAATGTATGGTGACATATATGTACTACGATAATAAATTTAATTTGAACTTTGAACTTTTCCAGTAGAGTTTGCATCTTTCTCACTAATAACAAAATGTCACTCATTATTTCCATAGTTACCATGTAATTTTCATGGGCATTTTGGAAAAGGTTAGAACAGAATAGGTATTGTATGACTATCATGTTACACAGAACAGAAATTCGGAGAGTCCCGGTTAAGTGCATTATGTTTAAGGAATTATAGACACAAGAATCTGAAGCAATGGACAAGCTGGTGGAGGGATTCAACAGGTGAGATACCATTTATGGTGGGAAATGGAGATTCAACAATCTTGTTGAGATTCTTTATCTGGAGTTAGCCAGCATAAAAGGAGAGAGGGAAGGGATTGAGCAAAAGCTGGCAAGTGATAATTGGATCCATTTGAGGAGGGATAATAGGACAATGGAGGACTGTGGAGATAGTGACTGAAGCTGGGAGGTAATAGCTGACATTTGTTGAAGATGGTGGAATATGAGAGGAGAAGAAGGTGGACCATGGAATCAGGTTAGGGTAGTGGGGAGAGCAGGTGGGAACTGTAAGGGAAGAGGGCATCCAGTGAGAGGAGTGTGAGAGCAATAGGCAGATGGAGGATGGAAATGAAACAGGGTGAGTGAAGAAAGAAATGGATAGAGGAACAGAAGGAGAGCATCTCATCAGAAACTGGAGAAATCAATGCTCATGCCATTGAGTTGTAGACTACTCAGGCATAATGTGAGCTATTGTTCATCTCCTATGCATACAGCCTCGCCCTGGTGGTGGAGCAGGTTGAGGTCAGAAATGTCGGTATCAGTTTAAGCAATTGGCTATGTAGGTGATGTTTTGATATTAAATGCCTGAGATGCTTTTGTTTGATGTACCTAAACTCCTATTCTTCTGCTTCTGATTTTTAAAGCTGTCCAATGGAACTACCAGGATCTTAGTAGTGTGAGAGAAATCTGTATGTGACTGCTGACAGTCCAGAATCATAATGAGATGCTCATGCGTTGCACATACCCTCAGTTTGGAAACTGTTTTCCCCAAACTAGTTCAATGCTATTCAGGTGACATTCTGCACAATGCTACCAGATTAAGTGAAATACAGCAGCAATAACCCTGGTCAAACTTGCGCTCATTACTTGACATTGGTGTTAAACATTCTAGACCAATATAGAAAGAACATCATTATAATTTTTTTTGTGAATATTTCAATACACCCTGAGTTTCCTCACTGTATGCAGTTTTTTTTTACAATCCAGCTCTCTGAATGTAACGCTCCATTTAAAATCAATTTTACCCAACATCAGAGCAATATAACTTCGTGCCTTGCTTTGAAAAAATTCAATGAATTGGACTTCTCTGTCACACCCCCTATTCAAGTTACCTGTATTATTCTTGCTAGCTTATCCAATAGTTTTCCAAAATTGTGTTAATATAGTAAGATATTGAATTCATTTCTGTGTATATTGTGAAAATCAAAGCTGCACAGAACAGACAGATTAAAATAGACTTCAGTGTTGCTCCTTTGCTTTCAGTTCTGTTTGTATGAACTCTGAGACTTGTTAGTGATGCAGAAATACGAAGCTGTTATTGAGCTAAAGGTGACTGATCTCTACATTCGTTGAAACTATAATTGTATAGAAGTTGTGACGTAAGACTGATTGTAAAGTGTAAGAATGACCTAGTTGCTGAAATCACTCTTGAACCGGAGATTATAGACATCTGAGAAGAAAAGTTAATGAATTTAATCAGTGTTTGTTCACATCATGCCCTAAAAACAGCTTCAAGTAAGGACTCTATTCCACTCTCCATCTTTTGTTTACTTCCTCCTCAGCAGAAGCTATTGTTGTCGATAGTGTCTTACTTATCTCAGTTAATCACATCCATCTTCTAACCATCTATTCTTTCCTCACCTCCTCCTTTCTCCCTACCTTTTAGATTTCATAACTTCTATCATTTCTCATGAAGATTGTGATTTGAAACATTAACCATTTCTCTTTTCACAGAACCTGCATTGTCCATAGTTTTTTTTTTGTTTTTCTTTGTCAGTCTATTGCCCATCCTTGATGATCATTGGGAAGATGATGGCAAGCTGTTTCTTTTTGAACCACAGTAGACTTTGTAATGAAGGTATGCCTACAATGTTGTTAGGAAGGTAGTACTAGGATGTGCACACAATTATGCAGAAGGAAGATTCTACCTACTCCTTGATCAATTTAACTTTTCCCTCAGCCATAGCCCTCCAATTTAATCTATTAAATGTGTCTAGGAATTTCTTATATGTATCTAATGTGTCTGGGTCTACCACCTCCCCTGGCAGCATTTTCCATTCACCTACACTCTCTGGGTGGAAAAACAAACAAAAAACTACTTTGACATTCCCCCCCCCCCCATACTCTTCTCCAATCACTTTAAAATTATGTTCCCTCATATTAGCTATTAAGTATTTCTGAACTGGGAAGAAGTTTCTGCCTGTCCTCTCTATCGATGCCTCTGATCATCTTGTGCATTTCTGTCAAATCACTTGTCATCTTCCCTTGCTCCAAAGAGAAAAGCCATAGCTCGCTCAGCCTACCCTTGCATCCTGTTAAAGCTTCCATATTCTATAATGAGGCAACCAGAACTGAACACAGTGCAAAAAGTGTGGTCTAACCAGAGATTTATAAGCTATAATACTACCTTGCTCATTCCTGAAGTCAATCACCAACTAATAGAGGCCAACACAACATCTGTCTTCTTAGCCAACCTATCAACTTTGGTGGCAACTTAGAGGGATCCATGGACATGGACCCCTCGATCCCTTTGTACTTCCATTCTGATAAGTATTCTGTCATTAACCCTGTACTCTGCCTTCAAGTTCCTCCTTCCAAAGTGTATCACTTCACACTCTTCCACATTGAACTCCATCTGCCACTTCTCAGCCCAACTCTGTATTCTATCAATATCCACAATGCTACCAATCTGCGTGTCATTCTGTAATGTCTATTATTTGTAACTGATAAAGTTTGCCATTTTGTAAGATCTTTTTGGAGAAGGCTTGAAAAGTTGCTGTTGTGCAATTTGTAAATCTAGCGATGTAGACATTCATTCCCACCTACCACTTATGGAGTGGATGTGATGTATATGCAGTTTGTAAAACTTACCCATCATGTCCACTGTGCAAGTGGTAGAGGGAATGAATGTTTATGTTGTTAGACCTGGTGCCAGTTAAGAAGGCTGATTAACCTGGCTGGGATTGGGCAACTTGAGCACTATTAGAATGGACTAAAAAAGGCTGGCTATTCCTTTAAATTCTGATGGTTCATTCATCATTATTCATTTTTCCCAGGGTGAAAATATCAAATACTAGAGACCATAGCCTTAAGGTGAGAGCGGAAAAGTTTAAAGGAGATTTATGAGGCAATTTACATCACGTGGTATAATTTTCTCTGCTTGGGAAAGTGGTAAATGCAGATATAATTGCTATATTTAGAAAGGTATATGAACAGGCAGGGAATGGCTGGGTATTGACTGTGTGTAGGAAGATGGAATTAATTAAATTTGGTGTTATTGTCATAGACCTTGTGGACCAAAGACACTATTCATGTGCTCTGCTGCTTATGTTCTATGTTTTCATACAACACACCAGCCCCAAACATCCACAGCGAGTCAGCTTTAGTAGGCCACTCACCCTAATTCCAATGAATATTAACATATTTTACTAAAGTATAGCTCACCTTCACAGGGATTTGATGAGTTTAAGCTAGTATGAGAATAGACCTAAGGAATTGTGAGGAACAGGGCGCTGCTGAGATAAGGGGAGTTTGGAATGAGGCCTAGCATGTTTTGAATCAGAATCAGATTTAATATCACTAGCATATGTTGTGAAATTATCTTTCTGGCAATAGTACAATGCAATACATAATAATAGAAAAAAAACTGTGAATACAGTAAGAATATATAAATGTATATATGTTAAATACTTCAGTGTTGGCGCGTGGCCAAGTGGACAAGGCATCGGACTAGTAACCTGAAGGTCACTGGTTCGCGCCTCAGCTGGGGCAGCCTGTTTGTGTCCTTGAGCAAGGCACTTAACAACACATTGCGACGACACCGGTGCCAAGCTGCATGGGTCCTAGTGCCCTTCCCTTGGGCAACTGCTGGTCTCCCATACAACCCTGCCCTGGTCTGCACCCTGGAAAAACCTTCCAAGGCACTTCATGGTCTCATGAGACTAACGGATGCCTAAGAACTACTTCAATAAGTCGTGCAAAAATAGAAATAAAAAAGCTGCAGACATCCCACCCTGCAAAAAATTTTTAGGGAGGTAGCACCACCCCGCCCCCCCCCCACAACCCCATATACCACCCCACACCCCCCAGTCGATCTCCAAGAGGGTATGTAATACTTTGTTTAGTGATTTTGTCTAATCTGTAAATCAAGCAGGGTATATGCCGAAAATGTGACATTAAAATCTATACTTATATTATATTATTATGTTTATTCTATTAAGCAAGTCTACAGGGAGTTTGGCCTCATCACATAGGATATCAAAAGAGTAGCTCCTCAGCAGCTAGCCAGTTAGTTTAAATAACATTAGCTATATTCTGAAGTGTCTGGTTATAAAATCAACTGCAGTAAATCTGAGGCTATGCCAATGTCAAAATTGGGTTATTCAAATTCAGTATCTCAGTTTAATTTCAGATGGGTGCCAGTTGGAATAAAGTATCTAGGGGTCAAAATCAGTCAGAATTTGGATGAAATAATTACTTTAAATTATGATCCATTATTGAGTAGGATAAGAAATAATCTGGATAAGTGGGGGGCACTGAGACTGTCACTCTGGGGTAAAGTCAATGTAGTTAAGATGGTCATAGCACCTCAGTTTAAATATCTTTCTATGACGCTTCCTTTAAATATTTCAGATTTGATCTACAAGCAATACAACAAAATTATTAGTGATTTTCTATGGGATAAAAAGAAACCCAGAATTATAATGAGTAAGATGTCTATGTCCAGGGACATGGGTGGGCTCAGTTTATCAGACGTCAGGGCATATAAATTATTCTCTGAAATAACCAAGTTAGCTAAACATTGGGACAGGGCTGATGTTGATTTAGATTGGGTAGTTATAGAACAGAGCTTGGCTGCACCACATTCTCTCACAACATGTGGAAAACAAGACTAATCTAAATCCTAGTCAACACGAGTGAATCTGCAGATGCTGGAAATAAATAAGAACACAAAATGCTGGCAGAACTCAGCAGGCCAGACAGCATCTATGGGAGGAGGTAGTGACGACGTTTCAGGCTGAAACCCTTCATCAGGAGAAAGGAAGGGTTTCGGCCCGAAACGTCGTCACTACCTCCTCCCATAGATGCTGTCTGGCCTGCTGAGTTCTGCCAGCACTTTGTGTTCTAATCTAAATCCTATACTATTTCACTCAAGGAGAGTGTGGAATACAATTCATAAAGCTTTGGAATGTCACATTTAAATCAGTTACACTCCTCGCTCTGGAATAATCCTGGGATATGCATTAGGAAAAGAATGGTGTACTGGAAAGAATGGAAGATTTGAAGTGTTAATACAGTAGGTGATCTCTATGAGAATGGGATTTTTATGTTGTATGTGGATTTGCAAAGGAAATATAACTTTGTAGATAAAGGGAATTTCTGGAAGTATTTAGAAATAAGACATGGTGTTAGTAGCATATTCAAGAATGGAGGACCACAAAGTAACCCTTTAGTTAAATACACTACCACAGGAAGTTCATAAAGCATCAGTGTTTTATAAAATGTTCAAGCACTCTGTGGGTGGACCATATAACAATCTCAAAGCAGTATGGCAGAAGGATTTTGGAAGCGATATTGAAGATAATGAGTGGTTAAGTATTTTATCAAATGTGGGTAGACTTATTAGCGAAGCAAGAGGGAATTTTTTTCAGTATAAGATAGCACACAGATATTATTGGATACCAACTAGACTCTACAAAATGGGGATTGTTGATAATCATTTATACTGGAAATGTGAAAAATGAGGTGGGCACATATTTTCACATGATTTGGGAATGTTCCATGGTTCGACCATTTTGGTTTAAAGTTCTTGATTTGTTGGGGAATTGGTTGGGTCCTACACTGCCCTTGTGCCCACGGCTTTGTCTCCTGGGTGATAGGACAATGATACCTAATGTAAACAATGACAAGTTTACTATTTTAAAGGTGGGTCTCATCACAACTGCAAGAATTATATTGCAAAACTGGGAAAAACCCAGATATCCCACTGTGAGGGAATGGACTGAGGAAATGGTTAAGATCATCATATGAACACATGTTGGGAAGAATTAACAGTGAGGGTTAAGTGCAAGATGCATGGAATCCATTTTTGGTTGTATGTTAATTAAAACAAATTTTTCTGTTTCTTAGTTTCATATGTTTTCCTGTCATGGGATGGCTGTGTAAATATGCTGTACTATATCTGCTCTATCATATGCGGTGCTGCTTCGTAAAATAAGAATAAATAAAAAGAAAAATCTGAATTACCAAAAAAAAAGTTAGCTATGCAAATAAACAAATGACTCCTGTTAAACTCATCTCAACATGTCTTTTACATTTTAACCCACCATGGCAATAGAAAAGTCACTGTTGCAAACAGTGCAGTGAGCAACAATGTCATTATTTTTGAGGTCAACTGTAAAGCCCCCCCCCCACAGAGAAAACTGATAGGTCTACTTAGCACGAAGGGAGACCAATCAGGATTCTCCCTCTCCCCTCTCTCCCTCAAAAAAATCAATTTCTGGGATATTGTAGATAATTTCCGGGTGTCAGGGTGACGCTATCAATATGCGGGAGACTCCCAGAACTCCCAGGAGAGATGGGATGTCTGAAGCAGTGAAGTAATGTCCTTGGGCTCAGTGTCCATTCAGAAATCAGATGGCAGAGGGGAAGAAGCTTTTCCTCAATTATTGAGTGTGTGCTCTCAAGCTTCTGTACCTCCTTCCTGATGGTAGCAATGAGAACAAGGGATGACCTGGTTGATTAGGATCCTTAATGATGGACCCCGCCTTTTTGAGGCGTCACTCCTTGAAAAAGTCTTGGAGACTAGTGTCCAAAATGGAGCTGTTTACAACTCTCTGCAGTTTACATTGATCCTATGTATTAGCTCCCCTCAATAACCCCCCACCCCCATACCAGAAGGTGGTGCAGCCTGTTAGAATGCTTTCCATGGTACACCTGGAGAAATTTGCAAATGTTTTTGGTGAAATACCAAGTCTTCTCAAACCGCTAATGAAATATAGCTGCTGTCTTGTCTTCTTCGTAGCTGCATTGATACGTTGGGTCCAGGTAGAGCCTCAGAGATATTGACACCCAGGAACATGAAATTGCTCATTCTTTCAGCTTCTGATACCCCAATATGAAATGGTGTGTATCCCTTTGTCTTACCCTTTCTGAAGTCCACAATCAATTCTTTGACCATATGAGTGTACTGGTAAGATTAAATGGAGTGTGAGAAATAGGACTGCAGAACAGTTAAAGGTCACGTGGAAAATAAGGCCCTGATGTGTTTCAGGAAGTGTGCAAGTGAGTGCCAGATACTGCATCGATGGGATTTCAAAACAACAGGATGGCAGGATGCCAGAGTTTTACTTTACTGGAATACACAGCTGGTAGTTCGCTCAAAGTGAGGCAGTTGTGCCTTTGCACAGGATAGTTATCGAGTAGGTCTGCATTTAGCATTCATGTTTTAGATAAATCCCATTAAATGCTGCATTTACAAAGTTGCACAATCCGATAGAATTTGTAACTTAAATACATGTAATAATTGGCCATGACTAAAAGAGATGATATCAACCCATTTTCTTCACTCCTCTGAAAGAGCTCTTTGAAGTCATACATACCAAGTAATAACAGTAGCTGAATTGATTCATATCATACAAATCACAGTTCCACTCAATTAACACCTACTAGTCTGGCTATTTTAGTCAATTTCTACTTTTATTTAGAATCCTTGTGTAATTTCAAATTGGACTTCACAATGTTCCACTCATACCATTTCTTTGAATTGTTTGGCTGGCATTTTTCAACTTGGTTATTATAGAAGTTGAATCCAGGCACATAAACAGAACTGTATTTGCCAATATAAAATTATCCTTCTCCCTTTAATAATGATGGTTTGAAACAATCCATGTGTGCAGTAACTAAGACAATTGTAAATGGTATATGCTGTTGATCTGTGGATTAAACTCATTTTGTCAGAAGATTGGTTAATCCAGATAAATTGTTATTCAGTAATAATTGTGAAATCCAACTAAAACTAGCTCATTTAAGATTTCCACTTTTGTTCTTTCTTACTCTAATCTTTATCCAGTTAACTTTGGACTTGTCAGATAGTTATAGTACAGGGATAACATTGGGAGGAAATGAACTTCATTGTTCCTTTTAAGTACTTCTTTAAATAATTACTAGAATATGAAAATATACCTAAGGATTCTTAAAAAATACCTATCAAATGTACAGTTTCATTTTACTTTCTAGTTATTATTTTTAATTTACCTTATGTCTAAATTTATCTGAATATTGATTTTGGTAGGATAATATTAATGTGTAAGTATTTTCACACATACCATAAAATTAAATTCATTTAATATATTGTAAATTCAATTTTTTTTACAACAAAATTCTCTCCCACATTCAATCACATATTATCAAACTAAAAAAAAAACACTTAAAACCTGAAACTTGCACTGATATGGGCTCACGGAATGACAGAGCAATTCATGATGAAACAAAGAATATTGTATTTTTGAGCAGTCAAGGATGACTTGCTAGCTATCCAGTCTTGGGATCTTTACTCTTCCATTGATAGGGTAGAAGATGGGATCTGATCCTTAAGGTTCTTCCAAAGTAAGGAATGATGAGCAGTCTTAATTCTAAGATTTCAGTTTATTTTAGAGTACAAACATACAAAAACTAAGCAAACTAAATAAAGAGTTGAGAAAAAATACTATGAAGTGTATAGATGCAAAGACAAAGAGATAAAGAAGAAGCCAAGAATCCAAGATGGTGCCTCTGAAAAATCTGTCACTTTTGCAAATAAGATAAAGAGGAATTCCTTAGATAGAGCATAAACTAGTTAGTAGGTAACATAAGTAAAGCAATTGCATCACATGGGTAATGTGCTAATAATAACCAATTAAAAATGAGAAAGGAGATAAACCATTAGTTTAGCTGATATACTACTTTCTGCCAGTAAGTGGGGATGAGCCACCACATACTGTGAAAAATAGGACATCCTTCAACAGCCCAATACTTCTGCCTCTTACATACAGGTTTTGTGTTCCACCAGAGCATAGACCATAAGACCATTAGATATTGGAGTAGAAGTTCTCCATTTGGCCCATCGAATCTGCTCTGCCATTGAATCATGGACTGATCTAATTCTTCCAGTCATCCCCACTCCCCTGCCTTCTCCCCATACCCTTTGATGCCCTGGCTAATCTAGAACCCATCTATCTCTGCCTTAAATACACCCAATGACTTGGCCTCCACAGATTTGCCACCCTCTGACTAAGGTAATTTCTCTGCATCTCAGTTCTAAAAGGATGTCCCTCAATCTTGAAGTTATTCCCTCTTGTCCTAGAATCCCCAGTCATGGGAAATAACTTTGCCATATCTAATCTGTTCAGGTTTTTTAACATTCAGAATGTTCCTATGAGATCCCCCGCCTCATTCTCCTGAACTCCAGGGAGTACAGCTCAAGCACTGTCAGGTGTTCCTCATACAGTAACCCTTTCATTCCTGGAATCATTCTCGTGAATCTTCTCTGAACCCTCTCCAATGTCAGTATATCCTTTCTAAAATAAGAAGCCCAAAACTGCACACAATACTCCGTGTGGTCTCACGAGTGCCTTATAGAGCCTCAAAATCACATCCCTGCTGTATACCTCGAGAAATGAATGCCAACATTGCATTCGCCTTCTGCAGAACCAACTCAACCTGGAGTTAACCTTTACGGCATCCTGCTCAAGGGCTGCTAAGTCCCTTTGCATCTCTGCATTTTGAATTCTCTCCCCATCTAAATAATAGACTGCCCGTTTATTTCTTCCGGCAAAGTACATGACCATACACTTTCCAACATTGTATTTCATTTGCCACTTCTTTGCCCATTCCCCTAAACTATCTACGTCTCTCTGCAGGCTCTCTGTTTCCATAATGATGCACCATCAATAACTCTTGGAGACGAGAGGCAAACGATAGGCTTTTATTAGCAGCAGACGTGACCACAACATCTTGGAGACTGAGAGGGGAGCAGTGCCTCCAATTGCCTTTATACAGGGGTCTGTGGGTGGAGCCACAGGAGCAGTCAGCAGAGGGGCGTGTCCAGACAGGTATACAGATAGTTTACCACACATAATACTACCCACTCCTCCACCTATCATGAGCTAAAGATTTCTAATAACATTATATGTGAAGAATCGCATTGAGAGAGCACACAACCAGTGGGATCACATTGAAATTTATCATAACTAATTTTGTTTAGTGATTATAGCCACTACAAAAATGAGTAGATCAGCACATCAGACATGGGTGAAAATCACTTCATAAAGGAGAGAAAAAAAAAATATTTGAGCATCCCACTGGATTTTTTTTTGAGACCTCCATTGGTCAGAGTTGATCGTGGATATTGTGTCCTAGCTGTTTAGATATGCAAGCCTGGGCAGTATGATATGCAGAGTAAGCTGTTTCCCATGTAGCAAGCTGCTCCCCTCCATGTATCTGATGAACCCAAAATGAATGGCATAGACCAATACAGTTTGTACCAGCAATGTTGCAGGAGTTGCCAGACAGCATTGATTTCAATGTATGACTTGCTTAGGGACTCCAGTTTCAGATTTTTCCCTTGGGGTTTACTCCTAAAGCCATGAGTGGGCCTAGCCGCAAGGCAGCAGAGGTTTGAGATCTGAGTTTTCCTTCTCCTAGATGAGCTGCCAACCACAGCTAATGACCCCATCTGCCCAAGTGACTGGCGTTAAGGCACCAGTAACCCACCTTTTCCCTTTCTCCTGTCAGTAGATACGGTTCTGCTGGGCTTAGGAGCTAAGCCCCGCATGAAGACCAGGAGCTGTACTTGGTTTTCAGAGGCTTTTTGAGGTACACACCATTGGGAACATTTAATAGGTAGTGAGAGCTTGTCCCCATTCCCACCCCCACTATGACAACCTTAAGGAACCTGTGGACATGCAACACAGCTATTACATTTCTAGACAAGAGCCAATGTCAGCACGCTCTTGTTATTTTACTGACTGCAGTATAATGCTAAAATGTAATGTTCATAGTTAGTTAATGTGCAGGAATGTCCAATCTACTAGAACTTAACAAAGGATTTTGCTACAAGGTTTATCTAATCACTGATGAACTGCTCGTGCTTAATATTGACAAAAAAGGTAAGCATGAACTGAACATCTTAAGATTTGCAGGTATGAACTGGTTATCAGAAGCATTGCACAAGAGAATGTGGGAGGTCTAAAACAACTCCTGACCCTTCTCTGGCCTGAATTTGTTGATGGAAAGGATTTTTTAAAATTATGTTGCTTTGGTTTTAATTTCAATTTTGTTTTGAATTAATTACTTTGAATGTGATGCTTATTTAAACGTTATTAAAAACAATGCCAGTTTTTATAGAAATTCATCAATCTCCCACCTTACGTTGTCAAAGATTTTTAGAAGATGGCACCAGAGTCAGCCTTTGATCCTCCCAACTGGACTCAGGGTTGCCATACAGACAGCAAGTAAAATAAGCCTCCAACGTTCACAACAGTCACTCTCCTACCGCCTTTTATTGACTTCCCTCTATCATGTCCTGTTTAGAGAAAATAAGAAGTTGGAAAAGTCACAGTTTTTAAGTCACAATGATTCTGATGCATGTTCACATACAGTAACCAATAGTGCGTAAAAGATATACCTGTTGGGTGAGGTAGAAGAACGTATTGAGATTTTGAAAGAAAGAAAGTATTTGGATTTATAATCCTGCCTCAAGTCCTAATATAATTTTCAGCACATCAAGTGCTTTCTGGAAGTACAGTCAATATTATAATGCCAGTAGGTTGGAAGTTAATGAAGGTGCCTGTAGGTTCCATTACTCATAATCCAACAACATCAGTGTAATTTATTTCTAATAATGTTGGTTCAGCTAATAACTTCTAGGAAGATTCCCTGCACTTCTTTAAAAGATTGAGTTTTGGGATATTTATAGTCAACCCCAGAAAGCAGTCAGGATCTTTGTTCTGGAGATCATCTGAAATTTTGTTCAGGATTACTTTTTAGATTCCTTTTACATGCAATATCACTTGCTTAGTGCTTCCAAATAACTAATAACATGTTTTTCAGAGTGCTGTTGGTAAATAATCTCTCAGCTTTATCCTGCATGCACACAAAATGGCTCTATATTATTATGTGTGAACTATTGTATACAGACACTCATCTTTGAGTTGATGGTTCATTTGATCCTTATTCAACCATGTAAAAAGACTGAGCCTCATGAAATGATCATTATCAAAAGAAAGTTATATTACTACAGTTATTGGCCTTACTTATCTTTATATTCTTGTTTTTGGTAAACTAGGGAGTAATTCATGAACTAAAGTCAGCTTGATTGTGTAAATAGTTGATTTTGCAATTTTTGTAGGATCAACAAAAGCCTATTCAAAATGAACTGGTGCAGTTTATTACACTCTCATACTTTCTAAAACTGTGATATAATTGGCACCTTGTGTGAGCCTGGAACTATCTTCCTGTCCTTCTGGAGTGTTAACGAGGAGGAGTTGCATTGAATTTTCAAGATGCATTATGACTGCAGATCAGTAGTTTACATGGCAAATGCTGCACACGTTGCCATCTGCTCCATTGTTTTTTAATCTCTAGTCTTTTCTGTTCCTACTTGCATTCTTCATAGTACTTGCGTTTCTTCAAGTATATCAGATTCCTCGGGACATGAGTTGGATGCATCATGTAAGTATATTATTGTGGATCACAGTTGGTCTTTTACTGGGCAAAATTCTAAAACTGATGATACTCATCATTTAGTGATTGACTCTAAAAAATAAAAGTTTAAAAATTCCTAATTAATACTGGAAGTTAAGTTATTAATGATCATCTCCATAATATTTTAGCTGTTATAGTGTGGTCTTTTGGTTTGGGATTACAAAAGAATATCCGAATGATCTGTATCACTTTTGCTGATACAGATGGAATACTGAGCTATTATAATTAAGTATTTTCAATGTCATAACAAAAACACATCCAGAAGAAATCCTGTGAAGTCTGGAATGCCACTGCTAGTATGCTGTTGACTCTCCCATTCCAATAGTTCTATAATAAGGTGCTGGCTGAAAAGGGGTTGTCAAAATATTATTGCAGTGAATCGTATTTGCCCTTACTCAATTGAATGTCATAGCAACTTCAGGAAAGAGCACAAACACATAAATTCAAGTTGTTGAAGACCTACCCATCCTCTCTTAGCTTCATAAATGCCTAACTGGCTGATGCCTGATATTCCTTAATTGCTTAATAGATAAGAAGAAGTTTACCACAGAAAGTTAAGCCACACAGTTTCAAGTTTGGGTACCACTTTAACAATGTGAAAAGTGTTAATAACTGTCTTCAACTTCACTGCCATTGGAAGTTAACTATTATTGTCTGTGCCTTGCCTTGTTCCAGTTTTATTTCAATTATAAATTTACATTTCATTGATATTTTAGAATGCTTATTACACTTTCTTTCTGCTTGCACTTTGTCTCTTGAGGTGCTGTAATTTTTCATCTCTCAATTTCTAATGCAGCAGTGGATTTGACATAGAAACATAAAAAAATAGGTGCAGGAGTAGGCCATTCGGCCCTTCGAGCCTGCACTGCCATTCAGTATGATCATGGCTGATCATCTAACTCAGAACCCTGTACCTGCTTTCTCTCCATACTCCCTGATCCCTTTAGCCACAAGGGCCATACCTAACATGAAGTTCACCAATATTATTTGACATTGCTTGTTCAGAGCTTGTCCGTTTCAGTTCATTAAACTTTAATCTGATAATTGACTTGGTTGTTTGCCTGATTGCCCAATTGCCCAAAACACAGATGCTCTATTTCCAGTACTTCTAACACTTTGGCATGTGAAAGCTATAGCAAATCCAGTTAATGCTCGGTTAATCGACCAATTACAATCACCCTCCTACATCCAATTTTGGATCAGTGTTGTTCTGTTCCTTCAAAATGTTGATTATCATATTTGTTTATGAATTCCATCATAAACCAGTAACCTCAGTACTATTCAATAGTATTGTTAAAAATCAAATAAATTTAACAGCTTGTATGTAGTGGGATTAGGGACATATAGGGGGAGAGAGGTGAAGGCATTCTGTCCTCCCATCTCTACCACCATGTGATTATGATCAATCTGTATTTTAGCTCTACCTGCCTGATATACCCCATATCGTTTTGTATTTGTATGCTGCAAAAGTTTATTTCATCAAAGTTATTAATAGAGTTTGCACATCACCACAGCATAGGATAGTTTCCACAATTTTATCACTGCAAGGACGTAACAAAATTTACTAACTTCTCCAATGACCTAATTGAAGACATTTTGTCCCAGAAAATCTCATCAGTAAGAATGAATTCCTTCTCTTCACTATACCCCTTATTGGTCTCTACAAATTCATTTCTTTTTCTGGTACATTCCAAGCAATAGAAGACCAGTTTTTGTAACATCTAGAGATATTGGGTGCAATGATTTACCATTCCATGGAATGCCTACTACACTCATTTCAAGGCTATTACATATCACTCCTAACGTACAAGCGTTTGTACATTGCCAAGCCTTATACATAGCACTTCAAGTATTAGCTGGACAGCACATAAATGGAGCAAACTTATCATCTTTAATAGTCTCACCCTCTTGGTAGAGAGGCTATTGTTCCATTTCTCTTTTAAATTTATTTTCAGCCTGACTATTGTATTTTTGTGACATATAAAAATAAATTCCTGTGACCCTTTGCCCAACATTTTCCCCAACATTCTAACATTTAAACAAGACTCTAATCCATTGTATGAAGAATGGAAATATATGGAAATTCCTTTCCATAGATTCTACCTGACCTGCTGAGTTCCTCCAGATTTTGTGTGTCTTCTTATCATCTGACTGTCACATATCCCAGTGCTCCTTCTCCTTGAAAGGATTGCTGAAATGGATGTGGAGAAGATGCTTCCTATGGACGGAGGTTATAGCCTCAAAATAGAGGGACATACTTTTAGGATGGAGATGAAGGGAAACTGGGGGGGGAGGGGTGGGTGCAGGAGACGGGCTGAGAGGAAAAGTGGATCAGCCATGATGAAATGGCAGAAAGGCTCAGTGGACAAAATGGCCTAATTCTGTTCCTATATCTTATGGTCTTATGGTTTAAATCCATTTCCTTTTGTTCTCAAATGGATGAATAAAACTGTAACTCATTCATAACAGTTTTCCAAATTATCAGTACCTCCCATAATTATATACTCCAGTCTATAGTGTGTATGGTCCTATCTGTTCTTTTATTACTGATAAACCTCGGTATGTGGATATTAAGTTCTTTAACTATCCTTGTGAAATACTATTAGTTCTTTCTTTGTGCCCATTATTTGTGCTTTATGTCTGTTTGACACACAGCCAAAATCATTAGCTTGGTCAATAATTAATTAATTAATGAATTAATTTAGAGACACAGTTCAGAACAGGCCCTTCTGGCCCAACAGGCCTCACCTCCTAGCAATCCACCTACTCATAGGAAAAATTACAGTAACTACTTAACTTACTAGACACTAGAAAACTAGAATACTACAGCACAGTACAGCCCTTTGGGCCTCGATGTTGAGCAGACCTATATATTCCTTAAAAAAGTACTAAACCCACTCTACCCCATAACCCTCTATTTTTCTTTCATCCATGTGCCTGTCCAAGAGGCTCTTAAATACCCCTAATGTTTTAGCCTCCACCACCATCCCTGGCAAGTCATTCCAGGCACCTACAACCCTCTGTGTAAAAAAATTACCCCTGATGTCTCCTCTAAACTTCCCTCCCTTAACTTTGTACATATGCCCTCTGGTATTTGTTATTTGTGCCCTGGGAAACAGGTACTGACTATCCACCCTATCTATGCCTCTCATAATCTTGTAGACCTCTATCAAATCCCCTCTCATCCTTCTACGTCTCAAAGAGAGAAGTCCCAGCTCTGCTAAACTTGCCTCAAAAAGCTTGTTTCCCAATCCAGGCAACATCCTGGTAAATCTCCTCTGCACCCTCTCCATAGCTTCCACATCCTTCCTATAATGAGGTGACCAGAACTGAACACAATACTCTAAGTGCGGTCTCACCAGAGATTTGTAGAGTTGCAACATGACCTCTCTTGAACTCAATCCCCCTATTAATGAAGCCTAGCATCCCATAGGCCTTCTTAACTATCCTACCAACCTGTGCAGCAACCTTGAGGGATGTATGGATTTGAACCTCAAGGTCCCTCTGTTCATCCACACTCTTAAGTAACCAACCATTAACCCTGTACTCAGCCTTCTGGTTTGTCCTTTCAAAATGCATCACCTATCCAGACTGAAATTCATCTGCCACTTTTCTGCCCAACTCTGCATCCTGTCTATATCCTCTTGTAACCTTCACCAACCTACAACTCCATCCACAACTTTTCCAATCTTCATGTCTTCCGCAGACTTACTCATCCATCCTTCTGCCTCTTCATCCAGGTCATTTATAAAAATCACAAATAGCAGGTGTCCCAGGACAGATCCCTGTGGCACTCCACTAGTCACTGACCTCCAGGCAGAATACTTTCCTTCCACAACTACCCTCTGCTTTCTTCCTGTAAGCTAATTTTTTATCCAAACAGCCAAGGTTCTGCTGATCCCATGCCTCAGACTTTCTGGATGAGTCTCTCATGGGGGATCTTTTCATGCCTATTCGGTATCTCTTTAGAATGTGGGTAACCAAAGGACCCAGAGGAATGTCACATGCTCATGGAAGGATGTACAGACTTCTTATAGATGGCTTTGGAATGGAACTCCAATCTTTGATGCTCCAAACTGTAATAATGTTACACTAACTGTTAGACTAGCGTGGCACCTGTCTTCAGTTCAATGAGCTTTGTACTTAACCAATCACTTAGGTGGAATCTTATTGAGCACCTTCTAAAAAACTATTTCTTTGTTTTTTTGTTAATTTATTTAACTGTTCAAAGAAGAATCATTGAGGATTAGCAGATATGATTTCCCCTTGACAACATCACGTTGGCTAAGATACCGAGTTCTTAATTATTCATTCCAATACCTGCAGACTAGCATTTCCATATGAGCACTCGTTAAATTATGGTTAATTATTTAAAATGCTGAATTAATAGAGCTCGAGTACAGTTAACTTTGATGTATTTTCTTTATAATCTTTAGATGTAAACCATCAAGTCATAGGGACATGTCAGTCTTGAGCACATTTGACTGAGTTGCCACTTGGAATTGTAGGCAGGACCTAGGCTAGGCTGGAAAGATCAATCTTGCTGCCTACCCGTACTCTCAGGTCCAATGGCAAGGATTATTGGTTTATTATTGTCACATGTACTGAGGTACAGTGAAAATCTTCTCTTCTATACCATTCGTACTGATTAAATCATTACAACAGATCTTTGCAGTAGCACAAGGTAAATCAATAACACAGTGAAAAATAAGTTGATGCAGTTTTATGGAAAGCGTACGGCAGGAAGTCAAAATGTTGCAAAGATTATAACAAGGTCAAAGTTGAGTTTACTGTCATATGTCCAGGTACACGTACGCACAGGCGTAATGAAAAGCTTACTTACAGCAGCATCACAGGAACATCGTATCATTTAAGCAGCATTTACAATACAAACATAAGTACATCATAAATTAAACACAATTTTTAAAATTAGAATAAAAAACAGTTCATATTAGTGTAAAGTGATTGAAGTGTCATGGTCTTGCTAAACTGTGTTGATTAGGGTTTTGCAGGTTAGTTGTTTTTGAGCATGGTGGTGTGGGACTTCAGGCTTTTCCACCTCAGGTCCAATGATAACTGTTAGGATGTCATGGTCTGGATGGTGGGGATCTTCAATGATAGAGGTTGCCTTCCTGAGGCAGCTCTTCTTGTGATCCTTCCAACTGTGGCGAGAGATGTGAGGTATTAGGCAGAGTCTTCTATTCTCTGCAGCTTCTTTCATTCCTGAGTACTTGAATTGTTGTACCAGACCATGATGCAGCCAGTGAGGATACTTTCAAAAGCAAATCTGAGGATATTTGTTAGAGTATTCAATGATAAGCTAAACCTCCTTAACCTCCCAAGAAAGTAAAGATGCTGGTGTACTTTCCTTATGATTTCATCCATGTGGAGGGCCTAGGGCAGGTCATCAAAATATGTTAACACCTAGGAATTTAAAGCAACTGACACTCTTCTCTACTGATTTCCCTGCGCAGACTGCCGTATGTTTGCCCTTCATGTCCTTCCTGAAGTAAACAGCTATTTTGTTTTGCCAATTCTCTGTGAGGAGTTGTTTTTGTGGCGCTCCCCATCCAGGTGACCTATCTCACTCCAGCATGTTGACTCATGACCACCTGCGATTTAAGTAGTAACAGTAGAATTGCTGGCTAATTTGAAGATGACATTGGAACTGTGCTTAGTCCCACACTCATGCATATTTGGAAAGTAGAGCAAGGGGTAAGCATACAGCTATGAAGTATATCTGTGATGGTCAGAAAGATGTTGTTATCGATCTTCACTTATTAAGGTCTCCAAAAGTAGAAGTTGAATATCTAGTTGCAGAGAAAGGTAGAGAAGCCAGATCTCAAAACTTCTTGTTGAGTTTGGTTTGAATGACTGTGTTAAACACTAAGCCATAGTTGATGAACAACAGCCTGATGTATGAGCGCCTGTGACTATATAGTCCAGAGCAGAGTGAAGAGCCAGGGAAATAGCATCTTATATTGACCAGGTCATCTCTTGGGCAATAATTGATTCATGACCAACCTCTCAAAGCACTTCTTACATCAGTCAGCTTCAAGACGGCATCTGTATTTGGTGTATAGAAAAAAAACATGGTAACCTGCTTTAGTAACTATGTCATGAAGCTCTTCCTGGGCACTGATTCAATAGGTGGCTGTTTCAAATAGTGGGCACCTCAGACTTCAGAAACAAAAGGTTGAACATATTGTAGTCAGTTGGTAGTACTTAGGCAAGTACACTGTCTGGAACAGATGTCTTGCATGGATGTACTGTCTTGAAGGATGCTTGGATGATGCTTGACGGTCACTTGGGCATGTGCAGCTCACGTAGGTGTTTAACAGTTCACCATGTTGTGGTCTTTATATTAATATGTACCTTGGGTTAACAATAAAGAATGATATTCTGGAAGAATTAGAACTTTTATTTACAGCAACAAAACCAAACCACCTTTTTACATGCCATGCTTCGCCATCATTCCATCATTTCTGTGCATGCTCAGAACTCTTTCCAATCACGTTTTTACATGTCATTGCATGTGATATCACCACATCTTCCTTTCCTTAAAAAGAAAAACAATTAACAACATTAACCAGAACAAATGCATAATTTAACATGTTTCTATCAGTCTCTCTGGGGTTTTACCAACACCAGTAGACCTTCTAAGTGGGTCACACAGTTCTTGTGTTTCATTGTTATTTCCATGTTTTGTCTGGTCTGCATCAATTAACTGAAACTCAGAAGTTGCTTCTTTCTTAAGGTCTTTTGATTTCTTCTTAACACTGCTTCTTCTGTTTGGACCACTTACGATCTGGGTTGTACTTCTTCAAGTACTGTAGCTTTCTTAATTCCTTCCACTTCCATTTGTAATGAAATATGAATCTTCTTTTCTTCATCTAACTCATTCATCAACTGTGTAATTTCTGTTTTATGCTGAGACTTCATCATTTCAATAAAAATTCTCAATTCCTTCATGTGCTTTCACTTCTTCAAATGGATCCTGATTCTTGTCACTCTTTGGCTTCAGATCAGTATTGTACTGTACCGGCAAGTCTGGCCTCTAACCTGCAGAGGTGAGATTGTGATGGAACACGTGGCCCATTGATGCATGTGTGTTACTTCCAGAGGGAAAAATTGCAACTTCTGGTTTTGGTGGCAGTGCTTTGTCAGATACTGGTAACAAAGGGATGGGTCTGGGAGCTTTCTTTATGTCTTCTAGCCGTTCCATTCTGTCACTGTATTCTGACTTTGTGTCACTTTCAAGGTCTAAGACTCCTTTCACCAAATTCAGTCTCTCACAGGCAGATAAACCCAGTATTGACTGTATATTCCTTGGCACCACCACAAATGAAAGCGTGTACACAATATTTTTGTGTGATACTTTTGACACATATTCCTTTAAATGGAATGTCTGCAGCTGAATACCTGATCGCTTTTATATTTGTCTTATGTAACATTGGTCTTGGCTTCAATGCAGATTCCGCAAGAACATTTACTTGTGCTCCAGTATCCAGTTTAAACAGAATGTTGTTTTGGTTCACTTGCAATGGCTTAGTCCAGTCATTCTTACTTTGTTTATTTTCACAAAGCACATTGATATAAAACTCCTCACATTCATTTTCAAGTACTGCATTTACATGTTTTATTTTCTTTCTACTTCTGCAACAGCATGAAAAATGATTACTCTTACTGCAGTCATTGCACATTTTCCCATACGCTGGACACTGTTTTGGTGGGCGCTGCACCCACAGTGATCACATAGCTTTTTTCTCTCAGATGACATCTTGTCAGTTTTGTTATTGTTTTATTATTTATTCTAATATGCTTGTGCTTTTTCACAGCGTCTACGTTGCATTTCGAAATGAAAAGATCTTTAGCCAGTGACATCATGGTGTCCAAAGATATGCAGAGTGCCAAAGCTTTTTCCAAGTCTAAATCTTGTTCTCTTAGCAGTTTTTCTCTCAGACCCTTATCCCGAATGCCACAAACAATTCTGTTTTTAATGAGAGAGTCCTTAAGTTCTGCAAACTCACGTGTTTTACTCCAGTGTCTCAACTCCATCACATATTGATCAATTGTCTCATCAGCTCTTTGCACATGTGTAAAAAATTAATGCCTTTCATACGTCAAATTATGCTTCGGTCTACAAAATGCTTCAAATTTGTCCATTATCAATTCCAATTTTAAATTATCTCTATCTTCAAAAATAAACTGATTATGTAACACAATTGCGTTATCATCATTACGTGGAGCAGAAGCACAGCTTTTGTTTTCTCTAGTTTTCTATCAGCTCCGATTGTCGATAAATATACTTCAAAACACTGCTTGAATTTCCTCCATTTCTCAGCTACGTTCCTAGTCAGCTAAAATGTCGATGATGGTGCAAACCTTGCATTTGTAGAACTGTTAGAAAACACCGAAACAGTTTGAACTCTTCTTTCTTCAAGTATCTTCAACTCTACCATTTTAGGAAACGTAATTTTCTTCCAGACTGACTTCTGACACCATGTTACCATGTTGTGGTCTTTATGTACCATGGGTTAATAATAAGGAATCCGATTCTGGAAGAATTGGAAGTTTTATTTACGGCAACAAAACTAAACCACATTTTTACATGCCATGCTTCTTGCTCATTCTATCATTTCTGCGCATGCTCAGAACTCTTCCCAATCATGTTCTTACATGTCATTACACGTGGTATCACTACACTCTATGTCAAATATTAAAAAACGGCATTCAGTTTATCCGGTCTTAGCAATTTACACAAACAATCTCACCTTGTAGACACTTGTATTGTGCAAGCCCTGCCAGAACTGTCAAGCATTGATTTGTGATTCCAATTTAATGTGAAATTGCACCTTTGCACTTACAACTTACAACATACAGCACTCACCCCCACTCCCCTCTCCACCACCACCTGCCTGTCTAGTAGAATTTGCTTTCAGGCTTTTGTATTTTCTGCCCAACATGAGGGGGAGAAGAGAGAAAATTTGGGTGGGTGGAGTTTCTGATTGTGCTGGCTATTTCACAAGGAAGCGAGAAGTGCAGATAGAGTCTATCCAAGGAAGCTGCTTTCCATGATGTACTGAGCTGTGACCCATTTCTCTTCAGTTTCTTGTGATCATAGGCAGAGCAGCTGCCACACAAAGCTATGATACACCTGGATGGGATGGTGCAAAGATTAAGATTGGTGTGGGTCTGTCAACGGGAACATGCTAAAGTTCTCTAGCCTCCAGAGGACATTTAGAGGTACTGGTGAGTCTTCTTGACTGTGGTGTCAATACGGTTGAAGCAGGACAGGTTATGGGTGATTTTTACTGAGGAATTTGAGGCCTTCAATCCTATCATCATCAGCACCACTCTTATAAATATTGTCCCCCTTCCTGAATTCAAAGAGTGACCTTGTCTCAGACAGAATAGAGCAATATTTCCATCACAAAGAGCTCTTGACTGGGATATAGGAAACACTATGGTTGGACCTCTGTCTACTGACAAACCTGTCACTAAAGTTCATTTTTTAAATGTTTTTGATATTCAAGTATCAGAGGAAGAGGAGAGGAACTCTGCAAGTCAGGCAGCGTCTAGGAAGGGGAATAAACAGATGATGTTTTGGACCAATTGAAGGTTTCAGCATGAAATGTGGACTGTTTATTCCCCTTCCCAGACATTGCTTAACTTGTTGAGTTCCTCAAGCATTTTGTGTGTGATGTTCTATTTATTGTCTGGTAGTCCATTTGTTATCAGCAATTTAAATAATGACTGAATCTCCAGGACTTCTACCTTGTCGCAGATTGATTGCTCCCTGGGTTTTGCAGTTGTCTGCAGAGTTATGCTGTGCTGAGCTCCTGATCTTGTTAGATTTTTCATCCATGGGTCTAAACTAAGAACTCAGTTATTATGACCTTTGGTACCTGTCTTCCTACCACAATGCCTCCTGTTATGTACCAGTATGGTTGATCACAGAGTGTGACCCTTGAGTATGATATTAGTTGAAGAAATACATTAGCTTAGATTTTGTAGTCACCTTGATAACAATGCTTCAGTTCTACATCACCTGTCAAACTGCAACTTGCAAAACTTGTTAGGTAACTATGCAGTTCCTGAATCAATCAGATTGAGAATTCCTAACATGATTGAAAGAGAGAGAGAACTATCTTTAAATGTTTTGTCAAAGTTCCAATCTTTATTGAAAACTAAGTGGTAAGAATAATGGCATTGGAGAGATGGTCAATTATCTTCAGTGCTGAAAATGTTGTTTGGTAGCACTTAAAATGTATCATGACATTACAATATTTTTGTAATGAAGTCCGAACATTTTTTGGTTAATTTAATATACTTCACATATAATTAAAACAACCTTTCTTTTCCATGTGTCTGATTGCTGGATCTTTCATTTGTTTATCAATATGTCAAAGCCTTTGGAGCAGAATGCCACCTCAAACAGTTAACCTGGCTTTTTATGTTTTACTGTGAATTTACATAGAACATAGAACACCACAGCACTGTATAAGCCCTTTGGCCCACAAAGTTATGCCAACTTTTTAACCTACTCTGAGATTCATCTAACCATTCCCTCATTCATAGCCTTCCATTTTTCTATCATCCATGTACCTATCAAAATGTTTCTCAAATACCCCTAATGTACCTGCCTCCACCACTACCTCCATCAGGGCATTCCAAACACTCACTCCTCTTGTTGTAATGAAATTACCTCTGACATTGATCCCATATTCCTTCCAATCACCTTAAACTTGCCCACACTAAAAGTCATTATCTACTTTATAGTTCATACCTGAATATTGTTAACTCACAATTACTTCTTTTCTTTTCTTTTTCAATCTTTTTATTAAATTTCATATATAAAAACATAACATAGTATTGTATTAAATAGGTTATAAGTACATTAGACTTAGAATTAAATTAGTAACAAGATAACAATATCTTATTAAGCTATCAGCAAAAAAATCGTACAATAATCAATCTAACCTATATTGATTATACATGAAAAAGATTAAAAATAATCATCAAAAGAAAAAAATATATATAAAATATAGGAAAAAATGTATATTAAAACAATAAAAAAATAAACCTAAACTAACATAGGCAATAATAATAGTTTATATGTATATGATAGTGTCAGAAACTCCGGAACTCCATACCAGAACAAGAATAAAAAGAGTAAAGGTCTGGAAGAAGCCAAATTAATTCATATGAAAGTGTCGAATGAACGGTCCCCAAGTTTCTTCAAATTTAATTGATGAATTGAAAATAGTACTTCTAATTTTTTCTAAACTCAGACAAGAAATAGTTTGAGAAAACCACTGAAATGTGGTAGGAGGATTTACTTCTTTCCAATTTTGTAAAATAGACCTTCTGGCCATTAATGTTACAAAGGCAATCATTCGTCTAATTGAAGGGGAAAGTCGACTATCATCCTCATTTGGTATACCAAAAATTGCAGTGATAAAATGTTGTAAATCAATATTCCAAATTGAGGAAATGGTAGCAAATATGTCCTTCCAATAGTTATGTAAGGTAGGACATGACCAAAACATGTGGGTCAATGAAGCCACATCTGAATGACATCTGTCACATTGAGGATTAACATGAGAATAAAACTGAGCAAGCTTATCTTTAGACATACGAGCTCTATGTATGACCTTAAATTGTATTAAAGCATGTTTAGCATATATAGAAGAAGAATTAACCATTTGTAAAATTTTTTCCCATTTTTCCGTTGATATATTGTACAATTACTTCTGCAAATTTTCAGCTATGGTTTCATTTAACAAAATTGATTGATTTTTCATGAATCAATATACAATTGGAAATATAAAGTACAAGGTTAATACATTATTTAGTGTCCTTTTACTGTCAATGTACTTTCTCAATTATAAAAGTACCTTAACATTTTATCTGACAATCAGAGAACATTAAAGACATTATAGTACAATTGCAAAGTATTTATTACATCACATTTGTGCTAAATGGTAGCAAATTCCATCGCAGAACTATTTATACTGAACTCTTTTCTGAGCTGTTCTTTTCAGACAATATTTTCTTGAGTGCTTACTTCTATCTCCAGTATAATCAAGTTTCCTTTGTTTGTAAATTATGTAATTTATTCAATATCTCAATCTTTGAAAGGTTTTTAAAAATTCTCTGCCACGTTACATATTTAAAATTACGTTTATGTGCAAGTCCATTTTTTGGTTCTAATGGGCAGCAGGGTAATGTTGTTTGCCTGCTTAATAATGTAGCTATTTCATAAACTTTCAAGTTGTAAAGTAATAGTTGAATTTAAGTACAGTAAAAGTAATGATGCACATGAAAATGACTTTTTAGATATATTTATGCTTCATCTCAATACATTCATAAATATATTGCACCTGACATTGTTATCACATTAATTAAGATGTTGCACCTGCTATAGATTTGTCGAAAAGTCATCTGCTAGGAGAGGGCTCTTGTCCCTAACATGATTTGTGTAAATGTCTGAGTTTCATCCTCTCCTTAAGTTGTATCCTGGGATCTAAAGCTACCTCCCATACTAGGCTAAGCACTCTATTATATTCAACTACTGTATTTCATAAGATGTCTATCACCTAGCAACTGTATAGTTTATATTTCCAGAGAACTATACAGCAGTGGAAATAAAAATTATTTGCTGGACATTTTATTTTCAAAAGAGAGGACTGTTGTCAAAGCTCCAGATTATTCATCCAACACTATTTGTTTTGTTGATGGATTGGTTGTCAGCCAAGCAATTCGTTGCAAAATAGAGATTGACAGTGGAAAGCATTTCCCTTTCTTGCTGAAAGTAGAATTATTGTCACAAGAGAGCCATTGAGACAAGCAGCTGCCACAATTGCTGTGCTTCCATAAGTATGACCTGCTTAGAAAACTAGACATTGACATTGATGGAAAATACCACCTCTGCAAAGAGGGAAAATAAAGCCTCTCAGAGCCTGGTAAAGTATTACATGAAGAAGTGAATTTGTTGAATGGTAATAGATATGATGATATTTATTAAAAGTGTTAAAGCTCTTGCATTACGGCCTTTCCTGGCACATGGGCTCATAATTGGAATAGAAAGGATTTTACAAGTTATTCAAGTTCTTTATTTATTAAAGATATTCCAATTTTATAAAACAGGGGATTGTTAAAACAAAGTGATTAAATCTCAACAGAAAATGGTGAACATGTATATAATTTTTTCAATAGCTTAACAAGATAACAGGAACAAGAAAAAGCAGCAGATATGGAATTTAATAACTCTTAAACATATATTGCTAGTTTATAGTATTATGGCTAGGTGCATATTCCAATTCTACTCTAAGAGATGTCTAGAAATTCCAAAGACCATAAAACTGCAAGACCATGAGATATAGGAACAGAATTAGGCCATTTGGCCCATTGAGTCTGTTCCACCATTTCATCATGGCTGATCCAGTGGCAATCCAGAATCTATCAACTTCTTCCTTAAATATTGATATAGACTTGACCTCCACAACTGCTTGTGGCAATGAATTCCATAGATTCACCACTCTCTGGCTAAAGAAATTCCTCCTCATCTTCATTCTTAAAGGACACCCCTCCATTCTGAGGCTGTGTCCTCTTGTCCTCGACTCTCCCACCACAGGAAACATCTTTTCCATATCCACTCTATCTAGACCCTTCACCATTCAATAGGTTTCAATTAGGCCACCCCTCAGTCTTCTGAATTCTAGTGAATACAGGTCCAGAGCCATCAAACGCTCTTCATATGGCAAGTCATACAATCCTGGAATCTTTTTTGTGAACCTCCTTTGAATCCTCTCCAATATCAGCACATCCTTTCTAAATACTCCAAGTGAGGCCTCACCAGTGCTTTATAAAGCCTCAGCATTACATCATTGCTTTCATATTCTCGTCCTCTTGAATTGAACACTAACATCACATTTACCTGCCTCACCACTGACTGAACTGTATTTCATTACAAAATGGTTTGAGACATTTGGTTTTGTTTCACTTGCAGGCCTGGAAATTTTACGGAGTTTCTTTTGGCTGAGGCAACGGGGAATAATACTCTAACCTGCGTAACACAATATATGGAAGTTATTGGTGTAAGGCCAACAATGGCAAGGGCTTCAAAAGTGACATTCCCAAATTGTGTCTTTGGATTCAAGTAAGAATTTGTGGGTTTTGGGCAACATGAATGGTCACCATATTATCAAAGAGAGGCATATATGGCATAGATCATGATAATTTGGAACCTCATAAATGAAATTTGGAACTTACCTCCTTGAAAGGTTATCTTGGGACAATTCAGGAAGAATTCATAAAACCGTAAGTCCATGACATAGGAGAAGAATGGGGCAATACGCACCTTTGAGTTTGCTCCACTATTCCATCATGGCTGATTTATTATTCCTCTCAACTCCATTCTCTTGCCTTCTCCCTGTGGCTTTTGACTCCCTGACTAATCGAGAAATTGTCAGCCACCACTCTAAATATACTCAATGATTTGGGTTCCACAGCTTTCTGTAGAAATGACTTTTCCCTGGCTGAAGAAGTTCCTCATCTCTGCTCTAAATGAACATCATTATATTCTGAGGCTGTGCCTCCTGCTTCTAGACTCACCCATTATAGAAAATATCCTCTCCACATCCACTTCATTTAGGCCTTTCAATATTCAAAAGGTTTCAATGAGATCCCCTTTTATTCTTCTAAACACGAGAACCATCAAATGCTACTCATATGTTAACCCTTTCAAAGGTACATCTAATGTCAGAGAATTGTATAGGATACACATCCTGAAATGCTTTTTCTTCGCCACCATCCACAAAAACAGAGGAATGTCCCAAAGAATAAATGACAGTTAAATTTTAGAACCCCAAAGCCACTCCAGCTCCCCCCTCCCATGCGTAAGAAGCAGCAAAGCAATAATCCCACCTCCCCCACCAGTGAAGAAAGTATCGGCACCTGCCACCGAGCACTCAAGCATGCAGCAAAGCACTAATAAAGACACAGACTTGCAGTACCCAAAAGACTACTCGTTCGCCCAGTAATTCGGCATACCACAGGCTCTCTCTCTCCCTAATAAGGGAAAAAGAGGTGTCCTTGTTTCACAGCGAGAGGGGAGCCATAACAAACAACTCGCTGATTTACGACGTTAACAGTCTATTGCGTCACTCTTTCCAAGCTCTGTGCTGAAAGAACTCTGAACTCTGGGCACACGGCCAACAGCCAGCTTGCTGCTTTTGATCTTCCATCTCCCACAACACACCGATTTTCTGTGGAGGCACCGACCACGAGTCCACCCACCTCCAGAAATGCCATAACCCTGAAGGTGTGCTAATCTTCTTGGCTGCGTCCTTGGTATATTGAATAGCAGAAAGTCGTGAGACCATGAGAGCAGCTCCCATTTCCACAAAGAACCAAAGTCAGTGTGTAACTCCAGGTCAGGGTCTTCAAAAGAACCCTGAAAGGAAAAAACAGAGATATTGAAGATAGAATTGCAGCTCTTTCCAAAAATGCAAGCAAAGGAGTCGCCGTTAGGCACCATCTTCTCCTAAACTCCACCCAGTAATTCATTCTGTAATCATTCTCTTGAACCATGTCTGGTCCCTCTCCAATGCCAGCAAATCTTTTCTAAGATAAGGAGCCCAAAACTGCTCAGAGTACTCTGTATGGTCTGCCCAATGCCTTATATAGCCTTAGCATGGTCTTATATTCTAGTTATCTTGAAATAAATGCTAATATTGCATTTGCCTTCCATACCACCCACTCAACCTGCAAGTTAACCTTTAGGAAATTCTGCACAAGCACTCCCAAGTCCCTTTAAATGTCCAAATTTAGAATTTTCTCCCCATTTAGAAAATAGTCTTTGCCTTCATTCCTTCTATGAAAGTGAATGACCATACACATCTCTGCAGAATATATTCCATCTGCCACTTCTTTGCCCATCCTACCAAACAAAGTCCTTTTGCAGACTCACTGCTTCCTCAGTACTACCTGCCTCTCCAGCCACCTCCGTATCATCTGCAATTAAATCTTCCCTGTCTTGTTCTCATCCTGTAATAAAGTTGGTAACCAAAAGGTATAAATCTGAAATCTTCTCTCTTTTGCTTGGACATGAATTGTCTTTCTATTTATGATGATGGAGAAGCATCCAATAAAGCAAGTGGATCTTGAAAAATAAAATACTCTAGGGAAAGAGTCAAGAAATTCATCCAGGTTTGTGTCAGGAAACCAACACAGGAACTAATGACCCATTTAGCCACCTTGTTGTTTGGAATGCTGTTGCTCACACTGCACCTTCAAATTTATCTACCTTTTGAATTTGATAAACCATGCCACTGACAGTATTATTCCATAAATTCACAGTGAGTGCATAAATTCAGCTATATGCATTTGCACTCTCAGAATTCTTGTATAATTTTTATATGTGTTAGTTGAAAAACATTTAGAGATTTGCACTGCTGTGAGGACAAGGACACAATTTGAACCTAATAATTTTACTATGTAAAAATGAATGTCACAATCAAACTAACAGAGAGTTTGCTTCTCTCATGAAATTAACTTCAGTATGCCACATTAAAAGGATCAATCACTCATGTATATGAGCACTGTACTATTTTCTTATGGTAAGCAAGAACTATGCTGAATCTCTTGAATTTGATTCAATTTAGGCATAACATCTATTAATGCAGTCCGAAGAACAAATAAGAGAAATTTTATAGTAGGACTAAGACTGATGTAGACCAACAGCTTGGCTATTGTGGTCAATGCATCAGCAAAATATAGTGCACAGGATGTTTACCAGGATATTACCAGTGTATTACTGAGGTTGAGGGACCGGTTATGAGAAGAGGCTGGAAAGTTAGGACTTTCTTCTTCCTGTGGAACACACACACACACACGCACACACACACACACACACACACACACACACACACACACACACACACACACACACACACACACACACACACACACACACACACACACACACACACACACACACACACTTTTTCACTTTTCTTAATAGATGCTTCCAGGCCTGCTGAGTTCGTTTAGCATTTTGTGTGTGTTGCAGATTTTCTCTTGTTTGTAAATGTGCATGCCCAGACATAACTCATATGAGAATGATGAGCCCTTTATTGCTAAGTTTCAAACATGGAAAGCTTGAAATGAAATCGTACCTGTTCAGATGTGTTAGAATAATGGTGTGTGACAGGTGAGTAAATATTGAGTAGCACAACCAAAATTCAGTTGCCTGTGAATTCCTGCATTGTTTTTCCACTAGGAAATACTGTCTGAGCCCACAAGGAAACTCAGGAACCTTGCCTAGAGTAGGTAGGGAACTGTAATAAAGAGAAATTGTAGAGGTGAAGGGGGATGCAGCAAGGAGGTCAGTGAGTGTCGAAGCAGGAGAAAGGTAGAAGGGTCATTCTGGGAAATCACTAGAGGTGCTGATTCAGGAGGCTGGTAAAGAGATCCAGCCAGGATGATGATGGGGGGGGGGGGGTGGGGGTCAGTCCAGAAATTTGTAGCTGAGCTAGAATGTCAGTGGAGTGGTTGGGCTGGAAGGTCATTAGATAGTTCAGGTCTGACAATCAGTAATGTAATTGGATGAGAGGTCAGAAGGGAAGCCAGGCCAGGAGGTTACTTGAGGGGGTTAAACTTAAAGCTGGTTGGAGGATCAGGGCAGGTGGTAGATAGTGGTTTAAAGCCATCAGTAGAATTCATGAGGGCTGAATACAGAAGAGCAGGAGTTGGAGGTTGGAATGATGGTAGTTGGTGAGTGCATAGTGCAAGGCTTGTGAGCTAGCTTTGCCTCAGATGTAGGGTAAATATATTACTTAAATGGGTCCTACCCCCATGCTGGTTTCCCTTCAGGTATTGCTTAACAGGTTGCACATGCATTGTAGACAAAAATTCTAGAACTAGCTCTCAAGCATTGATCTCCACTAAACATATCTGGATTCCTGTACCTTAGCTCACTGGATGTTGAAGTATCCGGAGAGAACATCAGTGACATTGTACAATGTTTTATTTACCATTTGTCAGCGCAGTATATTCAAACAATCCACTTTATTTTTGCATGTATTTTAGTTAACACATTCTTTTCATGGATTACTGAGCAATTCTTAGATACATTGTTAGTTACTTTGTCTCTTAGCATCCAGCTGCTCAAGTGTCTAAGAAGTTCTTAGATGTTAAATAAGGTGACTTCTCATTTTTTTCTCTAAATTGAAAGAAGCGAGGCCCTGGCTTACCTAAACTCTCATCCAAGGAGAGCTGTCCCTGATTTCTGGGACTGAAAACAATCTATTAAAACTTTGTTGTACTCCATGTATAGATCAATTTAATGTTACATTGTAACCTCTAGTGTATAATTTGTAGGAATCCTTCTGTATACTTGATTTGGAGAGAAGACCAAAATTGTAAACTATAAGCTGTATCTAAGTATCATCTTACTAGGGTCCTGAATGATGGAAGAAAAGCTACTTCGCTTTCATATTCCAGTCTTGAATATTATCTAATTATTCATTGTCTGTTCTCTATTCAGGAACCAATTTTCAGCTGATGGTCTCATATCTGTTCAGCTTCAAATTTAAATTATAAACTTTCATATGACACTTAATGGAATACAGTAGAAAAATGCAAATACTTTTTATCTATTGAGCTGTCTGAAGCTTTAATGTCAAGGGAAGGACAGGGCTGTGGTGTACTCTTGGGCAGATAAGATCAGGGGAAAGAGAAAGAGTATTATTGGGGCTGTGCAGAAGATGGAGGAGATTCAGGGATACAGTGAAGGAATCAAGCAGTTTAGGGAGTTGTGCAGGAATCATAGATTAGATTAAATTATATTGTTTTAGATGAGATAGCAATAAAGGAAATGATTTGGGATATATTGTAGATTGGATTGGTGGAGGTAGAGAGAACGTTTTGGGTAAAGACAACATGAGAGAATATGGTGATATATTGAGCCAGATTGACAGCAGGAAGGGAGGGGGAGTAGCTGCTCAGAGAAAGGGATTCATGCTGATCACCTCAGCCTGTGCATTCCTATGGGCTTCAGTGTTCAAGGACACCTTGAGCCTCTCATTGCTAGTGGAAGATTTTCAGCTCTTCAAAAAGGTATTGATGATGCTGGTACCCAAGAAGAGCAGGGTGAGAAGCCCCCAACGGCTCCCATACCACATGCATTTACTGTGATGGAGTGCTTTGAGAGGTTGGTCATGGCTAGAATTAACTCAATTTTGAGCAAAGACCTGAACCCACTGCAATTTGCCTAGCACAACATAGGACTACAGCAGATGCAATCTCACTAGCTATGTATTCAGTCTTGGATCAAATGGACAACAACAGTACTTATATCTGCCTGCTGTTTATTAACTATAGGTCAGCATTCAACATCATCATTCCCTCTTTACTAAACAATAAGATTCAAAACATCTATACTTCCCTCTGCAACTGGATTCTTAACTTCCTCATCAGGAGACCACAGACATTATGGATAGGAAATAATATCTCCTCTTTGCTGACTATCAACACTGGGGCACCTCAAGGATGGGAGCTTAATCCACTGACCTACTCTCTCTGACTCGTTCTCAGCTCATGTGCCATCTATAAACTGCAGGTTATGAATTCTGCCAGCAGTTGTTGCCAGAATCTCAGATGGAGGTGAGGAGGCATAAAAGACTAAATTACACCAGCTGGTTAAGTGGTATTAACACAATAACCTTGCACTCAATGCTAGTAAGACCAAGGAATTAATTGTGGAATTTAGGAAGGGAAAGTCAAGGAATTACACACCAGTCCACATTGAGGGGTCAACAGTGAAATGTGTGAGCATTTTCAAAATTCTTGTGTGTCAACGTCTCACAGGATCTAACCTGGGCCCAACATATGGGTGCAATTATGAAGAAGAAACATCAGCAGCTATGTTCCATTAGGAATCTGAGGAGATTTGGTATGTCGCCAATGACTTTACCTAATTTTTTTACAGATGTATTGTGCAGAGCATTTTGAGAGGCTGCTTGTATCAGCAAAGGGTGTCAAACGGGATTGAAAGAACATTTATTGTCAATGTATGTATGCAGCATACAACTCTGAGATTCATCTTCTCCACAGACAGCCACAAAACAAAGAAAATCATGGAACCCATTCAAAGAAAAACATCAGCCCCTCCGCACTTGCAAAAAAAAATTCACAAATAGCAACAGGAACATTAACCCCTGATGTGCAAAGAAAAAAAATCATGTAAACGGCAACAAGAAAGAACAAGCAAAAACACAAAATCATCCATATTCAGTTCAGCTTGCTGTTCATTATATGCAGGACACTCCAATTCTAAATCAAAGTCACCCAAAATAGCAATTGAGAAAAAGAGCAACAAGGAATTACAGTCCAATCTACAAATTACAGAGCCAAAGCTTTGTTATCATCCTCTGACAGCCTTGAGGGAAAGAAACCATTTGAGTGGAGTGACTTCCACCAGGAGCCGCGAGTGAGAGGGAGAGAGAAACTTTCACACACAGACACCTTCCTCTGGCAGCAGTGAGCAAGAGACTGGTAGACAGTGCTGAGTACTTCAAACTTCTTTGATGCTTCAATTGGAGAGTTCAGCGAGAAATGGCATTGATCATGGGCTCGCGGCCTGTCTCTAAACTTCCTGGCCTCGGGTCAGCTCACCTCCTGGAATCTTCAGGAAGGCAGCAAAGTGCCAGATTGCTCAATGAGCCCAAAAACACACCATTAGACAGTTGATTACAGGTTCCATCAGTACCAGAGCCTCATTTAAAAGAAAATAAAGACATAAAAGAAGGGGAAGAAACAGTCTGCTGGGCCATCTGAAGAATGTCATGTATGATAACGTTGTTCACTGACATCATTTTCTTCGGAAGAAGAAGTGTGGAATGGAGGTACCAAAGCACAGCATCAGAAAAAGCTGCAGAGTGTCGACTCCGCCAATTCCCTCACAGCCACCATCAAGGAGAACATCCAAAGACACGCCTCAAGAAGACATTATCCATCATGAAGAACCATCGCCATTCAGAAAATGCTTTCTTCTCATTTCTCTTAGGTACTTTTCTGGGGTTATGTGAACAAAGCAGATATTAGTTCAATCTTCAGTTTTTTATAAAAATACAAACTTGCAAGCAGTAAATAGAAGTTAAAAGCACATCTTTGCAAAAAGTTCAATTCTGTCTATGGAGCACAGGCTGGGCTACAGACTAAGAGATCTCTCACTGTAGACATGCAATTCGAAGGAAGCATTCTCATGGCAACATATTGAAGTAAACAAAGTTATTTTAACTACTGAAATTGTATTGAATCACCTGCTGTTACCATTGGTCTTAAGTGTGTAAAAATGTGATGTACTTTTGAGTTTGTGAGACTCTACCAAGAGTGTTTCTAAGAAGATGTCTATTTGCCGTGACGAATAAAGACTTTCATTACCACAACTTCTCTAATTTCTCCAGTGACATGGTCACAGCTACACCAGTTTGAAGAATTGGGGTTAGATAAAGAGCTCGAAGATTTGCACATAATGTTTTAGGAACAGCTTCTTTCCCATGCCATCTGATTTCTATAGATAGTGTTGTTTGTTTACAAAGCTGTCCTTCTAATTTCATACTGCTTATTGCTTGCCATTTGCATTAAGAACTGAAGACTGACCCCATTTATGACAAGAAGCTGAACAAAGAATATTGGTTGGAAGTTTAACCTACTCAAAAACAACTCTCTGATCTCTGGAAAAAGTCAGTTGCTGTGTTAGAAAGCTGAGTTTGGCCAAAAAAGGACTCCCCAGACTTTGGACATTGAACGTCCATCACTGAATCCATGAACTTTGTCTATACTTTTTGCTGCCTCAGTTAAATAGCCAACGTAATCAACAACCACACCCATACTAGATAATCTCTCTTCTGCCCTCTCCCATTGAGCAGAAGATGCAAAAATACTGAAAGTATGTATCCACTGTTATAAGTCAATTGAATGGTTCCCTTGTACATTAAGAAGGGTCTTGGCCTTGTTATGATCTTGTATCTATTAGTTACCTGCACTGCACCTTCTCTGTAGCTGTTACACTTTACTTTGCATTCTGTTTTTTTTATAATGTTCTACCTTAACGCACTGTATAATGATTTGATCTGTAGGAGCAGTATGCAAGACAAGCTTTTCACTGTATCTCAGTATGTGAAAATAATATACCAATTCCAATTCTATTTTCAATATGTATTGCACACAAGGAGGGCTGGTAGCAATTCTTGGAAATGTGTGATCTGCATACTAAGTCCCCAATCACTGAAATTCAACTGACTAGTGCCAAAAACTGTAACCTGAGATGAATTTTGTTTCAAAAGTCATTTAAAATATATGAGCATTGATGACAAGGCCTGCCTTGAAAGCTCTAAATGCCCTTGAGAACTGGGCAGTATGTCACCCACTCGAACTACTGCAGACCAGGAAATTCCAGGAGTTAGATGCAGTGGTAGAAGTTCTGGATACTTTTATTTTACTTAAATCATGAAGCTGTGGTTTTTATTCAAAGTTCAAAGTAAATTTAGTATCAAAGTACAAGTATGATAACATATACTATCTTGAGATACATTTTCTTCTAAGTATTACTTGGAAAAAACAAATACAATAGAATTTTATGAAAAACTATTCACAGACAAGCAAAGAATGACCAATATGCAAAAGAAGACAAACTGCAAATAAAAATAATACGGAGAACATGAGTCATTTAGAGTCCTTGAAAGTGAGCCTGGATCATGGAATCAGTTCAGAGTAGTGGAGAATGAAGTTATCCAGGAGGCTGATGATTGTAGAGTGATAACTTTTCCTGAACCTGGTGGTATGGGACTTAAGGCTTCTACATCTCCTACCTGATGATAGTAGCAAGAAGAGGGCATGGCCCTGCCTTCTTGTGGTAGCATTTCATGTGAATGTACACTGTGGTTGGGAGGGCTTAGCTTCTTTCTGATAGACTGTACCATCTCCACCACTTTCTGTAGCTTTTTATCAATTATTTGATTTCAGGCCTACTTTGCTTAGTTATTTTTTCTTCAATTTCTTTCTTAATTTTAGTCCATCATTAACCCTGCTTCCTTCCCATCCCTGTCTACTGCACTACAGTTCAAGAGACTGGTTATGGCCTGACTGAAGTGGAGTTCATCTCTAAGCAGCAATTCCCTCTTTCTCCAGTAGGTGTTCCAGTGCCCCATGAATCAAAACTTTGTTTTCTGTGCCACACAAAGTCAAGTATTAAAATGCTTTGATCTGTTTCAGAACTTCAAGGCTAATTACTATATAATCCAGTAAACAGTCTGAACTTTATTCACTATGAGATTCTCCTTTTTCATTTTATTCTTTAAACTACTTCAGCATAGCCTTTTTCTTAATTCTACCTTTAATTAGTTTCTAGCTGGAAGGGAACATTGCTCTGACTTGTGAAAACTTTAACAATGTTAAACCAGCCGCAGGAAAAAAAACAGAAATCTAGGTGTGAGGCGTCATTAATGCTTTATGAAGCCTACTATTCTTGTCAGTTTACTGTCTCCCACAATATTATGGACAGTGCATGTAAATATGGTGCTCGCTGGCACTGTAATCTTAAAATACTGTAATCTCGGTATTCCAGCAGGTGAGCAAGTCAGTGCAGAATGAGCAATGGTTCAGATAAAATTTCTGGAGCTGATATTTGTTTCTTTTGTAATTTGGTTTTAAAGGTATTTTTTACCACTTCAAGAAGTTACCATTTTTTAAAATGTATAGCTGAACATCTTAATTTTAAATAAATTGTGGACATTTAAAGATGAGAATTGATATTCTTATGTATCTTAATTGATATTCTGACATCTGTTATACAAATATCCATGTAACTCCTGCAGAGGTTTATTAGATAATTTTGGTCTTAGGCGAAGGAGATAGGATAAAATAAATGATAAAACAACCTAGGATCACGAGACAAAGTCTGTGATCATCACACTACCCCCCTCATGCCCCCCTTGTGTCATGGTTGGTAGATACAGGATCGTTTGGGCAAAGATGCTATGGACAATCTCTATTCTATTTGAAACCATATTCGGGTTTTCATAACTGTATGATTAAGATGAGATAGAGAGAGATTTGTGTTTATATCTGCATTTGCACAGTTTGCTGTCCATTTACCCTGTTCACAGTTACTCTTCCATAGATTTGTTAAGTGTCCTCACAGAAAAAGGATCTCAGTGTTGTATGTGCTGACATGTATGCACTCTGGTAATAAATTTTACTTTGAATTTTGAAACCACAGTTAACCATTAATACAAGAAGTTTTCTCAGCCCTGTGTGCCCCTACAGCAATTGGTATAACCCTGAATCTAATATCTCATTAATTAAAGTTGGAATCTGATCAGGTGGAATCCTGCTTTAATTTATTTTTGTCTTGATCAAAGCACAGTGATTGGATTGGATGTGATTGGATCTTCCAATGATCTATTTAGTGCTAAGGTTGGTCTGATCGAAAGATGTTTGACTGGTGTCATTAGCTTCTTCCCAGTAAGATAGATGTGGAATAGATGGTTGCCAATACATTGATTGTGATCTTATAGATGCAGAACAGGAGTAACAGGAGCAGATGAGATGCTACAAGCTTCTGATGCAGACATTTACCTGTCGTCACTTTCATGCAAAAGCATAGATTTAAGGGGAGTTTCCAACACACATCGATGTCATTGATTCAAGAGGATAAATTATGCACTTGCAACACTCCATAAGGACACTTGAAAAAATCTGAGGCAACAGTACAGAAATACCCTGAGACTCTTTTACTGGACTTCCACGTATAGTTCACTCTCAAGAAATGCTGAATACCTGATTAGCATGGAGATTGCAATAACGTCATTACATTTTAATTTAAGTATTATATTAAAACACATGGGAACCATCTAAATTAATTTAATTCTCTTATGAAAGTTCATCTGCTTGTTATGCTAAATAGCTAGATGATGTTAATTTTGAATTATTAAAAATTAAAATTAACTTTGCATATTTTAATCTGCCCAGATTTCTTTCTGGCCCTCAAGCCCCAATCCCATTGCACTACCTGATAAAAGCAGAGTACAGAACATAAACAGGAAAACAAGACTCATTGCACTGATAATACCACTCTATTTTTGTCTAAGGGAAAATTGGCTTATATTTATTGCAGAAGTCTCAATTGTATTACTTGAGAGCCCACATCCTCACCATCCAGAAACACTGTTGTAATGTTTTCATTCATACCAAGGTTGTGATTTGTATTTAATAAAGTATGATTTTGGGCCTGTATTTGGATATCTTTGTTATTTAGCACACAAAATTATTACTTATGAATTTGTAAAACTTTACATATTGCCATTTCTGCAGAGAAGCTCAATGTCTTTATTCTTTAACTATAAAGTAATATTGTCGATATTTGGTATATATTCTAGATTGAGATGATTGAGACACTGTATATATGATACAATTAGGAATATACTTTTACATACCGTATGTGGGTGTTGAGATTGGTGCTAATTGTGATTATATCTTGAAGACTAAACTGACCTGTAATGCATAGAATTGCATACACTTTGCCCAATTTCAGTTTCCAGTTAGCTGCTTCCCTTAAAATTATATTCAATGTACTTGAATATCATCATCTTGCTGCCATTTTCTGCACTTAATTAGTGTCTGCTATGAAGAAAGAGAGTTGATGCTGTTTGAACATGTACCAGTATTTATTTGCTATCTAAGTATCAAGATGCGTAAGTAAAGAATATTAATGAAACAACAGTGGATTGCTCAAGTGTGGAGCTTGCAGTTGTTCTACTACAATGAATTGAAATGGTCCTCTGTGCAATCTTAAGTATTATAATAATAATCATCATAATAGGTCATTATTTATAAATATTTATATATTTTTTCTGTACTCATAATTAGTCTTTTAGAGACATCTGCTAGTGCTGTTGTCTCAGTGAACTAGTTAGCAGGATACATTCAAAGCTAAAACTGTAACATTTTTGACAGACAATGAACAAATTAAATTTACATGCAAGATAAACGTTAACATTGATCTTCTGACAACCAAAACACCAATGATGTAGCTAATTCCTGTGATATGCCACATTATTGAATGGAGAAACTTAAGACTTTAGACAATTCCACTATCAGGCAGTTCTGTCGACTGTTCACTGCCTCTTTCAGTCTTAGAGGTATAATTTTACAGATCAGTCAAATCTGCTATGGCATTTGGACAATACAACTGGACGACTACATGATTGTCTGTTCTCTATTGTTGTAAGTATTATATCCATCCGTTATATTGTGATGAATTTTCCAATACAGGATGAGAGGCTATTTATTACTGCTAAGATATTAGACTGGATAACATAGGACTGCAACATCATCCTCAGCTCCTTACCCTATATTAGAACTACAGGCAACACAATAGCACAGACAAACCATGCATGTCCCTCTTGAACTTGACTAAAATGTTATTGATGCACTATAGCGAGCATTCTGTTTGCATCCACAATGGCTTGGTATGGCAACTGCTCTACATGAGACGGCAAGAAACTGAAGAGAGCTGTGAACACAGAAATCTCTATTGACTTTTTACTTCTCCCTGCCCTGGTAAAGAGGTCATCATAATCAATGATGCCACTCATCCCAGACTTTCTCTCTTCTTCCATTGGGCAGAAGGTAAAAAAAAAGGCCTGAACGTATGTCACACCAGCAGCAAGGGCAGCTTTTACCCTGCTGTTATCAGACTCTTGAATGGACCTACTCTGTGTACAACAAGATGGAATCTTGACCTCACAATCTATCTCATTATGATCTTGCACTTTGTTTATCTGCACTGCACTTTCTTGGTAGATTTTACACTTTATTTTGCATTGTTATTGTTATACCTTATTCTAGCTCAATGCACCGTGTAATGGTTTGATATGTATAGACAGTAAAGACATAGTATCTTGGTACATGAGATAAAACCTGATAATAAACCCCCATTTGGTTCTCAATGCACTGCTGGCATTACTGTGGTACAGAATCGGTTCCTCTGCCTTTGATTTCTGCCATAGATAATTCATTCATCTGCAACTCATTGGTATGTATTTTTAGCTTCTAGGAATTTTGTTTGTGTATTGGAAATCCATTATGTTTCAGAAATCATTTGTAAGTCGGAAATGTTTTATAAGATAGAAATCCTTTCTGTTTTAAATGTATTTTAAGAATGTTGTTTGGATTTACACGTGTGTCACTGAAAATATATGAACAGTGTTTTAAACTATTTTGTTAGCTGAAAGTATCTTCTCCTTGGTAGGGAGAGGGGACACACAACTCCAGTGTAGGAATTGTCTGCTAAACTTGTCATAGAGAATAATCAGGGAAGTGAACTAGTCTTTGAAGATTCAGAACTTAAAGTACTTAATGTGATTACTTGTGGCTATTTGATTTCAGAATTTTCTCGTCAGCAAAGCCAATGCCATCAAAATAAAGAGTAAAATTATTAACTTACATAAAACTTAACTGATGGAAATTAATCAAAATATTAATATAATTAATATAAACTTTAGAGAAAACCCTTGCCTTTTTCATGATGGATGTGACCAAATTTAGATGAATAACGTCTTGCTAAGTGTATCCCCCCATCAACTCTGTATATTGCTGACATCACTGGAGCCAGTGGTGGTTCGGAAGCGGAGACTTGTTGCAATGTGCTGGTGGAAAAAATCAAATGTGCTGACACACACACTGATGCTGTCTGACGGGAAATCTGGCACAATTCAGTTCAACACTTCCCGCCTGCTGCAATCATGAATCAAAAACCTTGACCTGGAACAAAATGTTTATTTTTTTAGAACTGTATTGCACCTATCAATGAAAGAAATAGAATTACATGAAATGTAATTTAGATGAACTTTATTAAGAACCAAATATAACTACCATAAAAGAAAGAAACTCAATTGACATGATAGTCTTGGTGTGTGTATTGAAAGTGATTAATGCATCAATGCAGAGGATTTTTCATCACATCCGCCCTGCTCAGATATACCATTCTGGTATAATTCAGGCACATCAAAAAGAGAATGAGTTTTGGTGAGAACAAAACTGATTTGGGGGCATACAGAACTGTACAAAAATCTTAGGCACATATATATAGCTAGGTTGCCTAAGACTTTTGCACAGTACAGTATTTGTCAACACGAAGCAGAGAGCAAGTTTGTAAATCTGGTGGGAGCAAAGGATGTTGGAAATGGTGAGAGTGGAGCACTGTGGGAGGGGTATGGGACAGAGCAAAAGAGTGCCAGGGACTTTTGCACAGTACTGCATATTTTTAATGTTAATTTAAATTTTGACATTTTCATTCTGCCAGTAATTCTAAAAAAATGCATATATGATTTGGAATGAAAGAATCAGTGTTCATTTGTAATGAACACTGAGTGATCACAAATATTAAACATGGAGAGAGAGAGAGAGAGAGAGAGAGAGAGAGAGAGAGAGAGAGAGAGAGAGAGAGAGAGAACACTGATTGAAGATGTCGATCACAATTTGTATTTTCTGACCTCATTACATTCCAGGAGCTCCTTTTAGCTCAGCTTGATGTATTTTTATTAATGGAATAATGTATTAGAATTGAAGTAGAGGGAAAAGATTTATTTTCAATAAGAGCAATTGTTGTGGGGCTGTGGCTATTGACATCATCAAAAGTATTTATAAGAAGACTGGTTTTGAAAGTTCATCATGTTGGAATATGTGTGTATAAACATACTGTATGGTGAGAGAAAAAGTGGTTTATGAGATGCATCTCCTCCAGTTCTAGAAAAGAAATCTATATGTGCACACGACTCATGAGTAAGGTCACAAAAATCAACATGACAAAACTGTTAACAGTTTAATGTTATTACTTTTCATTAAAAAAGGAGAAAATATCCCAATGAGAAAGAAACAAGGTACGGATCATCCATGGTTAGCTAAAATAAGTTTAAAATCCATTTGGAGTTTGTACATTCTTCCTATAACAACATGATTTTCCTTGTATGCTCTGGGCTCCTCCCATATCCCAAAATATGAAGCAACACACCCAAAATGCCGGAGGAACCCAGCATCTCAGGCAGCATTATTTAAATAAATAAACAGTCAGCGCTTTGGGATGGGACCCTTCATCAGGACCGGAAAGGAGGGGCAAAGATGCTAGAAGAGAAAGGTGGGGGCAGGAGAAGGAGGAAAAACTCAAAGCTGATAGGTGAGCCAGGTGGGTGGGAAAGGTAGAGGGGAAAAGGAATCTGATAGGAGAGAAGAAGGGACCATGGGAGAAAGGGATGGAGGGACCATGGGAGAAAGGGAAGGAGGGACCATGGGAGAAAGGGATGAAGGGACTATGGGAGAAAGGGATGGAGGGACCATGGGAGAAAGGGATGGAGGGACTATGGGAGAAAGGGAAGAAGGAGGAGGACCAGGGGAAGTGATAGGCAGGTGAGTAGAAGGATGAGGCCTGAATGGGAATGGTAGAAGAGGGAAGGGGGAAGGGATAAGAAAAACAAAAGAGAAAAAAATACTGAAAAGAGAAATCAATGTTCGTGCCAGCCAGTTGGAGTGTACCTAAATGGAGTATGAGGTGTTACTCCTCAAAATCACAAAATATGTGCTGGTAGATTAATTGTTAAGTGACAATATCTGTCTGGTCTGCAAGCTTCTTTGAATGTGGTTATAATGATACAAATAACTTAGCCCATAGTTGTCTGATTTGTTGCAGGCCATTTAAAGTAACCTCATTTTCTTATATTTGGCAAACAACATCTCATGGTCACTTTACATTGTAAACTATATTTCTTAGTAAGCAGGTACCTGTTGTGGACCAGCAGACTGTGCTCTGTGCTCTGCAGCCTAAACATTGGTTTTCTTTACAATTAAATTTCCTTACATTTATTTCAATGCCTTTAAACATCAGTGCAAGCTAACTTGTGAATAAGTTTTCCTTTCTTAATTATCTTTTTTTAAAATTTGTTCTCATTTTAATTAATACCTGCTATCCATATAATTTTGTAACCCCAGAATGATCTCCTCTGTTAAAGATGGCACTTAGCTGGACTTTCCATTCAGATCATGCCACAGACCTTATTGATTCTTAAACTTTGTAGGGATGGCTTTGGGGACAGAGATGGGAAATAGATGTCGGGTCAGTATTTATGGATTGTGATGTGGTGTAGTGAGAGGTCAGATCAAGGTTTAGGGTCAGTAATGTGGAGGAGTTAGAGGTCGGGCTACCACTCTGTGTTCCATATTTAAAGTCTACGCAAGCTGCACTGGTGACAAAGGACATCTGCAGTCCAGGCCGCTGCTCCACATTCAAAAGCCAGCTACATGGACCTGAGACAAAGAGCATCCATAGTGCAGGTCTCCACTCTGTGGTTGAAGGCCAATGACATGATTAAGTGACAAAGGACATCTATGGATGTTGGGCTGTCCCAGGAGTGGATGTCCATGTAAGCAGGAGCACAAGGTCTGGTCAGCAGGCCTTCTAGGAGTTCAAGCCTGATGTTATAGGTCCTGTCACCAGCTACTACAAGCATTGATACCGAAGATCAGAGAAGGAAGGTCCGTCAGAAGTCCAGGAGTCAAAGTCAAATGTTTGAAGCCTAGAGTTTGGAGGCATTTCCTGAAGTTGGAGAACTGTATTTTTGTGAGAGAGTGGGATGGAGGAAAGGGGTTTGTTTTGTTGTTGATGCTTTGCTGCTTGTTGTGTTCTGTTTTGTTGTGCTTTGTGTTGTTCTCCTGAGCATTTTGGTGATACTATGTTGAGACACTTGCACATCCCTACATTGTGTTGGTTGCTAACACAAATGATGCATTTCACTGTAACATTCGATGTGATGTGATAAATAAATCTGTGTATGAATCTGAAATACTATGTACTATATTAAGGGAGGTTCAGAGACTTAAGACTGGATTAATTGGTTTTTGAGGGCAGTTTGCATATGCTGTTTGTATGCATTGCAGTTTAGAAAAGTACTAAATATGATTAAGATGTTTAAGATCATGACTGGTCTTGACAGCATGGAAGTGTCAAGGTTGTTTCCTTTTATGATAGGTCTGGAACTTGGGAAGTTGTTTCAAAATTGTGTCTTGCATTCAAGGAAGATAGGATGAATAATGCACTCTTAGAGGCTGATGAATCTTTGGAAATCTTTGGTTAAAAGTGTAGCAATGCAAAGTCTTTGAATAATTTTAAGGATATACATATTTTTGGTGAGAAAACCAGTGGAAGTTCTCATGAGTGGACAGAAAAACCGAACTGAATTTGCAATGAATCAGCTATGCTCTTATTAAATAGCGAAAAAGGCGTTAGTGGCTGACCAGCTTACTCTTACAACTAATTCTTTCATCTGTACGTAACACCAGCCTCCAAAACTCTTCCCTACCTTTCCCCCACCCTCATACAAATACCCGAAGACATTTTAAATTTATTTAGGTTATTAAGTAAAGTCAGCTGATGTAACTGACACTATCTTTGCAGTCATTCCATCCCATTGAATTAAATGGGTTCACGATTCCAGTGATAAGTCTAATTGGACACAGCCTGAGTGAGCAGACTCCTCACTGTCAAAGCATGGAAACTGAAAGAAGTTCAGGCTCCAGCACTGAATACTAAGTAATAATCAGCTAATGTAACCTGAATTATGGTCCTGAAGTGAGATGGAGCTGAGATAATTCTGCTCCAATGAGCACATTGACTTCGTTGAATTGGCAGCAAGTCCATTCACTGATAATTTTATATACTTTAATTAAGTCTTCTTTAAGTTCTAAGACAAAAAAATCATAGCCTGCCTGATATTACTCCAATATGATATCTAACTAACAAAGTAGAAAATTACCCTAATAAGTTCATAAATGACAGATCCAATACAAACCAGCCAACTAATACCCTAGCAGTGTTCCATGGTCATTATAAGTGTGATGGAAGAAATCGTTGGCAGTCCTAGACATTCAATCTTTAATTATCTAGTTTTTCATTTAAAATAGAAAATGCTGGCGATGTTTAGCAGACCAGGCAACATACATGTTCAGAGATTTCATGCTGTGATTTTGCTAGGACTTCTCAGCTCTAGATTTCTTGCTGCCTTGATCCAAATGAAATGTGAGGTGAGACTAACTGCCTTGCATATCAAGCTGGCAATTAACCAAATGTAATATCAATGAGACAAAAATCTATCAATGAAACAAATGTGCTTGTTGAGGATGAATTATCTCTGTTCCATCTCAACACTTAAGTCACACTTTAGGACTATATTCCGGAACATTAGCTGATTATTGCTTGGTTTCAGGGTTGTCTGGAATTCCTCAGATCCTGAGGCAATACACTGTACATATGAATAAGATCAGGATAACTAGTAGAGTGGTACACTACAACTAGAACAGATACAATCTATGTGCCAGGCAATGACCATTTATCAAAAAAGAGACCTTCCATCATCTCATATTAATGCTTTAATTTCTTTTGCCAAAATTCTCAGCATAAACACCCTGGGGGTCAACAGAAGCTTAAATGAGCCAACACCATGCAGAGGCTGAATTGCAAACTATCAGTAAAATTCACTGCAGAAATTCAACACAATATCTTTGCCAGCATCTCTCAATATGTGGTGTCAACTGATCAGGAGGGCAAGGGTGTAGGGAAAATCACTAACCAAAAATTCACCAAATAATTTCATATTTTTACCTAAAGGCATTGAGATCATTAAGTACACATCTGGGGCTGAGTTGTCTTTAACAATTGCCACAGTCTTTGTAATGAAGTCACTCATGACTAGTCCTTCAACAGTGATCTCTTTTGTAGCTTCTTTTATAATTATCAAAAAATAACTTTAAAAGCTTTCAGAAAGGTAATTATGGCAAACGTTAGACAGCTCGGTACACATTTCATTAATGACCTAAAACCAGAAACAGTGGAACATCAAATTCCTCTTTAAAACGATTTGCACTACCTATCTTCAAAGCAGAGAAATAACATGTTATATTATAGCATAGACTCAGATTATTTGGTCTATCAATTCAGCACTCGTGAATTTCCCCCACTGAAGGATCCTCTTTTTATCAATCTCTTCTGGTGATTTGTTATGCTTTTTTTTAAATATTCATTTTCTCCATGCAATTTCCTGTTAATGGAATTTCTGAATTCATCCACACGTGTAATGCTGAAGGAAATTAATGAAAATTAATGCAGCTTGAATATGGAATCTTGTCGAAAATATTACCTTATTTGAAATAATTGAAGTATAAAAGAAAAATTCTGAGTTACTTAACATTTAAGTAAATGCCTACACTCTCATGTTAGATAAGTAGATAGAAAAACTTACATTATTGTTAAACTTGTTTTGAAGTTATTCAGTTAATTAAGATTTTCTTTGTCCAATATGAAGTATACATTCATGAGTCTGTATTATTAATCCAGGACTTTGGATAATATCATACCCACAATACCACCACTCCAAGACAGAGGACAGGTCCACTGGGAAAAAAAAGTGTTACAGATATTCTTTGAGTGTTATGAAATCCTCCCTACTTGCCTGACCAAGTGCACCTCCAACAACATTCAATAAGCTTGACCACATCTAGGAAAAGGCTTGCTTGACTGCTACTCTATACACCACCACACACATCTCTCCACACTGTATCCTTGGATCTAAATCATGGACCTCCCAATCTAACAGCAGTTTGGAGTATACAAAATGCTGTTGGATTGTCAGAAGGACTGCTGCTATTGAAGGAAATAACTCAACATCACCTTTTCATGAATAATTAGGGAATAAAGATAGCTACAGACCTTACCAATGATATCCCAATGCCAATATAGTATTTCACACTGTCCCATATGTTGTCATCCTTTCCTGATTAATCAGCAATCCAATATGCATCAGGTAAATCAAATTATTGTACTCAATATTCATCTCATTTGTGCTTAGCCCCATCCGCCTGCACACTGACCATAGCCCTCCATACGACTCTCATTCATGTACCCTATCCAAACTTACTTTAAAGTTGAAATCAAAACCACATGAACCGCTTCCACTGGCAGCTTGTTCTACACTCACACCACCCTCTGAATGGTATGAGTTCCCCTTAAATATTTCAACTTTCACTCTAAACAAACAGTATGATCTCTAGATCTAGTCTCATCCAACTTAAATTCCTTGATTAAACCTTGCATAAATTTTAAAATTTGTGTGGTATTATTGTTCTTGTAATAGTTCTTGTTCCTGTTAATAGGTTCTCCATGCCAAATGCAGTCAGTTCTATGAGGGGAAAGTGAGAAAAGGCAAAGATTGAATGCAAGCAATTGAAAATATATTATGCTTTAATGCCTTTTAAATTTCAGTGTTGTCATGCTTGGCTTCTAATTCAACTTTGACACCAAAATCTATCAATGTATTGACCTTACATTATTTAGATTGGTGTTCTATCAAGAACTGACAAAAGCTGAAGGAAGTGAATACAATATAACTAACTTGAAAAGAGTGATGGATTATTTGGGGTTTCTCATTTTAATTGATTTCATACTGATGAGGTATCTTTCGACACCGAATCTAACACAAGAATGGGACTGCAACAAGTACCCATGAAATGAGAGAATATCTATCTCTAATTCAGCCTGACTGGGTGACAAATGGCTTCCTGTTGTACTTCTCTCCAGGTATTTGATTGAGTTGTCTCCAATGCAAACTGCTATAGTGTAGGGGCAGCATGGTAGTGGAGTGGTTACCACAACACCTTATAGTACCAGTGGCCCAGGTTCAATTCCCATCACTGCCTGTAAGGAATGCATACGTTCTCTCCATGACTGTGTACGTTTCCTCTGGATTCTCTAGTTTACTCCCACAGTCTGAAGGTGTACAGTTGACAGGTGAATCGGTCATTGTAAATTGTTCCATGCTTAGGCTAGGGCTAAATCGGGGGAAGTGTGGGCGGCGCAGCTCAAAGGCCTGGTGTGGCCTACTTCGCACTGTACCTCAATAAATAAATAATTGAACAATAGATGGCTTATTTATCTGCTGTGACTAATTAAGTTTACATAAAGTCAGAGCAACAAAGTTCACAATAATAATATATCCTCATATTTATGCAGGATAATATATGCAGGACTGAAGGGCTAATAAGACATTAGAAAAATTCTCTTTCAACTTCTTGCTTGAGTTAATAGAAAGCTGTTTGGTATTTGCATACTTGGGGTTCACCAGTTGCAATTCATGAGAAAATGCACCCTTCGGATCTGTAGGGAAAAAAAAGGACAGTTCAGATTTCAGCATCAGGCCTGCTAGTGACTGGACAATAAGTTAAAAATGCAACTTTGCCAATATTAATGAGAATAGAGAATTTTACTTTTTTGCTATATTCAATCTCAAGGTAATATATATTAGCATATTCATATTTGATAGTAGACTTCCTTCAAAATTTCAACTTTGAGTGTTTCCTCTATGCTTTTTCCCTGACCAAACCAATTGGTTACATTATCTTGAAGCTGACCTCATGATTCACCACACTTAACACACATCAACCTCTTTCTTTCTAACAATTCACTCTTTTTAACTCCATTGAGGAGCAATGCTGTATTGCTGCTTGCAACACAGTTGACCTGGTTGAGATGACATCTGGGGACTCAGAGCTGTAATTCTCTGCCCGATCATTCAATGGTAATAGGCCTGGGAGTATATTGCTCAATTAAATCTGAAATTAATTTTTCATTATGATTACTTATTCCAGTAATTAGCCATAATTATTCTTACTGTGACCTTATTCTACCTTTTAATGTTTTGGCCCCAATAACGTTTTGGTCTTTTGATAATGAATGAAGGATTTAGGCCAATTAAGTAAGTTGAGAAATATTACTTGGACCTTAGCGTGGATAAATGTAAGATCACATATACTTCAATGAGGAAATTAAGCACTGATTAAAATAGGTCAGAGGAGAGAGGAGATTATTTTTAACACAATTTCCATTAAGTCTTATCAAGTCTCCTCTTAAGTAATGGCACTAATATTTCATAGAGGATTGGTCATTTGGGCCAACAGAAAAAAATAACAAAATAATCTCATATTGTGGATTTGTGCTGTCCACTTACAGTGAGTTGATAAACACCACAGGAATTTAATTCATCAGTGTTTTGGTATTGGCTGATCCCAAAATAATCAATTTAGCAGGAAAAATAGGCCTTACAGAGGTGTCTGTGTATTGGAATAAGTACTAGTTTGGTTGAGTCTTCTTTTAGATCAATAGAGTAAAATCCCAAATTGACTATCTATATCAGTTGAATATTAAAAAAGTATCTTTTTATTCTAAAAACTGTATCTGCTTTCTCTTAACTTAAAATAATGAATCGATGTTTAGCTGATCTAAAGGCTGAGCTAGATTTTTAAAAATTAAGGAGTGAAGGCCAAGGACAGTGGATAAATTGGTTTTCAGCTCACGATTTTGTGTGAGCCAAGATTCCCCACCTGAACGCAACCCATCTGCCTGGGTTTGACTCGCCTCCCTCTCTTTTTGTTACTACCAGAGGGCAGGAGATAAAGGAGTCTTGGGTCCCACGTCACCAGGTTCAGGAGCAGTTGCTGCCCTGTAGCTATTGGGCTCCTAAACCAGTCCACTCGCCTTAGCGCCGAAGAGACTCCACAACAGTGGCCAGCCGCCATCCGGCTTCTGGACCGGCTGTACTTGCCTCAGCAATGTATGGATTCTATGGTTGTGGACGCACTTTCAGGGACTCTATGATTCATGATCTGTGTTTTATTTGTTTATTTACTTTACTATTTGCATAATTTATTCTTCTTTCGCAAATTGGATGTTTGTTGGTCTTTGTTGTGGGTTCGTCAAGGATTCCATTGTTTCTTTGTTTTGTGGCTGCCTAGAAGAAGATAAACCTCAAGGTTATATATGGTATACATACTTTGATGATAAATTTACTTTGAACTTTGGGCTTTCATTATACAATGATTTATTTTTTAATCATTTGCAAACAGCTTGAATGCCAAAAAGTTGCAGTCTTTTCCTGCACTGAGTGCATTGACTCTGATTGTTGAAAGAAAGAGTTGCCAGGTGGTATTAAATTCTGCTCCTTTACTCATTCTATTAGTGTAAAATCTACATTACCAGCATAGTCAGACTGTCACTGCAATCTGTTTCTAATATGTAATGGGTTACATAGAAGGATGAAGGTTAGCAGTTCATTTTTAAAGCATGTGGACCTTCTTTAACCAGAAGATGTTGCTGTTGTTGCACAAATTAACCCTCAAAAGATTACTGCTACATTCTAAGGCATCTTATATTGTTTATCAAATCAAATCAAGTTTAATTGTCATTCAAACTATACATGGATACAACCGATCGAGACAGCATTCCTCTGGGGCCAAGGTGCAAAAACATACATGTGCATTCAAAGTAGCAAGAAAGTAAAAAAAGAATGTAGTCACGTAAGAAAACACACTTTTAGTCCAAGACCCTGAATGGCAAGTTCCTCAAATTGATTGTTCCCAGCAGTGCAGACTGTAATTCCACTGGAGGGCAGCACCAACAGGAGAGGCCACTGCCCAACCGATCCCAGACGCCACGCTATGATGCAAGCCCATGGTTTGAGGCCTAGTCTTTCCTACAACCAAGGCAGCGCTAATGCTTTGCCGTCTGTCTTTCCACCAAACAAGGGTAGCAGGCCTGCAGCAATTAATGTCCAGCAGGGTCTTCCAATCACAAAAGAAACTTCAAAGACATACACTCATGGTTCCACTACAGGCCGTCTTTCGTACCAACTTGAAGACACCAACTCTGGTGTCTCTGACTAGCAAGCAGGTCTGCACCCAGATCAGCTCTTCCAAACCCAGTCAAGTGAATCCCTAGGCCCAAATGCCTGATTTGAATCCCTTGGCTCAATTCACCTTCTCTGAACTCTGTATTATTTTCATTTTATTACTTCTGTTAATCTCCAAAATACTGATCCATGGAATTAAACTGAATAAGTTAATTAAATATTTCCCAGTTACTTTAGTTAAAACATATAATTTACCATTTACTATCAGCTTTTCTCAAGTAATCATGCACTCAACTGCCACTTTGCCATTTATGTGATGTAGTTTGTTGTTTGTTGTTTGGAAATTGAAAGAGAATTTAGGAGGAGAAATCTGGTCGATGGGGGGAGGGGAGAATGGGGAAGAGTGTGAAAATTTAGAAAATGGCCAGTGTTGTTAGGTCAACAAGCCCAATACTGGAGATTTCCAGGGTAAGCTGTGGTGTCAATTGTCCAAGATATAAGAAAGAAAGTGTCTGAAAATTTTGTTTAATATCAAGAGTGTGAAAAGTTGGAGACAAAAATTAGAAAGATTGTTGAATGCTTTCTGACAGCATTGGAGAGCAGTCCTTAATGGAGGAGAATCATTCCAAACCATTATGTTTCACTCAATTTTCCAACATTTCTAATAAAGCCCACCCTTTTAAAAATCCAGAAGCTCTATTTCCCTCCCTTAAGCTAAACTGGGATCATTTCAATGTCAAAATGGTAAGAACTTTTAGATCATAGACAAAATAATTATTCTTGAGAATTATGAAGTCCTTTTCAATCTGCACTTTTCAGTTCAGACTGGAAATATTCAATTTTAGTTTCAATTTATTTGCATACAAACATGAAAAACATTTTGGATAAACTTTAGCTCCACAATTCAATAAATGTATTTGTATAAATCTTATCTGATGTCTACTGAGTGAAGTACAATACAGAATGGATGTGCTATTTTATAATTGTTCATCATAATACTGTATTGTGACCACAGTGATACTAACTGGTAGTTGCATTTTTTAATTTTGTTATTTTCAAATTACTTTTTATTATAAATAATAAAAAGCTGTGTTTCTAAAGTAATTCAAATTAAATGCAAAAAAAAAAAAGAAAACAGGAGCAGGAGTAAGCCATTAGTCCCCTCAGGTTTGCCTTGCCATTCAATAAGGTCAATCAATCCTTGCTATAATTCCTCATCAGTGTCAGTTCCCCATAGCCCTCAATATCTTGTACTTATCTGTCTCCATCTTGAATATTTCTAATGCTTTAGATTCCACGTACTGCTGTTGCAGTAAATCCCAAAGATTCACCACACACTGAGAGACAAAATAACAATGTTCTTGAAATTGCATTGCCTTTTTTAAGACTCACTAATGGATATAACTCAGCATCTACACTGTGAAGCCTCCTTAGAATCATGTATGTTTGAATATGGCCACCTGCATTATTCTGAAAGAATGCAGACAGAAAATGCCTAACCTCTCTTGGGAGGACAAATCTTCATCCCAAGAATTAGTGTGATGAATCTTCTTTGTATTGTCTCCAAAAGGGGTCCTAGCAGAGGAATTTAATATGTCCTTATCAGGGATGAATGCCAGAGGACTGGAGGAGAGCTAATGCATTTCCAATGTTCAAGCAAAGCTCCAAGAGTCTGTCAGAAAATGATAGGCCAGTTAGTTTGATGTCACTAAGGGGTAAATTAGTTGAAGGTATGCTGAGGGATAGGATATACATGTATTCGGACAAACAGTACCTGATTATGTATAGTCACCATGGCTTTGTGCATGGAAGATCATATCTAACCAATCTTGTAGAGTTTTTTGAGGAAGTTTCTGGGAAAGTTGATAAAGGAAAGACAGTGGATGTGCCTTTGATAAAGTCCTACATGGGAAGCTGGTCCAGAAGGTTCAGATGCTTGCCATTCAGGATGATATAATAAATTGGAATAAATATTGGATATCAAGGGAAATCAGAGAGTGGTAGTAGATAATAGCCTCTCTGACTGGAGGCCTGTGACTAATGGTGTGCTGTAGGGATTAGTGACGGGTCCATTGTTGTTTGTCTTCTGTATCAGTAATCGAGATGGTAATATGATAAACTGGGTTAGCAAATTCATGGATGACATGAAGATTGAGAGGGCAGTGAATAGTGAGGAAGACTATCAAAGCTTGCAGCAGGATTTGGAGCAGATAGAAAAATGGGCTGACAAGTGTGAAGTGCTGCACTTTGTTAGAACAAACCAGGATAGGGCATACACAGAGAACAGTAGGGCACCGAGGAGTGTGGTAGAGTAAAGGGATTTGGAAAGACAGGTCCATAATTCATTGAAAGTAGCATCATAGGTATATAGGTTAATAAAAAGAACTTTTGGCATATTAGCCTTCATAAATCAGAGTATTACATCCAAGAATGGTGATGTTTTATTGAAGTTGTATAAGATGTTGGTGAGGCTAAATTTGGACCATTGTGTGCAGTACTAGCCACCTTCCGACAGGAAAAGTATCAATAAGATTGAAAGAGTACACAGAAAATTTACAAAGATGTTAAAGGGATTTTAGGACCTAAGCTATAAGGAAATGTTGAATGGGGTTTTTATTATGAGGTGTATAGACCTGGTAAATGCAAGCAGGCTTTATCCACTGTGGTTATAGGTTAAAGATGAAAGGTGAAATAATTAAGGAAAACCCTAAGGGCACTCCTTCACTCGGAGGGTGCTGAGAATGTGGAGCAAGGTGCTAGTAAATGTGGTAGATGTGGCTTTGATTATAAGTTTGAATCAGTATAGGGATAGAAGGGGTATGGAGGGCTATGGCTCAGAAGGAGGTCAGGGGGACTTGACAGAATAGTAGTCTGGCCAGGACTAGATGGATTGAAGAGCCTGATTCTACGCTGTCGTGCTCCGTGACTCTGATTTTCATCTGTAATCATTTGGATGGATTGATCTAGTGCTGTTTTACCAAATCATGTATTTGAAGTATAAAATGGCTAAATTATATTTCTTGCTTGAAATATTGAAAAATTGCTGTGTAAATTTAATTTTTCCATAAAATAATATTAATTCATTTTAATTATAGCAATCAAAACTGAAATTAAATGTATTTTGTATATGTTTTGGACACTATATTTCCCATATTTTTTTAAAAAATCTCTTTTTTACTAATAATCTCTGTAAGTGGCAGAACACATCCAAATGGTCCTCTTTAGGAATAGCCAAAACATCTTTTTGCATATTTTCATGGCAGCTTCCTAAGTGTGACTTAGTTTGCAGCTTTGCTGATTTGAGCTGAATGATTAATGATAACAGTGTGAGCCCTCAACCTCTTGATTCTCAGCACAATGTTTACAGTGTTCATAGAGTCAAGTAACATAGAAACAGGCTCTGTAGTACATTGTTTCCATGCCAAGTATCAAGCATCCACTTATTGCTACTAAACATTTAGACCAACTTTTGACACAACTGTGTTGCTACGTTATATTGACTGTCCTGTTGTACATACAATTTATTATAAATAATTATAAATTGCACATTGCACATTTAGATGGAGATGTAAAGATTTTTACTCCTCATGTATATGAAGGAAGTAAATGATAAAGTCAATTCAATACCTACCAGTTATATGCATCTTCCTTAGTTTTTTATTGCAACGAACTTAGCAGTACATTCTTAATAATAATCAGAAATGTCATTGAAACTGTCCAACTTGGTTATTGTTCATTCCAGTAAGCTTTCATTCTCTGTTGTCAGTAATATTAAAAACTTGTCAGTATAATTGAATGTTTCAATGATGTTCAAAAATATTGATAAATGCTGTAACTATGACTATAACTGAATTGATACATTTCAATTGAACATAAAGTATTTTAAATTAACAGTGGCTTTCCTATGTAAGGACAGAAAATGCATTAATAAAAAACTACATATGTTTAATTGTAATAAATCTGGTATAGGAACTGTTTCACTAGGGATATTTTATATTGATGTTTCTTCATGCATATCCAAGGATTTAATTTGGTAATTCTTATCCAATCAAAAGGAAATTGGAGAAACAGTAATACAAGGAATGTTTATAATTAAACCTTGTGTTTCGAAGCGTTAGTAGCTCTTGAATTTAGGCCTTAGTGGTGTGTATCCTTCTGAAGGTGACAGGAAATAAAAATAGATGTATCTTTTTTTTCCAAGATCAACCATTGTTTTATAGGATCACATTAACAAATAAAGCTTAAAAGATCTACCATAAGCAGATGTAAAATCTCAGTCTAGCTGGTAAATTCCAGGGTAAGTTGCTATTACTTATTACATGAACTTGTTGATGGATTCCAGCTAGTGAACCTGTCACATGTTGCACATGGAGTCCAAAGGTAGAAATTAAACTTGCTGCTACTTACCAACACTTAAGCTAGGCAACCTGCTCACAGACTTATGGCAGGTTAGACTTGGCATCAGATGTGCCATTGAGTTCAATGGACATTCCACAGTTGTCTGGTAAGAAATATTAGGTTAGATATTTGAATTATTGTGGCTGGAATTATACCTTTGATGGTTTAAGGCAGTTTCAAGTAATTAGAAACTTAATTTTGGAGAATATCACAACAATGCTTTATTTTGCTTTTACTTATGATTTTATTTTTAATCATCATTTTTAATAGTTTTTGAATGTTTCTGAATGTTAGTGAAGCTCAGACAGAATGCAAAACCTGACGATATTGTCAAATGGAAATCCAGAGGTGTAGTTTTGTTGTTTGCCAGAAGTGTTCCAGCAGTTTGAGGTCTAGGCGTTCTGGCTGTTCTATGAAACTTGATTACATTGTGTTGGTCTTTTATGCCACAAAGGGCATTACGAAGTTTGATCCAGGATGCTTTCAGTCAGCAATTACAATCTTACGGCCTTCCAGTTTCAAATTGGCAAAGTGCAGGGGGAAGGGGAAGTGAGTGGAGATAATGGGCTTCTTCTTCAAAGCACAGAAGATACAGAGCTAAGAATGCTGATTTAGGCAGATACCAAAGCATGAAAGCACAGATAGCAGGATAGCTATATTCACAGTTAACAGGTCATGAGTTCAAGTCTCATTCACTAAAACTCTTGAACTCTTGATCTCACAATCTATAATCTCATGGCCTTAAAGCTTATTTGTTTACCTGCACTGCATTTTCCCTGTAACTCCAACATTACATTATGCATTCTTTTGTCTTTTTACTACCTCACTGTAATTATGATCTGTCTGGAAACTCTTCACTGTACATTGGTATGTGACAATAATAAACTAATTCCATTTCCAGTGAATTGAAAGTTTAAGAATGCAATATATTAAAGTAACATTTATAATGAGATTTGAGAAGGAGATAAAGAATGGGAGCAGGAGGGAACATACAACAGTCTTCATCGAGGTATTAGCAGTGGATAGGGTGAGCAATTTCAAGTTCCTGGGTGTCAACATCTCTGAAGATCTATCCTTGTCCCAACATACTAATGCAATTACAAAGAAGGTACAACAGAATCTATATTTCATTAGGAGTTAAGGTCCGTAAACAGCAGGAATGAAACAGCACACCCTGATGCCTTCCCTAGCTTTGCAGGGGATTTCAACCAAGTCAGCTTGACAAAGTCTCTGAACAACTACTCCCAACATATCACCTGTGGAGCCAGAGGAGCCAGCACACTTTACTACGGTTATACCACCATCAAGAACACATACCGTGCCATCCCACTCCCACACTGTTGTAAGTCTGAACACAGAGCTGCACTTCTATTCCCAGCATGTAGGCAGAGACTAAAGACTGCAGCACCAGTGTTGCAGGCTAAGAAGGTATGGTCTATGAAGGCAGAGGAGCACTTACAGGATGCTTTGAGTCAGTGGACTGATCAACAAATTCCATGGATTCACCACTGTCTGGCTAAAGAAATTCCTCCTCCTCTCCATTCTTAATAGATGTCCTTCTATTCTGAGGCTGTGTCCTCTGGTCCTAGATTACCCCACCATAGGAAACATTCTCTCCACGTCCACTTTATCGAGGCCATTCAATATGTTTCAGTGAGAACCCTCCTCATTCATCTGAATTCAAGTGAGTACGGGCCCAGAGCTATTACAAGTTCCTCATATGGTAACCCCTTCATCCCCAGAACCCACGACAATATGGCTAGGCACAGCTCAAATGTCATCTATAAATTTGCCAACAACACAAAGATTGATTGCAGTATTTCAGATGGTGGCAAGGAGGCATACAGGAGCAAGATTGATCAGCTGGTTGAGTGCTTTCACAAAACAACCTTGCATTCAACGTCAGTAAAACCAAGGAATTGATTATAGACTTCAGGAAGAGGAAGTCGAGGGAACACACACCATTCTGTGTCAAGGAATCAGCAGTGGAAAGGGTGAGCAGTTCCATGTTCCTGAGTGGCAACATTTTTGAAGATCTATTCTGTGCCCAACAAACTGACACAATTACAAAGAAGGAAGAAAAGCAGTTATATTTCATTCAATGTTTATGGAGACTTAATATGTCACCAATGATACTTGCAAATTTCTGCAGATGTACAGTGTAGAGCATTCTAACTTGTTGCATCACAGTCTGGTATGGAGGGGCCACTGCACAAGGTCAGAAAAAAGCTGAAGAAAGTTGGAAACTCAGACATCTCTAACTAGGCTCTAGCTTCCCCAACATCCAGGATACCTTCAAAAGGTGATACCTCAAAAAGCCAGCAAACATTAGATGGACTACACAACAGGGTTTTGAAAGAGAGTGTGGAAGAAATTCCAGAGGCATAAGTAATGATTGTTCAAGACTCAATATACTCTGGATTGGTTCCGGAGGACTGGAAAACTGAAAAAATCACTAGCTACTTCAAGAAGGGAGGGGAGGCATAAGAATGGAAATGATAGGCCAGTTAGCCTGACTTCAGTGGTTGGGAAGAAGTTGGAGTTTATTATTACAGATGGAATTTTGGGGTATTTGGAGGCACATGATATAATAGGCCAAAGTCAACTCGATTTCCTTAAGGGGAAACCTGTTGGAATTCTTTGAGGAAATAAGAGACAAAGGAGAATCAGAGGATGTTAGATTTTCAGAAGGTACCGCACATGAGGTTGCTCAATAAGCTAAGAAACCATGGCTTTACAGGAAAGATACTAGCTTGGATAAAAGTTTGACTGACAGGCAGGAGCCAATGAGTGGGAATAAAGAGGGCCTATTCTGCTTTGCTGTTGGTGACTAGTGGTGTCCTGCAAGGAACAGCATTGGGACTGCTTCTTTTCAATTTATCTGTCAATGATTTGGGTGATGAAATTGATGGATTTGTGACCATGTTTGAAGATGCTATGAAGATAAATGGAAATGAATCCCAATCTATCTGCATATTGAAATCCCCCAAGACTATCATAACATTGCTCTCACTACATACATTTTCTAGTTCCCATTGAAATTTATATCCCACATCCTGATGACTGATTGGGTGCTTGGGTATATAACTTCCGTCAGGGTATTTTTACCCTTGCGGTTTCTGAACTCTACCCACAAAGATTCTATATCTTGTGATTCTATGTCACCTATTTCTAATGATATGATTTAATTTTGTTTTTAGCAACAGAACCACCCAGTCCTCTCTGTCTACCTGCCTATCCTTTTGATACAATTTGCATCCTTGGATGTTAAGCTTCCAACTATGATCTTTCAGCCATGATTCAGTGATACCCATAACATCATATCTGCTCATCTCTAACTGTGCTACAAGATCATCTACTTTATTCCATACACTGTGTGCATTCAAATATAACTCCTTCCATCCTGTAACACCTTCAGATCCAAGCAGCTTTGAAACATAATGAATGTGGTGTTGGATTAATGATGGTGCTAGATTGGGACTAATCAAGATAGAATACCAAAGGGAAAAGGGAAAAAATAAAATGCTTGACAGGACTAAAAGAGGGAAAGAGGTGGCAGAGAAAGAAAGGCAGAAAAGGGGAATATGAAACAATGGATTCAGAAAGGAATAGTTTTGTAATAAGGGAATCTTTCTTCACACTGGATATTTTGTATGATTTCTAATGCTCTGAAACCTGTAGTTACAGAACTTCATCAGACCAACAATCTTACTTAACAATAAAACAGTCCTCAGAGCAAAGTTCATAAAACAAACACAAATTCTAGCTTATATTTTGCTACATTTTAGTAAGGCATTTGACACGGTTCCCCATGGTAAGTTCATACAGAATGTCGGGAGGCATAGGGTCCAGGGGAACTTGGCTGCACGGATTCATAACTGGCTTGCCTACTGCTGGCGGAGGATGTATTGTACCTGGAATTCGATGACCTGTGGTGTTACATAGGGTCTCTTCTGGGGCTCCTGCTCTTTGTGATTTTTCAAAATGTCTTGAATAAGGAAGAGGGTCAGTAAGTTTGCTGATGACATGAATGCTGATGGTGTTCCGGATAGTGTAGAAGTTTGTTGTAGTTTACAACAGAACATTGACAGGATGCAGAGCTTGGCTGAGAAATGGCAGATGAAATTTAATCCAGAAAAGTGTGAAGTGATGCACTTAGAAAGTCAGACTCGAAGGTAGAGTATCAGATGAATGGTGAGCAGTGTGGGGGAACAGAGGGATCTTAGGGTCCATAGAAATCTCAATGTTATGAAGCCATATAGTGTGATGGCTTTCAATACTTGGGGGATTGCGTTCAAGAGCCATGAGCTTGCATCTCTATAAGGCTCTGGATAGACCACACTTCGTTATTGTGTCCATTTCTAGTAGCCTCATTTTTGAAGTGTGTGGAGCTATAGAGAGGGTGCAGAGGAGATTTACCTTGATGCTGCCTGTATCAGAGAGCATGACTCATAAGGAAAGTTTGAGTGAGCTAGGGCTTTTCTTTTTGGAGTGAAGGAGGATGCGAGGTGACTTACTAGAGGTGTATTAGATGATAAGAGGCATTGAGAGAGTGGACAGCCAGTGACTTTCTCCTGGGGTAGAAATATGAGAGTGCATAATTTTAAGGTAATCGGAGGAAAGTAAAAGGGGATGTCAGAGATAGCTTTTTTACACTGAGAGTAATGAGTGCGTGGAACACATTGCCAGGGATGGTGGTAGAGACAGATATGTTATTTAGGAGGCTCTCAGACACATGAATGAAATAAAATGGAGGGCTATGAGGGAGGGAAGAGTTTGATTGATCATGAATAGCTAAAAGGTCAGCACAATCTCATGGGCTGAGGGCCTTTACTGTTGCTGTATGTATTCTATGTATTATGTATACTGCATAGTTCATTTTGTTAGCATTTAGCTTCAGTTAGATTGCTGGCCAAAATGTCCACATTATTAGATAGGAAGTATTGATGCTACGTAGGCAACAGGAGAATAGAAGAAATACCTTCTACTTATGCAGCACACACGAAGTATGAATAGACACATTAGTAAATGAGACACAGCCAGTGTTGGAATAGATTTTGTTTCCTATTGTAAAGGAGCACTCTTTATATCCTAAAAAAAAGTATTCCATACTCTCTATAAACACTGGATATTCTTCAGATACTGGAGATCCAATGTAACACACACAAAATGCTGGAGGAACTCAGCAGGTCAGGCAGCATCTGGGGGAAATGAATAAACAGTCAGTATTTTGGGCTGAGATGATTCACAGGACTGGAAAGGAAGAGGGAAGCTGTCAGAAATATATTTCTGACTCATAACGTATGGTCATATTGATTGTAAATCAGCCATATTAACCCGGGACACAAACAAAATTGATCAACAGTTCCAAATAACAATCTGAGAAACCCATAAAAGCAGACAGTACAAAGTATCAAAAATGTCTAAAACACAAATAATTAGCCTAACAGTATGCTCACAGGATAAAGTGTTTGCTCTGTCATTAGAAAGATCAAATTTCTAATAGACATGCTTATGAATGTTTAAGTATAGATTAATGTACTAATATTTAATAATAAAGGCAATGGATGATAATAAAATTAAACTTTTCAAATTCTAGTGTACCAAAGATATCTTATCAAAGTAGGTTTATAGCTTTCAAATGTATCTATGTTTGCAAAGGTATTACATAACACTGTATTTCTATGAAAAGCAGAGATGGCACTTTGCACTTTTCTGTGTTTAAATAGGTGTACCAAATGTGTATACAACACAACTTATTAATAAAAGAGAAAAAAAAACATTTAAATCGATGAAAGAAAATTCTGCAATGTTACAACAGATTAATCACCAAAAGACTCAACAATAGTGTTCAAGTAGAGTATACTGAAATAATGGCAACAAATTTTGAAATACACCAGAAATATATTTTAAAGCAAAAGGGAGAAATAAAATATTGCAATAAACACACTAGAACACTAGAATACTACAGCACAGTACAGGCCCTTCAGCCCTCGATGTGGTGCCAACCCATATATTCCTTAAAAAATAGTACTAAACCCACACTACCCCATAACCCTTTATTTTTCTTTCATCCATGTGCCTGTCCAAGAGGCTCTTAAATACCCCTAATGTTTTAGCCTCCACCACCATCCCAGGCAAGTCATTCCAGGCACCCAAAACCACCTGTGTAAAAAAATTTACCCCTGATGTCTCCCCCTAAACTTCTTTCCCTTAACTTCTAACATATGCCCTCTGGTGTTTGCTATTGGTGCCCTGGGAAGCAGGTACTGCCTATCCACCCTATTTATGCCTCTCATAATCTTGTATACCTCTATCAAGTCCCGTCTCATCTACACTCCAAAGAGAAAAGTCCCAGCTCTGCTAACCTTGCCTCATAAGACTTGTTTTCCAATCCAGGCAACATCCTGGTAAATCTCCTCTGCACCCTCTCCATAGCTTCCACATCCTTCCTATAATGAGGTGACCAGAATTGAACACAATACTCATGTGTGGTCTCACCAGAGATTTGTAGAGTTGCAACATGACCTCTCTACTCTTGAACTCAGTCCCCCTGTTAATGAAGCCTAGCATCCCATAGGCCTTCTTAACAATCCTATCAACCTGTGCAGCGGCCTTGAGGGATGTATGGATTAGAACCCCAAGATCCCTCTGTTCATCCACACTCTTAAGTAACTGACCATTAACCCTGTACTCCGCCTCTTCATCCAGGACATTTATAAAAATTACAAAGAGCAGGGGTCCCAGGACAGATCCAGAAACTGGGTCACTGTTTAGCCAGCAACTGCCTTGGCTCCCATTGAATTGTGCAGCCAGGTGAGAACTAGGAGGTGAAATTGGAAGAACTCAGGATAGTGTTAGGGGTATGAAAATTAAGTTTTTCACTGTGCATAAGAATATGTGACAATAATAAACTAATTTACTAAGCCAATTTTTCAATGCAGAAAATTGCTTGGGACTATAGAAAGTCACCATCGGATGCCGCCCATTCTATGAGAGTGAAAACACAATGACTCTGGAATAAACAGTTATATCCATGGCATGCAAAATCGTTGACACCTTTAGCAAAGATGACATCATGGAGCAAATGAAAAATGTCATAAAAATAGCCTATATGGGTACAAGAACAGAATGCCTTGCCATTCTAACTTACTAGGTTTATTTCAGGGGCATTACAAAAATAAGTCTGAAGTGTGTTAGGAAATGGAGGTGATGTTGCTTGAATTCCAGTAAGATTTTTGATACAGTTCCTCTGCAAATGCCAGTTCTGAAAATAATGATAGTGTAACAGAATTGAAATACATTACAATGAATAATACTTAGTTGAACCTAGATGCTGGTGGCACAAGGAATATTATTAGTCAGAGAGAATATTCTATAGGGAATATTTATCTTCATAAATAATAGTGGTGGGGTGACTAACATAAATGTTAAATGTGCAGAAACTACTAATGAGAAGCATAACTCTCTTAGGATGCACAACAATGGGTGGCAGAGTGGCACAGCTGGCAGAGCTGCTGTCTCATAACTCCAGTAGCTTGGTTTCAATCCTCACCCTTGCTGCTGTCTGTGGGAGTTTGCCTTCCTTCTCTATGAGACTAATGAATTCCATTTATGCTAAATTTTTCTCTGACTTTATGTTACCAATTGATGTATGCAGCATAATTTTCATCAACAGATCCAATATATCTCCTGTAAAGAAAGCTTTTTTTTCCGAAATCTTCCCAACCCCACCATACAATAGGTCTTCCTTCCTCTCTCTGTTACTCAATCCTTCTTTCTCAAGTTCTGCTGCTACTGTGTCACTCATTTATTCCCTTTCCAACTCTGTTAATGGATTCTCTCTACCTTGTCCAGTTGTTGGCTTCTCTCTGCACCTTGAACTCTCACGTTATAAGTATAGGTTTTGGCCTAGCATACACATGCATCCCACTTGCACTCTCACTCCATTCCTTCACGTAAAACAAAAATTGATCCAGAGATTTGGGTTTGTTTGAAAATGGATTTTTTTGTGTGAATCAGACATGATTACAACTAACTCTGGGCAGAATCACACTATGCTGGAAATTCAACAAAGCATTCAAGTTATGAATTACTCTTGGACAACTGTAATGATTTCTGAATGAGCAGCATAACAAATAGTATCATTCCCCAATGTCCATTGTTCCAACAGAAGTCCATCATTGGTCATTCTTCAGGAAACTGGATTTTAATACTGGAACTCCAGGCTGAAGTCCCACCTGGACAAGTTCCATTATGTACCTCTTCTCACTCAGGTCCTTTCCCATGGTACAACCCTGATCCTCTTGATCACTTGAAGTCCACAACCCATCACAATCCCAATCATCTTCAATCATCAATATTTCCTAACCACCTCAACATCCCAGTTGATTGGCTGCTTTCACTCACCTACTGACACCAACCAGGAACTTGAAACCACACCTCCTCCCCACAAGACCCATCCAGACCATCAATGTCGTTCCAGCTTCTGCTAAACTTGAACAGTACCCTTGACTGGGTGTGTGGGTAAGAAAGCAACTTATTTTGCTGTTGCTGTCTTGTTAGTTTTGTTTTCTTGTTATACTGTGGAAACTTGTGGAAATGCTATGTTAGCACCAAAATGTATAGCAAGACTTGTGAGCTGCCCACAGCCCATCTTTGGGAGTGCTAGTTGTTAATGCATCCTAAGTATTTCACTGTAAATTTCAATGTACATCATTCTAAATCCCCTGACCTCCAATTTCCTCATTGTGAAACTTCCAGCCCTAGATTTTGCTGGAATGTTGTCTCATTATTTAGATGTGTTTATGCAAGTTTAGGTTGATCTTTTTCTTACACTCCTGTTGATGGAAACATCTTGTTTCCTAGTGAACACTGGAATAAAAAGTCCACCCACTTGCTCCATGAGGGTTATTTATTTATTTGGAGATACTACATGGTAACAGGCCTTTCCGGCCCAATGAGCCTATGTGGTACAATTACACCTATGTGACCAATTAACCTGTACATCTGTAGAATGTGGCAGCAGCCAGAGGAAACCCATGCAGCCATGGGGAGAATGTACAAGCTCCTTAGGATAGCATCAGGAATTGAACTGGGGTCACTGACACTGTAAGGCGTTATGTAGGCTGCTGCACTGCCGTGTCGTCCCAGGTTTAAGGATTGAGAAAGAAACAAAGGAAGGGAGGTAAATCAGTATGGATGAATGCAGTATAAAATCAGCTACAGAAAATGAAATCAAAGGAAGGGAATTACTGGATATGAGAAAGAAGAAGGAAATAGAAATTAAAAATGATCACTTTCAAACCTGCTTAAAATAATTTACAGTCAGAAGAATGAACTGCAATTATTATTTTTTCTTGGCAAAAGAGTTTTCTCAAGAGTCATCAACATTTATCACATTATTAAAAATCTACTTACATTGTTAATTACTAGATGTAGCATTTCCTGGTGAGTTTATTCATTGTAAATATAAGGAATTCATGAAAATCACAGGGAAGCTGAGCATATGTTTCAGCTGAAGCAAATGGAGAGAAGTACAGTAGATCAAATCAACCAGCACATTATAATGATTCCACATTAATAATGTGTATCAATCTCACTCAATTTATATCACACAATTACTGATGTAAAAAATGGATTACCTTTGGTAACATCATCCAAACCTTCATCAAGTCCTTGTTTTTGAACTTAGTTTCTTACTCTTGTGGAATAATGTCCTTCCTGACAAGAAGGCTCAGTCTGTTTGACAGGTGAAACTTGTGACCATGCAACAATCTCAAGTTTTGGGACTCCCCTGTGATGATTGTCAGAGTAGACTTTGAGACTGCAGGAAGTAGTTCTGACAGTCCTCACCACCCTTCTTCTCCAACAATTGACTCTGCTCTCCTCAACTGATCAATGTGCCATCTCCAGATGATATGAAATGCAACCTCCACAGTGTAGGAGAGTGGTCCAGTTCTGTTCTTAATCTTTCTGAGTGGCCACTTTTCATCAGCTCTGCTGTCCATTGCCAGGGCTGCTAGTCCAGAAGGGATCCCCCTTTGAGAAACCTTCAATTTGTCTCAGGAGTTTGATCCACATATTCCTCCTGAGATTAGGTTTGAGGAGATCCTAGTGTGATTGCAAGGGACAACTGAGGAATAGCATAGAGGATAATTTGTTGGTTGTGGAGTGTACTGCATTGCGATATGCAAGGAGGAAGTTGGTGAGATTCTGACTTAGCATCGGTGCAATGTGTCCTGCTGACATTGCTCGCAGTGCATTCTTTAAACTCTAGTCAACACTTCCCATCAAAACGGTTGCAGCTGGGCTGTAGGATGCAGATGTAATATGACTTATTCCATTAATTTTCTGGAATAAGTGTAGTTGTTCCCTACAGACTGTGGTCTATTCTCACAGACTGGGCCCTGAAGCACCAGCCCTTGGGAAGAGGCTTCTCAACACATCAACAGTGTGTGAGGCTGTGGTGGAAACTATAGCGAACACTTCAGGCCACTTCATAGCTGCATCCACTATTGCCAAGGAACTTGTGCCCATGAATGGTCCAGCAAAATCCGCATGGATACTCTGCCAGGGTAATGCAGGTCATTCCCGGTAATGGAGAGGTGCTGCTCTTTGCATCTTCGAGACATGTTGGCATCCTAAAAAGTACATGGCAAGCTGCGCTGTCCCAGGCCACTAAACCATCCTTCAAACCAATGCTTTTATTTTGACCAGCATGTAGCTCCTCCAAAACTTTAGATCTCAGCTTGGATAGTACAACAACTCTTTGTCCCCATATAAGGCAACCTTCATGAAGGGCAAGATTATCCCGGCGCTGGTATAAATGCGTGAACTAGGATCTCTGCTACACATTTCAGCCACTCTCAGTCACCATGTTGACCAGAGACAGTGTGGGGTCTTTTCTTGTTTCCCTTTCGATCATCTCTGCTGTAATAAGGAGACCTTCAATTTGTATTAGGGAGAATACGTCAAGAGGAGTGTCCTGTTTTGTAATTTTTTCAGGTAATTCCTTTTCAAAGGGAAAACGGGACAATCCCTCAGCATTTCCATGATTAGTTGTCCTCTTGAATTTGATCTCATAATTCTGTCCTCTAAGAAACAGAACCCATCCCTGCATTTGTGCTGTTGCTGTTAGTAGAACACCTTTCTTTGGATTTAAAATGGACACTAGTTTTTGAAGATCAGTAAGAACAGTAATCTCTCCCCCATACGAGTACTGGTTGAAACACTTTCCACCCCAAGGTAGATCCAAGGCCACTCTGTCAATCTGTGCATATTTTTTCTTCGCAGAAGTAAGGGAATATGATGCAAAGGTTATGGGGCATTCACTTCCATCACTCACAACGTGTGACATTACTGTACCTATACCACGAGACGAGGCATTACAGCCAAGCTTCACTGGATGATGTGGATCATAATGTGTCAATACAATGTCTGACATCACTTTTCCCTTTACCTTTTGGATATTCACCTCACAATTCTTTATCCATTGCCATTTCTTCCCGATCTGTAGTAGTGAGCTCAAGGGATGGAGTACAGTAGCCAGATTTGACAGGAACCTTGTTGTAGTAATTACAAATCCTAAAAAAGACCACAACTCTGACACGATGGTTGGTTTTGGGGCATCCACCACTGTTTGAATTTTCTTAGCACACTTGTGTGATTCAGTAAGTGATGCTTGTACACAAATATCAAATACACAATACATGCATGAATAGAATAAATATGTTTTTGGAGTATTTGTCAAATTGACTGAAAGTTCAAGAGATAAATATCAATAAAAATTGGTCTAAGTCATTGCTACTTTGGCTGGTGGAAAACCTGAATGTTGAATACCTGGCCAAGTGGCTAAGGCGTTGGTCTAGTGATCTGAAGGTCTCTAGTTCGAGCCTCACCTAAGGAAGCGTGTTGTGTCCTTGAGCAAGACACTTAACCACACATTGCTCTGTGATGACACAGGTACCAAGCTGTATCGGCCCTTGCCCTTCCCTTGGACAACACTGGTGGCATGGAGAGGGGAGACTTATAGCATGGGCAACTGCCAGTCTCCCATACAAACCCAGCCCAGGCCCACGTCCTGGAAACTTTCCAACGCACAAATCCATGGTCTCTCGAGATGAATGGATGCTTATTATAATTAAAAAGGACAACTTATAATGCAGCAGTTAAAAGAAGAAAGTTTTATTATTTACTTCATTGCTTTAATAACTAATTGATAAACCAAAACTAAGTGTATACTGAAGCTACTGGAGTATAGTTTTGTTTTGAATTCATTTGATTTTCAAATGATATTTGCCAGTCTCCATTCCTTTGGCTATGTTGCAACAAATTAGACCAAGTGTGCTGATGTTAATGACCCTTTCACATTATCTTTTGCATACTACAGGAACCTGGAACACAGGTTCCATGTCAGTCTAACTGGCTTATCACTTCCTTTCTTCTGCCTCTCTCCCTTCTTGAAGAGTAGAGTGAGATTTATAATTTTCCAGTGTTCCAGAACCATTCCAGGATCTCATGAATTTTGAAAGATCATTACAAAAGCCTCTGCGATCTTTTCAGTCACTTCTTTCAGAACCCTGGGGCATACATCATCTGGTCCAGGTGACCTATCTACCTTTAAACCATTCAATTTCCCAAGAACCTTCTCCGAAGTAATGGTAGCTTCACTTACTCTGACCCCTGTCACTCTGGAAATTCCACCATATGTCTCGTGTCTTCCCCAATGAAGCCTGATGCAAAATACTTATACAGTTCATCCTCCATTTCCCTGTCCCCATTACTACTTTTCCAGCATTGTTTTCCAGCGGTTTGATATTCGCTCTCACCTTTATGTATCTGAAGAAACTTTTGGTATCCTCTTTAATGCTATTGGCTAGTTTACTTTCATAGTTCATTTTTTCTTTCTTAATGACTTTTTTAGTTGTCTTCTGTTGGCTTGTCAAAGCTTCTCAATCCTCTAACTTCTCACTAATTTTTACTTAACTACATGCCCACTATTTGGCTTTTATGTTGGCTTTGACTTCTCTTGTTAGCCACAGTTGTGTTGTCTTGCCTTTAGAATACTGCTTTCTCTTTGTGATGTATATATCCTGTAACTTCCTAATTGCTTCCAGAAATTACAGCTATTGTGGCTCTACCATTATCCCTGACAGTGTTCTTTTCCAAACAATGTTGGTCAGCTCCTCTCTCATGCCTCTTTAATTCCCTTTACTATACTGTAATACTGAAACACCTGACTTTAGCTTTTCCTTCTCAAATTTCAGGGTGAGTTCAATCACATTATGATCCCTTTCCCTTTAGGGTTCATTTACCTAAAGCTGTCTAATCAATTCTGGTTCATTGCAAAACACCCAATCCAGAATAGCTGATCCTCTAGTGGGCTCAACCACAAGCTGATCTAAAAAGCCATCTCATTGGCATTCGAGAAATTTCCCCTCTTAGGGTCCAGAGCCAACCTATTTTCCCCGATCTACCTAAATATTGAAATCTCCCATGACTGTTGCAGCATTTCCCTTTTGCATGCATTTTCTATCTCCTTTTGTATTTTGTAGACCAAATTTTTACTACTGTTTGGGGATTTGTACACAAATCCCATCAGGATCTTTTTACCCTTGCAGTTTCGTAGCTCTGCCAACAACGATTCAATGCCTTTTGAACCTTTGTCACCTTTCTTTAATGATTTGATTTAATTTTTTAACAACAGAGCCACACCGGCCCCTCCACCTTCCTGTCTATCCTTTCAATACAATATATATCCCTGGACATTAAACCCCCAGCTATAATTTTCTTTCAGCCATGATTCAATGATGCCCACAAAATCGTACATGCCAATCTTTAACTGTGCTACAAGTTCATCTATCTTATTCTGTATAATGTGCACTATCAAATATAACACCTTCAGTCCTGTATACACCCTTTATGACTTTGTCCACCTTTTACATCCTGTAGATTGCAATTTTGCCCAATCTTCAGCCTTTCCTTGGCAGGAGTCTCACTACACATTGCCTTTGTTTGTAAATCAACTACCTGTTCCTCAACACTGTCATTCTGGTTCCCATCCCCCTGCCATATTAGCTTACACAGTTCTGAACAACTCTAGCAAACCTGCCCGCAACAGTATTGGATTCCCTTGGGTTCAGGTGCAAACTGACCCTCTTTTCACAGGTTTTACCTTCCCCAGAAGATATCCCAGTGTTCCATAAACCTGAATCCTTGCCCCCCACACCAGTTCCTTAGCTACACATTCACCTGCCAGATCATCCTATTCTTACCCTCATTGGCACATGGCACAAGCAGCAATCCAGAGATTACTACCCTGGAGGTCCTGTTTCTCAGCTTTCTACCTAGCTCCCTAAAACCACTCTTCAAGACCTCCTCACCTTGTCTACCTATGTCATTGATGCCAGTACACACCAAAACTTCTAGCTGCTCTCTCTCACACTTGAGAATGCTATTGACCTGATCCGAAACATCCCTGACCCTGGCATTAAGGAGGCAACATACCATCTTGATGTCCCTATTACACCCACACGATCTCATCACTGTTCCTCTGGCTAAGGAATCTCCTATCAACCCTGCAGTCCTCTTCACCTCTCTGTTCTTCAGAGCCACAGCATCAGACTCAGTGCCAGAGACCCGGTCACTCTTGCTCCTCACTGTAAGGTCATCCCCCTCAACAGTATCTAAAGCTGTAAACTCATTATTGAGGGAAATGGCCAGAGGTGTACTCTGTCCTGCCTGCCCATTTCTCTTCCTTCACCTGACAGTCATCCAATTACCTGCCTCTTGCAACCTAGAAGTGACTACCTCGCTGTAGCTCCTATCACCTCCTCATTCACCCGTATGAGTCAAAGGTCATCGAGCTGCAGCTCCAGTTCCTTAATACGTTCTTTCAGGACCTGCAACTCGGTGTACCTGGTGCAGATGTGTTTATCCAGGAGATTGGAAATGTCCCAAGACTCCCCACATCCCCCACACATTACAAAACATTGCCCCTGGAGCCATTCTCACTACACCGCTATGCCTTTACAGACAAGGAATGAACAAGTAAGAGCAAAAAGAAAATTAACAGATACTTTACCTCGCCCAAGCCTGATGAGACCAAGCCACTCTAAACACTGACTCACTCAAAAGAATGGCCTCTCCAAGAATGGCTGCTCTGTTTACACTTGTGTTATTTCTATTCACCCTTTCTAACGAGGACCTCTTGCTGATTGCATGGGTTTTCTCGGAGTGTTCCAATTTTTTCTAACATCCCAAATGCAAGGCTTGTTTCTGTGCTGTGACTCTGTGACATGAGAGGTGAGGGAGCAAAGAGAGGAAAGTTGTTACCATTTTCCATACATCTTTAACAAGAGTAACCAATCAAATTTTAACTATATTCTTTTTCGCTCACAAATTTACATTTAGATTCAAAATGCCTGTGATATATTCATAACAAATTGTCTTTGATAAAGTATTTATATGGAGATGAAGTCAGGAGATCTTGCTAGCTATACAGGGTTTTGGTGGACAGTCCTGATCCATCGTAGCTTTGCACTGATTTGTGTGCTTTCACATTGCGAGGCTTCATGCAATTTGATTCAGCTTTGATCTCAAGGAGTGGACAGAACTCTGGGTACAGCACGGGGTATGACATCAGACACATCCCAAACGACCTGTGCACCTGTACTCGCCCTGTCTATAGCTAAATTATCCCAGTTCAAAACTGACATCCATATAATAATGTGGAAAATTATTATATATACAGCCTACTAATAAAATGTAGGATGACTACAAACGGACTAGCTACTATCCCATGTACTCTGTAATCAGGGAAATGATAGAAGGTATTGTCACAGGACTTTTCAATAGTTCTTACTTGCCAATTTTCTGCTTATTGATGTCTAGTCTGGGCTTTGCCATTAAGTTGAGACTATGTCATAACTTTGGTTAAAACATAGGTATTAAGGTATGTAAATGATCTGAGTTTTTTGGGGTAGCATCAAAAAGTTCTGGTGAAACTGGGCATCAAGGAAAAAATATTCTAATGGATGGAGTTCTGTTACAAAGAGGAATGTGGTTATTGTTGTTAGAAGTCAATTATCCCTGTGCAACGACACTGTCACAGGAGTTCCTCAGCACTACACCTCAGGTCTACCCACCTTTGAATTTTCTTCCACCATGAGATCAGATGTGAAGATATTTCCTGGTGGTTATGGATTAATTCTAAGCACAACTTGTTCAACAAGGCTTAATTAAAATTTTAGAACAAGCTGACATGTGGCAAGAAACATTCATGGCATTACATAATTTGCAAAAACCATCTTCAACCAGTGAGATTCTAACCATTTATCTTCACCGAGTCCTCCAACATCATTATTTAGATGTTCACTATTGAGCAGTAATGCAAATGAACCTGACACACACAAATACTGTGGCTACAAATACAGACCAGAGACTAGTATCCTATAATGAGTGAGTTACTTTGTGACAGCCAAAATATCTCCCCATCTGCAAGGAACAGAATGGGAGGGTATTGGAATATTCTCCAGGCAACACAAGTGAATCTGCAGATGCTGGAAATAAATAAAAACACAAAATGCTGGCAGAACTCAGCAGACCAGACAGCATCTATGGGAGGAGGTAGTGATGATGTTTCGGGCCGAAACCCTTCATTTCTCCTGATGAAGGGTTTCAGCCTGAAACGTCATCAGTACCTCCTCCCATAGATGCTGTCTGGCCTGCTGAGTTCTGCCAGCATTTTGTGTGTGTGTGTTTTTTTGGAAGATTCTCCACTTGCCTGGACAAACGTAGCTCAACATGTCTCAAGAAGTTCAACTTCATTCAGAACAAAGCAACCAAAGCAAACATTGATTTCCACCCCATGCTTTACTCAAAATCATGTCTTAAGTGCTATGAACTTCTTTAGTTTTTTAAGGAAATATAGAAATCTATGGAAGAGGTTTAGAACAAGTTTACAAGACTGATACCTACAACAAAAGGGTTGTCTTCTGAAGAATAGCTTGTCAGTTACGTTTTTTAATATCTTTTCAGGATTGTGAACTGGAGTACAGAAGGGTGAGAGGTGATTTGACTGAAATATACAAAATACTGAAGAGTTTCAAAAGAGTACTTGTGGAGCAGATTTTTTTCCTGGTGGGTGACTGAAATTTCACTAATTAAGGCAGAAAGGAGCCTCTTTTTTTCTTTCTTTGTTGATTGTGCGTGTTTGGAATATTCTTTCTCAAATGGGATAAGAGGGGAGTGAAAACCCAGCCTTTGAATTTTTTAAAGGCAGAGGTAGATAGGCCTGATAAAGAAGATAGTCTAAAGGTAATCAACATAATTAAAATACTGAGTTGATTTTACATCATGTTTTGAATGTTAAAGCAGTTGAAAGTTAAGTCTTGCTCTCATTCTGTGCATTTTAAATAATAACTTTCTCCATTAACATCAAAAATGGCTGTTGTATGTTCCAGCTATAAATAGAGTTCCAACAATACCTCCCAAACCTGCAGTCTTGCCTCTAAAAAGGACGAAGGAGGTCTGTGCATGGGAACAGCATCTTGACTTAGAAATATATTACCATTCCTTCATTGTCACTGAGTCCAAATCATGGAGCTCTCTACTTACAGCACAGTGGGAACACCTTCCTCAGACAGATGCACTGCAACAAAGCAATGTTTTTCTATCACCTTAAGGAAATTAGATATAGCTTATAAGCTCCGGCAGTGATACTTGTAACTCAAATATTGCAAACCGTTTTGTTCTCCTCATTTAGGGGGAAATATACCTGACCTGGAAATAGCACTGAAAAGGTTCAGTTTGCACACTCAAAATGCTGGAGGACCTCAGCAGGCCAGGCAGCATCTATGGAAATGTGGGCCAAAATGTTGACTACTCTTTTCCATAGATGCTCCATGGCCTGCTGAGTTCCTCCAGCATCTTGTGTGTGTTGCTTGTATTTCCAGCATCTGCAGATTTTCACTTGTTTGTGAAGGTTCAGGTTGATTGATTATTCAGAGGATTAGGTTGTTCTTTGGAATAAAAGCTAGTTAACAATGAATTGAAACATAAAGAAAACATTTAGCCCATTAATGACAGTTTCTGTCTACACTTGGAAGGGTACTTCACTGTTCTTTGAAATAGCTCAGCAAATTATATTCCCTTGTGTTTATCCAGTATTGAATATTGTAGCTAAAAATATCCGTCACTTAAATCATTAGAGTAATGGGTCTAAATTCTTATGATTGAAACATGCAATGTTTTGAGGATGCTGTGTGCATGGTGATGTTTTTCTCTGATGATGGAGACTTGAACTGAGGGTGAGTCAGTAGTTTAACAATGAAATCTGAGGGATGTTATCTTGCTTATAGATTGTGGATCCAGTTGGGCTGTAAATGTTCACATTATCTATCTATACACACCAGATCACTCTCTCTGTGTCAAGGATGAGGGAGATTATTGGAGTATTGAGAAATCTTCAGTAATGGGGATTAGGGAAGGATCATGTTGAATGTTGGTCCAACCATGGGCAGACAAGTAGCTTCTCCTACTCCTTTCTCATGTATGATATGGCTAACATAATAGCAAGGACTAGATGTTGCACAATAGCTCTCCCTATCTGCTGCTGAAACCCTGAGGAAAAGACATAAATTGCTCTTTACGCAATTTCTCCAAAGTTACAGTAGAGAAGCAAGAAAACTATTGTGGATTTTTTCTAGTATGTTATCACCCTGGAGGGAGAGTGCTCACGTTATCAGTGCCATGAAACTGTGACCTAGCATGAATTTATGAAGATACTAACTTCCATGTGAACAGATAGGAGGAGCGTCTGTACCATTCAAATACCTGACGCACTTCGATCTGAAACATAGAAATTCTTGAGAATAATATCCTTTTGAAAAAAGGCATCATGATTCCCACAGAAAGATTAAAAAATATAAATATCCTGCGTCAGTGTTATCTAATATTTTGATAAATATTTCATGACTTTGTGTGGTACAAGACTGTACCATACAAATTCAAGCAATTCCCCATGAAATAAGTGGTATTATAATAAAATTACCCAGCAGTTTAATTTTAATATTCCTAAATAAGTGCCAACATTATTTAAAGATATTCCTATGGGATTGGGTTGCAAATGATTGATAGAATGGAAGCAAAGACATAAGGTATTCAAGGTCTCTATACAAGGTTAAGTCTACAAAAACAAAGCCACTATAGTTTTATTTATCTGGCGTATCATAAAAATAAAAGGAAAAATACAATATAATAAATACAGTGTACATTTATGAATTCTGATCACAGTAAATGGATCCTTACTAGAGCAATAATGATAATGTAAGTAATTTATTCAAACTCTCAATGCATCTTGATATTTGTCCATGCTCTATACACACCTCATTTGCGATTACCACTGTTTAACAAGTTCTTTAGATGAAATAATTTATTTTTTGTCAAATGATAATGCTTGTGGACCGTGAACCTTCTGGTAGTCACTGAAATGATGACAATATTGAAAGGATACTATTTCTAAACTCTGAGTAACAGATGAGCACCATTGAACTGAAAAGTAAAGGAGTTTTATAGAAAGAGAGAACTTGCTTCTCAACTTGACCAGGATAGGTTAATGGGGATGTTCACTCCTCGGAACTCAATCCTCTTGACCTCAGCACCATCCATACAAGCAGGAGCATCTGCACCTACACAAATTCCAGAAGCTAATGATCTGCTCTTTTGTTTTGCTGACATTAAGGGAGAGGTTCTCGCCATTGAACCATGTCATTAGGCTCTCTACCTCCTTGCTGTAATTTGCTTTAAGATTTCTCGTATGTTCAGAGTAATATGATTTGAATGCTGCCTTCTTAAACTTCAACCTGAAAAGCTTCAACCTGACTCTGACTTGAGAAGAATACCACTGGGTTAATTTTAATATTTGAATCTTCTACCAGCTAATTAGGACTGAAGATCACCATCAGAACTTAGTAAATGTTTAACCCTCAACTTGAGAATGTAAGCGACTTTTGAAAAGGCAGTTAACTATAGGTAAGTTGGCTGCTTCCTTTACAGCATTGAATTATCATTAAGGCAGGGCATCTCTTAGAGGGACTGCCTACTTTATCTACCAGTACACATCACAAGGTGGGGACTGCAAGTTGGGGTCAATAATGCAGATTTTGTCAAAGGATTTTTTCATGTGGACTTAAAGCCTGATAATGTACCTGGCTGGATGCTGAGGGACTGTGCAGACCAGTTATCAGAAGTTCTAGCAGGCATCTCCAACATCTCTGGAACAGTCTACTGTCCTGAAAGGCTTCAAGGTGGCTATCATCATCCCAGTTCCCAAGAGGCCAACAATAACTTGTTTTAATTACTACTGTCTAGTGGTATTGATCGCAACAATAATGAAGCGCTGTTGAGCAGCTGGTTACATAGTATCACATTAAATCCTATCTTCCTGCTACATTGGACACTTTGCAATTCATTTATCACTCAAATCAGTCCAGTGATGATGCCATAGCTTCTGCACTCCACTCTATTCTGTCCTACTTTGACAATGGTGCCTCATAAGCCAGGATGCTGTTTATCAACTTCAGCTGAGCAGTTAATATGATAATCTCTCAGAAGCTGGTGGTAAATTGTCCATGTTGGATCTCAGCATCTCTCGTTCCCTGTTACTAGAACTTGGATTTCTTGACAGAAAGGCCACAGTCAGTCTGGCTTGGCAGAAACATCTCTAGCTCCATTACGCTGAGCAGCAGCTTCATCCAGGACTGTATGCTCAGCCCACTGCTGTTCCTGCTGTTGATGCGTGACTGCACTGCTAAATCCAAATCAAACAGAATCATCAAGTTCACTGGTGACACAACAGTTGTTAGCCTTATCAACAATGACGACGAGATGGCTTACAGTGAGGAAGTAGAGCAGCTGGTAGGATGGTATGAGCACAACAACTTAAGTCTTAACATGCATAGGATCTAGGAGATGATCGTGGACTTTAGAAAAGTCCAGGGTAACCCCTCCTCACTGCACATAAGCACCTCCTCCATGGGGAGAGTTAGGAGCATTAAGTTTCTGGGAGTGCACATAATGGACAATCTCACCCCGTCTCTCTACGCCACCTCTTTGGTTAAGAAAGTACAGGAGCTTCCCCACTTCCAGAGGAGATTGAGATGAGTGAGGTATTCCTCCTCCCCACACCCCCACCCAGACTAAGCAACTTTTACAGGAGCACCATCAAGAGTGTCCTAACCAGCTGCATCACTGTCTGATAGGGAATTGCAAGGCATCTGACTGCAAGTCCCTACGAAAGATTAAGAGGACTGCTGAGAGGTTCATTGGGGTCTCTCTTCCACCCATTAGGGATATTAATCAGGAGTGCAACATACATGGAGCCCTTACCATTGTAAATGATCCCTCCCATCAGTCCAACAATCTCTGTAACTTAGTAACATCAGGAAGGAGGTTACCAAGACAAGAACTGTTAGAATGAGAAACTGCTTCTTTCCCCAGGCCATATGACTACTGAATTCCCTGACACCATCCAGGCCTCATCATGCATGAAGTGTAGGTAGTGTTGTACTGCTTATTTTTTAACTTATGTTGTGAATGGACCTCATTAGTTGTTAAGTTATTTAAGGTAATATTACTTTATGTGTTGTGTGAGTGTGTGTTATATGTATTGTGTTGTGCACCTTATTCCAGAGGAAGGTTGTTTCATTTGGCAGTATACATGTGCACAGTTGAATGACAATAAATTGAACTTGAACTTGAATTTGGTTGTCACATATGCTTAAAGCTGAATATCTGAGACCTTCATTGTATACCACAGGTCTTTGTGCTCGGTATAGAATGAGAATATGAATTATGCTGGTTTGATGAATGCAAATTATGCATTTGACTCACAAAGATTAGCAAATTTCCCATTATTTGATTATCCATAATTGGATCAGCTATATTCTTTCTGTACCAGCACAATACAGGAAAATAGTGCTCTTGTGTTCCTCTTTTCTTTCTTTGCTATTTTCTCTCACCCCTTTCCATCTGGCTGCTTGCTGCTTAGAATCTACTAAGAATCCCAGTGCTCAGTGGGCAATCAGCACACCGTCAGTGGCACCCATGTTCTTACAAGAGAAGCCATGTAGTCGATGCATATCATATTTGAGAACAAGGTGAAAAAGACTTGCAGAAATAGGCATTCACACTGCACGTCTGGCATGTTTTGCCTTCAGTTATATAAAAGTTGATTGAGAATCAGAATCAGAATCAGATTTATTATCACCGGCATGGGTTGTGAAATATCTTAATTTAGCAGCATCAGTTCAATGCAATACACAGTATAGAAGGAAAAAAAACAAAATGAAATGATATTAATAACAAATAAGTAAGTAAATCAATTACAGTAAATTCTGCATATATTGAATAGATTGAAAATTGTGCAAAAAACAGAAATAATATATATTAAAAAAGTGAGGTAGTGTTCATGGGTTCAATGTCCATTTGGGAATCGGATGGCAAAGGGGAAAAAGCTGTTCCTGAATCGCTGAGTGTGTGCATTTAGGCTTCTGTACCTCCTTCCTGATGGTAACAGTGAGAAAAGGACATGTCCCGGGTGCTGGAAGTCCTTAATAATGGACGCTTCCTTTTACTGAGACACAGCTCCTTCAAATGTCCTGGGTACTTTGTAGGCTAGTGCCCAAGATGGAGGCGACTAAATTTACAATCCTCTGCAGCTTCTGGTCCTGTGCAGTAGCCCCTCCATACCAGACAGTGATACAGCTTGTCAGAATGCTAACCACAGTACAACTATAGCAGTTTTTTTAGTGTTTTTGTTGACGTACCAAATCTCTGCAAACTCCTAATGAAGTATAGTCACAGTTTTGCCTTCTTTATAACTGCATCAATATGTTGGGATCAGGTTATGTCCTCGGAGATCTTGACTCCCAGGAACTTAAAACTGCTCTCTCCCTCCACTTCCGATCCCTCTATGAGGATTGGTATGTGTTCCTTTGTCTTACCCTTCCTTAAGTCTACAATCAGCTCTTTCATCTTACTGACATTGAGTGCCAGGTTGTTATTGCAACACCATTCCCCTAGTTGGCATATCTCGCTCCTGTATGCCCTCCCATCACCAACTGAGATTCTATCAACAATGTTTGTATAATCAGCAAAATTATAGATGGTATTTGAGCTATGCCTAGCCACACAATCATGGGTATAGAGTGAGTAGAGCAGTGGGCTAAACACACACCCCTGATTGCGCCAGTGTTGATCGAATGCGAGGAGAAGATGTAATCACCAATCCACACAGATTGTGGTACCCAGTGAAAATGTCATTGAATGTTCCTGCTAGTTAGTTGGCACAGGTATTCAGAGCCTTACCAAGTACTCCATTGGGACCTTCCTCCTTGCGAGGGTTCACTCTCTTTAAAGACAGTCTAACATCGGCTTCTGAGACAGAAATCACAGGGTCATCGTGTGCAACAGGGATCTTCACAGCTGTAGTTGTGTTCTCCCTTTCAAAGCGTGCATAGAAGGCATTGAGTTCTTCTGGTAGTGAAGCATTGCTGCCATTCATGCTATTGGGTTTCACTTTGTAGGAAGTAATGTCTTGCAGACCATGCCAGAGTTGCCATGCATCCTCTGTCGCCTCCAGCCTCGTTCAAAGTTGTCTCTTCGCCCTTGAGATAGCCCTCCGCAAATCATACCTGGTTTTCTGGTACAGGCCTGGGTCACCAGACATGAATGGCACAGTCCTAGCCTTCAGCAGATGACGTACCTCCTGGTTCATCCACTGCTTTTGGTTTGGGAAGGTGCAGTAGTTCTTTGTAGGCACACACTCATCCACACAGGTTTTAATGAAGTCAGTAACAACTGCAGCAGTGCAGGTTCGAAGGTGAGTCCCTGAATACAGACCTGTCCACCAATTCAAAGCAGTCCCGTAGACACTCCTTCTGTGCTTCCCTTGTCCATACCTTATTGGTCCTCACTGCTGGTCCTCAAGGAGTCTACTCAGGGAGTAGAAGTACAACCAGGTGATCAGACTTCCTGAAGTGAAAGCATGGAACAGAACGGTAGGCATACTTGATGGTGATGTAGCAATTGTCCAGTGTGTTGTTTCCTCTGGTATTGCAAGTGATCTGTTGATGGTAATTGCTTAGTGATTTCTTCAAACTAGCCTGATTAAAATCTCCCAAAACAATGGTGAAGGTTTTACGATGTGCTGTTTCGTGCATGTTGATCCCATTGCTCAGATCATCTAAAGCCTGACTGACAATGGCCTGAGGTGGAATATATACTGCTACCAAAATGATCCTGGAAATCTCCTGCAGCAGGTAAAAAAGGATGGCATTTAACTGCTACAGATTCCAGGTCTGGTGAACAGAATTGGGACAGCACTGATATATTTGTGCACAAGAAGAGTTGATCATGAGGCATACTCCTCCACCTCTGCTTTTGAGAGACTCTGTAGATCTATCCTGACGGTGTATAGTAAACCTGTTGATCTGAATCACTGCGTCCGGTACGGAAGGGATTAAGCAGGATTCCATGAAACAAAGGACAGAGATGGTCCTAATGTTCTTCTTTTTTAGCACCCTAGCTCTGAGATCATCAACTTTATTCACATTTGAAACTGCACGTTTGCCAGCAGGATAGTCGTATTGGGATTTAAAAATCCTGTTTCTTTAAGTGCACTTGTATCCCTGATCTACAGCTGTGCTTCCTCCATGGAATATTTTGTGGACGGTTCCGTCCACAATCAGTGTTGTTTCTGTCAGTTTTAAGCAGCAATAACTCATTTAAACCCATTAAAACATCTTTGTTGATTGTACTGATTTTGGAAGCAGTTGTGCTTTTTAGCTATATCAGGCTGAAACGAGAAAACTTAATCATATCCATTGAGCGTACTGCTATTACTCGAGTCACCCCCTAGATGCCCCAGAATAATGCTTCTAGAAGACCTCAGGTGGGATATCCAGCTCTAGCAATCTGCTTAGATTGTATTTCTTTAACAAAATAGTTGCTAATAATGGCAATTCAGTCTCACCGACCAATAGCCTACTCTTTGTCAGTCTCTAGCTCAATGTCCCTACTGATCTCAAAGCCAGGATCCAAAACACACTCGCTAACCTTCATCCCAGTTCTGTACCAATCATCATCAGCGAATTCCAACCCCCCAGAATCTCTCACGTCTCTGATAAATGTTCAGGTCCTTCACAGTTCGGTTATCCTTTGGGTTATCCATCATTACTCCCCTATTACATAAGCCTGAATCTTTTCTTCACTCCACAATGCCAGCATGTGAGGGGAAGGCATTGGCCTTTGTTCACTACTGCTTTTTATAGTAGTAGCCTCCAGACAAATGTTAGCCTGCTATGCAGTGCCCTAGTAATATGTCCTCACTATCACCATTCAATCTTTCATAAACAAAAGAAAAGGCAACATCAGAATTATGTTTTAAAATTTTTCTTCTTTGGTCCTTTCTCAACATTGTTCCCGGTTATACATGAGGCTGCTTACCAAGTTAAGAGCCCATAGTATTACAGGAAAGTTACTAACATGGTTAGAGCATTGGGTGATTGGTAGGAGGTAGGGAGTGGGAATAAAAGGATCCTTTTTTGGTTGTCTATCAGTGACGAGTCGTGTTCCATAGGAGTCGGTATTGGGACCACTTCTTTTTATGCTGTATATAAATGACTTAGATGATGGAATCGATGGCTTTGTTGCCAAGATTGCAGATGATACGAAGATTGGTGGAGGGGCAGGCAGTGTTGAGGAAACAAGTAGGATGCAGAAGAACTTAGACAGATAAGGAGAATGGGCAAGAAAGTAACAAATGAAAATGCATGGTCACACACTTTGGTAGCAGAAATAAATGTGCAGACTATTTTCTAAACAGGGAGAAAATCCAGGAATCTGAGATTCAGAGAGACTTGGGAGTCCTTGTGCAGAACACCCTGAAGGTTAACTTGCAGGTTGAGTCAGTGGTGAAGAAGGCAAATACCATATTAGCATTCATTTCAAGAGGTCTAGAATACAAGGATGTGATGCTGAGGCTTTATTAGGCACTGATGAGGCCTCAGCTTGAGTATTATGTATAGTTCTGAGTTCTTCATCTTAGAAAAGATGTTCCGGCATTGCAAAGGGTCCAGAGGAGGTTCAAAGGGATGATTCCAGCAATGAAAGGGTTATCATACGAGGAACATTTGAAACATTTGTACTCGCTGAAATTCAGAAGGATGGGGGGAATCTCACTGAAACCTTTCAAATATTGAAAGGCCTAGACAGAGTAGATGTGGAAAGGATGTTTCCCATGGTGGGAGAGTTTAGGACAAGAGGGCACAGCCTCAGGATAGAGGGACGCCGTTTCAAAGCTGAGATGGGGAGAAATTTCTTTAGCCAAATGGTAGTGAATTTGTGGAATTTATTGCCACATGCAACAGTGGAGACCAGGTTGTTTGGGTTATTTAAGGCAGTGATTGCTGGGTTTTTAACTGGACTTGGCATCAAAGGTTGCAGGGAGAAAGCTGGCAACTGGGGTTGAGGAGGGAAAAAAAGGATCAGCCATGATTGAATGGTGGAGCAGTCTCAGTGGACCAGATGGCCTAATTCTGCTCCTATCTTATGGTCTTATTATTCAGTGAGAAATGTGAATTGTTTCTGTAAATATATTTTATCCTAATAGAGAGCTGTGGTCATGCCAAAATGTTTAGCACAAGTAGATTTAAATATTACTTTAGAATCCAGAGAGGAAGAAAAGAACATCTTCTTTATCTTTCATCCTTATACACTTAAAATAGTTACTTAAGATTAAGCAGAACTGGGTCAAAGCATTTTGTTTACACATATATATAGCCAACTCAGAAAACATGTTAAAACATTTCCTTAATTAAATATGTCACACCAATTGATCGTGCCAATGATAGAAAGTCTATGCAACAGAATGCTTAGATATATGGAGCTTGTTTTCAAGCATTTAAGCAGTTGAACCAATAGTTTTAAGAAATGCAACAAATTATTGATTTTTTTGCAATAAATGCTCATCTTTTGCATTCTACACTTTTAAATTAAAGGAGTAGGGTGATAAATAAAAGTTCACATTTTTTCTAGTTAGGTGATATGCACCTTCAATCTTATTTCAAAATAATTACCAATGAGCTGCAAATGTATTATTTAAAATCCTTTTGGAAACCATAAAAAAACTGTACAGATTCTGACCATGGTCTTACTGCTTTCCATTTTTGAATGTAACATAATATTGTTCATAGTTGAATAATGAATTAATAATTTCAGTAGTTTTGTGAATAACAACTGATCAGGTATAATTGATTGAAATATGAATTATAAAATTGACAGATGCATTATATTCTTCTGAGTGAAACCACCCACAGGGAGAATAGAATCCTATTATCTGGCTAGAAGATTTTTTTAGCTACTTTCATAATGAGGCATCCAACACAATGTGGGTTATTATAGATAAAGGATAATCTGATCAATATCTGAACCCAATGTAATAGAGTGGTTAAGTGAATAAAGTAAGCAATTCATTGATTGGGAAACAATTTAGTAAAGTAAATATTCAGTAATAAACCAAAATGAAATATAAGATAACCCAAAATGGACAAAAGCTGTTCAAATCTGCTTTCAAACAACATTACTTAATGGTTTTATATTGTTCAAAATATAAGAGACTTTTGTATTACATCTCAGGCTGGGGAAGAAGCAGTGGTGTTGTTAAAAGGAGATAGTCACCGTGATGACACAACATGGATAAAGGCCCTATTGGTGCAGTAAATTTGCACTGGCCATCCATCACTCTTTTACACTAACCTTCACTAATTTCATTCTGTTCTTTTCAACTTTCCCTAGATTCCACCACTCACCTACTGTACGCATTAGGGGAAATCTATAGAGGCCATTTCACCTACCATAAAAGTTTTTTAGGATATGGACAGACGTAAAGGAAACTCAAGTGATCACAGGTTAAACATTCTTACTGCGTATGGACAGGAGGTGAGATTTGTAACTATTGTAGCTCAGTGCAGCTGTGAGACACTAGCTCTAGTAACTACACCACTGTACTCCTGACTTCTTTTAGTTAAGATCTAAAAAATGTAATTTATTTTTTTCTTGTCATGAAGCAAATATGCATGTATGCTAGAAGTACTGCATACTATACACTACTTCTAGTAGAAAAGTGAATGAGAATAAATTAGAATTAAGCGACAGATGTTAGACCAAACATACAGAATCTAGTGTCTGAAAGAAAGGGAAAGGGCTTATACAGGGAAGAGAGCAAGAGAGAAATTCTTATTATGTGATAACAAGGTTGATTTTCAACAATATTTGAATGTCAAAGGATTGGGGAGTAGCCTCAATATCGAAAGGAGAGGACTGAGACTGGCCAATTGGTAAATTTGTTTAATATTGTTTCATGTCCTGAAGTACAATGAAAAAGCATTGATTTACATGCCATCCATGCAAATCATTTCACCCCATCATTATACTGGAGTAATGCAAGTGAAACAATAACAGAATACAGAATGAGTGTTAGAGTTACAGTACAAAGAAAGTGAGGTGCAAGCAGACATTAAGGTACAGGGTGATAGTGAGCTAGATTGTAAGGTCATGAATGTATCATATTGCAAAACAGGACAATTTACTAGTTTTATGAAGGTGGGACAGATCCTTTCTTTGAGCTTGGTGGTATGTACTTTTAGGCGTTCATATCTTCTGCCCAGTGACAGAGGGCAGAAGAGAAAATACCCAAGGTGGGTGAGGTCTTTGATTAAGTTCCAAGCTGTAAGAAGTATAGACAGAGTCGGTGAAGGAGAGACTGGTTTCTGTTATGTGCTGAACTATGCCCACAACTCTCTGCAGTTCCTTCAAGTTGTGGGCAAAGCAATTCACACACCAAACTGTAATGCATCCAGCTGGGATTTGTTCAATGTGCTTTAATAATTATTTATAAAAGTCAAAGGGAAACAATGTCAAATTTCTTTAGCTTCCTATGGGTGCTGGGGCAGATTCCTGGCCTTGGTGTGTACGCGGTTGGACTTGGACAAGTTGTAGGTGATGCTCAAGATTAAGAACTTAAACCTATCATGCATCTCAACCTGAGCATTGCTGATATGAACAGGAGCACATGCATGCCACCAACACCTGTACCTCTCCTACACACATATACACACACCTTCCTGAAGTCAGTGACTAGCTCTGTCGTTTTTATGACATTGCGAGATATGTTATTGTCATACCACCATGCCACCAGGCTCTCTACCTTTTTCCTGTATTCTGACTCACCATTATTAAGAAATGTCCCACTTTGATGGTACAGTCATCTGTAAACTTTGTAGGTGGAGTAGAGCAGAAGTTAGTGGTTCAGTCATGACTGTACAGGAAGTAGAGTGAGGGACAGAGGCACGGCCTTGTTGGACACAAGTGTTCAGACTAATCACAATGGAGGTGCTGCTGACTGTCCTTGCTGATAATGGTGTATTAGTTTGGAAGCCAAGGACCCAGTTATAAAAGAAGGTCCTGAGGCCCAGATGTAGGAGTTTAGAGATAAGTTTGCTTGGAATTATAGTATTGATGATGGAACTGTAGTCAACAAACAATTAGCTAACATTGGTGTCAGATGTTGTGGAGAAGAGTGCAGGGCCAAGGAGGTGGCATCTAACATAGATCTATTTTGGCAGTAAGTGAATTACAGTGGGTCAATGTTGTTTGGGAGACTGGAGCTAATATGTTCCATGATCAGCCTCTCAAAGCAGTTCATGATGTTGGTAGTCATTAAGGCACATTGCTTTTATATCACATAGGTAATGGGATGATAGTGGTCCTCTTAAAGCAGGTGAGAACATCAGATTAAGGTAGAGAGAAGGTGAAAATATCTCATCTGCAAATAACCCTGATCTATGCAGGATCTAAGGACATGGCCAAGTACACCATACAAGCCAGATGTTTTCCATGGTTTCACTCTCCAGAAGACTCATCTGTCATCTGTAATGGTGACTCTGGGTTCAGGTGAATTGAGGATGTCAAACTGGGTGATGGCATTTCCATCTCCTTCTGCTCAAAATGTTCCTACCTGTGTTATGCTCATCAGGAAGCCATGCAATCTTTCCAGCAATGTTACCTAACTTTGTTTTGTAGCTCATATTGTTTGGCTATGTCTGCTGAACAGTGGTGGAAATGGCTACTATAGGTGTGGATTTAACTAATTGGGACACGTTGAAAGAAATGTCATGAAGTTGCATTGATATTTTGCTGAGAACCCTTTAGTTTGACCTGATCTGATACTGCAATGGCAGATTAGGAGATGGCGTTATTTAATGAAAATATCATAATGAATAAATTGGTTCTAAAATGTTTCTCTCCAAGATGGTTATCGCAACAAATTACTTTAATATCTAATGCTGCTTAAACTATGTGTTTAGTTCTAACATGCTGACTACAACTTCTGAAAAACTTAAGATCTCCCTTACGTGATCACATTTTCTACAGAAAAAGATAGTGTCATCAGTAAATGGTGTACTGTATTATACTGAAGAATTACAAGAATAGAAGTAACTATTAACTGTCAATTTCAGGATATTTTACAGTGAGACTAGTACATAATTATCTTAAATTCCCATCATTTCAATTGTCTTCCTGTGATGGTGGTATAAAAGATTGCATCAACATGTTCCTTGAAGTGGAGATATTAATTTGAGGATTTAGCATGTTAAATTATACATGTTCTTGTATCCTAAATTCATGGAATCATAATAGGGAACACGCAGTTTCACTGCCATTAGTATAAAAAAATCTGGGCCATTGACCTCCAACTATAACAGCATTATTACCAGTTTCAATGGTAGAAAATGGAACTGCATTAATTTGCATTCAGTTGCAATTCCACTCCAGCTCTATATATTTTAATGATTCTCTGTTCCAAAACTTCTCCTGTAATTCAACATATTGCTGTCAGTTTCCCCGATCATGAAGTAGAAAATCTAGTCAATTACTTTACTATTCATATCTTTTTGTGCTTCATCAAAGAAGGATTCATTGAGGCTTCCATAGGCCATGAAACCTATTGCCTGACTAAAAATTTATGAGATTTGTCTACCGCGAGAAGTACGACTGGGGCCAGGATGAGCCTGGAACTCAGTCAGTCATCTATTTAATAAATTTCATTTTCTACTGAAGTAGAAAAGATTTTAAAATAGTACTGGACAAACAAAGTACTTGGTGGTGGTCATTGATTCTGGCCATACTCTGACGGTCATTCCAAGTGTAAATCTTTCTGGCTAGTAGATTGCCACAGAGCTAGAAATACAGAGTTGATGCTAATTGTATTTGTTAACTCCAGTGTGTCACCAGGACTTTGGATGAAATTTCCAGCCTCTCCCAGATTAAAGTATTCTAAACGTTTATAGAGGTAATTTGCACCATATGTATGAGTGTGTAAGTTCACAAAATAGATCAGGTGTTATTACAAAATCAGCTATTATGTTCAAAAAGGTAGCCTGAGTATAAATAGAAATATTATTTTATTAATTTTGTCGGACACTTTGAATGAATATAGGAATCACCAAATTTGTATTGGCAGTGGCAACAAAAGAGGACAACAAAGCCGTTCATTTCTAACCCTGAAAAGTAGAAAATAAAATTTAAAAATTATAAAGAAGCTTACTAACCTGAAATACTTCTCTCTGTACAAATGATGCCTGATGTGTTTTGCTTGAGTATGTTTATTTTATTTCAGATTCCAAGATCTGTAAAGATTCTGTAAATTACCTCCTAGATTATAATCTCTATCTGTTGTATTCTTGTCGATCTTGTATCATTTCACTCTAAAACTGGCATTGAGCTTTCTCCATTTAGAGTCATAGAGTCACAGAGCACTACAGCTGGAACCTATGCCCTCCATACCCCTCCCATCCATGTACAGTACCTATCCAAATTGTTGAAATATTACCCACATCTTCCACTTGCACTGGCAGCTCATTCCACATTCTCAACACCCTCTGAGTGAAAAAGATCCCCCTCCTGCTCCCCTTAAATATATCACATTTCACCCTTCGCCCATGACCAATAGCTATAGTCTCACTCAGCCCCAGTGGGAAAAAAAGCCTATCTATACTCCCCATACTTTTGTATACTTCTATCAAGTCTTCCCTCAGTCTTCTGCATTCCAGGGAATAAAGTCCTAACCTATTCAAACTTTTAATAAAACTCAGGTCCTCAAGCCCCAGAAACTTCCTTGTTAATTTTCTCTGCACTCTTTCAATCTTATTTACATTTTCCCAGTAGGTAGCTGACCAAAACTGCACACAATTCTCCAAATTAGGCCTCACCAACATCCTATGCTATTTCAATGTAACATCCCAACTCTACTACTCAATACATTGATTTATTAAGGCCAATGTGCCAAAAGTTTTCTTTATAACCCTATCTACTTGTGATACCATTTGCAAGGAATTGTGAATCTGTTTTCCCAAATTCCTCCATTCTACCACAACTCTCAGTACCCTACACTCACAGTATAAATCTGCCCTGTATGATCCTCCCAAAGTGGACACCTCACAGTTGTCTTCATTGAATTCCATCTGCCATTTTTCAGCCCATTTTTTCGGATGGTCAAGATCCCGCTGCACACTTTGCTAGCTTTCTCGATCTCCACTACATCCCCAAACATGGTGTTTGTGGTGAACTACATATATCTGTCTGGACACGCCTCCCCTGCTGACTGCTCCTGTGGCTCCTCCCACGGACCCCGGTATAAAGGCGATTGGGGACACCACCCCGGCCTCAGCCTCCAGGATGCAGTGTGGTGGTCAATTGCTGCTTGTTCTTTCTTCCAGCCAATAAAAGCCTATATCTTGCCTCACGTCTCCAAGAGTTATTGATGGTGCATCAGTGTCATCCACAAATTTTTTGATCCAGTTTACCAACATTATCATCCAGATCATTGATGTAGATGAGAAAAAAAATGGACCTAGCATCCCTCCCTGCAGCACAAAAATAAAAGATAGTATCAAATTAAAAGCTCATGTGTACAAAATCGCAAAGAGTAGTGGGAGACTGGAGGATTGGGAAAACTTTAAAAAGCAACAAAGAACAACTAAACAAGAAATAAGGAAAGGGAAGATAGAGTATGAAAGTAAATTAGCACAAAATATAAAAACAGATAGCAAATGTTTTTATAAATATATGAAGCAGAAGAGGGTGACTAAAGTCAATGTAGGCCCCTTGGAAGAGGAGAAGGGGAAACTGATATTGAGTGATAAGGAAATGGCTGAAGCATTGAATGACTATTTTGAGTCTGTGTTCCCTGTGGAGGACACGACTGATATGCCAAAGAATGATGTTATAGATGAAATGGGAAGTGAGGATCTCAATAAAATCACTGTCACTAAAGAGATAATGATGAGCAAACTAGAGAGCTTGAAGGTAGATAAATCCCCTGGTCCTGATGGGATGCATCCCAGGGTGCTGAGGGAATTGGCAGAGGTTATAGTAGACGCATTGGTAATCATTTACCAAAATTCTCTGGACTCTGGGCAGGTCCCAACAGATTGGAAGACAGCAAATGTCACGCCACTTTTTAAAAAAGGTTTTAGGCAAAAGACAGGCAACTATAGGCCAATTAGCTTAACATCCATAGTCGGGAAAATGCTTGAAGCTGTCACTAAGGAAGAAATAGCAAAAGATTTAAAGAGGCGTGGTTCCATTAGACAGCTGTGGCATGGATTCAGAAAGGGCAGGTCCTGTTGGACAAACTTACTGGGGTTCTTTGAGGACATAATGAGTGCAGTGGATAGAGGGGAACAGGTAGATGGCATATACTTGGATTTCCAGAAGGTGTTCAATAAGGTGCCACACAAGAGACTTATAAATAAGGTACAGATTCATGAAGTCAGAGAAAGTACATTGGCATGGATAGTAGATTGGTTTACCAATAGAAGGCAGAAAGTTGGTATAAATGGGTGTTTCTCCGGTTGGTGAGTGGGGTGCCACAGGGTCAGTGCTGGGCCTGCAGCTGTTTACCATTTACGTTAATGATTTAGAAGAGGGGCCTGAGTGTAGCATAGCAAAATTTGCTGATGACACTAAACTGAGTGGAAAAGCAAATTGTACAGAGGATGTGGAAAGTCTGCAGAGGGATGTAGATCGGTTAAATGAATGGGCCAAGGTCTGGCAAATGGAATACAAAGTTGGTAAATGTGAAATCATCCACTTTGGAAAGAATAATAGAGGAGAAGATTATTATTTAAATGATGAAAAGTTGCAGAGTAACTTGGGAGTGCTTGTGCGTGAACCACAAGAAGTTGGCTTGCAGGTACTACAGTTTATTAAGAATGCAAACGGAATGTTGACCTTCATTGCTAGAGGGATTGAATTCAAGAGCAGGGAGGTCATGCTGCAACTACACAGGGTACTGGTGAGGCCGCACCTGGAGTACTGTGTGCAGTTCTGATCTCCATACTTGAGGAAGGATATACTGGCTTTGGAAGCAGTGCAGAGGAGGTTCACCAGATTGATTCCAGGGATGCAGGGGTTATGAGGAGAGATTGAGTCACCTGGGACTATACTCTCTGGAATTCAGAGGAATGAGAGGGGATCTTATAGTAACATGCAAAATTTTGAAAGGGGTAGATAAGATAGAAGTAGGAAAGTTGTTTCCATTGGTAGGTGAGACTAGAACGAAGGGACAATGCCTCAAGATTCAGGGGAACAGATTTAGGATGGAGATGAGGAGAAACTGTTTTTCTCAGAGTGGTGAATCTGTGGAATTCTCTGCCCAGGGAAGCAGTTGAGGCTTCTTCACTAAATACATTTAAGATATAGTTAGATGGATTTTTACATAGTAGGGGAATTAAGGGTTGTGGGGAAAAAGCAGGTAGATGGAGCTGAATTTATGAACAGATCGGCCATGATCTTATTGAATGGCAGGGCAGGCTCAGTGGGCCAGAGGGCCAACTCCTGCTCCTATCTCTTAAGTTCTTATTAGTCACAGGCCTTTAGTCAGAACAGCAACTATCCACAACCACTCTTTGGCTTCTTCCACAAAGCCAATACTTAATCCAATTTACTACCTCACCTTATCTGACTTTGGTTAACTTAAACTTGACTTTGAAATTCTCTTTAAAAGTAGCCTGTTTCCTTCCTTGATCTTCCTTGATTTACTGAAGAGCCTTCCTAAAATTCAATCCTTTGGCCTAATTTTTCATTACCCTTGACATATCCTGCCATTTGCTCATTTTGCCCATTTACATCAGTATGCTTGCTGTTTTTTTTCTCCACATTAACATTGACATATACCTGATTTTGGTGTACTAAACAGGTGCTGTAATTTGTAATAATGTCAATTCATAGATGACTGAAAAAAAATCATTAGATTGTACCAACACCGATAAGTTTAACTCAGATTCAGATTTACTTATCACATGCACATCGAAACACATAGTGAAATGTGTCATCTGCGTAAACAAGCAACACAACTTAGGGATGTGCTGGAAGCAGCCTGCTCGTGTTGCCACACATTCTAACACCAACATAGCATGACAAATGGATAGCATCTCCATGGTGATGAGAGAAATAGGAGTGTGAGGCTGGGAACCAATGTGGGGACAACTAAATCATGGAGTGGGGTATGATAGGGACTCCCCAGCAGTGAAGCAGACTCTAAGTTGCCACGGATGTGGCAGTCTTTATTAGTACATCTTTCTGCAGAAAGGGCAGCACGTAGGAGTAGTGAATTTAATGATAAACCAGCAATTGAACAAGAACTCTTAAATTTAGCTTTGATCCCAAGTGGCTTCATGTTTGATCTTTACTGAGGTAAAGCTGAAATAGCACCAGGATTTTTATAAATTACAACAGGAAGTGCACTGTCAAACTTATAAAAGGATGGGACTTCTACCAGAATGGCAGCAACACTTTGAATCACAAACAAAATATTCTCTAATAATCGGTTGTTCAATTGAAGACTTTACTCTTTTTCTAATCCAATTTTTTGACAGGAGTATAAACCAACTGCTGGATAAACAGCACATCGGAAGTACTTGTAGAAAGAGAAAGAGAGTTAAAGCTTCATGGCAAAAAATCCGGCATCAAAATTAGGAAACGTGAAGGAACAAATTTGGTCTTAGGGTTGGGTGGGGTAGTGTGGAGTCGTGATGAATGGGACAGAAGGAATATGTTAGAGTGTTTCAAAAGTCACATGGTTGGTTGGTCTAAAATGACACTTGGAGAAAGAGAGCAAGTATATGAACATGAAAATTGTGAAGTGCAGGTCAGTGAAACAGAAAACAAAAAGAAGGAGATTTCTTGAAAATCCCAATCAAAATTCTGAAATTTTGAAAAATCCATTCAAAATTTTGAAATTTTTGATCAGGCGCTATTTGTGGAAAAGTCTGGACAGTATGGTACAAAGAGAAAATGAGTTATCTGAAATCGTTGAATGGAAGTTGAGTCCCTGTTCATTGAGCTTATATTATATCGATGTGAAGGTAGAGGAGCTTATGGACAGATTGACCTGAATAGGAGTAGGATGGAGAATTTCAGTGGCAGACGACAGGGATATTCAGGTCATTTGCTGACTGATAATAAACTCTGGTGATCTCCTCTAACACTCACAAAATGCTGGGGGAACTCAGCTAGTCAGGCAGCATGCATGGAGAGGAATACACAGTTGAAGTTTTGGGCCAAGAAATTTAATCAAGTCTGGAAAGCAAGTAGGCAGAAACCAGACTATGAAGTGGAAGGGAGGGGAAGGAGCACAAGCTGGCAGCTAATTGGTGAACCAGGTGAAGAGGAAGATGGTGGGTGGGGATGGGGAGGGGAAGTTGGGAGGTTATAGGTGGAAAAGATGAAGGTCAGAAGCCGGAATCAGATAGGAGAGGATGTGGACCATGGGAGAGAGGGAAGGATGGGGGAATCAGGGAAATGTGAGGGACATGTGAGAAAAAGAGCAGAGATAAGAGGGGAGCAAGAATGGGGAATGGCAAAAGAGAGCCCGAGAGTGAGAATAAATTACTGAAAGTTAGAGAAATCGATGTTCATGCCATCAGGTTGGCGATTACCCAAACAGAATATGAGGTGTTGCTCCTTAATGGCCTCATTATGGCAGGAGAGGAGGCAATGGACTAATGCGCTGGAATGAGAATAGGAAGTCAAATTGAAATGGGTGGCCACCAAGAAATCTCATCATTTGTGCAAGTGGAGCAATAGTGCTTGACAAAGCGGTCCTCTAACCTATGTCAGGTCTCGCTGATGTAGAGGAGGCTATGCCGGCAGCACTGGATGCAGTAGATGACCTCGACAGACATGCAGGTGAAATGTCACCTCACCTGGAAGGAGAGTTTAGGGTCCTGAATGGTGGTGAAGGGGGAGGTGCAGAGGCAGGTGTAGCTCTTGTCCAGCTTGCGGAGTCACCCACTCTATGAAGGATACTATTTCAATGCAATTGAAGTTGGTATAATTAAGATTTGGTTAAATATTTCTGATACCACTATATCACCTAAATACTATCTTTGATATTACTTACACATTTTATTCTTACAAATTGATTGACAATATTTTGTGAAGTCATGGATTTTTATGTTAATTGTTCAATATCTTGTGCCCAATGATCTGACAGCTGTGATGAAATCTACTCTGTTCACCCAACCACATCAGCTTCAGAACTGCTTCAGTTTGCTCATTAATCTTAAGTGATGTTTTAAATTAATAAGAGAGCATACTGGTAATAGAAATACCAAAGACTAAACCTGATGGACAGTATAAATGTGCTAATTTACATTTATCTACATATTTTATTTAATTAAGGAAAAATTGTTTAAAAGGTTTCTAACTTTATTCTTCATATGGTTTGACAGGGAGCTGGTATAACAAAAATGCAAATAAGTTTAGTCATAGCTTTCTTCAATAACAACCAAACCACAATGGCATAACTCCATTCAACCATTGAGGCTGGTAATTCATGGTCATCTGAAATTGAGTGAATCTAGTTCCAAAAGGGAACCAAACGTATAGTCATAGAGACTGAAAGCTCAGGTGGTGTTTAGCAAGTCCTTTAATGTTACAAAGAAGCACACATATTTCATCCAAAAGCCCATTTCTTTCAACCTTTACACACTGTAATTTTTAACATAGTTAAAATGATTTACAGTATTTGCAATTATAGTCTGACAAGAAATGTATCTACAAAATGCATAGATTTTAAAATATATAATTGTTAAGAATTGAAAGGCAAGTTTCATAAGTAGGGCATTGAGACTGGACCCAAATGCAGGACACAGACAGTGAAGTACTAGGAACAGGACGGGACAAAACTAAAGGACGGGACAGGTCACAGACTAGGGTAGGGAAGCAGGACCAGGACGAGGGACTGGGAACAAGGAGCCTGGGCGTGGACTCCGAGCCCAAGACTGGAAAAGGACCCAGAACCTGGGTCTTGACTCAGGCTTGGACCTCAAACCAGGGCAAAGATGTGATGAGGCCTGAGGCTTGGGGCTGGGGCCTTGGGGCTTGAGTTCTCGGAGCTCAAGGCTTGCATAACTCAGAGGCTGGAGCTTTGAGGCAGACTAGGAACTGTACATCAACGTAGAGCCAGGACATATCCTTCGACAAGCTGGAACTCATCTTCAATTCCACACTAAGGTGGGGCAGGATCATCCGTCAGGTAACAGCAGAACAGCCTGACTTACCCCACGGGGTGAGGACAGGAAGAAACAAATACCAAAGAACGACAGACAGTTCCATCTCTGCCTCGGGGTCACTATAAGTCGCAGTTATGGCCAGCAACCTTGGCTGGCTACGGAATCAGCCGGATCCCTACCTAGCGATAGTGCAACTACCAACTGCGACTCCAGCCTTGAACTCCAGGTCTTCACATGCTGCGATTCTGTCTCCTGTCTCCGCTTCCCCCACCACCACTCTGCAATCCCCTCTCCCTCAGATCCCATCGTCAGCTCCTGGGCCCTCAGAGGCTCCATCTTCCTCTCCACTGACACCACCAGCCTCCCTCCCCCCTCTGATCCCATCTTTCATCCATGCCGGGTCTTCACCATTCCCTCCTACCTTCAACTCTCTGAGGCAGAGTGCTCTGTCCTCATCAAGGGCCTCAGCTTTGTCCCCCTTCGCCCACACCTCAGCGAGTTCCGCGTACGCCATGATGCTGAACTCTTCTTCCACCGGCTCCGTCTCCGAGCTTACTTCTTTGACAAGGATTCTCCTACACCCACCGATAACCCCTTCTCCCGTCTTCAACCCTCCTCCTCTTCATGGACACCCCGCTCTGGTCTTCTGCCTGCTCTGGATCTCTTTATTGATAATTGCCGATGGGGCATCAACCGTCTCGACTTCACCACACCCTGTTCCAATTCCAACCTCACTCCTTCCAAGCGCTCTGCTCTCCGCTCCCTTCGCACCAATCCCAACCTCACTATAAAACCCGCTGATAAGGGGGGAGCTGTTGTTGTCTGGCATACTGACCTCTACCTGGCTGAGGCACAGCGCCAACTCTCTGATACCTCCTCTTATTTACCCCTTGATCATGACCCCACTAAGGAGCACCAGGCCATTGTCTCCTATACCATCACCAACCATATCAGCTCTCGGGATCTCCCATCCACTGCCACCAACCTCATAGTTCCCACACCCCGCATTTCCCTTTTCTACCTCCTACCCAAGATCCACAAACCTGCCTGTCCAGGTAGACCTATTGTCTCAGCTTGCTCCTGCCCCACCAAACTCATTTCCGCATACCTTGACTCTGTCTTATCCCCCCTTGTTCAATCTCTTCCCACCTATGTTTGTGACACTTCTCACGCTTTGAATTTTTTCAATAATTTTAAGTTCCCTGGCCCCCACCACCTTATTTTCACCATGGACGTCCATTCCATATATACCTCCATCCCCCACCAAGATGGTCTCAAAGCTCTTTGCTTCTTTTTGGATTCCAGACCTAACCAATTCCCCTCTACCACCACTCTCCTCCGTCTAGCAGAATTAGTTCTTACTCTCAATAATTTCTCCTTTGGCTCCTCCCACTTCCTCCAAACCAAATGTGTAGCCATGGGCACCTGCATGGATCCCAGCTATGTCTGCCTTTTTGTTGGCTTTGTGGAACAGTCCATGTTCCAACTCTATACGGGTATCCGTCCCCCTCTTTTCCTTCGCTACATTGATGACTGCATTGGCGCTGCCTCTTGCACGCATGCTGAGCTCATCGACTTTATTAACTTTGCCTCCAACTTTCACCCTGCCCTCAAATTTACCTGGTCCATTTCCAACACCTCCCTCCCCTTTCTTGATCTTTCTGTCTCCATCTCTGGAGACGGCTTATCTACTGATATCTACTATAAGCCTACAGACTCTCACAGCTATCTGGACTATTCCTCTTCCCACCCTGTCTCTTGTAAAAATGCTATCCCCTTCTCACAATTCCTCCACCTCTGCCGCATCTGCTCTCAGGATGAGGCTTTTCATTCCAGGACGAAGGAGATGTCTTCCTTTTTTAAACAAAACGGCTTCCCTTCTTCCACCATCAACTCTGCTCTCAAACGCATCTCTCCCATTTCCCGCACATCTGCCCTCACCCCATCCACCCGCCACCCCACTCAGGATAGGGTTCCCCTTGTCCTTACCTACCACCCCACCAGCCTCCAGTTCCAACGTATAATTCTCCGTAACTTTCGCCACCTCCAACAGGATCCTACTACCAAGCACATCTTTCCCTCCCCCCTCTTCTGCTTTCCGCAGGGATCACTCCCTACGTGACTCCCTTATCCACTCATCCCCCCCCCCCATCCCTTCCCACCGATCTCCCTCCTGGCACTTATCTTTGTAAGCGCAACAAGTGCTACACCTGCCCTTACACTTCCTCCCTTACCACCATTCAGGGCCCCAGGCAGTCCTTCCAGGTGAGGCGACACTTCACCTGTGAGTCGGCTGGTGTGGTATACTGCGTCTGGTGCTCCCGGTGTGGCCTTTAATATATTGGTGGCTCAGAGTGGCTGACGGCCACCCAGCTGGCCCGGGAAATGGCCGAATCCCTACCACAATGACAGCTCCAACTACTGTCAGCAAGGCTCCAAGAAGCAATGGTTCTCCAGCACGGCCTAAAGATGGCAGGTGGTCCTGGTGTGGAACCTGCATAGCCTTCTCCCTGATGGGAGTGGGACAAGCAGTCCATGAGCAGGTTAGGTGTGTTTCTTCATGATGTTACTTGCCCTTTATACCTTTCTGTATATATGTCCTTGTTACTGGCTGCCCTAGTGCCAGTGATATGCCAGGTATCTGTGTAGAGCCTTCCTGTCCAATGTAGAGCAGTTTCCATATCTTGCAGTGATGCTCTCTGTAGAATGACAGTACAGACATGTATAGTAAAGCTCTATTCAGCCTTCTCGGAAAGTACAGATGCCTGTGAGCTTTCCTGTGATCTGGGACACACATATTCTATAATGCTCTATAATTGCTCTATTATGCTACCTTTTACTCTACTTGCCTTACTTACTTCAGTCATAGCGTCGTAGAAAAATACAGCACAGAAACAGGCCCTCAGTCTATCTAGTCTGTGCCAAGAAGTTGTACATTTGTACTTAACTGTACAGTTTTGATTTAATAATGTATAGCAATTGTAAAAAAAATCCATTAAGTATCTGCTGGGACATGGTGTTAGTATTCTAACTCCTGAATCAGCAGGTTGTGAGCTCCAGGTCGCCATCTAATGATCTAAGTTCATAGACTAAGTCAGTTTGTCAGTTATGGGCTACAAGTGCAGGATTCTCAGAGATATTGTGTGAATCATTAAAACTGAGCCCAGATTTCCCTTTCAGGTCAGTATAAATGATCACCCTTGCACTCTTAGAGAAATGGTTGGGGAATTCTCTCCAGCAATATGTACAGCCTATCTAAAGTAAATCTATTTAATTGCCTCTTGTGGGGGCTTACAAAGTGAAATAGGCTTCAGTATTCACCACATCAAAACTGCATAACACTTCAGAAATATTCCATTAGTTATAACATGTGAATTATTCTAAAATTGCAGTCAGTACTATTTAAATAAAGGGGGCTAGAAATTAATTACATTGGACAACAAAGATTCTCCTTTCTGAATACTTCAGGGTGTATTTTATTGACGTATCTTCTAGATTTTATGGAAATTACCCAATCACACACCATTTTTAAAAAAAATTCTATATATTTATTATTTCAATTCATAATTCAAGTCAATTAAAATGTTGCTCACAATGTAAGCGGAGAAGTTTCTATTTTGTCCAGGCATGTCTGTGCATAATTAGGCAGTGCAGATGCTGCATGGCAGAACAGGTTTTAGAAAGGCTATAAAAGCATAATATACACACCATTCTATGCAATGTGCTTACGTGTATACTGGTTTGCAATCACATTGATGTGCCTGCTTTACGTGCATAGTATATTATCTGTATTCATTATAATAAATTGTATTTTCAGGAGTATTTGCAATAGCAAAATGTCTTGCCAATGTTGCAACAGCAATGATACTTTTTGTTATATTTGTTGTGAATATATGCTTAAACCTTGAAAACAGAGCATGACTCCTATTATTAAGAAAGCCAGTGAACTCTACTTTGGGTGTAAGATTGATGACTAACCCAATGCCTGTGCTCCTCACATTTGTTGAGCAACATGCATTGTCAATCTTAAAGCTTGGCTCAAAGACATTTGGAAATCAAAGTTGATCACTATTCCGATGATATGGCAAGAGCAGAAAGATCATGAGATAGATCGCAACTTGTGTTTGACCAGTGTGTCCAGTTTCTCTGATCAAACCAAGAAATCCAATGAATACTCCAATCTCCCTTCAGCCATGGGACCTGTGGCACATGCCGATAGTCTTCCAGTACAAAGCCACCAGAGACATGGAGTCTGGAGGAGGCAGATGAAGATGCCATGATGCACAAGTCAGGAATGGAAAATGACACTGATACAGATTTTGAATCTTTTATGTTGAGTAATCCTCATCTGCTTACTCAGTCTGAGTTAAATGATCTGGTCAGAGACTTGTGTTTGTCAAAGCCAAAAGCAGAATCACTTGGTGCAAAACTGCAAGGATGAAATCAGCTGTCACCCGGCACAATTTCCACGAGGGATTTCGATAGTTGAGACAGATGTTTCCCAGAATAACTGATGCCAAGATTAAGGAAGGCATTCTTTGCCAGTCCACAAATCAAACAGGTCATCAATGGCAGGCAATTCAAAGAGCTTCTAGTGGGAACAGAGAAAATTGCAAGGAAGGCTTTTAAGGATGTTGTTAAAAATTTACTTGGCAAATACAGAGCACCAAACTACGAGCAACTGGTTGACAACATGCTTCAAGCATGCAAGACCATGAAGAGCAGCATGTCACTAAAAATTCATTTTCCGCATTCTCATTTAGACTTCTTCCCAGCAAATCTTTGTGTTGTCAGAGTTGAGCATGGCAAAAGGTTTCACCAGGACGTTGTGGCCATGAGCAATGGGAATCCATCAATGCCAGCTGATTATCATTGGACACTTAAGCGAGAAGCTTCAGACACTGAGTATAAGTGGAAATCATTAACAAAAATTGTTAGCTTAGTTGAACTATTGCAAAGTGTCAGTACCGTTGTACAATAAAAATGTGTTAAATTCAATAAAATTTAATTTCTTGCTTCTCCAAATTCCCACATGTGATACAGCTAGTCCGCAGTTATATTTGTGTTCAGCTTTAAGCAGTCTATCACAGACAAAAACAAATTCTGAGCAAGCATCACTTCCGAAAGATTTGCTGTCCGGTGTTTTCAGACTGGGACAGAGAGTATATGTAATGTTGCTATAATCACACATTGTGTTATGCTTCTAACATTCAGTCCTATTGTCTTCAGTGAAATATTATCTCTGAAGCAGGTTGCAATGCATATTAGCAAACTGTATACAATGTTACTGAAATACAGCAAATTTCTCATTATCTAAGTCAGTAATAATAAATCTGATTCAGATTTTGTTAAATTACCGTTCAAGGATGAAGTCCTTTAAGAAAGTTTAATGATAATCCCTCTTAAGATCGCAAAGGTTCTCAACCAGTCTTAGTAAATCTTCATTATAAGGTAAAAATAATTTTCACAAAATCAAAAGAATGAATGGAATTAATTGATCTCCTGCATGGTCAAATGAAATGCATTAAGAACTACACCAGATCACTTCCAGTCTCATTAATATTTTTACAGTGTGGCTTTCCATAAATATCGCTGAAGCATCCAACATATATTATGGAATCTTAATTTCACTTTTATAGACTTAAGTTTAGAACTGCACAGATATTCAAGAAATCAATGTATTCTCCCCAACCCCACGCTTGACTTTCAAAGTATCTTTAGTATGAAAAAGTATTTTTCAATCAGTGCATTCGAATTACTTCCCCGTTTTGTGTCTCTGGCTGTTGATGGTCACCATAAAGTTCAAATAGCATAGTTCAAAGTTAGCTTATTAATCTGCTGTGATAATAGTACCATAAATGGTTGAGGCAGTAAAATAATTATTTCATTACCAGCATGGTTCACAATGTTTAAATAAAATTCTCACCATTGAATATTTATAATGCATTAGATGTCAGAAATTTACAAAATCTAAAAATATGTTAAATATGCCTCAGTAACTCGCATATAAAATTCAGGATCATTCTTTTGCTGGTAAAGCATATTTAGTTTAATTGTTGTTACATAAAATCCTGAGATTTAAATTACAGCTGTTGAGTTCTTTGTCCCTGTTTATGTCAAAGTTAGGTTGACATATCTTCAGAAGGCTTCAGTTATCTTCATATTTCATTCCCAATAGAAAATATATGCTTACACACCTGTCCAGGCTGATTTCTCTTCATGGTTTAAAAGGCAGGCTTTTTGGAAATGTTTTTTACTATTGAAAAATTGAGACAAAAGTCATTGTTAATTATAGTCCAATTTTTATTTCAACATTAATTCCACTGAAGTGCTACACTTTAAATGAGAATATGAATGTTGACAATTTTTCATTAATCTGTTTGAGCGTATCTTTTAAGATACACAGTCTTAAATTTTACAGATTTAATCATGTCCTACAAAGCCCTGTACTAAAATAATCAGCATGCTCTGCATTCGCACTTGTGCGTGTGTTGCACAGGGTAACTCAGGCCTGACATCAAAGTTATTCGGTGCACTGTAACAGTAATTAGGAGCCTGCTTAAACATACGAAGTTATGAGGTAGGACATTAGGTTGCTTCCCAAAACAATCTGATTTTTTTACTCAAAAGAACAATCTCCATTAAAAACGGTTCAGTGATTTGCTTTTGTGTTTGAGGTTGGAAATAGGCCAATATAGTCATGCATTGTGTTCATTAGTCCAGCAAAATCCAAATGCTTTATGAAATTTTTATTTCAATCAGGTCAATAAATGAATAGAATTGCATAACATCTCAAGAGGAATGTTTTTTTCACAATATTGAACAGCCTTTTTAAGGGCATAACGTTCTTTTTTAAAGCAAAAAGATCTTCCACTCAAGATGGCACCAATCTGTCGTCTCTGTCGAGATTGTGACTCAGACTTAATAGTTTTTTAAGGTTGTAGGGATGGTTTTGGGGACAGAGTGGAATTAGTGTGTGTGTGTGTGTGTGTGTGTGTGTGTGTGTGTGTGTGTGTGTGTGTGTGTGTGTGTGTGTGTGTGTGTGTGTGTGTGTGTGTGTGTGTGTTGCCATGGTACTGTGGTACTGCATTGGTTAATGGGTTAATGTGACACTACTACAGCTCAGGTGTCGTGGAGTTCAGAGTTCAATTCCGGCACTGGTTATAGGGTGTTTGTATATTCTCACAATGAGCTGCAAGGGTACTGTGTGCTTCGGTTTCCTCCCATAGTACAAAGGTGTATCAGTTAGTAGGTTGATTGGTCAGTCATATAGAGCTCTGGGTCTCCTTTTGAACATGAAAGACGCAGGACCTGTATCAGCCACCACCCATGCACTCAACTACTCTTTTATCCAACCCTCCATAAAAGCTGACGATATTGCTCTTGAAATTGTAGATCATGTTCCCTACCTTGGCAGCAATCTCTCTTCAAAAACAGTCATCGACTCAGAGATCAACCACCGCCTGAGTAGCACTAGTGCAGCCCATGAAATACTAATGAATAGCATCTTTGAAGACCGTGTCCTACAGGTCCAAACAAAACTTTTGATCGAGAGCAGTAATCCTTCTTACATTATGGTATGGACCACCTACAGCAGACTCCTGAAAGCCACGGAATAATACCACCAAAGAACCTTATGAAAGATTTTGAGGATCATCTGTACCGACAGGCGATTCAACACCAGCATACTGGAGGAGGACAACATAGACAGTATCTCTGCCATGATAAAGCAACGCCAACTCTGATGAGTAGATCATAGCATCCAGAAGCCGAAATCATGTGTCCTCAAACAGAAAGGCAAAGGAAACCCTTCAAAGATGATACCAAAATAAGTCTGAAGAAATTCAACATTACATCTGAAAGCTGGGAAGACTTTGCTGTTAATAGATGAAACCTGGAGGAAATCTCTTCCAGAGAGAGTTGTGCTACATGAGAGATATCTCTGCTGTGCCACACTGGAGAAGCAGCACCTGTCAGAAGAGAGAGAGAACAACCAGAAGACCCAACCACTAACTGTAACTATGTCCACACTGCAGCAGAATATGTGATCACAAACTGGCCTGTACAACCACCTGAGGACTCACCAATAGACAACCTCTAAGGAGAATGTGTTACTGAACTGGAATTATTGCACTACATAGTAAATTGACTTGTAATTATGCAGTGTTAAATAGGTGGGTTATCAGGCAACGTGGCTCATTGGGCTGGAAAGGCCTGTTCCGTGCTGTATCTTGAAATAAATACACAAAATAGAAAGGAAAGGGAAAAAACAGAGACAATGCGCAGGTCAGGCAGCACCAATGGAAATTAATAAACAGTCGACATTTTGTGTCAAGACCCTTCATCAGGCCTGAAATGGAAGGGGGAAGAATCCAGATTTGAAAGTTGGGGAGAGGGGAAAGATGCTAGCAGGAAGGTGATAGGTAAAGCCAAAATGGTGGGAAAGATAAAACCTGGAGAAGAAGGAATAGAAGAAAAGTGTGTACCATAGAAGAAGAGATGGAGAAGCAGACCAGGGGGAAGTGATAGGCAGGTGAGAAGAGGTAAAAGACCAGAGTGGAGAATAGAAATAGAGGGGAAGGGGAAGGAATGTTTTATTACCTGAAAAATTAATATTCATGCCATCAGGTTGGAGGGTACCCAGATGGAATATACAGTGTTGCTCCTCAACCCTGAGGATAACCTCATTTGGCACATGAGGAGGCCATAGACCGATATGTCAGTACGGGAATGGGAATCAAAATTAAAATGTTCGGTTACCAGGAAGCCCTGTTTTGGCAGATGGAGAGTAGGTGTTCGACAAGCTGTCCCCAGTTTACAACGGGTCTCACCAATGTCGAGGAGGTTGCATCAAAAGCACTTGACATAACAAGCAACCCCAGTAAATTTGTAGGTGAAGTGTTGCCTCACCTGGAAGGACTATTTGAATGGAAGTGAGGGAGAAAGTGAATGGGCAGGCATAGCACATAGGCCGCTTGCAGAGTTAACTTACCAGGAGGGAGATTAGCAGGGAGGGATGAATGGATGAGGAACCATGGAGGGAGTAACCCTTGTGAGAATGGTAGGGGAAACTTGGAGATAGCTGAAGTAGTGGAGGATGATAAATTTGGGTGGTAGGTAAAGACAAGAGGAACTTTATCATTGCTAAGCCTTTCCATGAACTGCATTTGAAAAGTCAAACAGCATCTATGTAGGGGAATGAATATTTCAGAACAGAGAATTGCCAGGGTGAATGAAATCTTTGATTACATTAGCTACTTTACCAAGGCAGTGAAAGGTTTAGGCAAAGTCCATGGGGCGGGAGGTGATTTCCATAACGTACTGAGGCCAAAAAAAGTCTAAATATTTGCCAGTATATGGTTAATTGACATCTAATAGTCCTTCAGCAATGTGGGAGGGAGCCAAAATTCTAATGGGGTCCTTAATACAAATGTAAGTTCTGAATTCAACAATTGTAAGTGTAGCCCCTATCTGAGTCAGTGTTCAGAATTCAGGCTTTGAACAGAATTTTGGTAGTAAAGTTTTTATCCACTTTTTAACTTGTGATGGCACCATTTCCCTTGAAAAATAGCCCAGAATGGGAGCAAATATGCCTCCAATATCTCCTGATTTGAAAATTACATCAGAGCTGTAAAGAATATTAGTCTTTTCATGGTTCAAAAGGCTTTTTGGATAGCTTCTTACAATTGCTACAATGAAAAAGAGAGAAAAGTAATTATTAATCATAGTCCAATTTTTATTTAATTATTAGTTCCACTGAAGTGCTGCACTTTTTTTTCGTATAACTAACATTGTCTTCCAAATGTATTTACTTAGCGATTTTCAATTTCTATGTTGAAACATTAACTGCTGATCTTATAGCATTGGTGTACTGCATGGAGTTTTGGTCATCAGCGCGGGAAGGATGTGATCATTCTGGATGGGGTGCAGAGGCAGTTCAGAAGGATTATGACAGGCAACTGGGCAGGCTGGGTCTACTTACCCTGCAATGGAGTAGGAGGGGTATACAGTATATAATTATGAGGAGTATCATTACGGCAGACTGCAGAAATGTTTCCCCTTATCAGAGATGATTAACAGAGAAGTGCATAGATTTACGGTTATGGGGAAGAGATTTAGAGGGGGTCTTGGGGTATTCTTATCATTCAGAGAGTATAGAGCAGAGCAGAGTGGTGCAAACAGTCACTATCAGCATTTAAGAAGTAATGAGGTGAGCACTCTAACTGAAGACTATGGACCGAATGCTGGAAAATGGAGTGAGTATGGATGATTTCCCACTATCAGCAAGAATATGGTGGGCCAAGTGGCCTGTTTCCGCCCTGTATGACTCCATGATTTAGGTAAGTGTAGCTTATCAGTCATTTAACATAATTGATTGATTAGTGAGTTTGTAAGGAATGATTCTTTCTAAGAAAAATCTCTGGCGGAGTTCAGACTGTATAGCTAATTAATACTGTATTATATGGACTCATAATATGGGTACAAGCAGTTCACTCAATCAAGTGACGATATTTCATCAAACCTTGTGAAGTTCTGATCTGAGAATGTAAGGGGTTACAAATAATGAAGGAGCACGTTTATTTTGTTGAATTGATTTGCTGAGAGGCAATTTCACATTGAACCATTTTTTATTGGGGCAGGCCAATAAGAAAATGGAATATCTTCTTTAAAGAAAAATGAAGCCTGGAAGCAAATAATGGCATTTTTCTATACCTATTCATGCCTGAAATTAAAGCTATACGATTTTTTTTCTATTCTTCACATGTATTAAAGGGTAACTACCTGTCAGATGTTGTATGAGGATATTGATACTAAGCAACACTCAAAAGTCCTAGAGGAACTCCACAGATCAGGCAGCAGGTTTCTGCTATTGCAAACCTATTACTATTGGCTTGGCTATTCGATTTTCCTTCCACAAAATTGTCATCCACTGAAATCTCATAATTTGGGGAGTGCCATTGGAAACTGAAAGTAGAGCTCTATATTAATGTTCAGGTCGCTCAATGCAGTATTAAAGCTCTTTGCTATAAATGGAAAATTTCTATCTTCAGGTATAGGTCAGGATTAAACTGCTGTACCAAACTATGAATCGCTTGCACCACGTGCATTCCTTAATGAAGTAGATGGTTTTGACATAAGGATGATGAAAGCTTAGCAATCATTATTGCAATTTGTGTAAAACTTCTGAAATAACATGGAATTTTTTCTACTTGGAGTATAATCTCAGGGCTGCTTCAGACAAGTTGTAAGCAGTCATCAGGATATTTTGATTTTCCGTCACCCAGCATCTGACCCAGGACAGAGGGAATATTCTGGGAAATGTTTCAAGTAAGCATGTCAGTCAAAAAGGGAAAGGGAAAATTTAATGAAGTTAATGAACCTGGAGTGATCCACTACTCAAGGTACCATATAATGTACAGGCCGGACTGATACTGTGAAAATGTTAGAGTGAAGATGTAAAATAAGTTTGCACTTTAGCCAAAGTATCTGCGCAGTATGTAGTGAACTTAAAGTACTAAGATTCTGTGGTTCATCTGCTTTTAAAATAATTGTTTTATATTAACCTCCCTTTCTGAACTACAATTATAACTGTTGAATGACAAGTAAGATTTTGACTATGTTGTGTGGGGAGCCCAGGCACTGGTGAAAGGCAGTGATGGACAGGAAAGGTACTGGTGGCTGTGAACCCAATGTGTTGATGGAAGGAGGCAAGACAGGGAGACTGGTATCCTGCTGCATACAACTCTTCCTGCCCACTTTGATACCCACTTCCTACTGTTCAGATTCCTTGTCCATTGTGTAACCTTCTACTCAACATAGTTTAGTTTTCTCTGTCAATGTACCTGAACTAGTGCAGAGGAGTGGCGAACTGTAGAGGGCTGTGCCAGACGAATGTGGTTAATGTTTTTTTAAACTTTACATACTCTGTATTTAGCATTGTTCTCCTTGGGTTTTTCATTTGCCTTCTCTCTTTCATTCCATTGTCACCCTTTCTCATGCATCATCTACGCTTCAGTGCAAGTCTCTGCGTGCAGGACAGTGGAATGCTAATTCACATTAAGTGCTGGTATTTTGTGAGATAGGTAAGGAAATGGACTCTTGTAATTGTGTATGACTTGAGTCAAAACCATAATAGGAACATACAAATACAGAACAGGAAAAGGTCCTTCAGCTCCTGGTGCTATGCTAAACTAATTAAGCTATTTATGCCAAATTAAACTAATCCTTCTACTTGCACAAAAACCATATTCCTCCATTCACTGTGTAGTATGTGCCTGTGTAAGAGTCCCTAGATCGTCTCTATCCCTCCATCATCACTCCTGGCAGAGTTTTCCAGACATTCACCATACTGTGTAAGAAATTGTTGCCCAGCTCAACTCCTTGAACCTTTCTATCCTCCTCCCCCTCCCCCACTTAAATGCTTGTCTTATAGTAAAAGACATTTCAACCCTGAGAAAGGATACCAAATGTCTTTCTTATGTCTCTCAAAATCTTATTATCTTAATAACTTAAAATCTTATAAGTTATCTGGGAAATTATAGGCCGGTAAGTTTGATGTCAGTAGTAGGTAAATTATTGGAAGGAGTACTGAGAGATAGGATCTACAAGTATTTAGATAGACAGGGACTTATTAGGGACAGTCAAAACAGCTTTGTGCGTGATAGGTCATGTTTAACAAATCTATTAGAGTTTTTTGAGGAGGTTACAAGGAAAATGGATGAAGGGAAGGCAATGGATGTTGTCTACATGGACTTCAGTAAGGTCTTTGACAAGGTCCCGCATGGGAGGTTAGTTAGGAAGATTCAGTCACTAGGTATACATGGTGAGGTAGTAAATTGGATTAGACATTGGCTCAATGGGAGAAGCCAGAGAGTGGTAGTGGAGGATTGTTTCTCTGAGTGGAGACCTGTGACTAGTGGTGTGCCACAGGGATCAGTGCTGGGTCCATTGTTACTTGTCAACTATATCAATGATCTGGATGATAATGTGGTAAATTGGATCAGCAAATTTGCTGTTGATACAAAAATTGGAGGTGTAGTGGACAGTGCAGAAGGTTTTCAAAGATCTGGACCAGCTGGAAAAATGGGCTAAAAAATCTGGACCAGCTGGAAAAATGGGCTAAAAAATGGCAGATGGAGTTTAGTAAAGACAAGTATGAGGTATTGCACTTTGGAAGGGAAAACCAAGGTAGAACATACAAGGTAAATGGTAGGGCACTGAGGACTGCAGTGGAACAGAGGGATCTAGGAATACAGATACAAAATTCCCTAAAAGTGACGCAACAGGTAGATAGGGTAGTAAGGAGAGCTCTTGGTACATGGGCCTTTAAAAATCAAAGTATTGAGTAAAAGAGTTGGAATGTTATAATGAGGTTGTCTAAGGCATTGGTGAGGCCGAATTCGGGGTATTGTGTGCAGTTTTGGTCACTGAATTAAAGGAAGGATGTTGAAAGAGTGTGGAGAAGGTTTACAAGGATGTTGCCAGGACTTGAAAAACCGCGCTACAGAGAAAGGTTGAATAGGTTAGGGCTCTACTCTCTGGAGCGTAGAAGAATGAGGGGACACTTGATAGAGGTGTATAAAATTATGATGGGTATAGATAGAGTGAATGCAAGCAGGCTTTTTCCACTGAGGCTAGGGGAGAAAAATACCAGAGGACATGAGTTAAGGGTGAAGGGGAAAAAATTTAAAGGGAATATTAGGGGATGCTTCTTCACACAGAGAGTGGTGGGAGTGTGGAATGAACTGCCAGATGAAGTGGTAAATGCAGGCTCACTTTTAACTTTAAAGAAAAGCTTGGACAGGTACATGGATGAGAGGTGTATGGAGGGATATGGGCCAGGTGCAGGTCATTGGGACTAGGCAGAAAAATAATTCAGCACAGCCAAGAAGGGTCAAAAGTCCTGTTTCTGTGCTTTCTTTGGTTCTAAGGTTCTGTGGTTCTGTGAGGTCTTCCCTCTGCCTCGGCCACTCCAGAGCAAACAGTTCAAGGTGATCATGTACAGTATGTTTCCCTGTCACTAGCACTATGCAACAGTCCTTGCCTTGCCACACCGTATCATTTCTGACCTGTGCACTGTAATTGTTTAGTTTTTTACCACTGAGAATATCCCTTCCATCACTTGGTATTGATGAGCATTATAATCAAGAATATTCTGTAATAAGATTGATGAAATTGGATATTCCTCTCAGGTAATTTTCTGGAGTACAGGATAACTTTCTTCCACTCCAGTTCTGTGGGTTCTGAAGTGGGATATGGGATCCACAGTTGCTCCTACTGGTGAGACTGGAGGTGTGTGATAGGGTGGGTGTGCAGTGTTGGAGGTGATGGTGCTGTGTTTGTTGGGTTAAATGTGTCCCTCTAACAAATAGCCTTCTACATTCTAAGTGGTCATGATCTTACATAATCTTGGTGAGTAAATGAGGATGTTATATTTTTTCAAAGAAACTCTGAGAACATATTTGGAATATCTCCTTTGTCATCAAAGTGGAGTCTCTATTTCAGGAGTCTAGGTTTGGGTCTTTAGCAATGTGATATGTCCATTGTGCAAATTGAGTGTAATTAGGACCTGAAAATGTTGGGCTGGGAGAGGATGCTGAAGTTAGTTCAATTGTCTCTACCAGTGAATTTGGAGGATTTTGCAGAGAGATCTCCCCAGTACTTAGAGATACCTGTTACAGATAGATTGTTTCTGATAGATTGTCCCCAGTACTTTGAGATACCTGGTGCAGGTAGATTGTGCCCGAGACACACAAAGGTGAGTAGAGATCACAGTCAACCATCGTTGTGTCCAATTTGAGATTTTGATCTTCTGACACTCTTTTCTTAGAAAGCCAAAGCTGGTTTTGTGCCTTACATTGTGAACTACTGCCTTCACTAAGAGGTAGTTCCTGAGATATGGAAAGTGATCTAACTGTTCCCGAAACAAAACTTTCTCTGGTCAGAGCAGGTCAATGTGAAGGGGGTGATGGTGGAGCAAGTGCCTCATTTTTGAGCAACATTTCTACATCAGACAACTGCATCTAAATTCTCTCATTAACTACTCCACATGCCACTGATCTCTCATCACCTGATCAAAGAAGGTTTTGAACTTGTTCTTCTTCACTAGTGGCTTGGCCTGACCACATGTTCACTGGTGTTTCTTATGATCTCTAGCTTATATGAAAAGCATAACTTGCCAAAAAATATTGCAAAGTGCTAGATTAAGTTGTATACTGCACTCATGCACTTTGGGACCAGAAGGTTTTAAACAGCCCTACACTACCAATACAATTTATACGCAAATAAGCACAGAATTACTCATTTATAAACGCTTTCTGCAACCTTTCAACATCCCTGCATTTGCAGCATTCACTAGTGTCTTTCTCATCCTGTTTACCCATTGTAACTGATACCGTTTAGTTTTTATGTAATTCTTTGTATTTTCTAAAAAAAAAATCCTCAATATTCTCCAGATTAAAAGTCACGCTGTTTACCCATTCTGCCAATCTATGAATGCAATCTTACTTCCTTTGTCAATCACTACCCATTGTTACCAGCATTTAAGACAGCCTGGATATAGCGGGAGGACAGTTTTTAGTTCCATCCCCATCTGCTTCTGATATATCTTTCAATGTATCCCAACTGAGCTCTATATTTCCCAAATCTTCAACATTTTTGGTTTCAGTTTGCCTCAGTTTCTGCTCCCTAAGGAGCCCTTCTAGCGATGAATCTAGTTTCCACCTAAACACATGGCCAGTCAATCTCCAGTACCTCTTGGGAATGAGCACATACCTGTCTTGGTTGTACAGTTTAAGGTGGATTAGATATGTAACAACCTGTGACAAAATATATAAAGGATGTTTTTATAACCATATAACAATTACAGCACGGAAACAGGCCATCTCGGCCCTTCAAGTCCGTGCCGAACGCTTACTCTCACCTAATCCCACTGACCCGCACTCAACCCATAACCCTCATTCCTTTCCTGTCAATATACCTATCCAATTTTACTTTAAATGACAACACCGAACCTGCCTCTACCACTTCTACTGGAAGCTCGTTCCATACAGCTACCACTCTCTGAGTAAAGAAATTCCCCCTCGTGCTACCCTTAGACTTTTGCCCTCTAACTTTCAACTCATGTCCTCTTGTTTGAATCTCCCCTACTCTAAATGGAAAAAGCCTATCCACGTCAACTCTATCTATCCCCCTCATAATTTTAAATACCTCTATTAAGTCCCCCCTCAACCATCTGCAATCCAAAGAATAAAGACCTATCTTGTTCAATATTTCCCTGTAATATAAGTGTGGAAACCTAGGTAACATTCTAGTAAATCTTCTCTGTACTCTCTGTAATTATCTTTCCTATAATTCGGTGACCAGAACTGTACACAATACTCCAAATTCGGCCTTACCAATGCCTTGTACAATTTTAACATTACATCCCAACTCCTATATTCAATGCTCTGAATTATAAAGGCCAACATACCAAAAGCTTTCTTCACCACCCTATCCACATGAGATTCCACCTTCAGGGAACTAACAACCATTATTCCTAGATCACTCTGTTCTACTGCATTCTTCAATGCCCTACCATTTACCAAGTATGTCCTATTTGGATTATTCCTACCAAAATGTAGCACCTCACACTTATCAGCATTAAACTCCATCTGCCATCGCTCTGCCCACTCTTCTAACTGGCCTAAATCTCTCTGCAAACTTTGAAAAATTACTTCACCATCCACAATGCCACTTAGTATCATCTGCATACTTACTAATCCAATTTACCACCCCATCATCCAGAACATTAATGTATATGACAAACAACATTGGACCCAGTACAGATCCCTGAGGCACACCACTAGTCACTAGCCTCCAACCTGACAAACAATTATCCACCACTACTCTCTGGCATCTCCCATCCAGCCACTGTTGAATCCATTTTACTACTTCAATATTAATACCTAATGATTGAACCTTCCTAACTACCCTTCCATGCAGAACCTTGTCAAAGGCCTTACTGAAGTCCATATAGACAACATCCACTGCTTTACCCTTGTCAACCTTTCTAGTAACCTCTTCAAAAATTTAAGTAAGATAGGTCAAACATGATCTTCCACATACAAATCCATGTTGACTGTTCCTAATCAGACCCTGTCTATCCAGATAATTATATATACCATCTCTAAGAAAACTTTCCATTAATTTACCCACTACTACTCACGTCAAACATACAGGCCTATAATTGCTAGGTTTACTCTTAGAACACTTTTTAAACAATTGAATCACATGAGCAATATGCCAGTCCTCCAGCATCATCCCCATTTCTAATGACATTTGAAATATTTCTGTCAGAGCCTCTGCTATTTCTACATTAACCTCCTTCAAGGTCCTAGAGAATACCCTGTCTGGACCTGGAGATTTATCCACTTTTATATTCCTTAAAAGCACTAGTACTTCCTCCACTTTAATTGTCATAGTTTCCATAACTTCCCTACTCGTTTCCCGTATCTTACACAAGTCAATATCCTTCTCCTTAGTGAATACCAAAGAAAAGAAATTGTTCAAAATCTCCATCGTCTCTTTTGACTCCACAAATAGCTGTCCACTCTGATTCTCTAAGGGACCAATTTTATCCCTCACTATCCTTTTGCTATTAATATAACTGTAGAAGCCCTTTGGATTTATTTTCACCTTTCTTGCCAACGCGACCTCATATCTTCTTTTAGCTTTTCTAATTTCTTTCTTAAGATTCTTCTTACATTCTTTATATTCCTCGAGCCCCTCATTTACTCCATGCTGCCTATATTTATTGTAGATATCTCTCTTTTTCCTAACCAAGTTTCCCTTGAAAACCATGGCTCTCTCAAACTTTTAACCTTTCCTTTCAACTTAACAGGAACATAAAGATTCTATACCCTCAACATTTCACATTTAAATGACCGTCATTTCTCTATTACATCCTTCACATAAAACAAATTATCCCAATCCACTCCTTCTAAGTCCTTTCACATCTCCTCGAAGTTAGCCTTTCTCCAATCAAAAATCTCAACCCTGAGTCCAGTCTTATCCTTCTCTATAATTGTATTGAAACTAATGGCATTGTGATCACTGGACCCAAAATGTTCCCCAACACATACCTCCGTCACCTGACCTATTTCATTCCCTAACAGAAGATCCAACACTGCCCCTTCTCTAGCTAGTTCCTCTATGTATTGCTGCAAAAAACTATCCTGCACACATTTTACAAACTCCAAACCATCCATCCCTTTTACAGTATGGGCTTCCCAGTCTATGTGTGGAAAATTAAAATCTCCCACAATCACAACCTTGTGTTTACTACAAATATCTGCTATCTCCTTGCAAATTTGCTTCTCCAATTTGCTCCAATTTTGTTGGGTTACCATATGGAATTAAAACATTTTGACCATATCGGATTCAGTCATACTGCACTAAAGATATGATTTTAAAGAACATCACTGAAAAATCAAATTTGATTTAAAAATTGTACTTATAATAATTCACGTACTGTGGAAAACTTTAAGATATCAGAGTGTCTTTGTGGAGTTTTACAATCCACTTTGCCTTTGGTCACATCTCCAAGCTTTATATTATCGGTATGCCCTCTGCCTCTGAGCATAGGTCACTTGCTTGGTTATTAATTCATTCCAACTTTCCTTTTCTTCACTGCTTAAAGTAAATAGAATTTGGGTTCCCTTTTATAACGGTCACCTTAATTTCAGGTTCTTGCATTTCCCATTTAACCTCCACTCTCAACCAATAATATACAGGCTGGTTTTTACCTGCACAATTCACCTGATGTAAACCCATTTTTTTGTTGAATCATCTTCTATATTTTCTTTGAAATCTAATAATCTTTAGCTTTGGATCCCATATCTTTTTTGGGGGGAATTGTCAGTGGCCTTTGATAAAAGCAGAACTTTTAGCAGGTCAGACAGCATCTGTGCAAATAACAACAAAGTTAAATTTTCAGGTAGAGAAATATTCAGAACTGAGAAAATAAATTAGAGTTAAATTGTAGAAAATGTGGCAAATGGATGCATAGAGCCATGGAATGTCTCCGTAGGGTGAGGCCTAACCTAGAAGGCTGTGGTGACAACCTGCCAATGAAATTACCAGTAGGGATGGGTAAAGTAATTCAGAAAGAAAATAAACAAATTAATTTAAAAGGGGTGAAACACTGTGGGTGAAGTCCAGCAGAACAGGTTATGCTGAAGACTAAACTGACAGCTAAAACATCTGTTTCTATTTTTGCACTACTTATTTTAATTTTACTATTTTTAATATATCTACTTACTGTAATTCATGGATTTTCCAATTATTATGTATTGCATTGTGCTGCTGCCACAAAGGCTACAAATTTCACAACATACGCTGGTGACATTAAGCCTGATTCTGATTCTGAACACAAACAAGAGAAAATCTGCAGATGCTGGAAATCAAAGTAACACACACAAAATGCTGGAGGAACTAGGCAGCATCCATGGAAAAAATACAGTCAGCAGGACTGAATCTGTACAAACGCTCTGAAAATTTCTTAAGGAGCAGACACCTAATTTTAATTTTGTAGTATAATATACCCAAAGATCAGAAGCATCAAGGTATGAATTTAAGACAGGAATGAAATACAAAAGCTAAATTTAATAAATCGGTAATTCATGTGGACTTTTACTTCTTTTCAATCACAAAGTTCAATATTTTGGAATTCTGGAATTTCTGAATTTTGGAGTTCTACACCTGAAAAACAGGAAAGCAGAACCTCCCAGCTAACAGGAAAAAAATGTTAATGGACAAAGCTCTCAAGTTCCATTTCATTTTAAAATAAAGCAATCAGCCCACGTAGGAAGAGGCACTATAGAGCATTCAGTTCCAAGAGGATCAGGAAATGCAATCAGGGAGAACCAAAGGCCCTGGGGGGATTTGTCTCAAACATATATCCTACTAAATTATAAACGTATAGACACACTGGCTCAGTAATTCCCTGTAAAAGTGAATACAACTGGACTATCACTAGATAATTCACTGGCAATCTCATGTTTTCAGTCAACTAAGGACAAGCAGAGAACTCCATCCTAACCAAAATTAGGACTGCTCAATCCAAGGGATCAAAGTGCAGTATCATGTAGGGCCAACTTCAAGTTCTCAATTCACTGGGATTTGATAGTTCCGGTTACTCCATGGAATAATCTCATTAAAGTGATTCACTTTAAGAAGCCTTAACTTCAGAAACCGAACAGCTCTTGGACAAAAATACCCACTTAAAAGTTATTTCATTAATTAAAGTCATGTGCTTATCTATTAAAAATATCTTACTGGATACTCATTGTAATCACCCACTGTTTGCACATTTATGTAACTGACAGATTAGTGTCCTTGTCTTATCTATTCATCAAGAACAGTCAAATTTTCATTTAAAGGCATGTTGGACTTGTGTAACTATTATTCTTGATCCCAGTGATAATTAGGGATATAAAATTATCAATCTGAATTGAGCTGGTGAGGGAAGTTGAGGCTGCCATGCTGTTACCCTTAATTCTCCCACTGGGGAAGTATAATACATTAGCAATGGTGTTCTGTATTTCATTAAATAAATCTCAGTACAATAGTTCGTTAATCTAGAAAAAGAAAACTGTCAAAAAATCTACTGTACACAAAAATAAAGTTAAAAAAATGCTGAACAATTTTGAAGCATTTTTCTGTTAATGAGGAGTGGCATGGATGTATTGCTGCTCTCAATGGTGTAAGTGAATACTCTTTAATTGAAACTGAAGGACTCCAGTTTATTGCTGTAATGCAAATTCTTAGAAGCATGCATGTCTTCAGTTGTGAAAAATGGAAGATTTACTGTGATTTTTGTTTTGCTTGTAAAAGTCTGTTTTTATTACTTTTAAATCAAAGTGCAGATGAACATAACAGCTAAACAATGACAAAACAGTTTAAGCATTCTGTTTATCCATTAACCCTACCACTCCCCTCCCCTTTGATCACTGCTTACTAAATCTTTCTGCCTACTCAAGGCCTAGACACATGGGCTCAACATGGGCTTTTACTGAGTGCAAGACTTGACAAATTACTAGAAGTTACAATAAATTAAATAATATAAAAGAGGAATAGTAAGGTAGTGTTCATAGCTTCCCAGACTATTTGGAAATCTGATGGCAGAGGGGAAGCAGCTCCTGAAACATTGAGAGCATCTTCAGCTTCCGTTACTTCCTCCCTGATGTTAGTAACAAGAAGCAGGTATGTAGCAGATGGCAAGGATGCTTAATGATTGATGCCACTTTCCTGAGGCATCTCATTTTGAAGATGGTGGGAAGTCCTGCACCCTTGATAGAGCTGCCTGAGTCTACAGCCCTTTGCAGCCTTTTTCGGTGCTTTGCATTAGAGCTTCCATACCAGCAGTGATACAACCAGTTAAAATGTCCTCCATCTGTCATGGTCCAGTCCGTGAAATCTGTATGCCGGTTCACAGTCCAGTCTGTGGACTCCAGACTCTGGGTCTTCTGGCTGTCCCTTGCTTCAGTTGGGTTTAATTATAGGCACGTGATGCTCGTTTTGGAGCTGGAAAAGAAGTGGCCCTGGAGTCAAATGTAGGGGCTGGTTTTTCTCATCAGTATCCCCTTGGAGCAACATGTGGTGGAAGGCTAGAGAAGCCATGTGTGATCTCTAGGCCTAGTTTGAGTACAACTGCTTCATGGAGTCTTGTTGTCTCTAGTTGGAGCAGTCATTGGGGCATGGATTTGTCCATTTCCGGGGCCAGCTGAGTGGCTGTCTGCCACTTTGAGCTAGATATGGATTCAGCTGTTTCTGTAGTCAGCCAAGGTTGCTGGCTGCCTTGAGACTTGGAGCTCCCTTCCTGTTCTTGCCTCTGTGGGGGAAGCCAGGTTGTGTTTGCTGTTACCCTGTGGTTGAATCTGTCCCTTCCTGTCCTTGCCTTTGTCGGGTAAGTTAGACCATTCTTGCTGTTACCCTGTGGTTGGATCTGTCCCTTCCTGTCCTTGCCTCTGTGGGGGAAGCCAGGTTGTCTTTGCTGTTGTCCTGAAGCAGGACTATTCTCTTCCCCTCCCCATCTGAATCCCTGACAGTTTCCTTTGTGGTTTACCACAGTAGTCATCCTAGCCTGGTGTCCTAGGAAGGGTCCTGGCCTGTGCTCTAAGAAGGGGAGCCTCATGCAGTCCAGTAGCCATGTCATGTCCTTGCCTAGTTCTGGGGTCTGAGTCTGAGTCAAGACCCAGGTTCTGGGTCCTTGTCCAGTCTCTGGCTTGGAGTCCAAGCCCAGGCTCCTAGTCCTGGTTCCCAGTTCCTTGTCCTGGTCCTGCTTTCCTAGCCCGATTATGTGTTCCTGTCCCAGTTCCTAGTCTGTGTCCAGTCCTGTCCCTAACTCTAGTCCAGTCCAGTTCCCAGTACTTCAGTGTCTGTGCCTTGCATTTGGGTCTGCCTTCAATGCCCCCTGTTTGACACCATCATACTTCTATAAAAGTTTCCTATGCATTCCTTCTGAGTGGTGTGGACAAGAAACTGCTGAAAGTGGATATGTTATAACCCTGCTCAAACCAAATGGATCATATATATGCCTGGTAAACTATGGAACAAATTGTTGTGTGAGTGTAGAAAAGTCACTGAATTGATGCATAAGCATTGAATTTCTATGAGAAAGGATGTGTTACTCAGCTAGTCACACATAAGTGCACATTTCTACATATTCAGTTCGTCTGTTCTTCTGTCTCAGTGACTGCCCTCAACAAAAAAAAACAAATGATAAAAATGGTGCATTTGGAGGTGTTCCGCTGTGAATCCAAATTGTAGCAAATTGAATGGGTTTATTTGGATTTTACTTTGGATTCATCTCTATAAAATAGCAACAAACATTTCATTGTAGTTTATTTTTTGGGATCACTTCACAAAAAATTATCTGATTTAATGTTATTTTCCTGTGACTGAACTAGTTAGCCAGAGAATAGTCCTGTGATATGATGGCAAGTTCAATAGTTAACAAAATAATTTAGCATTCCGATCTGTCCCGGGCTCTCCATTTTGGCGAATACAAATCATATTTAAGAAAAGTAAAATGGGCTTGAGCGATGTGATGCCACTCTCGATTATCCTTGTTTGCAGCAGTTTACAATTTGAAAAATTAAAAAAATAAAATATTAGAAATTCTTAGTAATGCTCTTGGCCCTGAAGATCACTCGTGTTAGTAACAGTGAATCATTTGTGTGCCATGGCAGGTTTTGCTGTGCTGGATTTCACCAATAAGGCTCTCAAAAGACTGATCATAATTGGTGCCACCCATTTCGGGCCATGTCTCAAACAGTGACAGGAAGAAGTGCAGGAATTAGATAGCCTATGGATATTATCAACACAACAAGCTCTTGCTCAATGCCAGTAAAACTGAAATGTTTGTCTTTGACTTTGTAAAGCAGGGAGGAGTACATGCCTCTGTCTGTATCAATGGTGCTGAGGAAATGGTCGAGAGTTTCAGGTTCTTGTTGTAAAACCATACCACAAAGACATGCTGTGGTCAGCCATATAGATACTATGGCTAAGAAAGCACACCAATGGAACTATATTCTTAGAAAGCGAAGGAAATTCAACATCTCCTCAAAACCCATCATCATTTTTCCAGAAAGCATCTTATCCAGTACATCTCAACATGATATAGCAACTGTTTTGTCCAAGGCCACAACCAACTGCAGAGAGTTGCATCTCAGTCCATCAGACAATCAGAATTTTAACTGTGTCTATACTTCCTACTGGCTCAGGAAAGCAAACAAGATAGTCAAAGACTCCTTTCATCCTGGACTTTCTCCCTTATTCCCCTTCCATCAGGCAGAGATACAGAAGCTCAAGAACACATACCAAAGGATCAAGAATAGCATCTATCTCCCATTTATAAAATGCATGTTTGGACCTCATATTTGATAAAGATAAACTGTTGATATCTCAGTCTACCTCATCATGGCCCTTGCATTTTATTTGTATAACTGCACCATACTTTTGCTGCACTTGTAAAACTATATTGTTCTTTCAGTTGTTTTCAAGTTTCAAGTTTAATTATCATTCAACCATACATGAATATAGCCACGTGAAACACTTTCTTTAGAGTCAAGATGCAATAGCACATAGCACAAATGGCACATGTGGTTATTAGATTAGATTATGAGGACACTTGGTCCTTGTTTATTGTCATTTAGAAATGCATGAATGCATTAAGAAATGATTCAATTTTCCTCCAGAGTGATATCACAAAAAAGCAGGACAAACCAAAGACTAACACTGACAAAGCCACATAATTATATAGTTACAGCAGTGCAAAGCAATACCATAATTTAATAAAGAACAGTCCATGGGCACAGTAAAAAAAAAAGTCAAGTCCTGATCAACTCCGGTAGACCCGATATCAGGCAGCAAAAAGGGAGAAACTCTCTCTCTGCCATAAACTCCCAGGCACCGACAGGTGATTCATTGGAAGCACCCGACCACAGCAGACTCTGAGTCCGTCTGAAAACTCCGAGCCTCTGACCAGCCGCTCCGATACAGCCTCCTAAGTGCCATCCTCTGCCAAGCATCTTCAACCTCATCCTGGCCGCTGAAATAAGCAAAGTCGCAGTCTCGGAGGCCTTCTCTTCCGGAGATTCCGGACCACAGCAGCAGCAGCCAAGCGGGCATTTCAGAAGTTTCTCCAGATGTTCCTCCACGCTCCCACATCTGTCTCCATCAAATCAGGATTGTGCACAGTACCCTACTTAACACATAACAGATATCATTTCACTGGAGAGGCCGCGCACACTGCGTCACGCTGCCATCTTCTATGATTTGATGGTTATGATGGTTGATGGTTTGATGGTTCTTCTATGGTTATGATTTCAGTAAAACAGTCACAAAAAGAAAAAAAAATATATAATATATACAGTGCTTATAAAAAGTGTTTGATGCTCCTTGGAAGTTTTCATGTGTTATTGTTTTACACCATTGAATCAAAGTGGATTTAATTTGCCTTTTTTTGACACTGATCAACAGAAAAACTCTTCTGCGTCAAAGTGAAAACAAATCTCTACAAAGTGACCTAAATTAATTATATACAGAAAATGCAAAACAATTGATTGCTTGAGTATTCACCCCGTTTAATATGACAATTCAAATCATCACTGGTGCAGCCAGCTGGTTTCAAAAGTCACATAAGTAATTAAATGGAGATCTGTGTTTGGAGATCTGTATGTAGTCGAGGTGTTTCAATCGATCGTAGTAAAAATACACCTGTATCTGGAAGGTCCAACTGCTGGTGAGTCAGTATCCTGGCAAAATCTACACCATGAAGATGAAAGAGCACTCCACACAACTCCACAAAAAGGCTGTTGAAAAGCACAAGTCAGGAGATGGGTACAAGAACATTTCCAAGTCACTGAATATTCCTTGCAGTCCAGTTAAGTCTGCCTAGAGCTTAATATCTCTTGCTGTACATCTGTACACCTGCCTAGAGTAGGCCATCCTCAATAACTGAGTGAGCATGCAAGAAGGGGACTAGTGAGGGAGGCCACCAAGAGACCTATGACAGCTCTGGAGGAATTACTACAAGCTTCAGTGGCTGAGATGGGAGAGACTGCACATACAACAACTGTTACCCGGGTGCTTCACCAGTGGCAGGTTTATTGGAGAGTGGCAAAGAGAAAGCCACTGTTGGAAAAAAATAACGCACATGAAATTTTGGCTAGAGTTTACCAGAAGACCTGAGGGAAGTCTGAAGTCAGCTGAAAGAAGGCTGTATGGTCAGATGAAACCAAAATTGAGCTTTATGGCCATCAGACTAAACACGATATTTGGCGTAAGCTGAATACTGGACATCATAAAAAAGACACCATCCCTCCCATGAAGCATGCTGGTGGCTGCATCATGCTGCAGGGATGCTTCACTGCAGCAGGCCCTGGAAGTCTTGTGAAGGTAGAAGGGAAAATGCAGCAAAATCTTGGAGGAAAACCTGATGCAGTCTGCAAGAGAACTATTGACTTGGAAGAGGATTTATTTTCCAGCAAAACATTGACCCCAATTATAAAGCCAAAGCTACACAGGAATGGCTTAACAACAACGAACTTAATATCTTCCAGTGGCCACGTCAAAATCCAGACCTCAATCCAACTGAGAATTTGTGGCTGGACTTGAAAAGGGTTGTTCACTCGCAATTCCCATGCAGTCTAACAGAGGTCAAGCAGTTTTGTAAAGAAGAATGGGGAAAAAATTGAAGTGTCCAGGTATGCAAAGCTGATAGAGACCTATTCACACAGACTCAAAGCTGTAATTACTGCCAAAGGTGCATCTACTAAATACTGTCTCGAAGAGGGTGAATACCTAAGCAATCAATTATTTTGAATTTTATATTTGCAATTAATTTAGATCACTTCGTAGAGATAAGTTTTCACTTTGACATGAAAGAGTCTTTTTCTGTTGATCAATGTCAAAAAAGCCAAATTAAATCCACTGTGAATCAATGTTGTAAAACAATAAAACATGCACTCTTCCAAGAGGGAGTGAATACTTTTAATAGGCATGTAATATATCTCAAGCTCAGTTGTCCTGGCCAAGCTTGTTCTTCCTGTTGTTTTCCTTTTGCACTACCTCTGTGTACTTCTTGCAGAGAGTATTTCTAATACATCCCCAATTAGAAAAGTCATTCTATGTATTTGGAGAAATAGCTAACTGTTTTAGTTTGTGTTTTACATCTATCTGATGCACACATATGTATTGCACTAGGTGCTGTTTTGAATAGATCATCATACATCAAGATGCAACTTTGAATCATCAATACCAGTGTCATTTTTACTGAAAGAATATGAATATTATGAAATCCTCTTTCCTGTTGCTTCAGATTGCCACTGAAATTAGTTCAATGTCTTGTCCCAGCCTTGAACAATGCAGATAATAGAAATATGGCCTTTCTCTAGGTAACTGCTGGATTCTGATTCTTTCAGGAAACAGGTATACATGTTACTTCAAGATAATTTTAAAGTGCTAATAGATAAAAGAGAGTTGAATAACTGGGCTGAACTGAACTGCTCCCACAATCTATGGACTTACTTTCAAGAGCTCTTCATCTCATGTTCTCAGTATTTATTCCTTATTTATTATTAGATATTTTCTTTTTGTATTTGCACAGTCAGTTGTTTTCTTTCTTACTGATTGTTTGTATGTCCTATTTGGTATGAGGCTTATCATAAACCAAACATTGATTCAGTTAGATTAACAAACCCGACTACTTCGAACTTGATTGATGGAAATCGGGTCACTTACAGCCGCAGTGGCAACTGGAGATGAAGCAGTTAATTATGAAATTTAAGGATTTATGTCCCAATGTCCCGAAACAAACATAATAGCCTCCAATGATGTTGATGTCGGGGATGATAAACCGATTAAACAGCATCCTTATCACATGAACATTGAAAAATGTAAACTTGCTGAACAAAAAATTGAGTATATGCTGAAAAGTGGTATTATTCAGCCTTCTAACTCAGATTGGAGTTTGCCTTGTGTTATTGTGCCTAAACCAGATGGTAGTGTTAGGTTTTGCACTTTATAGAAAGGTAGATGCTGTAACAAAAACAGATGCTTATCCTATCCCCAGAGTAGATGATTGTATAGACAAGGTTGGAAAAGCTAAGTTTTTTACAAAGATTGATCTGTTTAAAGGGTATTGGTGTGTTCCATTGACGGATAAAGGTAGAGAAATGTCTGCATTTGTAACACCTTCTGGGCTGTTATGCATACATTGTTCTGCCATTTGGAATGAAAAATGCTCCAGGAACATTCCAGAGAATGATTAATTCTGTAATTCAAGAGTTAAAACATACAGATGCCTATATTGATGATTTATTCATGGGAAATGATATGTGGGAAGCCCATATTTCTGCAATGGAAAAGCTGTTTGACAGGCTTTCAAAGACCAATCTTACTGTTAACTTAGCCAAAAGTGAATTTGGACATGCTACTGTGACCTATCTTGGTCATGTAGTAGGACAGCGCTGGCTGGCTCCTGTTTGGGAGATTCCTGAAGTTCCCAATCCAACTGGTAAAAATGTACTTAGAAGGTTTTTGGGAATGGTTGGATATTATTGTAAATTCTATAAGAACTTTGCTGATATCACTCTCCCTTTGACCAACCTCCTGAAAAAAGGTGTGAAGTTTGTTTGGACAGAACTTTGTCAGGAAGCATTTGATAAATTGAAAGCCATTTTATGTCATCAACCTGTACTCGAGTCAACAGCCATTCTCTATAGCTGTGGATGCCGGTGATGAAGCTGCAGGAGCAGTGTTATAACAAAAGAGTGATGATGATGTTCACCATCCTGTGGCTTACTTTTCAGAGAAATTCAATGGGCATCAAAAAAATTATTCCACCATAAAGAAAGAGTTGTTGTCACTTATCTTGGCTTTGCAGCATTTTGATGTTTATGTTGCCCAGCTCTTTAACCGCTTGTGGTTTATACAGATCATAATCCATTAGTATTTTTGAGTAACGTGAAGGACAAAAACAGACAGTTGTTAAAGTGGAGTTTGATTCTGCAGGAATATGATCTCTTAATTACTCACATTAAGGGCAAAGATAATATAATTGCAGATTGCCTTTCTAGATGTTAAGCTTGCAATGTATTTTAAGAGTGGAGTGGAATTTATTTTGATGTATACACTTCTGCAATGTATTATATTGGTTTGGAGTATGCTATATGCTAACCATACATGTATTGTTTCAGACAATACATATATGGCAGGACTATGACGTCAGTCAGAGGCTGACACGGGACGAGAGAGAGAGAGTTGCTTCAGCTTGTCACAGCTGAGGCTTGCAACTCTCCTCTGCCCTCAAGGATAGGTTAAACATCGGCATGCAGAGCATAATGGAAAAGTGATGATATTCCTGTGACAGGTCATTTTTGGAGATAATTCATATGTGGATTTGGAATGACACAAAGGACAAGATCTACGGCAACTAATACTTTGTTTACCATAGAACCATAGAACATTACAGCACAGAAACGGGTCTTTTGACCCTTCTTGCCTGTGCCAAACCATTTTTCTGCCTAGTCCCACTGACCTGCACCTGGCCCATATCCCTGATATTACCAGATTTCCTGATGTGGAACCTGTGGACTACATCATACTTACCTTCTCTTTTCATTACAACATGGATTACAAATTATCTCTCTCCCATCATAAATTACGTGGATGACAGAACTTTCCTACTTTACCATCTCAAGACTCTAAGCCTTGATCGTCCCAGGCTCGGTGGTTTGGCAGCTATACTTGCACATATATACACATAATACTGTTAACTTTTGTTTATTTTGGTTGAGTTACTATATTATAAGTAGATACTAATAAAGATAATGGTTTTAACATTAAAACCTGACTCAACATGAAATCTCTTGCTGCTGGTTCATTTCTAAAATGTTACAACATGCCAAATCTCTTCAAACTTCTATTGAAGTATAGCCACTGCCTTGCCTTCTTTACAACTACATTGATATGTTGGGACCAGGTTAGATCCTCAGAGATCTTGACACCTGGGAACTTGAAACTATTCCTCTCCATCATTTCATCATGGCTGATTTATTATCCCTGTCAATACACATTCTGCCTTCTCCCCGTAACTATTGACACACTTACTAATCAAGCACGTATCAAGCTTCACTTTAAGTATATCCACTGTCTTGGCTTCCTTAGTTTCTGTGACAATGAATTCCACAGATTCACCACCCCTTGGCTCAAAAAATTTCTTATTATCTCTGTTCTAGAGGGACATTCTTAAATTTTGAGCCTGTGCTGTCTAGTGTTCAACTCCTCCACTATAAGAAACATCCTACTCTATCTAGAACTTTTAATATTTGAGAGGTTTCAGTGAGATTCCTCTCTCTGCTCCTAAACTCTAGCAAGCACAGGCCACAAACTGCTCTTCATACAATAATCCTTTCATTCCCGGAATCATTCTTGTGAACCTCTGGTCTAACCAACACCATAGAAAGCTTCTGCAACACATCTTTGCTTTTACGTTATAGTCCTTTTGAAATGACTGCTAAAACTGTATTTGCCTTCTTTATCACTGACTCATCCTAAAGGAAGGCTTCCAAGCTCCTTTGCACCTCTGATTTCTGAATGTCCTCTCCATTTGGAAAATAGTCTATGTCTTTATTTCTTCTACCAGACACTTCCCTACACTGTTTTCTTTCTACCATGTTGTTGCCCATTCTACTAACCTAAGTCCTTCTACATACTTTATCTGCCTTTTCACCTATTGTTATATCATCTGCTGTAAACTTGTCTGAAAATCCATCAATTCCATCATCCAAATCATTGTTATATAATGTGAAAAGAAGTGGTACCAACATCAACCACTGCAGAATGCCACCAGTCACTTGCAGCTGACCAGAAAAGCCTCCTTTATTCCCACACTTTGCCCCCATCAGGCAGTTAATCCTCTATCCATGCTAGAACATTTCCTGTAATACCATGAGCTTTTATCTTGTTCAGCAACCTCATGTGCAGCACTTTGGCAAAGGTTTCCTGCAATAACAACATCAGTGGACTCCATTTTGTCTAACCTACCAGTTATTTCCTCAAAGATTTCCAACAGATTTGACAGGCAATATTTCCCCTTGAGGCCTATTTTACCATTGGCCTCCAAGTACCCTGAAGCCTCATCTTAATAATGGACTCCAATGGCAGTCTTGGTTGCCATTAAACAATGACAGAGCACTTGGTCACACCGATATCTCTGGCTTCCAACCAAGGTGTAAGGTGTAATTGTTCATCCGTAAGTCTTTTTTTATATGATCCTACAGTGTTATTGGATATTAAAAAAATCACCAGGTACTGTTGGTGTACCTCCTTAGTGAGTTGTTGTATAGTGTTGGATCTTAGCATGGGCCTGTTGCATACTGTGTCATTGTCTGTTACAGCCACCCAGGGAAAAAGTTATTGGACGTGCTATTTGGACCAATAAATGATTGTTTGGGATGTTTTTCTTGTGATTGCAACTCTCTGTTGGACATTAGTAATGTAGAACACTGCGAGTCCAATTCATTGGTGAGTGTGACAGCAGGAGAGCTGTGTGGCTCTGGTTGCTGCACAGACCAGGCCCAGATGCAGCCACCCAGGAGAGGAGACACTGGAAACAGTGTGTGTGAGAGCAGAGGCACAGAAGGTACACTGGAGTCTGTGCTGGATGGGGGTGGGGGGGTGGTCTGGACCCTCCCATCGGAGCTTCTCTCTCGACTCCACTTATTGGAAGACAAGCTGGGTTGCGTTTGCCTATGGCTGAACAAACAAATGATGGGGAACTGCTGCATGAATGTTCTTGCAGAAACATGGCTCCAGGACAACGTCCCATGCACCATGTCACTCAGGGACCTGGACTTTGTTTTTTATTGTGACTGTTTTGTTTTTCTGGTATCATAACTATATATGCTAGATCTGCTATGTGCTGTATGTGACTGTTGGTACTGTGTTTTACAACTAGGTCCCGGAGCAATGCTGCTTTGTTTGGTGGTATACACGTGTATGGTTGTATAACAATTAAACATGAACTTGACCATCTTCTCAACCACTGAAGTCAGACTAACTGGCCTATAATTTCCCTTCTTTTGCTTCCTTCCCTTCTTAAAGAGTTGAGTGACATTTGCAATTTTCCAGTCCTTTGGAACTATTCCAGAACCTAGTGATTCTTGAAACATCATTACTAATGCATCCACAGATCTCTTCAGAATCCTGTGGTGTGGTCTCTTTGGTCCAGGCAATTTATCTAACTTTTCAGCTTCCCAAGCACCTTCTCCTTATCAATAGCAACAACACTCACTTTTGCCCCTGTCAATCTCAAATTTCTGGCTTACAGCTGGTGTCTTCCACAGTGAAGACCGAAGCAAATAATTACTGTGCTTGTCCATTATTTTCTGTCCTCTATTATGATCTCTCCAGTGGCATTATACAGAGCTTCGATATCTACTCCCACCTCTTAGTACATCTGAAGAAACTTTTGGCATCTTTTTTTATATTATCAGCTAAATTACCTTCATTTTTCATCTTTTCTCTCCTTATTGCTTTTTGGTTGCCTGCTTTTGGTTTTTAAAAGCTTTCCAATTCTCTAACTTCTCACTAATTTTTGTTACATTACATTCCCTCTCTTTTGCTTTTAAGAAGTCTTTGACTTCCCTTGTCACCATGGTTGCAACATCATCCCTTTAGAATATTCCTTCTTTGAGATGTATCTATCCTGCACCTTCTGAATTGCTCCCAGAAACTCCAGCCATTTCTGTTCTGTTGTCATCCTTGTTAGTGTTCTCTTCCAAGCAATTTTACACAGCTCAGAAAATCTCTCATGCCTCTGTAATTCCATTTATACCCCTGGAATACTGATGCACCTGATTTTAGCTTCTCCTTCTCAAATTGCAGGGTGAATTCTGTAATATTATAATCACTGTCTCCTTTGGGTTTTTTTATCTTAAGCTCCTGAATCAAATTTGGTTCATTACACAGCACCCAATCTGGGACTGCATTTTCCCTAGTTGGCTTGACTACCAGCTGCTCTTAAAAAGTCATCTCATAAGCATTCTACAAATTCCTTCTCTTGGGATCCAGCACAAACCTAATTTTCCCAATCTGCTGCATTTTGAAATCCCCTATGACTATCATAACATTGCCCTTTTTATATGCCTTTTCAGTCTCCCATTGTAATTTGTTTTCCACATCCTGGCTACTAGTTGGACGCCTGTATATAATTCCCATCAGGGTCTTCTTACCATTGCAGTTTTTTAATACTACCCATAAGGATTCTACATTTTCCAATCCTATGACACCTCTTTCTAAAGATTTGATTTCATTTTTGCCAACAGAGCCACTCCATCCCTTCTGCCTACCTGCCTGTCCTTTTCCTACACTGTGTATCCTTGGATGCTAAGGTGAGTGCTTGTGATATTTGAAGCCTACCATGAAAGATGTGATTTCAAATATTACAAAATTCCCTGCATTGATTTAGCCTTTGCAACCTTTATTGTTCTTAATTGTTATACAACTTCAACTCCTAACTATAACTGTTTTCTCATCTTACAAGTATTTTTGACTCTGAATGCAACTCCCCCCTAGTGATAACTTGAAGTAATCTGTGTCTGTACAGTGATGTAAATTTTTCTGCAGAACCCCAACTAGGTGTCAAAGTTTTTCCCCCAACAATTTTAATAATACAAAGTGTCACACCCATACACAATGATAAAATGATTGTTTACACTGTCTCCCTTTAGTTGTATCATTGTGTTCAAATCAGCTGTGTATCCTGATGATGATCTTAATTGGACCTTTTAGCCAGAGAGTGGCGACTCTGTGGAATTCTTTGCCACAGGCAGCAGTGGAGGCCAAGTTTTTATATATATTTAAGGCAGAGGTTGATAGATCTTTGATTGGTCAGGGCATGAAGGGATAAGGGGAGAAGGCAAGAGGATGGGACTGAGGGGATAATTGGATCAGCCATGGTGAAATGGCAGAGCAGACTTGATGGGCCAAATAGCCTAATTCTGGCCCTATATCTTATGGTCTGAACATCAATTGGTTTGAAGAAAAGAATTCTAGACATATTGCACTATATAAAAAATCTCATTCTGATTATCCTTTAGTGTGTGTTTCTTTGAATAGTCACTCTACAGACATTAGATAATTCTGTCCTTGACTCAGTCATATTTCAATCTGAATGGCTTTTTTATAGGTTCTTCAGCTTATACTGTTTAAGAGAGTTCTTTTAAAAGCCTTGTGGTCCCTGTGACATTCTGAGAGGCACACGGTGGTCAGTTATGATTCAAAGCTGATTTAATATTGGTTCCCCTGAACTTAAATGCATCCTTGATGCAGGTAAGTAACATACTCAATTGTCACATTGAACTTCAGTTGTAGTGGTTTCAACAGTCCTACTTTGTGCTCACCAACTCGGGAGTTATTCTTGGGTCTGTATCTCTTAAGAGTACAACAATTAATTTAAATTATACACTCAGTGGCCACATTATTAGGTACCCCTGTACACCTGCTCAATAATACTAATATCTGATCAGCCACTCTAGACATAAAAGCATGTAGACATGATCAAGAGGTTGTTCAGACCTAATATCAGAATGAGGAAGAAATGCATTCTAAGTGACTTTGACCATGTATGATTTGGTGCCAGACAGGGTGTTTTCAGTATCTCAGAAACTGCTGTTCACATAGGATTTTCACAGATAACAGTCTGTAAGGCTTACAGAGAATGGTGCCAGAAAAGCTATTGCTAGTGGCAGATCTATGAGTAAAATGTCTCATTAATGAGAGAGGTCAGACTGGTTCAAGCTGATAGGAAGGTGACAGTAACTCAAATTAACATGTGTTGCAACAGTGGTGTGCAGAACGGCATCTCTGACTGTACAATGCATTTGACCTTGAAGGTGATGGGCTACAGCAACAGAAGACCATGAACATACACTTTGTTAGATTCAGGAGATTCCTAATACTCTGTCAGAGATCAACTTATTATTTATTTGTGCAAAATGAAACATTTGGAAACTCAGTATCCAGATTACTTCTGGGTTTAAAATAAAATACAAAATCATTCTCAAACATAACCAAGATTAATAAATATAGAATATGCAGAAGGATTCTGTATATATCCCAAAAAGCTCTGTGCAATTCAAAGCTCGTTCTCTATTATTTCAAGAGGAAAATTGTAATGAAATATTGGAACATGAGAAAGATATCTTAATTAAATAGATATTTTAATGAAGCTGAAAAGACAAACCAAAGTATAACAAAGTTAACAAACTTATATTTATTGTTCAACCTTTCTTTTGAAACTTTAATACATGAGTTGGAAAAGAAAAAAAGTAATTGAATAAATATTGTCAAATCTGATCCCTATTGCCATCCTGTGGTGATAATATAAAACTGCAGGTTTGCAGGAGTCCATGACAATCCAACTGCAAAAACAATGATAGGACAAAAGTAATCTGACCAACAAACAACCAATATTTAAAAGTAAAACATTAGTATAAGGTTGTTGAATGATAAACATTAAACTACAAAGGAATTTTTGATAAGACTGTTATATATATGACACCTAAGTCCAAATGGATAGCTTATAAAAGAAAAACAGTAACTGTAACCTGTTTCTTTTAAGTATATTATTAGAGGTGTAAAACTCACTTATTCAGATAGACATGGTTTCATTTGTAATACATTATATAAAATAAAAGCAAGGATATTTTCTTTTCTAATCCTCTGTCTTACAACAATGTATTTTTAATACAGGACTCAGATACACTTTGGAACAACATACTTACTGGAACCGGTCCTTGAACTTTTAGGCTCAAAGCATTTTATCCTGCCAAATTGCTTTTCCTGGTTCAATGCAAAGAACTGTCCTCCTGACTGACTCAGGCAGAAACAGAAATGACCTTAAGAATGACGTTTAAAAATGAAGAATTAGACATGAGACTGATGGGAAATGAAATGAGTCAGTGGAGGTTGCTTCAATCTCAAATCAGTCACAGTAAGAAAAATAGAGTGAGTCGAACAAAGATATGGTTAGAAGAATAATGTATTAAAACCTGATATTTTTAAAAGCTCCCTGAACAATTCAATACCTGAAAGAATGAGACTTCACACTTGTCATACTGAACTTACTACCATTAAGGTTGAATGACAGTAATTGACAATTATAATAATGTTAACAGTATACTAATTAGATGGTTATTTCCATTGCATTTAATACTTTTCCACTACACAAATACAACTTCACAGTGATTCTAAGACAGTTGATGAATGCCACATTTACAAGGGTATTTCCCCTCAGTACAATTCTGAGAGCAGTTATTAATTGTCACATTTTATCATGCCTCTGTTAACTTCCTGAAATTCTCAATCATTTATGTGGCTACTTTCTAATCTGAGCCATATTTTGACTTTCTGGGCTCACAGGTACATTACCACAGATTCTCTCTTATTTATATCTCTCCTAAGTGAACAACATTTTGGACCGGCAGACAGATGACAGTGAGTTTTGCTTTATTCAATCATAGGAGTAAGAAATGGTTTGTTTTCTCTTTAGGTAACGTTAGCATTGATGAATGTTGTTCAAATAAGAGCTAAGAGGGAAGGATGCATGTTCCAATTTTAAAATATGTTTGAAACAGTTGTATGATTTAGTGCTGAATCATAACATGGATATACATGGATAACATGGATAACACTCACATGTTGTCCCCTTTCTCAAATGTATTTTTATTGGCAAAAGAGTTGCCACCTTTGCTATGGCTGAACTGTGGATTTAATCTAATGATGAGCCTGTAGATCAGTGACTTTGCTGATGTGTTCACCTGATTGGATGCCAGCTGGTTTAAGTTGATGGACAAATTTACTATGGCTCCGCTGGTTGCATGGTATGGAAACTAGACTTCAAAGTGCTGGAAAATATGAATGATGAAGATATAAACAGATGAGTTAAATTCAGGCATGATTGTTACCATAGAGGTTATATAAGCAAAATGAACAAATTCTGTTCAGTAAAAATTGGTGGTAACAACATGACTATTCTTTGCTTTCAGGGGCAGGATTGCAACTAATTTAGTTAATACTGTAACAATATCATAGAATGTCATCAAATTTATGGTCATGTTCACAAGAACGGAGAGATACATTGACAATAAAATTTTGCATAATAGGCACATAGGTACAGTCAATGCAGAGAATATCAAGTACATATCAATCGTGCACAAATTCTACAGGACAGTGAAGAGAGGGAGAAAGCAAAGACTGCAAAACAAAACATGACTGCAAAAATAGAAAGAAACAAGATCAGTAACATCCATGGTAGTGCAAGAGATGGTCCATAATGTTCCTTTGCTGATATAGGGTGAGGGTTGTGCAGGTTAAATCAAGAACATAATAGCTGTAATAAAAGTGATTGTTTCTGAATCTGGTATGTGGAACTTCAAATGTCTGTACCTGCTGGCTGACTGTATGGTTTGAAGAGAGGCTGACCCAGATGGTGGGAATCATCGATAATGGATGCCATCTTATGTAAGCAGCACCTCTTCTAGATGTTGTCAGCAGTGGGGATGTCTGTGCCATCTATAGTCTGGGCAATGTTCACTACTCTCTGCAGCTTTTTTCATTCATGTTCATTGGGGTTAACATACCAGGCTAGGATGCAAAAATTCAGGATACTTTTAACTTTTAACCAGTGCATCTGTAGAAGTTCATTACTTTACTTAGTAGCATGCCTGATCTCCTCCAGCTTCAAAGAAAGTTGAGCACTAGTGCACCACCTTTGTAATTTCATCAATGTACTGGGCCCAGGACAGGTCATCAAGGTATTAATGACCTGGAATCTGAAAAAGGTGTACTCTCTCCTCCTTTAATCTACGCGTAAGAATTGGTACATGGCTTCCTGACTTCCCTTTCTGAGATTAATAATCAGATCCTTGATTATAATAACATTCAGCATGAGTTTGTTCTTGTGGCATGACTCAGTTGGATGTTCTATCTCATCCCCTTCTGCTGATTCATCACCAGCTGCGACTTGGCCAACAACAGTGGTGTTATCAGAAAATTTATGAACGATACACAGTTGTGAGTATAAGAGAGTAGAGCAGAGGACTAAGCATGTAGCTTTGAGGTCCACCTCTGTTGATAATCGATGAGGAGATGATGCCACTACCAATCTCTATTGATTAAGTTATTCCACTGAGGAGATCAAGACAAAAAGACTGTCAGACACAGGATCAAAATTAGGTAATTTGACCCATCGAGTCTGCTCTGTCATTCAATCATGGCTGATTCATTTTTTACCCCTCTTCAGCCCCACTGCTCGACATTCTCCCCATAACCTTTCAAGTCACATCCAATCAAGAACCTATAAAGCTCACCCTCAAATACACCCAACGACCTGGCCTCCACAGCTACATGTGGTACTAAATTCCACAAATTTACCACCTTCTGGCTAAAGAAATTTCTCCATGTCTCTGATTTAAATGGACACCCCTCTATCCTGAGGCTGTGTCCTCATGTCCCAGACTTCCCACCTGGGAAACATCCTTTCCACTCCTACCATGTCTAGGTGTTTCAAAGATTTCAGTGAAATCCCCCCTCATTCTTCTGAATTCCAGTGAATAGACACAGAGCAATCAAACGTTCCTCATATGATAACACTTTCATTCCCAGAATCATCCTTCTGAGCCTCCTCTGAGCTCTCTCTAATGCTAGTACAACTTTTCTTAGTTGAGGGGGCCAAAACTGTTTACAATACTCAAGGTGAGGCCTCACCAGTGCTTTATAAAGCCTCAGCATCACATCCCTGCTTTTGTACTCTATCTAGACCTCTCAAAAATAATGCTAACATTGCATTTGCCGTACTCACCACTGACTCTACCTGCAAGTTAACCTTTAGGTTGTTCTACACAAGGACTCCTAATTTTCTTTGCATCTCAGCTTTTGTGGATTTTCTCCCCATTTAGTAAATAGTCTGCACATTTATTTCTTCTACCAAAATGCAGGACCATGGATTTTCCAACAACGTCTTTCATTTGCCATTTTCTTGCCCATTCTCCGAATCTGTCTAAGGCCTTCTGCAGCCTACCTGTTTTTTCAACACTACCTACCCCTCCACTAATCTTCATATCATCTGCAAACGTGGCAACAAAACCATCTAGTCCATCATCTAAATCATTAATATGCAGCATGAAAAGAAGTGGTCCAACACCAACACCTGCGGAACACCACTAGTAGCCAACCAGAAAAGGATCCTTTCATTTCCACTAGCTGCCTCTTACCAATCAGCCTATGCTCTAACCACACCAGTAAATTTCTTCTAATACCATGGGCTCTTGACTTGGTAAACAGCCTCATGTGCAGCACTTTGTTAAAGGCCGTCTGAAAGTCTAAATATACCACATCCACTGCATTCCCTTTATCTATTCCATCTGTAATCACCTCAAAGAATGCCAACAGGTTCATCAGGCAAGGTTTTCCCTGAAGGAAACCATGCTGACTTCGTCCTGCCCTGTCCTGAGTCACCAAGTACTCCATAACCTCATCCTTAACAATTGACTCCAAAATATTCCCAACCACTGAGGTCAGGGTAACTGGTCTATAATTTCCTTTCTGCTGTCTTCCTCCTTTCTTAAAGAGTGGAGTGACATTTGCAATTTTCCAGTCCTCTGGCACCATGCCAGAGTCCAATGATTCTTGACATGCATTATCAACCTGATTTTTACAATCAACATGCATGTTGAAATCTCCCATGACTATCATAACATTACACTTTTGACATGTCTTTTCTATTTCCTGTTGTAATCCGTGGTCCACATCTCAGCTACTGTTGGGAAACCTGTATATAACTGCCATCAGGGTCCTTTTACCCCTGCAGTTTTTTTAACCCAACCCACAAGGATTCAACATCTTCTGATCCTATGTCACATCTTTCTACTGATTTGATGCCATTCTTTACCAGCATAGTCACATCAACCCCCACACATTCAGGATCCATTTTCAAAGGAAAGTAGAAAGGCCCAGGACTTGGAGTTTGGTGATAAATTTGGGGGAAATGATAGTGTTAAATTCCAAACTGTACTTTATGGACAGCATCCTTAACATATGCATTCCTGACGTACAAATGTTCTAGAACTGAGAGGAGAACTGGTGAAATAATGCTTGCTGTTGACCTGTTGTGGTGATAGGAAAACTGAAGGGGATTCAGGCCATCCCTGAGGCTGGAGTTCATTTGTACCATAATCAACCTCTAAAGACACTTCATTATGGTGGATATAAGTGCTACTGGATGGTAGTCATTCATAGAGGACACAGTGCACTTCTTGAGTACAGATAATATACCTTCTTGAAGCAGGTAGAAACCTCAGACCACAGAAACAAAAGTTTGAAAATATTCCAGATATCCATGATGTTAAGTTGATAAGCAGAAGTTTACTTCTAATTTTTGTTTTCAAGGACCGTAGTTAAAGAAACATCATAACATGTCTTTCTTGAAGATATTTCTAATAATTTATCTCTGGTAGTATGCAAAGTAAGGTTAAAGCAGTCTGATACACAATATATTGCATATGGTACATTTGAGCAAATGTATCCAATAAATTTAATAGCTTTTGTTCACTCATTGCAATATTTCATTGTTGTCATAGTTTTATGTAGGCAGTCAGCATATCATGCTGAAATGTTGCTTCGGGGGCAGGTGAAACAGAACTGAATTTCTCTGTGCATTAATTGTGTCACATTTTTGTGCAATATTAGTGAATAGCATATTTATTTTTCCCCGTTTTCCCCCCATGTTTACCCTAGGAATGTTCTATCCCCTGGCTCAGTTGGAAAGAAATGAAGTGCAGCTATGTTGCTTTCACAATGTGCTCCTGCATCTACATTTGTATTTGCAGAGTAAACAGATTCAACAGTCGCCTGCCACTGAAGAGAAAATGAGCTTTACCTGTCTGTTTCACTTTATTTTCTAGTTAATTATCAGTGAGACCCCTACAGCGGAAGGGCTGTCAAAAGGATGGTGGTCTGAGAATTCAATCATAGAATTGAACAGATTACCTAGATCCAAAGTTGTGAGAGTGAGGCATTGCATTCATTTTCTGTGTGTTGCTATATAAGACCTCCATTGGTCGAGGTGGACCATGGATGTTGCGTCCTAGCTGTTGAAGTCATCACAAGGCAGTATGCAAGCAAGGGCAGTATGATATGGAGAGCAAGCTGTTGACCATGTAGCAGACTCCCCTCTCCACATACAATGAATCCAGAGTTTTGGCAGAGACTGGTGCAGTTTCAGTATCAGTGGCATTGTAGGAGTTCCCAATCAGTGCTGAACCCAGCGCAGGACTGCTATTGTGACTCCAGATACAGGTTTTTCCTTCGGGTGCATTCCTGAAGCCTTCCACATGAGTGATTATACCCACAAGGCAGCAGAGGTTTGAAATCAAAGTTTTCATTTTAGTAGATGAGCTGCCAAATACAGCTGTTGAGCCCCATCTGCCCGAAGGGGTACAGCAGCAATTCCCTTTTCAAAGGGACCCCACTGCACATCACCTTGATGGGTTCTAGAATTTGGCAGAAGTTTGCAAAGTAAGCAGCTTCTGAAAAGTTACAGTGGGAAATGCATTCCTGTTAGACTAGCTTGACTATGTTAAGTCCTGTCCTTTTTGTCTGTGCAGAGTTCAAGTCAAGTCACTTTTATTGTCATTTTGACCATATCTGCTGGTACAGTGCATAGTAAAAATGAGACAACATTTTTCAGGACCATGGTGTTACATGACACACTACAAAAACTAGACTGAACTACGTAAAAAAAAAACAACACAGAAAGCTACACTAGACTACAGACCTACACAGGATAGCATAAAGTGCACAAAACAGTGCAGGCATTACAATAAATAATAAAAAGAACAATAGGGTAGTAAGGAGTCAGTCCAGGCTTCGGGTATTGAGGAGTCTGATAGCTTGGGGGAAGAAACTGTTACATAGTCTGGTTGTGAGAGCCCAAATGCTTTGGTGCCTTTTCCCAGACAGCAGGAGGGAGAAGAGATTGTATGAGTGGTGCGTGGGGTCCTTCATAATGCTGATTCCTTTGTAGATGCAGCATGTAGTGTAGATGTCCATGATGTCGGGAAGAGAGACCCCGATGATCTTCTCAGCTGACCTCACTATCTGCTGCAGGGTCTTACGATCCGAGATGGTGCAATTTCCGAACCAGGCGGTGATGCAGTTGCTCAGGATGCTCTCAATACAACCCCTGTAGAATGTGATGATGACTGGGGGGCGGGGGGGGAATGGACTTTCCTCAGCCTTCGCAGAAAGTAAAGATGCTGTTGGGCTTTCTTTGCTATGAAGCTGGTGTTGAGGGACCAGGTGAGATTCTCCAAGAAATTTGGTGCTCTTTACGATCTCTACCAAGGAGCCATCGATGTTCAGCGAGGAGTGGTTACTCCGTGCCCTCCTGAAGTCAACAACCATCTCTTTTGTTCACACTAACAGACAGGTTGTTGGCTCTGCACCAGTCCGTCAACCGCTGCACCTCCTCTTTGTAAGCTGACTCGTCGTTCTTGCATGCTCTCCCTGTGATCTCATGGGTTCAATCTGGATTTTCCAGTTTCCTTACACATCCCAACAATGTGTGGGGTAGTAGGTTAATTAGCTGCTGCAGATTGCCCCAGATATGTAGCTGAAGTGGTCAAATCTTGAGAGATGGGGAGGGGACATAGCTGACTGCTCATCCAAGATTAATTTTGTATGAACTGACTCTCAGGGTAGATGGTTCAATATTGAAAATGTCTCATTTACTTACAAACTCCTAAAAAAGGGAAGAATATTTCAATATCATCTAGCCAGGAAAAACTGACAAGATTGCATCTAATAGATTGAAGTATAAAATCATTAGGACTGTTAAAGGCACACATCCTGATTTGACCTGGTAGGTACCATGGTGATTAAAGTCAGCTCCATAATCAAGAAGGCCTTCAACACCAAGATAGTGAATCAAAATGAGAATATGAGAAATGTCCTGGATTGTATGGTGTGAATGTGGGCTTTATGGGCAAATGTTTTTTTTCATATTTTCAGTGACGTAAAGTTGCCAGATTATGAAAATATCCAAATGATGATCACTAGAAGAAAGGGGAGCCTGACAGACTGCTTTGCCATAAACGTCATATATTGACTACCGCTCATCACTTTAATAACAAAACATGAAACATGCTTACTGGATCAAACGGTAGTCACTCTAACAAATAAAACATTGGTTAATCTTATAAAGATTCAATTCTTCTGGGTGGTTCAACTGATGCTGCATAGCTTGAGTAGTTTATAACGTCTCTCATACAGATATGATGTGCACAAATTAGATATGAATAGTCTTCAGATATTATGGACATAGGGCTTTCTTTTTTTCTATCACAATTTTTAACAATGCCAAGAATATTATTAACCTTATACTTCCTTCAATACGATCGGAACAATAGGCAGTTTGGTGAGTGCAATCTTTCCAAGGTAGAAAATGAAACTCTCACGTCAAACTTACAAACTAGTGCTTGGCCGTTAAACCAGAGTTGTCATTCAGGGTCCTATTATTGAAACTGCTTGGTTAAAACAAGGGCTGTAGTTCAGGTCCCCTTTATTGAAACAGCCCAGTTAAATTTTCTTTTGAGAGGCAGAACAATAGAAAGTGCGGTTAATCTGAAGCCAACATTAATTGACTCTTAGTGTTGCCTTTGCTTCTCTCACCACAAAAACTGCTTGACCTGTTAAGTCTTTCAAGCATTTTCTAAATCTCCTTCATTTCCATTCTTGATGCTGAAGCTTTCTTTTTAATTTGGGGGTTCACCTCCCTTTGGGTAAGTGGTAAAGTTGGGAGAAAGGCACAATAATTAAAATTAATATTTTAGTCTATAGTTACAATAGGAATTGAGATGGAAAATTAAAATACACATTTCTCTGCAGTGTAAAGATTGGGAGCTTATGACTCAATCATTTTGAAACTGCTGGTCTCATTAGAATGCTAGCTTTGCAGCTGGCACCTGAGCAAATTTTAACCCGACTCGTCAACTGATGCGGTTTTAATGTAAAAGTTGACTGTCCAAGTGCGAAAACAAGCAGATAGCAGATTTACTCCCTGTTCTGTATAACTGTTGATCAGTTATGACTGGTTCCCTATTTTTATTGTGCTACCAAAGCTGAATTGCTATTCTAGTGTCTCGCATCAAATTGACAATTGCCTTTTATTTAGCACAATTTGGAACCTTCAACACTATTAAGCTTGCACCTCTGATTTCAGGTAAAGATTGTTTAAACCTTTCTGGTTCGCTGACTGCATTGAGGTTGACTCGTTGCAGCAGACTTAATGGTATTTGCACAGTGGTCAACAAATTAATCTTTTCACTGTGTATTCTTCACAGTGGAATGCTTATGAAAACACAAACACTTAAATCAAAAACTAAACTGGATCTTCACTGCTTCCTGTTGCAATACTTGAGTGTTTAGGACAAATGCATATTCATTGTAATACCTTGATAAATGGCAGAAGACTTTCCCCAGTTGTGCTTTTCTTAAGTAAATATATCAATCTTTACTGGGCCCACAAAATGAGAGAGGAAGTCCTTCATGTGACAGACATCAAATTAGCAATGTGGACTATTGTGCTACAGTGTAATATTTCATCAGTTCTTACTGAATTCCAGCTTCTTTTTCCTCAGATTTACTGTTACAGTTTAATATTCTAAAATTCTCATGTGTATTAAATTTATATTTTTAAATCTAATTTGTAAATAGTACATATTAAAGTCAGTGGCCTATAATGTTCTTCTCAATTTGAAATGAGTGTCTTTGCCACTTCAAGATATGTTTGTTGTGTGATTATTGACACAGTTGCTTTTAATTTGATAAAATGATTTAGTGATAATATATTTAGAAGAGTACAGTACATATCAGTCCTATCAGTAACAGGCTACAGTGTAGCCTATTATGTGCTCGATCTTTGGAGACAATCAGTTGGCTACCAGTGATGATATATAACCATTAGATATAATAAATTCATGATTATTCAATTGTATTATATTTTTTGTTTCAGATTTACTGAATGTGAAATACTCAGACAATTTAATGTTTTCCCGTGGGATAATTCTGGTGAGTATACGATAGTTCTCTTTGATATTGTGTGTAGTTGGTGTGATCTTTAGTGAGTGACTTCAGCACTTATCTATTGCAATTGCTGCCATCATAGGAAGCCAAGGCCCATAAATCATCTGGCTTCATTGGCATTGCATTTCATAAGAAAGGGAAGATCTGTAGTTTACTAATGTCATTTGCTGAGGAGTGGATGTAATAGTAAGTTGTCCAGTTATACTACAGAGGTAAATCAAACAAATATTACCTTACTTTGTGGGATGTTATTGAATAACTCTATGAGGCACAGATCTCATACAGTAAGTAATGGAAAATGTAAACAGCACAGTTTACATGTGATTTGTTCATTGGGATTTGAAAGGATCTTGTATGCTATGTAACATGGATGATGTTGGTGAAACCTAATTTAATCCCACACCTTAAGGAGGCGCTGGTGGACAGTAATACATATGTTGGTTGTAATAGTGCTTGGAAATGTTATCTCACGGATGGTGAAGGACAGTGATGTATGTTAGAGGCATACTCAACACTACTGCTCAATTTCTTCTCAAATGTGTAGGTTTCAGACAAGGCTTGTTTGCTGAACATCAGAACAAACATAAGCCTTTCAGGTTTTCTCTATTTCCCCACTTACTTAAATCATGGCTTATCTGTATCTCACCTTTAATCCTTATCTTGCAATTCCATCCAAAATTTAAATCCGTTGTCTTGAAAATTCCAACCAGCATTTGCAACCATCTGGAAGAGTGAGTGCTAAATTTCCACTACTCTTTCTGGTAAAGTAAAATTACCTAATCTCATTCCTGAAAGGTCGAGCACTGATTTTAACATTCAGCTTCTTTTATCTCGATTTCCCAGGGAATACTAACCAAAGTAAATCGATGCCTTTATAATATTATTCCTTTGCTTTGAATATAATTCTGATGAATCACGACAGTGTCCTTTCCAACTCCGATGGCTGTTGATTTGTGAGGTCAAGCATCTAAAAACTTATTACAAGTACTTTTACACAGCTGCCACATTTGTAGTAAACAAGATATTAATTCACTATCACATTCCCTTTAACCTGCTCAAATATATATGCTCCATTAGTCCTCAATTGATTCTCTTCATTTAATTCCAGACGGTTCTTTGTCCTTTTGAGGTATTAGAAACATAGAAACAGAAAACCTACAGCACAATACAGGCCCTTCAGCCCACAATGCTGTGCCAAACAGGTACTTACTTCAGAAATGACCTAAGGTTACACATAGCCCTCTATTTTTCTAAGCTCCATGTACCTATCTAGGAGTCTCTTAAAAGACTCTATTGTACCCACCTTCATCAAAGTCGCTGGCAGCCCATTTCACACATACACCACTCTATGTGTAAAAGAAACTTACCCCTGACATCCCCTCTGTACCTACTTCCAAACAGCTTAAAAGCTGATCCTACTCGTGTTAGCCATTTCAGCCTTGGGGAAAGAAATCTTTGACTATCCACATGATCAATGCCTCTCATCATCTTATACATCTCTATCAAGTTACCTTTCACCCTCCGTCACTCCAAGGAGAAAAGGCTAAGTTTACTCAACCTATTCTCATAAGCCATGCTCCCCAATCCAGGCAAATCTCCTCTGCACCCTTTCTATAGTTTCCACATCCTTCCTGTAGTGAGGTGACTAGAACTGAGCACAGAACTCCAAGTGGGGTCTGACCAGGGTCCTATATAGCTGCAACATTACCTCTCAGCTGTTGAACTCAATCCCAGGGTTGATGAAGGCCAATGCACCATATGCCTTCTTAACCACACAGTCAACCTGCGCAGCAGCTTTGAGTGTCCTAAGGACATAGACCCAAGGATCCCTCTGGTCCTCCATACTAACAAGAGTCTTACCATTAATACTATATTCTGCCATCATATTTGACCTACCAAAATGAACCATCTCACACTTATCTGGGTTGAACTCCATCTGCCACTTCTCAGCCCAGTTTTGCATCCTATCGATGTCCCACTATAACCTCTAACAGATCTCCACACTATCCACAACACCCCCAACCTTTATGTTATCAGCAAATTTACTAACCCATCCCCACACTACCTCATCCAGGTCATTTATAAAAATCATGAACAGAAGGGGTCCCAGAACAGATCCCTGAGACACACCATTAGTCGCCGACCTTCATGCAGAATATGACCCATCTACAACCACTCTTTGCCTTCTGTGGGCAAGCCAATTCTGGATCCACAAAGCAAGGTCCCTTTGGATCTCATGTTTCTTTACTTTCTCAATAAGCCTTTCATGGGGTACCATATCAAATGCCTTGCTGAAATCCATATACACTACATCTACTGCTCTACCTTCATCAATGTGTTTCGTCACATCCTCAAAAAATTCAATCAAGCTCATAAAGCACGACCTGCCTTTAGCAAAGCCTTGCTGACTATTCCTAATCACATTATGCCATTCCAGATGTTCATAAATCCTGCCTCTCAGGATCTTCTCCATCAATTTATCAACCACTGAAATAAGACTCACTGTAATTTCCTGGGCTATCTCTACTCCCTTTCTTGAATAAGGGAACAAAACCTGCAACCCTCCAATCCTCAGGAACCTTTCCCCATCCCCATTGATAATGCAGAAGATCATTTCCAGAGGCTCAGCAACCTCCTCCCTTGCCTCCCAAAATAGCCTGGGGTATATCTCGTCCAGTCCTGGTGACTTATCCAACTTGATACTTTCCAAAATCTCCAGCACCTCCTCTTTCTTAATGTCAATATGCTTAAGCTTTTCAGTCCACAGTAAGTCATCCCTACAATCACCTTTTCTGTAGTGAAAACAATGGTTGGGTCACTCAACATCATGAAAAAAATTAAAGAGTGCTGTTTATTTTAAGGAAAATTAAGATGCTACAACCATTCCAATGTTATCACCTGTGGGAGGAAAGTGCCTTTGGAGACATTGCCTCTTAATTAGAAACACTAATCTTTACATCTGTTTATTATAAGATCAGTTTTAGAATATTTATTATCCACTTCTATTGAATCTACTGTAATCTATTGAATTATTAATCAGAAATATTCAATAGGAAAATTCCTGTTTATGTCTATATTATCCAGTTAATCGGTTGAAAAGTGCAAGCTTGAACAAAATTACAAAATTAAGATTTTTAATATCATATTTAACAACATAAACATCATAAGCTTCGGATACTGGACAAATAAATATTGTCTAACTTAAATTTGTCTTTGCTAATATAGTTATTTTTACATTTTTCTTTTTTTTGTAATTTTTTTATTGAAGTTCACAGACACAGAGCAATCAAACGTTCCTCATATGATAACACTTTCATTCCCAGAATCATCCTTCTGAGCCTCCTCTGAGCTCTCTCTAATGCTAGTACATCTTTTCTTAGTTGAGGGGGCCAAAACTGTTTACAATACTCAAGGTGAGGCCTTAGAAGTTATACAGGGGTCTGTGGGAGGAGCCACAGGAGCAGTCAGCAGGGGGCGTGTCCAGACAGGTATATGTAGTTCACCACACCAGCCACCAACAGTATATTCATTAAATATTTATCTCTTTTCAACCATTCTTGAGATATATATCCAAAATATGTGGTCTTACTCTCCAAGGGTATTTCACGTTTAAAGATCTCTTGTAGGGCATTGTGTATCCCCAAGGTCTGATTGAAGGTTTCTATCAGAACTTGAGTTATTCATGTCACTAACCATCAGGACAGGGTTGATTTTTGTAAATTGCACTTTGTGATGGAAGCAATCTGATACCTACCATAACTGCACACAACAAAATAATTTTAGGAAGAGTTACAACATTCTTAAAAGGTGACACCCAAGTTGCTTGAGGAACATCTATTGACACCACCTGGCCCTCCCTCTGCATTCCTCCACCATTTCATGTATTACTCCAGATGCCAACATCAGCAATCTCTTGTATCGACATTCTTAAAAGGAGACTGACTGGCAATAGTAATTCTGCACCTGTAGATAAGGGTACAATAATGGGAGTGAAATGAATTTATGCTACTCCAACACTATCTTAGTATTGGTAAGGATGAGGACATTCAAACTTTCAACTTACTAGCAGGAGTAGTTCACTCACTCCCTAAAGCTGTTCCAACACTTAATAAGGAAAGAGCTCAAAGGGTCATTTATTATCAAAGCATGGATCCCTATACAACTCTGAAATCTGTCTTCTCCAGATAGTCTCAAAACAAAGAAAGAACATGAAAGTCATTCAGAGAGAAACATCAAGCCCACCAGACACACAAAAAGAAGGGCTTTCAGATCATTAACCCCCAAAAATATCCTCCCACGCACAAAGCAAAACTGAATTTAGAAAAATTAAAGTCACTGCAGCTCATTTACTACTTTTTTAAGGTTTGAGGGTGAAAATCACCTCCATCTGAAATTTGTCAGTTGTCCCTCCAACTATTCCCTTGGTAACACTTCCCTGTTGATTGTAATTTTCCTTAGTTCCTCTTTCTCTTCAAATTTCCAATGTAACTCCATTTCTGGGCTGTAACTATATCCTCTATAGTAAGGACTAGGGCAAAAGATATATCTAATTGATCTACCATCTTTTTTCCAATTGCCAATTTCTCACATTAATTTCCATTGGTCCAACTCTGATGTTGATAACACTTTATTAAAAGTAAGTGTATATCTGTTTATAAACTTCATTGCTTATTCGAATTATTCATTCTGTATTAATCTTCTAGTTGCCTATTTGATAATCTACCCAGTGTTCTAAGCACCCACCTAATCTATAATTCCTCTTTGAGTTTGATACTATCTTGTTTCAGTTAAGCACAGAGAGTGCCTTTAGAATTTTCTTTTTATTTGGTCTATATGTATTCTGAAAGATCCACTTAAAAGTCTGACACAGTATCTCAACTGACTGATGACTTTAGCTGGTTATATTTCATGCTTTAATAGTTTATTCTTTTATAAACTACTAATAATAGGCTTGAAGTTGAAGTTCCCCTCAGCTTCTTTTCCCTCATCCACCAAGCCCCATCTGCCCACCACACCTCCCACTTATCTGGTTCCATGCATCACTTTCCTTCGTTATCAGCTTTCATAATCTTTTTATACAAGCTGTTTTCCATCGAACCACAGAACATTACAGCACAGAAACAGGCCTTTTGGCCTTTCTTGGCTGTGCCGAACCATTTTTCTGCCTAGTCCCACTGACCTGCACCTGGCCCATATCCCTCCATATACCTCTCATCCATGTGCCTGTCCAAGTTTTTTTTTAATGTTAAAAGTGAGCCTGCATTTACCACTTCATCTGGCAGCTCATTCAACACTCCCACCACTCTCTGTGTGAAGAAGCTCCCACTAATGTTCCCTTTAAGCTTTTCCCCCTTTACCTTTAACCCATGTCCTGTTTTTTTTTTCTCTCTCCTAGTGGAAAAGGCCTGCCTGCATTCACTCTATCTATACCCATCATAATTTTATATACTTCTATCAAATCTCCCTTCATTCTTCTATGCTCCAGGGAATAAAGTCCTAACCTGTTCAACCTTTCTCTGTATCTCAGTTTCTCAAGTCCCGGCAACATCCTTTCCCTTCACACTCTCAGTCTAGATGCAAGGTCTCCAACTGAAACATTGAATACCCCTTTGCTTTCACAGACACTGCCTGATCAGCTGAGATTTTCTGGTATTTTATTTTTGTTTACAACTGCAGTTGCTCTGAGAGTTAAGTATTTTGAAGAAATTAAGTATGTTTCTTTCTAATAAACTACACTTCTCTTAACTGCACTAACGCATCTATAAATTAAAGGTAATTACAATTTTCCTTTACAAAATATATTTAATAATGTGGATTTCTGTTGAAATTTTGTCAAGTATTCCAAGCACATCCTTTCATCTTTAGTTGCCACGCTGCTATTACACCAGCCTAGGATTGGAGCTCAAAATGTGAATGCTGACAAAGATAATTTGACAGACACTATTCGAAATTAAAAACCTTTGGCAATCACACAGATATATATTTTTTTAAATTTGTCATACCTACATATCTATATGGATATCTTTTGATTCTTCAATTACAAAGAATGTTAGAGGCTCCAGTTTTGCTGGGGTTTGTTGGTAGTTTTAAAGGATTTCCAGATGACTTTGGAGGTTATAGACCTACTATCCAAGCTCTATTGGCAATTCCTCAGCTGGACGTCACGAGGTGTTCAGTGGAAGAGCAATAATAACTGAATTTCGCAGCACTGGTGCTGGCACCTGATGCAAGATTTGAATGATAATTATGAGGCTGAGAGGAAAAAAAGGCAAAGAATGTTTTGTTTAATATTTTTGATGTTTGCATGTATGGTTCAGATTTTAAAACAATAATTCTTAACATTCTGTGATCCTTTGTTTCATTGTAGTTCTGTATATTATTTCTGCAATCAAAAACCTACATAAGCACTGAAAAGACATTTAAAGGTTATCCAAACGGCAAAATGAGAGTGTAGCTCACTGGTTGTGAAAGGCTTTAAGGGAAGTCCTTTTTTGCCCTGTTGACATCCAAAGTTTTCCCATTTAACTCCAGGTTCTCAGGATGTGACATTAGTGTTCCAGATCCGAGAAAGCTAAATCTAAATGAATGGTAAGTCTAGACAGCAATTGTGGACAGTGTCATCTTGTTAGGAAATTAGTGCCCATTTTATACCTCAAGTGCCTCAAGTGGATTTGAAAACTAATGAGATTGATAATCAATGACATATCCTATATGATTAATTGATTTATGGCTCTGTTTCTATCATGCCATGGAACAGAATAAATGTCAGAAGTCAAAAATGAATTTGGTTTATATATAAAACTGAAATACTCCAGATGCTGGAAATTTGAAGGCAGACAATGTTGGGGAAAAGATTTTATAGAATATCCATGGAGCCAGATAGTCTTATTTTCGAACTCTAGATTCAGTAACAGGGCATCATCATTCTTTCCTTTCTTCTCCTGTATTCCTGAATGACTCTATCTTGTTTCCAGTCCTGGTTACTTATGTAATATCAAAGAATACAATTGGAAAATCATGGTATAAATAACTTTATAAAAGTATATACAACTTTGATCCAGAGTGAATCATCTAATTTGTGTTATGTAAGGTGCAACTAAAAAGAGACTGGAAAAAATATTCCAATACATTGCATTAAATATGACAATACAACATAGTTAAAATCTTTCTATAAAATTACATAATGTGCAAACAGGTCTTTGCAATAGAACTATAATTAACAAACCAATTTTATACCTTGGCACAAAGCAATAAAAATAATCTACTGTGGTAAAAGAAAATTGCCTACAATTTGCTGGAACAGGACATCTCAGGGAATGACTGGTTAGCCACATTTTTCCACACTCTTTAGCTGAAAAAGAATTGCCTTGTAAATTGCTGGGTATGTAATTATCTACTTTCATAATGAGTACAACAAGTCACCTGGGACTTTGATGAATGATGGGACAAACAATGTAGCTCACAAAACAATAAACAGGAGAAAGGATTGAAAAAGAAAATGAGTCAGAATGAGAGAATTTAATGCTAAATTAAGCAGAGAAAGAGAAGCAGAGAGTCATAGATCAACTGGGAACAAGAGAGGGAAAAGAAGACAGGTCGGTAAATTCAAAAAATTTTACAAGTTTAAACTTCTGTCATTTTAACATCTCCTAAACAGTGCATTTGAAGAAATGAGGCTCAACAATACTTTTTCTTCTTCTGGACAAATGAAGCTATTTGAAAGTCATTAACAATTACCAGATCATTAAAAGAATATCTGTGATATTAATTACTTATGACAGTAGTTTTAATTGGTATTTATAATATACATCTAGCAAATCCATGAACCACTTGAGAGGTTATAAGAGATGCCATTCTTGTGTAGCCAACAGGGGAAAATAGATCAGCATTTGTTGATCAATTCCAAAGTTTTGGGCCACTTTGTGCTTCACCACAAGCTGTACCAAATCAATAATGGCATATACCAGACACATACAGTTTATATTTAACCAGTTTTGACCTGTGTCTCACTAGTAATCTGTGTGTCCATGTTGAAGTTGAGAGTAAGGCAAGTTAGAGAGCAAGTTAGAGAGAACAAAATGTTGCATACATGTGCTGAATCTAACCAAGCTTTGATTAATCCTTTTCTTTTCAATTATATATTATTTTATCTAAAGCACATAGTTCACTATAAAGAAAATCCTTGGGGAAGAAAGCAAAATCAAATAGAAAAATGAAAGCTGCATTACATATTCCAAAGGCTTTTATCATCCAAAAGCAATTATTTTAGCCTTACAAGGGGATTCTATTCAGTTGTACTTCAGATTCCTTCGTTCATCAATTATTCAGTCTGAAGTCAAAACATTTATTTTTAACATTAATTTATCACTGGAGTAACAGATAATCATGGTGTGTTGTCTGATGATGTGTATATCCATTGTACCCAGAAATGATGAGGTGTCCCTGAACATTCAGGGTTGGCACAAATCATATTTCACCTGAAAATATTTTTCTCCATGAGATTTAAGACAAACCCTGATGTTTTCATTGTATACAAGTTCAAATCAGTCCTCAAATTTCTATTAGTCACTCATCATTAGTTTTAAAGTTTATATCCTTAATAATTAGAACCTTAAGGTACCGATTGAGTCCAGCATGTTTGAGACAAGGACACTTTCAACCACATGATCCTGATTTTTGCTAAATGTGAAGAATTAAAATTACCATTTTAGGTTTCATTCACAGAACTTGATTCTGATGTACTTGGTGAACTTTGTTGTTTCTTGGCAGCATACTGCGCAAGATTTAAAAAATTACTACAGGTTGCAATAAAAATAAAATAAACACTGGAAAGGGGGAATAATGAGGTGATGTTCATGGGTTAATAGGCTGTTTGGAAAGCTGACAACAGAATGGAAGAGCTGTTCCTAAAACATTCAGTGTGGGTCTTCAGGCTCCAGGACCTCTTCCTTGATGGTAGTAATGAGAAGTTTAACTATTTTTAACATACATCTAACAGGAATGTACTGTAGAGTGTTTGGTAATGTACTGCAAGTTAAATCTAATAAATGCAACCAGCATCCATGATGCACCATCAATAACTCACTCTGAGACGTAAAGGCGAGATATCGGCTTTTATTGACTGGAAGAAGGAACAAGCAGTGGTTGACCACCATACTACATCCTGGAGACAGAGAGGCCGGGCTCAGACCTCGATCGTCTTTATACAGGGGTCTGTGGGAGGAGCCACAGGAGCAGTCAGCAAGGGGCGTGTCCAGACAGGTATATGTAGTTCACCACAATCCATCACCAGAGAACCTCACCACCCAGGCCATGCGCTCTTCTTGCTGTTGCCATCAAGAAGAAGGTACAGGAGTCTCAAGACCCACACAACCAGGTTCAGGAACAGTTTAAAAAAGTAAATGATCAAAGTACATATCTATACGGCCATTAGACACAGGAGCAGAAATAGGTCATTTGGCCCATCCAGTTTGCTCTGCCATTCAATCATAGCTGATCCTATTTTTTTCTCCTCCTCAACTCCAATTCCCAGCCTTCTTCCCTCATAAAACCTTTGATGCCATGTCTAATCAAGAACCTATCAATCTCTGCCATAAATACAACCTATGACCTGGACTCCACAGCTGCATGTGGCAACAAATTCCACAAATTCACACTTTGGTGAAAGAAATGTCCCCACATCTCTGTTTTGAAAGGGCACCCCTCTAACCTCTTGTCCTAGATGTTCCCACCATGGGAAACATCCCCTCACATCTACTCTGTCTAGGCCTTTCAATATTCAAGAAGTTTCACTGAGATTCCCGCCCATCCTTCTGAATCCCAACGAGTACAGACCCAGAACCATCAAATGTTCCTCCTATTATAACCCTTTTGTTCATTGAATCGTCTTTGGGAACCTCCTCTGGACCCTCTCTAATGCCAGCACATCTCTTCTAAGACGAGAGTCCCAAAACTGTTCACAATACTCAGGGTGAGGCCTCACCAGTTCCTTCTAAAGCCTCAGCATCACATCCTTTCTCTTGTATTGTAGACCTCCTGAAATGAATGCTAACATGGTATTTGCCTTTCTCACCACTGACTCAACCTACATGTTAATCTTTAGGGTGTTCTGCACAAGGACTCCCAGGTCCCTCTGCAGCTCAGATTTTCTCCCCGTTTAGAAAGTAGACTGCATATTTATTTCTACTACCAAAGTGCATGACCATGCATTTTCCAACATTGCATTTCATTTGCCACTTTCTTGCCCATTCTTTGAATCTGTCTAAGCCCTCTGCATCCTCCCTGTTTTCTCAACACTACCTGTCCCACTACCAATCTTCATATCATCTGCAAACTTGGCAACAAAGCCATCCATTTCATCATCTAAATCATTCATATACAGTATAAAAAGAAGTGGTCCAAACACTGACCACTGCAGAACACCGCTGGTCACTGGCAGCCAACCAGAAAAGGATCCTTTTATTCCCACTCGCTGCCTCCTACACATCAGCCAATGCGTTAACCATGCTAGCACCTTTCCTGAAATACCATGGGCTTTTAACTTGATAAGCATCCTCATATGTGGCATCTTGTCAAATGCCTTCTGAAAGTCTAATCACCATGCACATCATTGAGAAACATTTTCTTGTAGGCATACTCTAATATATGTATGCCTACGACTTTTGCACAGTACTGTATGCACTTGGAAAATATATTTACTTTGAACTTTGAAGTTAATCTTGTAGCAGCAGCTCGTGCAGATGTTTTAACAAGTTGTGTAAAACATACTTACACTGTCTTTTTGATACAGACTTGAAGGACAACAATACATTTGTTGCTATAGAAATTCTGTACAAACAGCAGCAGGAAAACACCAGCTGTTGTTCATGAGTCTTTGTCAGCAGCTCATATAGAAGTAGGCCAATTATTCATCTATTCACCTATAGAAGGAATACAGGAAGAGAGACACAGTTTTCTGGGGACTGTTATAGTCTGTTGTAAGACATGATAAATTATTTTAAGTGATACAATGGAAATTGAACACCAGGTGTGCCAAATGAATGTGCAAGATGGTTCAATTAATTCAGAGCAGTAATGGGAAAAATCATATAGTGCTTTTCACATTGACTTGTCGAAGAAAATCAGGAAGTGGAGAAGGGAGTTAAATATGGGGCAACAAAAAGCATAATCAAAGATGGGTCCCCTGACTATCAATAGTCTATCACTGCAGCTCTCCTTATCTCAAAGTTAAGGAGAGAATTGGAAAGAAGAGTTCTGACACTTTTCATAGAATGGGAAACATTTTGTGCTGGCATTTCTGCTGAGTGAGATTTAAAAAGGAGCTGTGCAAAGTAAGACCTCTTGTTCTTTAATCTTCAGAGTCCTAGGAAACTCATTCCAGTGAGAAGGTTTAAAAGAAGCTGAGCTATATTGGAACTGCTTTCTTGGAGTAACAACTGTGAGAGGAGTTATTATGGGTGAAGTGCTGAGGCTGTGTTTTGAGAGGTTTTGGCAAGGAGGCAAAGCAGTTTTAAAGCAAAGAAAGAGTTTGTAATTTATATTGTAGTCTTGAGGCTTTGACATAGTAATTAGTCACATGATCCACTTGCAGAATGCGGAATATCAGGGAAACATCCATTGTCCTTGGTGACTGCAGCTGTGGTAAGCAAGTCAACTTGCAACTCCTGACTGACTATGCTGAGTGGCTGTAACTGCATCTGGATTCGCTCAGAAACATCCATGACACTGAGAGAACCATAGAAAGGAGCTTTAGTAAGGTGGACACATCCAAAGCAGTATTGTAGCAGATGCAAAAGCGAATATAATAATAGAAGTTAAAGCAAGTAATTTCTGCAGGCGGGACAGGTGGTGATAAGACAAGGAGCAAGAAAGGTCCAATAGACTCAACTATGTTAAACTTTAAAGCGAGAAGCTGGACTGGTAAGGCAGATGATCTCAGGGCATGGATAGGCAAAGAACATGGAACTGGGATATTTTAACTATAACAAAACATGGTTGAGGAATGGGCAGGACTGTGAGCTCAGTGTTCAGGGGTACAGTTGTTCCAGGCATGACAGAGGCTCAAGTATGTTTTTGATTGGGAAGTACTTTGAGATATTTGTGGGGTTTTACTGAAAGGAGACAATATGGTTGGATCTTAGAAATTAGAAGGGATGATCGCTTTGATGGGATTGTAACATTGCACTTCCTCCCCATACTCCCAATCGTCAAAAGAACTCAAGGATCAAATATGCAGAGATAGCACCAAGAATAATATAATTGCATCAGTAGGCGATTATAACTTCCCTAATGTTGATATTAGGTGGCAAGGGGTGGAGATACATCCGCAAGGTGTAGTACCTGCTTTGTCTCTTCCCTGATCAAAGTCTCATGAGCCATGGAAGCAGACGGTGGATGGTCATATCATCAGCCAGTGCATATCACCGGTTCTGGTTATGTGGCCATTGACACCAGACAGACAGTCTCTGAGGAGTCTTGAAAATGACTGGGGTCACCCATCTTGTAAAGACACTGCCCAGAACAACGCAATGGCAAAGCACTTCTATAGAAAAATTTGCCAAGAACAATCCTGAGCATTGATAGACCATGATCACCCATGTCATACAACATGGCACATAATAATGATGAATATTGATATTAGTGTAATGGCCTGGTTAAGATATCCACTGCTATGCTGTGAGGTAGCTTATATTAGCAGTTTTCTGTAAAAGCAGTAGAAAGTGTATTCTGGTTTTGGTTAAGATAAGGACCCATGTTGTCCAACTTAGTTGACGTGAGTCAGCAAATCAGGGTTGTGGGTTGTGGGTTGTGAAAGAAGGTTCTAGAGAGCTGTGGGGAAGAGTTTTCTGAAGGACTGTAGTGTGGTGTTGGGGTCTTTTGGTGGGAGCTGCAGAGCAGGACAGAAAGGACGATACCACAGAATGCCATTGGAAGGAGAGTCCCTGATACAGGAACTGATTTGTGGAGATGGATAGCTCCGAGGAGGAAGGGTAATACTCCTGAGAGAAAGAGCCAGTTTACTCAAGACGGTCTTTGAGGGGATTTTCACACAGACCGGGAGTCCAGAGCATGAGTAAGATAGAGGCCTGAAAACTCCAGTATGAGCTTCAGCGTTTAACTGTACGTAAGAGTGGTTTAACTGTAATGGGCCCTTTTATTTTCTTTTCTTTTTCCTATTTACTGTTTGATAAAACTGAAGTTTGTAAATATACTTTATAATTTTATATGGTGTACAATTTGTTATTTCTTGCCGACCAATAATTGTGCACAGGTAGTATTTACATAGCATTCACTCAAATCAAGGTTTTTGCAATTGGAACATCAAGACATTCCTGTTTGGTTAAACCGCAGATGTATATTGTTTATGTAAGGTGGTCACGTGGCTATTAGCTGAGTCAGCTATCAAGCCAAATTTGCATACGAGCCCAGTGAGAGGGTTACACTTTGTGGGGGCTTCGTCCAGAGATTTCAGATATTGTTTGAATATTGTTTTAAGAGTGATTAAGTGGTTTGTGTGTTTAAACTAGTGTTAGGTTAAGTGTTTAAGGTACTTTATTATGGACGCCACAGAGATAAGGGATTGGTGCAATTTGAAATGCTTATCCACAAATAATACTTGTTTTCTAAGCAGGATGAATGTCTGAATTCCCAATGAACTGCTACTGAGAGTGCCGAGTTCTGATAGTCGAGTTAGTTATCAAGCCAAGAGAGGGTTACATTAGTCAGAGGGTGGTAGTGAAGGGTTGTTTTTCGCATTAGAGACCTGTGGCCAGTGGTGTACAGCATGAATGCACTGGTAGTTGTCATCTATATCAAATCTCTATTAAAGGTTTGGATGAGAATGGTTAGAAAGTTTACAGGTAACACCAAGATTGGTCATTTAGTAGACAATGAAGAAGAGTATTTAAGATTATACAGGAACTAGATCAATGGGAAAAGTGGGCCAAGGAATAGCAGCTGGAATTTAACACTGATGTACAAAATATTGCATTTGGCAGGTTAAATCAGGCAGGACTTGCACAGTAAATAATAGGGCCCAGGAGAGTGTAATAGAACAGGAAGACCTAGAGATACAAGTACATAAGTTCCATGAAAGTGATGACACAGATAGAGAGAGTGATTAACAAGGAATGCTTAGCTTAATAAGACCGGAAGACATACAGTAGGGGCAGAATTAGGCCATACGGTCTATCAGTTCTGCTCTGCTATCTCATCATGGCAGATTTATTATCCCTCACAATTCCATTCTCCTCCCTTCTCTCCATAACATTTTGCACTCCATCTAGTCAGGAACTTATCAACCTCCACTTTAATTATACACAATAATTTGGCCTCCAGAGCTGTGTGTGCCATGAATTCCAGAGATTTATTACTCTCAGCCTAAAGAAATTTCTCCTCATCACAGTTCTAAATGGACATCCCTCTATTTTGAGGCTGGGCCCACAGATCCTGGACTCACCCACTATTGGAAACATCCTTCCTATATTCACACTATCCAGACTATTCAATATTCGATAGGCTTCAATGAGATTCCCTCTCATTCCTCTGAACTCCAGTGAGTACATGCACAGAGCCATCAAATTCTCCTCAAATATTTAGCCTTTTAATCCTGGAAGCATTCTCATGACCTTCTGGACCCTCTACAATACCAGCACATCTTTTCAAAGATAAAGGGCCCAAAACTGCTCACAATACTCCAAGTGCAGTCTCATCAATACCTTATAAAGCTTCAGAATTACATCCTTGCTTTTATATCCCAGTTGTGTTGAAATGAATGTTAACATTGCATTTCCCTTCCTTGCCACCAACTCTACCTGTAAATTAACCTTTAGGGAATCCTGCACCAGAATTCCTAAGTTCCTTTACACCTCCAATTTTTGAAATTTCTCCCCATTTGGAAAATAGCTTTTGCCATTATTCCTTCTACCAAAGTGTAAGACTATATATTTCCCTACTCGATATTCCATCTACCACTTCTTCGCCCATTCTCCTAACCTGTCTAAGTCCTTGTGCCACCTCTTTGCTTCCTCAACACAATCTAGCAATCCACCTATCTTCATATCATCCACTAACTTGGTCACAAAGCCATCAATTTCATCATACATATCATTGACACATAATGGGAAAAGAAGTGGTCCAAATACCAAACCCTGTGGAACACCACTGGTTCAAACCGACTAGGACCCCTTTATTCGCACTCTTTGCCTCCTGCCAGTCAGCCTATCTTCCATCCATGCTGGTATCTTTCCAGTAATACCATAGGCTCTTATCATGTTCAGCAGCCTCATGTGTGTCACCTTGTCAAAGGCCTTCAGAAAATCCAAGTAAACAATATCCAGTGACTCTCCCTTGTCTATTCTGCCTGTTATTTTCTCAAAGTATCCCAACAGACTTGTCTGACAAGATTTCCCGTTAAGGAAACCATGCTGACTTTGGCGTATTTAAAATTTTAAGTTCAAAGTAAATTTATTATTGAAGTGCATACAGTACTGTGCAAAGGTCTTAGGTACATTTGCTTACAGATAGGGAGCCTAAGACTTCTGCACAGTACTGTATTTGTCAACATGGAGTGGAGAACAGGTTTGTGAGTAAAATGGCTGAGATATTATGTTGACGTTGTATAAGATGATGGTAAGGCCTGATTTTGAATATTGTATGCAGTTTAGGTCACCCACCTTCAGGAAAGATATAAATAAGTTTGAAGGAGTACAGAAGAAATTTCCAAGAGTGCTGTCAGGACTGCAGGACCTGTGTTATAAGGGAAGATCAAATACATTAGGACTTTATTCATTTGAATGTAGAAGTTTGAGGGTGGATTTGATGGAGGTATACAAAATTATGAGGGGCATAGATAGGATAAATGCAAGCAGGCTTTTTTCCACTGAGGTTGTGTGACAATCAGAGGTCATGGGTTAAGGATGAAAGCTGAAAAGTTTAAGGGGAATATGATGGGAAACTTCTTTACTCTGAGTGTTGTGGGAGTGTGGAACAAGCTGCCAGTGTAAGTGGTGCATGTGAGCTCAATTTCAATGTTTAAGAGAAGTTTGGATGAATATATGAATGATAGGGGTATGGAGGGCGATGGGTATATGAACGGTAGGGGTATGGAGGGCGATGGGTATATGAATGGTAGGGGTATGGAGGGCGATGGGTATATGAATGGTAGGGGTATGGAGGGCGATGGGTATATGAATGGGAGGGGCTTGGAGGGCGATGGGTATATGAATGGGAGGGGCATGCAGGGCGATGGGTATATGAATGAGAGGGACATGGAGGGCGATGGGTATATGAATGGGAGGGGTATGGAGGGCGATGGGTATATGAATGGGAGGGGTATGGAGGGCGATGGGTATATGAATGGGAGGGGTATGGAGGGCGATGGGTATATGAATGGGAGGGGCATGCAGGGCGATGGGTATATGAATGGGAGGGGCTTGGAAGGCGATGGGTATATGAATGGGAGGGGTATAAAGGCTGTGGTCTGGGTGCAAATCAATGGAAGTATGTAGTTTAAATGGTTCGGAGTGGAGTAGATACACTGAAGGGATTGTTTTGGTGCTGTTCTTTTCTATGACTCCTTGACTCTAAATCTGGTGGGAGCAAAAAATGTTGTGAATGGTGAGGGTGGAACACAGTGGGAGGTGTGAGGAGTGGAAAAGATAGACTGCCAGGGGTGGGGGTCGCACAGATATAGACACACCTAGCCCTGAGACACAAGGCAAATTCATTTGATTCCAAACAATTAGTCTATTAAACATTACTGAATGCTTCTTCTCTCCTTTCCCCTTTTCCCAACCAAGATTCCCCTCTCCCTGTCCCTTTTTCCACAATACAGACCCATATCTGAATCAGGTTTATCAAAGTTCACATATGTCATTGTTTGTGGCAGCAATACTCTGCAATATATGAAATTAAATATCACAGTACTGTGCAAAAGTCTTATGCACACTAACTATACATATTGGCCTAAGACTTTTGCCCAGTACTGTATATTTCAACATATATACCCCTGAAATTCATTTTCTTGTGGGCATACCCAATAAATCCAATAACCATAATAGAATCAATCTGCCCCTAGAACCTCAACCTCATCCTTAATAATGGACTCCAACGTCTTGCCAAGTCAGGTTAACTGGCCTATAATTTCCTTTCTTCTGTCTCCCTCCCTTCTTAAATACTGGAATAATATTTTCAATGTTCCAGTCCTCCAGAACCATTCTGGAATCTAGTGATTCTTGGAAGATCATTACTAATGCTTCCATAATCTCTTCAGCTACCTCTTTCAGAACCCAGGCTCTAATTGGTCACAGCATTGAGCCCAAGAGACAGGACATCATTTACAGCTGTACAAGGCCTTGTTGAGACTGCATTTAAAGCATTGCGTGCAATCTGGTTGCGTGCCTGGAGGAAGGATATCTTTCAGCTGGAAAGGGTGCAGAGGAGTTTTTCGAGGATGTTACTGGGACTATAGGAGAGACTGAATAGGCTGGGGCTTTTCCCCTGGAGTGCAGGAGACTGAGGAGTAACCGTATCAATTGTACATAAGATCATAAGTTAAATAGTTGCAGTCTTTTTCCCACAGTGGGTGAGTCTAGAAAACCAGAGGCCATAGGTTTCAGTTAAGAGGGAAAAGATTTAACAGCAACCTGAGAGGTAATTTCTTTTCACAGAGAGGTTGGCGGGTATGTGGAATGAGCCGCCAGTAGATGCAAGTAAAATTACGATGTTTAAAAGATGGCCCAAATGCAGCGAAGTATGAGTAGCTCATGTAGGCAATTTGGACAGCATAGAAGAGAAGGCCAAAGGGCCTATTTCCATGCTGAAAAACTCTGCGACTATGAGTCTAATATTTTAAACAATCCATGGCAGGTAACAGATTTTAATAAGCAACAGTTGCCTCCCTCATGTCACAATCTGGGAAGCTTGAAAGCACAATCTGCAAGCCTATTATCGATTCACAGAGCAGGGAAGAATCTCCTGCTGACTATCTTATTAGCAAGGTGTCAGGGAGAGGTTGAATACTTTCTCTATCAGTAGCCAACTGAAGAGCTATTCACACAGCCAATCTCAGGTTATCTTTCAGATTGATTGAGATGCTATTCTTGTAACCACTGTTGCTTTATTAAAAGTGATATTGTTGTCAGTTCTCATTAACTGGAAGGCACAGAGGCGCAGCTGGTACTACTGTTGCTCGATGGTTCCCACAACCCAGGTTCTGGACTGACCTCCGGTACTGCTCGTACAGAGCATAAGGTAGTTGTTCTCATGTGGGAGAATAAAATGTGATAAATGTAGAAATAGTGTTAATGGGCACTGAATAATGGACCCATCTCATTGGTGACTCTAGTTCACAAGTTTCAGGGAAGACTAACTCGCTCAATAGAAATTTGGGTTAATTTTCACTACTTATTTTGTCTTTATCGGCAATGTCTTCATATATTTCTTTGTTGAAGATGTGATTTAATTTAGTCAGTTGAGAAAATGACTTGATTGCATGTTTATTGTCCAAATCAATAGAATGTAAACATTATCAGAAGATTTAATTACCAGGACACTGCAATTACTTGAACAAGAGACTAATTCAGATTTATGTTGATAAAATGTCACCTCTATTTTGTTTAAAGCAACACAAATTTGAGTCATTTTCTGAGAATAATGTTAGTGATGCATAGTTGGTGTAATCATCATTGTTTTAACTAAAGATTAAGCCAACTATTCCAAATCTCACAAATATTATCTGAATGTTCCAAAGCATGCAACATTTTCTGAATATCCTCAGTTAAACTTAAAGCAACTCAAATTTTGTTATGCATATCTTCTTTCTGGAGCAAAACACAACAAACCTATTCAGGATATAAGACAATAAGCGCATAAGCTATAGGAGCAGAATTATGTAATTTGGTCCATTGAGTTTGCTACACCATTTAATCATGGCTGATCTATTTCCCCCTCAGCACAAGTTTCCTCTTGTCTCCCTGTAACCCTCCATGCCCTGACTACTCAAGAACCTATCAACATGTGCCATGAAAATACCCGAATCCATAGGGCGATGATTTCTATAGATTCACCACTCTCTGGCTAAAAAATTACTCATCTCCATTCTAAATGGGCATCCCTCTATTCTGAGGCTGTACCCACAGGTTATAGACTCTCCACCGTAGGAAACATCCTCTCCACATCCCACTTTATCAAGGGCTTTCAACATTCAATAGGTTTCAATGAAATCTTCCCTCATTCTTCTGAATGTCAGTGAGTACAGACCCTGAGCCATCAATCCATTCTCATATGTTAACCCTTTCATTCCTTGAATCATTCTTCTGAAACCTCTCTAATGCCAGCACATCTTTTCTTAAATAAGGGGTCCAAAACTGCTCACACTTCTCCAAGCACTGACTTTACCAGTGCTTATAAAGCATCAACATTGCATCCTTGCTCTTATTTTCTTGTCCTCTTGAAATGAATGCTAACAGAGCATGTATGTTCATTATCACTGACTCAACTTGCAAATTAACCTTTAGGAAATCCTGCACGAGAACCTTTACATTTCTGTTTTTTGAATTTTCTGTCCATTTAGAAAATAGTCAGAGATAAAGTAAGTTGTGAAAATTAACCCAAATTTCTATTGAGCAAATTAGTCTTCCCTGAAACTAGATTCATCACTTGTAAACTAGAGTCAACATGAGACAAATGCATTATTCTTTCTAATTTCTTCTACCAAAGTGCACGACCATACAATTCCCGACACTGTATTTCATCTGCCACTTCTTTGCCCAATTTAAATCTATTTAAATCCTTCTGCGATTTCCTAGCTACCTCAACACCAACTGTTCCTCCACCTATCTTTGTATCATTTGCAAGCCTGGCCACAAATCCATCAATTCCATCATCCAAATCATTGACATATTGCGTAAAAAGAAACTAACCCCTGTGGATCATCAGTGGCCACCGGCAGCAAATCTGAAAAGGCTCCATTTATTCCACTCTTTGAATTCTGCCAATCAGCCAATGTTCTATCTATGTTAGTACCTTTCTTATAATGCCATGGGCTCTTAACTTGTTACGCAGCCTCATGTGTGGAACCTGTCAAAGGCCTTCTGAAAATCCAAGTGCACAACATCCACTATTTTTCCTTTGTGTATTCTGCTTGTTATTTCTTCAAAGAATTCCAAGAGATCTATCAATCAAGGTTTCTCCTAAAGGAAACCAAGCTGTTTTTTGGCCTATTTTGTCATGTGCCTCCAAGTATTCTGAAGCCACATTCTTAACAATCTTCCCAAACACTGAGTTCAGTCTGACTAGCCTATAATTTCCTTTCTTCTGCCTCTCTCCCTTCTTGAAGAGTGGAGTGACATTTCTAATTTTCCCCTCCTCTGGAACCATGCCAAAATCAATTGATTCTTGAAAGATCATTACCAATGCCTCCACAATCTCTTCAGCCACCTCTTTCAGAACACTGGGGTGTAGACCATCTGGTCTGGGTGACTTGTTACCCTTCAGGCCTTCCAGTTTCCACGCACCTTCTCCCAAGTAATGGCAGCTTCACTACCTTATGCCCCCTGACCCTCCCAAACTTTCAGCGTACTGCTAGGGTCTTCCAGAGTGAGGTCTGATATAATAATGTGTCACCTGCCAGTCATAAAATAACAGCATTTTTATGGTTGAGAGGAGGTAATTCAGCCCATCGAGTTTGCCCTCATGTTTCCCATAGTCCTGCAAATTATTTCCACTCAATTCCAATCCATTAGCTTTTTTAAAAACCCACAGTGACTCTTTTTCTATCTCTCCTAAAAGCAGTGAGTTCGAAATTAAAGGTCCTCTTGTACCTTTTATCCAAAATTTAAATCTGTGATCCAGTGACCGTGAAAAGCTTCCCTCTGTCTATCAACAATTATATTTTATATCTTAGCAAATCTCCTCTTGGCTATTTTGCTCGAAGAAGAATAGCTCCTTCAGTTTAAACTTCAGGCTGAAACTCCTCAACTCGGAAAACATTCTGATATTTTCAGCATCTTCATTTGGACCTTCCATTTCCTTCTTATCATTCTAAGAGTTAATCACAATATTCCCTGGTGCAATACATTCTTGGAATCATTAGCTGACATCTCCACTTCCGATCTTGTGATCTCATTGTGTCTGTACTCTATGGATCTATTTAGGAATGCCAGAATATCGCATTCATTACTAGAACAGCACAGTGAGGATGCAGATAGTTTTGGAACACAACTCTTATTATTGCTGAGTTCCCATGTGTCCTATAGGCTTTGCTGTACACAATGCTCTCAGCTATATCTTGAAATCAAGTAGAGTGAATCCAGTTGGCTTCTGTGATGGTGAGAATTTTAGGAAAAATGCAAATGGATCAACTGCTCAGCACTCTGGCCAAACATGATGCGAATGCTTCAGTCAGAAGCAGAATCAGATTTATTATCATTGATAGGTTGTGGAATGTGGTGTTTTGTGGCAAAAGTATAGTGCAAGACAATCGTTTCTCTTCTGCATCCTGCAATCACTGGGGATGGGGATGTTTGAAAGAAAGTGAAAATCAGTTGTCCACCTATCACCAGAACTTCAGAGCATAAATATAATCTGTTGATTGTGGGATCATTTAGCAGTATTAAGTGTGTCTCTCTTCTGTTATTTAGCATACACGAAATTCTTTGTTGCATCTTCATGGTTTTGACACTACACCTCTGAGTTTCCCTGTCATTGCTCCCAACATGTCCTTCTACACTCCTCAATGAAACATATTGATGGCTTGGATTGATGAAAGTGACACAGTGAGGAACACACTGGCTATGAGAGCTGTTGAGAGACTTCTATTTATTTTCCAAACTGCTCAACTTTGAATCATCTGCAAATTTGGATATGTAATCCTGCAAATAGAGTCGATGTCATGACTATGTATACCACAATATTATGACAGTCATATTTACTTTGGTTCTTCAGATAAGTAAAATAAAATAGGTTAAGCCTCTTCCATTTAATCTTTACCCCTTCCTATAGATAAAACAATAAACCAGGAATGTTAACTGCTTTCATGGGTGATGGAACATACACAGCTGGAGGATCTCAGCAGGCCAGGCAGCATCTGTGTAAAAGAGTAAACGGTCGATGTTTTAGCCCATGACTCTTCTACAGGACTGATGGATGATGGTGACAGATGATGGTGTCAGTGGGATACTGAGGAAGAATTATAATCAATATCAATTCAGAAATGATTCAAATATACTTTGTAAATAGCTAAAAGTATTTGAGAATGTGAGAACAAAAAAGCAACTCTTTACAATTCTTTACTGATATTTGGACACTGCCTCAGCCACCTTATAGTTAATATGCACTGTCAAAATTTGTAACTATAAAGTACAGAGATGATATGAACTATTTTACATGGACTGGAACCAGTGGAATCAAAAGTGTTAATTTGCCACTTGCAAATCTCTCTAACCTCAGCTCTTTCTGGAAAGAGGAATCATTGTCCCCTAATCTTTGCTCTATGAATGCCATTATCACAGATCTCCTTGTGCTTTTGGTTCTCATCTGTGTCCAGTTTGATTGGAATAATGATGCAAATTATTTGCTGCCCTCTTGTATTTGGATATTGATGCTGGCTTACAGAAGATTTTCTCTGGCTGTTCTTTAAAATAAATTTTTCACATAGCTGAAAGCTGTTTATTTCAGGGAGGATTTTTTTAGGATTTGTATTGCTTATATCTATTAAATTTCTGAAGCCTATTGTAGTAAAGACTTTAGGGAGACTTTAGCTGATGAAATGCTATCAAATATAATTCTACCCTGAGCCTGGACCCTTAAAATTTGAACAAATCTTTGCAAAGGTTTAGCTAGAAGGCATCAACTATATATTCATTGCAAGTGTAGAAGTAAAAGAATGTCTTTTGGAGATATCTTAAAGATAGATTTATATGATATCCTACCTTAAGTTTTATTGTTTATTTACCTGCTTATGTTTAAACTATGATGCCATTTTCAAAGCCATGCTGAAAATGTATCAACCGTAAACCCCACCAGCCTAAGGATATGAAACTATCCTGCCTCAGTATCTAGAAGATGTTCAGTGCTCCCTCTGACTCACATGCAGAAGCCAAGCTATCATCCTTTCATTTTGTCAGTGAAATGCTTTAAACATTTAAAACAGAAACTCTTGTGGAATTAGACAGGGTTCAAACTAAAAGGTTCATAGGGAGAACCCCACTCTTTTTCTTGCTCTTCACTGTCACTAAACTGGTTTGAGGACATGGGGGCTCTACCCAAAAAACAGCCTAAAGGAGTGTCTAGAATTGAGCCTTTTTTAGAATTGTGCATTCTACAGAATGTATTTTGTGTTAATATTTGATCCTGCTATGATACTTGAGGATTATTCGTAAAACGATGCAGGATCTCAGCAGGGGCAGCACCTTTGGAAAGAAATGAACAATCAAAGTTTCAGGCTAAGACCTTTCATCAAATGGTTCAAATGGTTCAATTTAATATTAGAGAATGTATACAGTATACAACCTGAAATTCTTACTCTTCACAGAGACATCCGTGAAACAAGAAGCCCTGAAAAATGAATGGTAGTAATATCAGATTCCATATACTCCCTCCCCTCCCACACAGAAATAGCAGACCCTCGCCGCCTCCCACTCCCCACCACCACCACAGGACTGTAAAGGAAGGGAGCAGAAGCCAGAATAAAAAACGTGGGGGAGGGGCAGGACCAGAAGCGGAGATGTTCAAGTTCAGTTTATTGTCATTCAACCATAACCATGCATACTGCCAAATGAAACAATATTCCTCCCAACCATGGTGGACAACACAGTACGTATAACTCACTCACATAACATATGAAGTAATATTATCGCTAGTAAATTCACAAATAATAAGATGCATTTGTGACATGAGTTAAAAAGTAAACAGTATAAAGCTATTGGATCTTCATGTGTGTTGAGACCTGGTTCGTGGCAGCAAGATCAGTAGTCTTATGGCCTGGGGGTGGAAGCTGTTTCCCATCTTAATATTTCTTATTCTACTACAGTACCTCCTGCCTGATGCTAGGGGGTCAAAGAGATTGATGGACAGATAGGAGGAACCATTGACAATCTTAAGGGCCGCATGCATCACTCCTGATAAATATCTCTGATGGATGGAAGAGATGATGATTCTCTCAGTAGTACTCACAATCCTTTGTAGGAACTTGCAGGAAGATGCCTTGGAACTCCCATACCAGAGAGTGACTCTTGATGGTGCTTCTGTAAAAATTGCTTAGAAAGGGGGTGGGGTTGTGCATGGTGGAGCCTCACTCACCTCAGTCTCCATTTGTAGGAGGATACAGCATTTAGCCTCATGGGCTTTCTGAGATTGAGGTCACCCTCTATTTATTCATGAAACAATTCCAGCAATTAGCCTGCCACAACTCAGGGGCTGCCTGCCCTACCCACTTTCTGATCTACGTTCAGTCTTTGTGTTGGACCAGATGAGGCAGTGTCCTGACAGCAGCTCAATGATTTGCATCAATGCACCTGTCGCTGACTGCTTTCTAAATATATCCAATGATATTGGGGTAGATTTCCAGAAAACAGTAAGTTCATCACAACAACACACACAAAATGCTGTTGGAACACAGCAGACCAGGCAGCATCTATAAGGAGAAGCGCTGTTGACGTTTCGGGCCAAGACCCTTCGTCAGGACTAACAGAAAGGAAAGATAGTAAGAGATTTGAAAGTAGTGGGGGAAGGGGAAATGCGAAATGATAGGAGAAGATCGGGGGGGTGGGATGAAGCTAAGAGCTGGAAAGGTGATTGGCGTAAGTGATACAGAGCTGGAGAAAGGAAAGGATCATGGGACGGGAGGCCTAGGGAGAAAGAAAGGAGGGGTGGAAGCACCAGAGGGAGATGGAGAACAGGCAAACAACTAAATATGTTAGGGATGGGGTAAGAAGGGGAGGAGGGGCATTAACGGAAGTTAGAGAAGTCAATGTTCGTGCCATCAGGTTGGAGGCTACCCAGCTGGTATATAAGGTGTTGTTCCTCCAACCTAGAGGAACAGTAGAGGAGGCCATGGATAGACATATCAGAATGGGAATGGGATGTGGAATTAAAATGTGTGGCTACTGGGAGATCCTGCTTTCTCTGGCAGACAGAGCGTAGGTGTTCAGCGAAACGCTCTCCCAGTCTGCGTCAGGTCTCACCAATATATAAAAAGCCGCACCAGACGTAGTATACCACACCAGTCGACTCACAAGTGAAGTGTCGCCTCACCTGGAAGGACTGTCTGGGGCCCTCAATGGTGGTGAGGGAGGAAGTGTAAGGGCAGGTGTAGCACTTGTTCCGTTTACAAGGAGTGCCAGGAGGGAGATCAGTGGGAAGGGATGGGGGGGGGGGGGGGACGAGTGGACAAGGGAGTTAAGTAGGAAGCGATCCCTGTGAAAAGCAGAAAAGGGGGGAGGGAGAAATGTGTTTGGTAGTGGGATCCCGTTGGAGGTGGCGGAAGTTATGGAGAATTATACGTTGGACCTGGAGGCTGGTGGGGTGGTAGGTAAGGACAAGGGGAACCCTATCCCAAGTGGGGTGGCGGGTGGATGGGGTGAGGGCAGATGTATGGGAAATAGGAGAGATGTGTTTGAGAGCAGAGTTGATGGTGGATAAAGGGAAGCCCCTTTGTTTAAAAAAGGAAGACATCTCCTTCGTCCTGGAATGAAAAGCCTCATCCTGAGAGCAGATGCAGTGGAGACGGAGGAATTGTGGGAAGGGGATAGACTTTTTGCAAGAGACAGGGTGGGAAGAGGAATAGTCCAGGTTGCTGTGAGAGTCTGTAGGCTTATAGTAGATAGTTCATAACAAGATGCATTTTGCTTTTTGTCAGGTCTGACTGCGTTAAGCAAGCTCAGTGTTCCTATGAGATACAGCCTCCATAGCAACCATGTCATTGTGGATGTCACTCTCTAAAGGTGCAGTACCATTGATACGATGTGCAGTGGGTAGCAAACTAGCACAGAGTTTGAGACCTGCTCTGACAGCACTCTCCCGACCAGTTCAGATAATTGACCCATTGCTTCAGCACACCAATGCTCTGCCCAATAACATTTCATGCGGCAGCATGGTTTACATTTGAAGCATGCTGGCTGTCCACGTATAAGCTCCATACTGGATTAATCACGCATGTCAGCAGTAGAATACCTGAACAGCAGGTTGGCACAGAATGAAGGAAATGTAACTGCTAGAATAACCAGTTACCTCTAGTTATGCACCAGATGAATACTGAGGCAGTGGTTGCAATCTAATCTCTGATGACACACTCAGCCAGAGACAGCCTGCAACATTGGGGAGCCTGTAGCAATGTAGTGAAGTCAGGCACCTCACACTGTTCCTTCTGCCTAACACAGTGGAAAGAATTACAGTCAGCATCTTTGAACAGAAATCCTTAGTAACCTCTCTCATGAAATAATAATTAGCAAACCATGTAAATATCTCTAGTCTCAGCCTGGAAGAAAATAGAGATGTAAAGGTTCATCTCTGCTACCGTACCACCACATTGAGAGTGCTGGCAGTATAGACGTGGCATTGTTCTGAAGTTGGAGTTGTAGCTGTTGTAGACAAGACATTCTTATTGAAACAAACATCTCTCACTTATTGTTCGGTAACAGTATTGCTTCTAGACAAATCTAGGTGGATATAAGCAACTACTGAGGCAGCCTGTCCTGGAGTCATTCCCTGTATCACATGTCCAACGCACTTCATTGAAATGATGTGACCAAAAAACGGAATTATTCGTAGGCCTGCACACAAAAACAATAGGTTTGCAGAGATAACCTTGAAGTCATGAATAAGTCTTTCTGCACCAGGAAAACACTTACTGTAGAATTTTGCAGTTTGACATGATCTTAGAATGAAAGCAGCAACAGCTAGAGAGAAAAAAAATGGCCAGCTGCTCACCTGTAAACATTTGGGATCTCTTTAAATAGGGTACCTTCAATTCCTGAGTACATGTTCTATTATGAAATGTTAAGAAAAAGCAAAAGTTGGAGCTCTGATTTCTTGATTGTCACTGCTGATGTGAATTCAGTTCTCTTGCTGCTTCAAAAGAATAAATCAAGCACCACTGATCTCAGTCCAGGATCCTAATACATTCATATTTTATTACTACAGTTGTTCATTTCACACAATAAATCATTGAAACAAAGTGGTGTGATCTATAGAATATATTTATCATTATTTTTGTGGCTCTGCGCTTAATTAATTGCCAGAAAGCAGATGTGTAAATTTGTCCTGATGTTTCACCACGTCCTGTTCGGTAAAGGACAGGAGCAAATTGGCTCAGTTGAGAGCAAAGTTGAGGCCAGCCCAAAGTTTAAAATTTTCAAAATTCAAAGTAAATTCATTATCAAAGTACATATATGTCACCATACACTATAATAAAAAGCACTTCTTTGTGAGCATTCAGAATAAATACAAAAAACACAGTAGAATCAAAGGAAGGCCACAAATACCCAACAAGATGGACAAACAACCAGGACAGACAAAATACAACAAACAGTGCAAATACAAGAATAAAGAATGATAACAATTATAATTAAATAAAAATAAATGACTAAGCAACAAATATCAAGAACATCAGATATAGCGTCCTTGAAGGTGAGTCCATAGGTTGGGGAAAGAGTTCAGTGAAATTATCCACTCTGGTTCAAGAGCCTGACAGTTGAGGGTAATAACTGGTCCTGAACCTGGTGGTGTGGGTTATGAGACTCCTGTAGCTCCTTCCTGATGGCAGCAACGAGAAGAGAGCTTGGACTGGATGGTGGAGGTCCTTCATGATGGATGCTGCTTTCCTGTGACAACATTCCATGTAGATATGCTGAATGGGAATCTTAAGTTTGTTTTGATTTTCCCTTAAACATATTAAAAAAATACAAATATGTAAGAGAAAAAAATCGTATCAGATAAAAATATGAAAACTCAAAATATGGAAAAATACTTTGTGTTTAAAGCTTTCTTAGAGAAACGATCATAACTTTCTGTATGACTGATTCAGTTCATCATAAGCAATAAAGACCATCCAATCTACTTACACTAATTAAGAGTCAGCATGCCATTCATTTTCACAGGGGACTCCACACATTTAATAGGTAGATAGGCTGCACATTTATAAGGATTGCAGCCCAGCAGGCTGGAGGAGAATTAACACAGAATGTCCTGTTATATGGGCTGTAATAAATTGTTGTTATCGACTAAATGTCATGCTGCATAATCAGAAAAATGCTGCAGAATGTTTTTTTTTAATATTACCAATTAGGATTAACCCTCTATAACCCAAGAACATTGTACTTTAACAGCATAGGTGATCACTTTAATGTTGGTACATTTTCTGTCAGTATTGTTTTAATCTCAGTGCTGTTATTGAGACACAAAATTCAGATGATGTTTCAGGTGATGGCACAGGTTTGGATTTCAATTCTACAGCAAGCTATCTAACTATAAGTTACTTATAAATCAAAATTTCTCCAATCCAGCAAAGCTAAAAGAAAACTGATTCTCTTTGGATCCCGGCAGCTTTCACAGATGTGCCATTTTAATTGCCATCTCGAGTTAGGAACTTGGATATCAGGGTAATTGTGAGCAAAATTTCCTTCCTGTCATCAGTAGTAGCTTATTCCATTTTACCACAACTCCCTGCTTTAACACCTGTCCTAACCAAACCATAGGTTATTTCTGAATTATCTCTCGGCAAGAAACAATGTTTGCTTCTGTATCTGGCCTTGGTACTGCAAATCCGGACAATTTGCTCTGGACGTCTTAAGCCCACTTCAGGCTGTAGTTCACAGATCCACTTCCATATGTTCTTGCTAGAGTCTGCTGTCTCCCATGGTCAAAGGAATCATTTAAAGCATCTATCTTTAACAAAGCTTCTTTCCATGCAATGTTCCCACTCAGATCCTGTGTTTTGCTGATTGTAAGTTATTTTACATAGCTCTACACTGTGATTCTTTCAGTCCTTATGTGCTTCACTATAAGACCATAAGACATAGAAGCAGAATTAGGCAATTTGGTCAATCAAATCTGTTCCATCATTCATTCATGGCTAATCCTTCTTTCCCCTCCTTAGTCTCACTCCCCATAACCTTTGATATCATGTCCGATCAAGAACTTCTGAACTCTGCCTTAAATACACCCAATGACATGCCCTCCACAGCTGCCTATAGTCAATTCCACAAATTCATCACCCTCTGGCTAAAGAAATTTCTCGATGTCTTTGTTTAAAATGAACACCCGTCCATCCTTAGGCTGTACCCTCTTGTCCTAGACTTCCCCACCATGGGAAACATCCTTTCCACATCTACTCTGTCTAGGCCTTTCAAAATTCAAAATATTTTAATGATATCTCTCTTTCTCCTTCTAAATTCCAGCAAGTACAGACCCAGAACTATCAAAAATTCCTAATACCTCGCAACCCTTTCATTCCTGGAATCATCCTTGTGAATCTCATCTGAACCCTCTCTAATGCCAGCACATCTTTTCTTAGATGAGGAGTCCAAAACTCTTCACAATACTTAAGGTAGAGCCTCACCATTACCATATAAAGCCTCAACATCATATCTCTGCTCTTGTATTCTAGACCTCTTGAAATGAATGCTAACATTGTATTTGCCTTCCCCACCACCGACTCTATCTGCAAGTTAAGCTATATGGTCTCCTGGACAAGGATTCCCAAATCACTTTGCATCTCAAATTTTTGGATTTTCTCCCCGTTTAGAAAATAGTCTGCACATTTATTTCTACTACCAAAATGCATTTTCCTACATTGTATTTCATTTGCTACTCTCTTGCCCATTCTCCTAATTTTTCTAAGTCCTTCTGCAGCCTACCAGTTTCCTCAACACTACCGGCCCCTTACCAATCTTTGTATCATGTACAAACTTAGCAACAGAGGCATCTATTCCATCATCTAAATCATTGAAAGTCAGCATAAAAAGAAATGGCCCCAACATTGACCCCTGTGAAGCACTACTAGTCACAGGCAGCCAAACATTAAAGGATCCTTTTATTCCCACTCACTGCCTGGGGCTGATCAGCCAATGTTCTAACTGTGTTAGTAACTTTTCTGTAATGCCATGGGTAACTTAGTAAGCAGCCTTATGTGTGGCACCTAGTCAAAGGCTTCTGAAAGTCCAAATATACAACATCCCCTTTATCAATCCTATGTATAATCTCCTCAAAGAGTTCCCTAAGGAACCCATGCTGACTTTGTCCTATCTTGCCCTGTTTCACCAAGAACTCCATAGTCTTATCCTTAACAAGTGAGTCCAACGTCTTCCCAACCACTGAGGTCAGGGTAACTGGTCTATAAATTCCTTTCTGTTGCCACTTCACAGAACCATATTTTGCCTTCTTTTTCTTCTGCTTTTTTATAAGATTTCTAAAGGCTTATCTACAGCCCATCTAGAAATCACTGCATTGTGGTTTGCTTTTGATAATATGTAATTAATAAAATGTTGATCAATAAAACTAACTCGATACAGGATATGCGTTCTTTGTGTGTGAGTGAATTGGACAAAATTAGAATCAGAATCAGAATTCGAGATATGTTAACAATGTCGAGGCGAGGCCCTTTCGACAAAATTAAAACTGCCTGGAAGCATGATTTAAATTTTACTTTGTCCGATGAGGTTTGGGATTCAATTCTCAAGATAGTTAATTCAACTTCTCTATGTGCTCACCACTGGCTTTTACAGTTCAAGGTGATAAACAAAATTCATATGTTTGAAACTGAATTATCGCAGTTCTATCCTGATATTAGTCCCTGTTGCGATAACTGTAAAGGGGGAGAGGCTTCTCTTATTCATATGTATTGGGCTTGTCCTAGCTTGGAGAAATTCTGGAGAGATGTTTTTTAACTTTATCTCATATACTTAATTGGTATTTGGTAGCTAACCCTTTGATTGCTCTTTTTGGTTCTTCGGGAGAAGTTGACATGCATCTGATTCCGACTAAGCGTCGTACATTGTCTTTCGCCTCTCTTTTGGCCAGATGTGTGGTCCTCAGGTAGAGAGCTGCTGCCCCACCCACTCATGCTCAATTGCTCAGAGATATTATATCCTGCTTAGACCATGAAAAGATTCATTATTCACTTCTTAATTCAGACATGAAGTTCCAAAAGGTGTGGGGACCTTTTCTTGAATATTTTCATAATTCCCATTTAGATTAAGAGTGCATCCCTCCCATTTTTTCTTTTGCATTTAAATCCCTTACTTCCAGCATCTGACAGTTAAGATTTATGTTTTTTTATGTGTAAGCATATTATATAGGTAGTAGGTAATATACCTTTTTATAAATACAGCTCTGTGGTGTTAAAGTTCAGGTTAACTTTTTTATATATTGTAAGGTTGGCTTGGAGCTGGGTAGTCGGAGGGTAGGGTGGTAACTGACTATATGATACTACTATGGGCGCTTTTCTTAATTGTTATGAACTGTACTTTTGATATGTTTGTTTTGCACTGTATAAACCATTTTACTTTTTTTGTTTTGTCGCATTGTAGAAACATAAAAAATTAATAAAAAAAGAATCAGAATCAGATTTATTATCACTGACTTAGATTATGTGAAATATGTTGTTTTGTGGCAACAGTATAGTGCAAAAACATAAATAACAATAATAAAAGCTAACAGCAAATAAAAGGGATAACAAAATGCGTCAATGGGTTCATTGTCCATTCTGAAATCTGATGGCAGAGGGGAAGAAGCTGTTTCTGAATTGTTGAGTGCAGGTCTTCAAGCTCCTGTGTCTCAGCCCTGATCACAGTTACAGAAGTGGGCACATCCTGGATGGTGAAGGTCCTTCTTGAGACATCTTAAATAGTGCTGTGGGATATGCCGGTGACAGAACCCTAGGAGTCTACAACACTCTGCAGCATTTTGCAGTCCTGTGAATTGGAACCTCCATACCAGACTGTGATGCAAAGAGTCAGAGTACTCTCCACTGCCTTTGCGACATATAGAATTTCCTCAAGCTAGCAACAAACTAGAGCTGAAGATGCTGGCAAACAGAATCCACAGCTGATTTTATTCCACTAGCAGCTTGCAAGCATGTAAGGATATGTCTAACTGAGGCAACTTCGGATTGCATCTTATGTTCTAATCTATCTAGAGATAGCAAAGTGGAGATGCCTTGGTGGGGTTGAGGGTGTAGGAATACAGTGTACCTTTTACAGATCGATTCTGCTGATTACATTACTCAAAGGGAACTTGTCTTCTTTCCTGTTTCTCACTTCCTTCACTTGGCCCCTTTCACCTTCCCCATACACATCAACTTTCACCAGAATTTTCCAAATCTCATACTAACTTTGATGACTGTGCCATGGCTATAAGTAACTCCAAATTCATCTTCCAAGTCACAGTCTTTATAGGACCATTTAGACATGGTTGTTTTTTTGCTGGAAGAGGGTTAGAACATATATGCACCCTGTTCCTCCATTTTCCTGAGTTGGGCTTCCTAAATAGCTCCAGATAGACAATTGTTAGAAGAAGACAGTTTATAGCATTTACCGGGGAAAGCATAATGTTTGAAATAAATGTTTCAAAGAATATCTTACAATGTTCAATAGCAAATCTGTTGCTAAGGCCGATCTTAGAAGAGTTAAAGAAAGGCAGATATATGGATAGAGAGTGTGAGAAATTGAGATCTCATTTTGAAGTACCTTCACTCCAACACAGGTATAAGGTCTAGGAGTCTGGGTGTTTGTCCATTGCTCCCTAACATATGACATAAGTAGGTAGGATAGTAAACAAGACATATATTTGCATGACTGAATTCATCAAGACATGGCATTGAATATAGAAGTCAGGAAGTCATATTGCAGTAGTATAACACTTTCTTTAGGCCACATTTGGAGTATTGTGTGCAGTTCTGCTCACCTCATTACAGAAAGGTTGTGGGGGGGGTGGTTTAGAGAGAGTGCAGAAAAAGCTCACCATTATATTCGAGTAATAGCTATAAAGAGAGGTTGAACAAACTCGGATTTTTTTTATTTTCTGAAGAATTGGAGGCTGAGAGAAGATCTAACAGGAGTTTTTGAAATTATGAGAGGCTTAGGTAGATACTCAAAATCCTTTTCCCAAGATGGAAATGTTAAATATTAGAGTAAAGCTTTAAGTTGGAAGGGTGAATGTTTAAAGGAGATGTGCAGGGAAAATTGTTTTACACAGATAGTTTAAAGCAGCTAGAGCATGGCAAGGTGGATTCAGACAGAATAGTGATGTTTAAGAGATATTTAAACAGGCATTTGAACAGACAGGGAATTGGAGGTTATGGATCACAAGCAGGCAGACTGGATTAGTTCAGTTTTACATGGTTGGCACAAACACTGTGGGCTGAGAGGCATTTTAGACACAGTACACCTGTGCAGTACTATTCTATGTTTTCTGTTGTAAGAACTACCACAGCATATTCTTCAATTGGGAATCCTGTAGTCAAAGCCAGCTGAAGTGGGAGGTAAAGGCAATGAACCAGAACATATTGTTCCACAGACTCACAACTCAGGGTCAAAGCCTGTGGTAGCTCCAACATTGCACCATAGCTTAATGAATCACACAAATCAAAACCCATTGCTGGTTGCTGTAACCTGTCCTCATGGCGCAGTGGTTCATGAGTGTCAGGAACTGAAGTGTGCCCACAGACCACCCTGCTGGTTTTCCAACAGCTTCCAAAAGCAGTCAAGTCAAAGCCTAATCTCCATCTCCCTCTGGTGCTCCCACCCCCCTTTCTTCCTCCTAGGCCTCCCGTCCCATGATCCTTTCCCTTCGCGAGCTGTGTATCCGTTTTGCCAATCAGCTTTCCAGCTCTTAGCTTTATCCTTTCCCCTTCTGTCTCTTCCTATTATTTTGGATTTCCCCCTCCCCCTCCCACTTTCATATCCCTTGCTATCTTTTCTTACAGTTAGTCCTGACAAAGGGTCTCGGCCCAAAACATCGACTGTACTTCTCCCTATAGATTCTTCCTGGCCTGCTGCGTTCCACCAGCATTTTGTGTGTGTTTCAAAGGCTTTATCAACTGATTCCAAATGCCTTTGTCAATGATTTGAAAACAGCTCAAAAAATAATTAAAATTATCAAATAATTAAAACTGTCAAATCAATAAAACATATAAAAGTTGTCAATTAATTTACAAGCACATAAATCAGCTAATAATTTATTCAAAACAATAATGTACAATGAAATATAGAAAATTAAATAAAATAACTTCAAAGCCTACTTTTTAAATGAAGGTCAGTAATTCCCTTTCAGCATACAGTATATGATCCATTGTCTTGCTTCCATGCCCTGGCTCCTAACTTCGAACCAGACAATATTTTTTTGTGGAACACACACAAAATGTTGGAGGAACTCAGCAGGCCAGGCAGCATCTAATGGAAAAGGGTACAGTCAGCGTTCCCGGCCAAAACCCTTCAGCAGTCCTGATTTATATTTAGCTGTTTATTTAATTGAATGCCTGGCAAACAGTACTGCCAGGCCAGTCACGCCACTAACCAGATACTGTATTTCATCTTCATTCCTTATTCAATCCACCGATTACACTCGTCAGAGTACTTCTGTGACAAGAGCAAATATGAGCCGGTTTATTCATCCTTGTCAATCTGAGTTCCTGTTCTACGCAAAGAGCTGAATTTTAATTTTTTGTATTGAAAGTCCCTTCGTGATCATATAGCACATTACATTATTTTACATGCCTCAGGCACTCGCTGTTGTTCAGTTTCCTGAATTCCCTCTGGACTTGCTAACATTACTGGACAATTGATGATAGCATACCATCACATCGCTGCCTCCATACAACTTCTGAGCCTTTCCCTGAAGCATTTTGCCACAACTCTTCTCTTCAATTTTTGACAACTCTGTGAAAAGAACTCTGGCATGAGAGAGGATTTTTTTGTGACAATGTAGCCAGGCCTGGCAATGTCCGATTACAGAGGCTGTTTAGGTAGGCTATGCTTCTTTTTATTGGATCATAGGAAGAATGTAGGGAGAGTTAATCTGTGTGTTATCAAATTATGAGAATCCAAGACAGGGTGACTTAAAGACATATTATTTTTAGCAGACCGATTGATAATCAATGAACATAGACTCGTATAAGGATTATAAATGAGATAAGGAGAGAAAACTTTGTCTAGAATTCAATGTATGAAAAAGTGTTGGATATGGGAACTCGGGTCACATTTAAAAGGTACTTGGCAGAGCTTTTGATGTCCAATATTCAGTTAAGTTTCTAGAGTAGGAATTAGGGAATTAGACAAACCTCTTGTGCCAGTATAAACAGGATAAGCTGAATGGCCTCAGTGAAGTCTATGATTGTATAAAATCATATTTCCAATTTTCAATTGCCTCTTCTTTCATAATTCAATATTACTTTTTTATTAAATTCTTTATGCACTTTTCCTCTCAATTTAAGGTATCTTTGGCCAGTCCACTTGTAAAAATAAATTGGTTTATCATTGTCACATTCACAGGATTTGAAGTACATTTATTAACAATGTATGTATGCAGTGTACAACCCTGAGATTCATCTTCTCCACAGACAGCCACAAAACAAAGAAAACTGTCGAACCCGTTCAAAGAAAAACATCAAGCACCCCCCGTGCAAAAAAAAGTCACACAAATGGCAACTAGAATATTAACACACTCTGTATCAAGTATTGTCTTAAGTATCTCTTTAAATAACCCAGTCTGGGATTCACATAATTTGATAGCACCCACATTAACTCTCCCTGTCTTCTTGTGATCCAGTAATGCCATGTGTCAAGGCATAGTGAAAATATTTGTTTTGCCTGCAAATAATACAGATCATTTCAATATATCAGTACGTTGACAGTACAAAAACAATAACAGGATGCAGAATAAAATGTTAAATGTAGAGAAAATGCATTGCAGACTCTGACAATAAGGTGCAAGGCAATGACAAGATAGATTGTGAGTCAAGAGTCCAGCTTATTGAAGTAGGGGATAAGAGCTGTCATAGAACATAGAACACAGAACAAAGAAAAGCTACAGCACATTACAGACCCTTTGACCCACAATGTTGTGCCGACCATGTATCCTACTCCAGAAGTTGCCTAGATTTTCCCTACTGCATAGCCCTCTATTTTTCTAAGCTCCATGTACCTATCTAAGAGTCTCTTAAAAGACCCTATTGTATCTGCCTCTATCACCTTTGCTGGCAGAGCATTTACACACCACTACTCTCTTTGTGAAAAACTTAGCTCTGACATTCCCCTTGTACCTACTTCCAAGCACCTTAAAACTATGCCCCCTCATGCTAACCATTTCAGCTCTGGGAAAAAGCCTCTGGCTATTCACACAACCAATGCCTCTCATCATCTTATACACCTCTATCAGGTCACTTTTCATCCTCCGTCACTCCAAGGAGAAATGGCCGAGTTCACTCAACCTATTCTCATAAGGCATGATCTCCAATCTAGACAATATCCTTGTAAATCTCCTCTGCACTCTCTCTATAACATGCACATCCTTCCTGTAATGAGGTGACTAGAACTGGACACAGTATTCCAAGTGGGGTCTGACTCTAGTCTGTTAGAGACCATCCTTCAGACTGGTGGTACTTGCCTTCAAGCTCTGGTACATTCTGCCCATCTGGTGGAGGGAGGATAGAGATGTCCAAGGTGAGTCGGGAATTTGATTATGTTAGTTATTTGCTGAGGCAGCGTGTAGTGCATTCATAATTTATGCAGGGAGACTAGTTTGTGTGATGAACTGAGCTGTGGCCATAACACTTTTCCATTTCTTTTGGCCTTTGCAGAGCAGTTGCCACTCCAGACCTTCTTGCATCCAGATAGGATGTTTTCTATGGTCCCTCTATAAAAATTCATGAGGTCTAAATGGGACATGCCAAATTTCTTTGGCCTCCTGAGAAAACAGAAGTGCAGGTGCACTTTCTTGGCTATAGCATCTATGCAGTTGGACTGAGGCAGGTTATTGCCTATTGGCACAATGTGAATAGTATTGTTCTTTTTTTATTATTATTATTATTATTATTAGTATTGTTTTATTAACTTCTGACAAACAAGGGATGTTTGCAGTGGTTCAAATTTGTAAATGCTACATTGTCAAAGAATAAAGATTAAAATCAACATGCTTAATTTGAGTAGTGGGTTTTCCATGAAATGTTGTAGCAATTACATTGAGAAATTAATGCCCTACCTACTGCCAGATTTTAATTGAACATTTTCTGATCAATAAAAATAACAGAATCTGAAAATGCTGACGTTCTCTGGAAAGAATTTTTCACATATTATTTGAATGCCTTTGATGAAATATCTAGCTGAAGGTCGAGGTTGGTTGGGAGTTTGTTTGAGTTGTAATGCTTTCCTGCTCATTCTTTGTGGCTGTATTTGATACTGCCTTCAGCCTAGGCTGCTTTGAATATGTCTCAGGATAGTGGCTTACTTTGATGAAATAAATTCATTCCTGTATATATTTCTAATCTAATTTCATCTCTAAATACTGAACAAAGGAACTTTTTCAGATCTTTTCCTGTATTTATAAAAGATCATTGACCTAAATCATTAACATTGTTTCTAGTTTTCTGCCTGAGGTGTTGGATGTTTCTAGTATTTTCCACTTTTTGTTGAGAACATGGACTGATGTGGATGAACAAAGGCACCTTGGAGTTTATGACCACAGATCTGAAAATGTTGCAAGACAGCACAATAAGGCAGCTAAAATGGTCTACAGAACTTTGAGCAACAAACAGTCTGGCACAGGATCTTAGTGGGTTGAGCAGTATCCGTGTGAGGAAAAGATTTGTTAATGTTTCCTTTGTTGTTCTTCATTAGCTGAAACTCAGAAGACAAGAACAGAGAGTTTACAGCAGAACTGTACATGGAGTAGGTCAGAACAAATGAAATTTTTTTAAAAAAACTTCAGACGGTGGAAATCTGAAATAAAAACAAAGTATGCTGGATACACTCAGCATCAGTGAAGAGAAAAACAGGGATATCATTTCAAAATGGAAGTTTTTTTCAGGAAAAGGTATTATTAAAGTAGTCTTATAAGAAAAGGTTTAAGATTGAAACAATAACTGTATTTCTTTTCTGATGAATGGTGCTTGATAAGCACTTGTATTTTTTAAGACTGTAAGACATAGAGCAGACTTAGGCCTTTTGGTCCTTTGAGTCTGATCTGCCATTTGATTATGGCTGATTTATTTTCCTTCTTAACATTTCCCCTGCCTTCTCCCCATAACCATTGACACCCTTGCTAATAAAGAACTAGGGATCTCCGCTTTCAACTCTTATTCTGCCTAGAACCATTAATCCACAGCTAACCCACAGCACTCCATATTCCTCCCATCCATATACTTATCCCAACTTCTCGTAAATTTTTCAGTCAGGTCCACATCCACTATTTCTGCTGGCGGGTCATTTTTAATAAAAATTATTTATTGAGATATAGCACGGAATAGGTCCTTTTGGGCCCTCAACCGCGCTGCCCAGAAATCCCCTGAATTAATCCTAGCCTAATCATCAGACTATTTCCAATGACCAGTTAACCTTCCAACAAGTGCGTCTTTAGACTGAGGGAGGAAACCGGAGCGCCCAGAGGAAACCCACATAGTCACGGGGAGAACGTATAAACTCCTTACAGGCAGCGGTAGAAATTGAACGTGGTGGCCTGCACTGTAAAGCGTCATGCTAATCACGACACTACCGTAGCACCCAACACTCACACCACCGTCTGAGTGAAAACTTCCATCTTTAAATATTTCACCATTCACCCTTAACCTGTGATCCCTAGTGCTTACTTCTTTTTCAATATTTTTATTAATTTTCACATAGAAGAATACAGAGTACATGAGGATATATATTATGAATCAAAAAAGAAGATAGAATAGTACTGAATACATTATATTTAAATCACACTTGCAATTGCAGTACCCTATGCTCATAATCAAAAACATACATTAATTAAATTGTAATTTGAATTGTAATAATTTTATTATAAAAAAAGAATCTAAACCCACTACCAATGTCAAAGTTGTATGGTAAAGAAGTCCTTATCACATATTGATTCATGTTATTAACCAACATCTGTACTTTAACTCCAAATCAAAGGTTTTGAAAGTAATTCAAGAATGGTCCCCACAATGTTTGAAATTCTTGGTTAGAGTCAGAAATTGAACAACGGACCTTCTCTAAATTTCAGCATGACATAACATCACGTAACCATTAAGCATGTGTAGGCAAAGCAACATCCTTCCATTTAAGCAATACTGCCCTCCTAGCTATAAGAGAAATAAAAGCCAATATACGCAAATCAAATGTCTCTAAATGTATGTCTTTTTCTCCAACAATACCAAACAAGGCAGTCAAAGGGTTAGGCCTTAAATTTACTTTTAAAAGTACAGAAAAAGATTGGAATACTTCCTTCCAGTATTTTTCAAGACTCGGACATGTCCAAACCATATGGATTAGTGAAGCCTCTCCATTATTACATCTATCGCAATAGGGAGATATACCCAGATAAAAACGAGATACCTTGTTTTTGGACATGTGGGCCCTGTGGACTACTTTAAATTGTAGGAGGGAGTGGCGAGCACACTAATTCTAATCTCACCCAACCTCAGTGGAAAAAGCCTGCTTGCATTTACCCTATCTATACTCCTCATAATTTTGTACATCTCTGTCATAAGCCCACTTATTCTCCTGTGCTCCTGAAAACAATGTCCTAGCCTATTTAATGTTTCCAGCTAACTCTGGTCCTTGAGTCCTGGTAATATCATTGTAAATTTTATTTTAACTCTTATGATCACATTGATATATTATCTGTAAGCAAATGAACAGCAAATTTGGCCTCATCAATGTCCTATACTGTACAATTTCAACATAATAGCCCAACTTGTGTACTCACTACTTGATTTATGAAGACTAATGTGCTGAAAGCTCTCTTTATGACCCTATCTACCGATGAAGCCACTTTCAAGCAATTATGAATCTGTATTCCCGGATCACTCTGTTTGATCACACTCCTCAGTGCCCTACTACTCGCAGTATAAGACATCTCCTAGTTGGCCTTCCCAAAGTGCAACACCTTACGCTTGCCTGCGTTAAATTCCAACTGCCAGTTTTCAGCCTTTTTTCCCATCTGGTCCAGATCATGCTGCGAGTTTTGATGGCCCTTCTTGTGGTCCACTACAGCAACATTCTTGGTAACATCCATAAATTTGGTGATCCGGTTTACTACCTTATCATCCAGATCGATAATATAGATGACAAACAACAATGCACCCAGCACCGATCCATGCAGTACACCACTAGTCACAGACCTCCAGTCAGAGAGGCAACCATCTACCCTCACTCGCTGGTTTCTTCCCTAAGCCAATGTTGAATCCAGTTTACTACATCATACTGAATGCCAAGAGACTGAATCTTCTGAACCAGCCTTCCATGCAGGACTTTGTCAACAGCCTTACAAAACTTCATGTCCACTGCCTTTCCTGCATCAACTTTCCTGGAAAACTCCTTGAAAATCTTTATAAGATTATTTAGACACATAAGAAAGCATATTGGCTATTCCTAATCAGACCCTGTCTATCCAAGTACTCATAAACCGTGTCCTTCTAAATACCTTCCAATAATTTACCTTCAATGGACATCACACACCAGCCTAAAATGTCCCAGTTTATTCTTTGAGCCTTACTTGAACAGCATTAGCTTTTCTCCAATATTCTGGCACCTTACCCATGATTATGGACATTTTAAATACCTCTGCCAGGACCCTAGCAATTTCTGCACTAGCATCCCTCAAGTTCCATGGTCACCTTGTTAGGACTTAGGAATATGTCCTCAAGACAGCAAGCAGCTCCTCTTATGTAATCCAGATATGGCCCATGACCTCTCAATTGTTTTGCCTTAATCCTATAGACTCAGTGTCCATCTGCTTCAGTTGCTTAAGACCATAAGACATTGGAGCAGAATTAAATCACTCAGCCTATCGAATCTGCTCTGCTATTCCATTAAGGCTGATTTAGAACTGCTCTCAGCACTATTCTCCTGCCTTCTCCCCATAACCTTTGATACACTAATTAAACAAGAACTCTCCTTTAAATATACTCAATACCTTGGCCTCCACAGCTCTCCATGGCAATGAATTCCACAGATATATTGTCCTCTGACTAAAGCTATTCCTTCTCTTCTCAGTTCTAAATGTATGTCCCTCTATTCTGAGGCTCTGCCCTCTGGTCCTAGTCTCACTGACTATAGGAAACATCCTCTCTACATCCATTCTGTCTAGGCCTTTCAATGTTTAATAGATTTAAATGAGCGTCCCCACCATTCTTCTAAACTCCAATGAGTACAGGCCTAGAACCATCAAATGTACCTCATATGTTAACTCTCTCATTCCCAAAATTATCCATGCAAACCTCTTCTGGACCCTCTTCAATGCCAGCACATTCTTTTCTTAGATGAGAGACCCAATACTGATCAAAATACTTAAAGTGTTGTCTGACCAATGCCTTATAAAGCCTCAGATTCACCTCCTTGGTCTTATATTCTAGTCCCCTCAAAATGAATGCTAACATTGCATTTGCCTTATCACTGACTCAGACTACAAGATTGCATTTTGGGAATCCTGCACAAGGTCTCCCAAGTCCCAATGCTGCTCTGATTTCTGAATTCTCTGTCCATTTAGAAAATCATCTATGCCTTTATTTCTGCTTTTAAAGTGCATGACCATACATTATATTCCATCTGCCACTTCTTTGCTCATTTTACTAATTTGTCTAAGTTCTTCTGCAGACTCCCTGCTTCCTCAACACTACTTGCTCCTCCACTTATCGTTGTAACATCTGCAAACCTGGCCACAAAGCTGTCAATTCTGTCATCTAAATAGTTAACATATAATATGAGAAAAGTACTCTTAATTCCAATCCCTGCAGAACATAACTTGTCACCAGCAGCCATCCAGAATAAGCCTGCTCTATTGCTTCCTGCCACTCAGTCAATCTTCTATCCATGTTAGTATTTTTTCCTATAATGCCATGGACACTTACATTGTTAAGCAGCCTCTTGTGCAACACTTTGTCAAAGACCTTCTGAAAATCCATAAACACATCGTCCACTGACTCTCCTCTGTCTATCCTGCCTGTTATTTTCTCAAAGAATTCCAAGTGATTCATCAGACAAGATTTCCCCTTAAGGAAACCATGCTGATTTTGGCCTACTTTATCATGCACCTTCAAGTACCCCAAAACCTCATACTTAATAATGTACTCCAACTTTTTCCCAACCACTAAAGTCAATCTAATTGGCCTGAAATTTCCTTCCATCTGCTTCCTACCCCCACTTAAAGAATTTGCAATTTTCCAGTCTCCAGAACCATTTCAGAATCTAGTGGTTCTTGAAAGATTACTACTGATGCCTCTGCACTCTCTTCAGTTACTGAGGGTATAATCCATCTGGTCCTAGTGATTTACCTATCTCCAGACTTTGCAGCTTCCCAGGCACCATCTCCTTAGTAATAGCAACTACACTTACTTCTGCTCCCTGACACTCACAAATTCTTCACATATTGCTAGAATCTTCCTTAGTGAAGACTGATACAAAATACTTAAGTTTTCTTTTATTTCTTTGTCAAAGTTCAAAAATTCAAAGTAAAATTTATTATCAGAGTACATACATTTCCCCACATACAAAACTGGGTTTCTTTTTCTGTGGGTATACTTAGCAAATCTATAGAACAGTAACTATAAACTGTAAACATCAGGAAATGTTTAATGTAAACAAACTGCAAATGCAGATATAAATAAATAGAAATAAATAATAATATAACACAGCATGAAATAATAATGTAACAGAGTCCTTAAATAACTCCTTAAATGTGTATAGCTATCCCCTTTTGTTCAAGAGCCTGATGGTTGAGGGGTAGTAACTGTTCCTGAACTTGCTGGTGTGTGTCCTGAGGCACCTAAACCTTCTACCAGAATGCAGAAGTGAGGAAAAAACATGTCCTGGCTTGTTGGGATCTTTTATAATGGATGCTGCAATTCTACAGCAATGGTTCATGTAGTTGTGCTCAATGGTTCAGAGAGTTTACCCATGATGCACTGGGCTGAATCTACTACCTTTTGTACGATTTCCCAGTCAAAGCTATTGGTGTTCCCATACCAGGCCCTACTTTAACTAGTCAGCACACTTTCCACCACACATCCATAGAAGTCTGCCAAGGTTTTTGATGACATTCCAAAGCTCCACAGACTCCTGAGGAAGTAGACGCACTGTTGTGCTTTCTTCGCAATTACATTTATTTGATGGGTCCAGAACATGCCCTCTTGAGATAGAATCACCCGGAAATTTAAAGTTACTGACCCTCTCCACCTGTGATCCTCTGATGATTACTGGCTGATGGACCTCTCGTTTCCCTCTCCTGAAGTCTACAATCAGTTCCCTGGTCTTACTGACATTGAGCGAGAGGGTGTTGTTATTGTAGCACTCAGCCATGTTTTCAATCTCTCTCTTGTATGCTGATTTATCATCCCCTTTGATACAGCCTACAACAATGAAGTCAACAGCAAACTTGTATATAGTGTTGGAGCTGTACTTAGCCACACAGTCGTAGGTGTAAAGCGAGTAGAATAAGGGGGCTCAGTACACACCTCTCCGGTGGTGGAGTTGCTTTTGCCAATCCAAACTACACAATTGCACAAGGGAGTATTATGGTTCAGGTCTTGGAGCTCACTGTTTAGTTCTGAGGGGATGATAGTGTTATATGCCAAGCTGTAGTCGATAAAGAGCGTCCTGATGTAAGCATCTTTCCTGTCCAGATATTCCAAGGTTTTCTGAAGAGTGAATGAGATGGCATCTGCTGTAGATCTGTTGTTTCGGTAGGCAAACTGGGGTGGATCCAAGTCACCATTTAGACAGGAGCTGATACGTTTCAACACCAGCCTCTCAAAACACTTCATCACTGTGGATCTAAGTGGCACTGGGTGAAAGCCATTTAGACAGGTTACCATGCTCTTCTTGGGCACTGGTACGATTGAAGCCTGCTTGAAGCAGGTGGGTACCACACACTGCTGGAGTGAGAGTTTGAAGTTATCTGTGAATACACCAGCCAATTGGTCAGCAGAGATCTTCGATATTTGGCCTGGTACTCCATCTGGACTGGATGCTTTTCATGGATTCACTCTCTTGAAGGCAGTCCACATATCGTCTTCAGATACTGAGACCAAAGAAGATTGGGAAACATGGGGTGCGTGGTGGTTCATCCCTGTACTGTTGATCAAATTAAGCATAGATGGCTTTGAGCTCATCTGAAAGCAAAGCTCCGCTGTCCACTATGTTGCAAGATTTAGCTTTGTAGGAAGTTATGGCATTCAAACCCTGCCACAGCTGTCAAACATCCTTTATTGATTCCAGTCTACTCCAGAATCTCCGTTCAGCCCAAGAAATTGTTTTTGGAGATCATACTATACCTCTTGTAGCATTCTTGATTTCCAGACTTGAATGCCCCTGATCTGGCTCTCAGCAGGTTCCTGATTACATGATTATCCAGGACTTCTGGCTGTAAAAAAACCCTGAATGATTTTGTGAGGACGTACTCATCCACAGCTATGTTAATAACATTTGCAAAGACCCTGCTGTAGTGATTCAGGTGAGTGAGTTCAGATGAGTTCTTGAACACAGCTTAGTCCACTGACTCAAGGCAATCCTGCAACCGTTCCCCAGCCTCTTGCGACTACCTCTTAGTTGTCTTGATCCCTAAAGCTGCTATTTAGGCTCTTTGTCTGTATGCGGGTAGGAGTACAGTCAAATAATCCTTCTTGCCAAAATGTCTCGGGAAGCAATAATAGGCAATCCTTATCATACTGTAGCAGTGGCCTAATGTGTTGTGACCTGTAGTGCAACAAGTTACATGTTGGTGATAAATGGTCAGGGTTTTCTTCAAACAAGCCCATTTAAAGTTGCTGACTATAATTTGCAATGTGTTGGGATGGGCCATTTCTTGTTTACAGACAGTACCGTGCAGTTTCACAAGTGCTTATAATCAGCCACTGGTGGTATGTAAACTGCAGTCAGGATCACAGATAAGAACTCTAGAGGCAAATAGAATGGTCTATATTTAACGATTAGTTGTTCTAAGTCAGGGGAACAAGAAGTCGACATTACGCCAATATCCACGCACCAACAAGAATTGACTAAAAAGCATACGCTGTTACCTCTTATGAGAATTTTAGGTTTGATTCATTCTGAAAATCAATATCCACCCATGCTTCTCTTTTACTCTTTATGTCTCAGAAAAAATCTTCTGGTATCCTCTTTGATATTATTGGCTAGCTTACCTCATATTTCATCTTTACTCTCCTTATGGATATTCTAATTGGCTTCTATTTGCTTTATAAAATCTGCCCAGTCCTCTAATTTCCCATTAATTTTTACTGTATTATATGCCTTTTCTTTTGCTTTAATGCTGTCTTTGACTTTCCTTGTCAACCACAGCTACCTCATCCTTCTTTTAGAAATCATCTTCATCGTTGGGTTATCTATCCTGTGCCTTCCAAATTGTTGCCAGAAACTCCATCCATTTTTGTTCTGCCATCATTCCTGCTAGTGTCTCCTTCCGATCAACTTTGGCCAGCTTCTCTCCCATACCTCGATAATTTCATGTACTTCACTATAATACTGATACATCTGACTTTATCTTCTCCCTCTCAAACTGCAGATTGAGTTCTATCATATTATGATCACTTGCCTCCTAAGGGTTCCTTTATCTTTAGCTCACTAATCTAATCTGGTTCATTGCACAACACCCAATCCAAAACCCTGGAAGGCTCAACCACAAGGCGCTCCAATAAGCAATCTCTTAGACCTTCTATAAATTTCCTCTCTTAGGATTCAGCTCCAATCTGATTTTCCAGTCCATCTACTTACTGACATCCCACGTTACTATTGTAACACTACCCTTACTATATGCCTTTTCTACTTCTCATTGAAATTTATGGCTCACATCCTGGCTACTGTTTGAAGACTTGTAACAACTCCTAACAGGGTCTAAACTATGATCTTCTTTCTGCCATGCCTCAGTGATGCCCCGAACATCATATCTGCCAATCTCTAACTGTGCTACAAGATCATTTACCTTATTCAATTTACTGTTTGCATTTAAGTACAACATCTTCAGTTTTGTATTCATTACCCTTTTTGATTTTGCCCCCATGTTATACTTCATCTCATCCACTGACTGCAACTTTGCCCTATCAGCTGTCCCATCCTCAGCACTATCACTTCAGTCCCCATCTCCCTACCAACTTAGTGTAAACCATCCCCACCAGCACAAACAAAGCTGTTCACAATGATATTGGTCCCCCTTGGGTTCAGCTGTAATCCACGCCTTTTGTACTGGTCATACTATCCCCAGAACAGATCGTAATGATCCAGAAATCTGAAATGTTTTCCACTGCACCACCTCCTTAGTGTATACTTGATTATACCGGTCATCAAGGGGACCATTTTTGTTCTTTACATTAATATATGTTTAGAAACCCTTGGGATTTTCCTTCACCTTGTTTGCCAGAGCAACCCCATGCCTTCTTTTGGCCCGTCTGATTTCCCACTTAAGTGTTCTCCTGCATTTTTAATACTGCACAAGTACCTTATTTGTTCTTTGCTGCCTATACTTGTTACGGACTCCAGTAATCTTAACCATAGTCTCACAACCCCTCAAAAACCAAGGTTCCATAAACATGTTACCCTTGCCTATTATTCTAGCATGAATATACAAGCTCTATACTCACAATTCTTCACTTCGAAGGGCTCCACTTTCCAATCATCCCTTTTGCAGAAAATAACTTATCCCAAGTCACACCTGCCAGATCTTTTCTGACACCATCCACGCTGGCCAAGTGGCGGTGAATGGAATTAAGCTGGGTAAGCTAGTTTTCAACTAACACAACACCATGGGCTGAATGGTTTGCTTGTCATAGATTTTCAATGAAACATGATAAATAGCCTGCTTTCTTTGTCAACACAAGGTGAACAAGCATGGCATCTTAAGTATTTCAATTGTGAATTCTTCCACAAAGACTACTACTGCTGAAGGATCTGCACTTACCTCTCTCAATAACGTCTGAAACTTATTTGATGTTATGTCATGTTAAATGATGCTTATAAGATGAAATTCCCCAGGCCAAACTTCTAAACTTTCCCTGGATCTGTGTTAAAAAAGAACAAGATACATCGTAGATTCCTTTTGGCAATCAATGTCTTTCATTTGACTGACTGATCCTTCAGGTGTTCTGCACTATATTTGTGCAACTAAAGTAAACTTCAAAAGTCATGCCCATTCCTACTTTACCACAGCTCCCATTGTCAATATCCTCAATGGGAAACACAAAATGTAAACAAAAAGTGATGGAAATATTCAGAAGGCCAGGTCTGATATTCCAGTTCCACGATTTGTTTGTTTCTTAAACTAACATTTGCAAAAATTGAGTGAAGCAGAATTGTCCACAATTATCACCTGCGGAATTGATCAGGACTATATCCAAAATTTGATTCTTTAAAAAAAGTCCCTTTTCCCTGCTTGTGCATGGAATCCATTTTAGGAGATGCTTTTTTTTTTGGACACATTGGTAGATTACAAGCCAAGGAACATGTCTAGGGAGGTACTGTATTTGCCCTCAGGTGTCCTTCAGAAATAATTTTCTATTTATTGACCTTCTCACTTTTGAAATGTATGAAAGCATTACAGAAAAGACGTCACCTTTATATTCTTCTACTTTCCTCATCTGGCAGAGGTGTTGAACTATTGGATATATGTGCCCCTTAAGTCATGATAAGCTCAGGCACCTTGGTTACTTATTTTTGTTATCATAATGAGAGAATTAGCTTTCAATTTTTTTTCCAGAAACAAAGTGAAATGAAACATTTCATTCCAAAGGACAAATGAAAATGCTAGACTACAAAACTAAAAGAAGAGGAATAATCAGTTCTTCTGCCTTGACGCAGTAGAGTTATTGTTGGGTTAATAGAATTATTCTCCTCTGTCAAATTATGCCAACACATTAAAACACCCAGAATGTTTAAAAAATGTTTCTGAGATAAGTTATAAATACTCAATTTTTTACACTTTGGAAGACTTCAAAAGACTTCAGAACATCAAAAGTAAATATAAGTCAACAAATATTCAGAGATTTAAAAATTTGGAAAGATTCAAAAGAATACTGATAAGAACCTTCCTGCACCTTACATTGAAGCCTTTTTTATTAAAACTGATGAGAAAGGCCCAATTAATAGACACTGGATTTTTAAGATCTATAAGTGCATTTTGGCTGGTTCCTACTCGTGAAGTCATTGCCCACCTTGCTGACAGTGACTACTGTAATTTCACATCCATATGTGCAAGATGGGAAAAATGAAAGATGTCAATTGCTTGTTGTGATGTCAGTCAACATTAACAATTTTGGCAATATTTTCTTGTTAAATCAAAGCAATTGGTGATACATTTGCTTTCTCTGAAGATAAGTTATATTGTAAGTAACTTTTGCTCTTCCTTCCCCAACTATGTTTCTGAACACCATACACCAACAATGACCAACTATTAAAGCATACAAGATCTTTGATCTGCAGCTGTGCATAACATAACAGCTGTAGATGAATCATTTTACCTCCTTGCTTATAGTGCATATACCTTTTGATCTGAGCTGTCCAAAGCTGCATAGCTGATATCAGGAACTGGGTGGGGGAAAGGTCATGTGAAAAAGACTTATTGAATCACAGTAAGGAAAGGCATAATAGTACTCTATTTGCTTATACTATTTAAGTGACTATTAAGTGAAATATTTGAAATATGAATTTAATTTCCATAAGGAATATAACAGAAAATTTAGAAAGCGAGAATTATTAAAACAATTTTCATAGACTGAACCATGTAACTGTTCATTTAAATATGATTCCACCACATTCAGTCATTCCAAGCCTAATGCAATTCTCTAATTGAAGTAACGAGGATTTAAATGGTTATTTAGAGGTTTTTATAATCAGTTTGGATCCAAGTACTTCATAGTATTGTCAATGTGTTGCGCATCAAAGCATCTTGTTTCCTACATTTTATGGAAGTTCATTTCTTCCATTCTATTTCTCCTAATGTGTACCTCCAGGCTCCAAAATGTGCAAGTGTGAAATTATCAGCACCAACTGTGCAATAGCAGTGTGAAGCCAGATGTATTGGAGTTTCAATTGGCCTGCAGCATTGTACATAATATGTATTGAAGCTGGTGGAGGGTATTTCTTTCCCCATGCTATGTTTTCAAGTAAAAAGATCAGCCTCAAAGACTAATGCAACTGCAGTTATTTCCAATTTTCACTGCAGCTTTAATAAAACATAATAGATCACAGCCAGTCTGCCCTCAGAATTAATGCAGAAATTAATGAATGGATTTCCTGGTGCATTTAATGTATAGTATTTATATATTTAGTTTAAAACCGGAACGGAATTGCTTTCTAATCATCTAACATTAATTAATACAGACAAATAGGCACGCTTTGTCAGAGGCTAGCCGCAACCATTCTGTGCATATGTTTGTTGACAAGTGGATATTTAAGGTATCTGTAATGGAAAATGTAACAGGGAGTGAATAATACTAGCCATCTTCTTTACATCTTGAAATATTTGAATTTCGACACAAAATTTATTCAGATTTTTTAGTCATTGGGTATATTTATTATCCTTTTGCTAGCCTTACTATGAAAGTCAAAGAAATTTCAGCTTTCATTTTATTTTAGAGTTGTGATTATCATTCTAATCATTTTCATGAATCTTGTACATCACGTTTTGATGGGTTTGCTTGCTTTGAGTTGCAGAACTAGATTGAATTTGGGTGTTTCTCTGGTTGACACAGCTAAATGTAAACACTATTTGTTGTTAAGCTAGATTCAATTTAGAGATATTGAAAGCATTTTCACATCTCTTTATTTCAGTGAGTCAAACTCTTTTTAATCAAGGTTAAGTCTACATCAATTTAAAATAGGCCAAAAGAACATTTGCTTTAGCATATGTACATGCAGTTCTATGAATGAATTTCACAGTTTTTATTTGTGCTTTATCTACCCTCACCTGAAAGCAAAATCCTCATACCAGGGATTTGTTTAATTAACGTCAGTCATCTGCCCAGTATCATATCCAAAGTCATTCCACTTCATGCCCATTGCAGAGAATGTTGACATATTAATCATTTTGAGAACCTTACAATCAACTCTGGTTTTGTGCTAGAGTTCTCTTACTGTCCCAGATAAACACCTTACCACAAGTCCACAGCTTCCCAAATTCTGTTTATGTCACCCAACATCTAGCACACATGCCATGAGGCACAAAGACACCCAGCACAAAACTACCATTGGCCTGTACACACAATGACCAATGCACACAAACACACATACAGCTCACTTACAGTACATATAATGACATTGAGCCTAACACCTAATGAATATACCCTCACACTCACATGTCTCATACATACACATTGCTCTCTCGCACACATATGCACTTACACACATGACACACCCCTGTACACAAAGCAAATGAACAACAATCTCACCACACAGACATGCAGAACACAGACCAACTATAATACCTGGAGTACTGTGGTAGTGGAGTTAACACATGCACACAAAGTTCACACATACAAATGAATCTGAATCTAAATCAGGTTTGTTATCATTGATATATGCCATGAAGTTTGTAGTGTTGTGACAGCAATACAGTGAAAAACGCAAACTTACTATAAGTTACAAAAACAAAAAAGTAATTAGCGCCAATGAGGAATCGTCGAAGAGGACCACAAACTTGTTGTATGGTTCTGAGGCCTGCATGCCTGAATGACCTGTAGAACTATGTTGGCTAGGATTAGGGCTTTATGCTTTGGCTCTTGGTAGGGCCACCCATGCCATGCAGTTTAAAGGGTAAAGGCCAGACTAAGAGTGGTCCACTGGTCCTCCAGGTTCAGAGGTTCAACTCATGTTTAACAATCCTGACTAGTAAAACAAAATTGTGATGGAAACAGCAATAAAAAATCCTTCTACATCTGAGCATGACAGCATTCCTGAGTCTCCGCCCAGGACTTGCATGACTGACAGCGTTGAAAACTGAGAGGAAGCTACTGACATGATGAAGAAAGCCAGAGATGAAGGATCTTCATTGCTGCTTTGAACAGCAGTGGCATACCAGGCAGTAATTATCAGCAAATGAGGAATAGCAGGTAGCATACATGGATAATTCAGAAATCTGATCATGGAGAAGAAGCTGTTGCTAAAGCATTGAGTGTAAATGTTCAGGCTCTAGTACCACCTCCTCAGTGGAGTAAGGAGGGCTGTGCCTGTGATGAGAAGCTCACACATACACACAGACATAATTACATAACTTATATCCATATGGAGTTCACACACACAGTCCACACATGGCACATATATGCAGTTCACATGAGCACACACAAATCACAGACTGACGCTCTCGCTCTCTCTCTCCCTCTCTCTCTCTCTCACTCACTCACTCACACCAAACTTATCCAGCACACATATATTCACACAAAGCATGCAAGACGCCAGCACCAAAGTATCACCACAATGATGCAGACATTCTGTGACCTACCAGGGTTGCAAAAATGCACCTGCAAGCGATTGTTTAGCACTCTTGGGTCTGAAGTACACTTGCTTTATTTTGTCTGTCAGTTTGTTTTCAATCAGTTGCTTGCTGGATGATCAGAATGCAAAGAAGGGATTGGTTGTGATAAAGAAATGCAAGATAGATTGTGAAGGCAAACTAGAGGGAAACATAAAAAAGAACGGCAAGAGCTTTTATTGGTACATCAAAAGGAAAGGACTACTGAGGGAAAATGTAGGGTCCTTACATCCAACGACAGAAGGATTTATAATGAGAATAAGAACAGACAGTGGAATTAAACAACTACATTCCATTTACCTTTACAGAAAAAAATTTGCATCATTTATCATATATACTTGAGTCTCAAGGATCTAGGGTGAATTAGGTTGAAATAACCTAAGATTTTTCCAAAAATACCACTAGAGATGTTGACGAGCTTGTAAACCAATCACTCCAAAATCCAAATGATTACAAAAGGGATAGCTTTTTGATTGTAGATGCTATGCTTATCTTCTTCTGATATTCTATAAATTCTGTAATTATTGCTGTACAATGTAAATGCGATCTCACTGTGGAAGAAAACAGGATGAGAAAGGCAGGCAACCACTGGCCTGGAGGAAAATGCTGGTATACATAACAGAGGTTGTAATTACTGAACATATTGCAAAGAATGATAGTACTGGTGGAGCAAACATCGGTTTAAGAAAGAAAAGATAGCTTTTATATTTGCTGAAATTTTCTGTGGATGTAACCATTAGAGTAAACAAGGGGAACCTATGGATATGTGTACTTGGATGATAATAAATTTCTCAATAAAGTCCTGCAAGAAGATTAACCAACAAAGTTCAAGGACATGTGACTGGGGTGACTTTACGTCAATGGTTTAGATGAAGGCATTGAGAATAACATCAGCAAGTTTGCTGATGATACTAAGCTGGGTGTCAGGGTGACATGTGATGAGGATGTTAGGAGAATTCAGGGTGACTTGGATAGGCTGGGTGAGTGGGCAGATACTTGGCAGATGACGCTTAATGTAAATAAATGTGAGGTTATCCACTTTGGGATAAGAACAGGAAGGCAGATTATTATCTGAATGGTGTAAAGTTAGGTAAGGGAGAAATACAAAGAGATCTAGGAGTCCTTGTTCATCAGTCACTGAAGGTGAATGAGCAAGTGTAGCAGGCAATGAAGAAGGCTAATGGAATGTTGGCCTTTATTACAAAGGGAATTGAGTACAAGAGCAAGGAAATCCTCTTGCATTTGTACAGGGCCCTGGTGAGACCACACCTGGAGTATTGTGTACAGTTTTGGTCTCCAGGGTTAAGGAAGGACATCCTGGCTATAGAGGAAGTGCAGTGTAGATTCACAAGGTTAATTCCTGGGATGTCCGGACTGTCTTATGCAGAGAAGTTAGGGAGACTGGGCTTGTACACGCTGGAATTAAGGAGATTGAGAGGGGCTCTGATTGCAACATATAAGATTATTAAGGGATTGGACAAGATAGAGGCAGGAAATATGTTACGGATGCTGGGAGAGTCCAGTACCAGAGGGCATGGTTTGAGAATAAGGGGTAAGTCATTCAGGACAGAGTTAAGGAAAAACTTCTTCTCTCGGAGAGTTGTGAGGGTCTGGAATGCACTGCCTCGGAAGGTAGAGGAGGCCAATTCTCTGGATGCTTTCAAGAAGGAGCTAGATAGGTATCTTATGGATAGGGGAATCAAGGGATATGGGGACAAGGCAGGAACTGGGTATTGATAGTAGATGATCAGCCATGATCTCAAAATGGCGGTGCAGTCTCAAAGGACAGAATGCTCTACTTCTGCACCTATTGTCTATTCTCTATTGTAATATACTGGCATGGATTGAGAACTGGGTATCTTATAGAAGACAAAGAGTGGAATTAGATTGACCATTCTTGTGTTGGCAGGTTGTAATTAAGAACATACTAGAGGGACTGGTGCTTGGGCATAATCTGTCTCAGCACTTCCTCTAAGAGTGCCAAATGTCACATTTCAAGTATGTTGATGATATTAAATTAGATGAGATTATGAGTACAGAGATGGAAATAAAGAGGCTTCAAGCTGGATGAGGAGACAAGAAGTCAACGCATGGAATACAATGTGGAAAAAATTCTGATGTTATTCATTTGGATGAACAAGACATGAAGTAGAGCATTTGTTGAGCAGTGAGAGACTGGATAGTGTTACTGTTCAAAAGGATGTAGATGTTCTCCTACACAGGTCACTGAAGTCCAAAATGCAGGCACAGCAAGTCATTAAAAGGAAAAATAGCATGTTACCTTCATTACAAAATGATTCACTTACATGAGTTAATAGGTCTTACTGCAATTATGTTTGCTTTATTGAGACCACGCTTAAAGTTCTATATATAGTTTTGGTCTCTGTCCTTAAGAAAGATGTATTTGATAGAACAGGAATGCAACAAGGATTTCCTGGATTTGTTCCAGGAATGCAGGGTTTCATATATAAGAGACTGAGCAGACTGAGAACGTATTCTTCAGAGTTTCAAATGAATCAGAATCAGGCTTTCTATCACCAGCATATGCCATGCAATTTGTTCACTTTATGGCAGCAGTACAATGAAATACATTATAAATAAATGTAAAGAAAATAAAACTGATTTACATTAAGTATTTATAAATTTCTATTAAATAGTTAAGTTAAAATAAGTAGTCAAAAACAGTAAATAAAAAAGCAGTGAGGTAGTGTTCATGGGTTCAATGTCCATTTAGAAATTGGATGGCAGGAGGGAAGAAGCTGTTCCTGAATTGCTGAGTGTGTGCCTTCAGGCTTCAGTACCTCTTTACTGATGGTAATAATGCGAAGAAGGCAAGTCCTGTTTGAGGGGGTCCTTAATAATGGATGCCACCTTTCTAAGGCACAGCTCCTTGAAAATGTCAAGGAGCAGATCTCAGCAAAATGTACAAAAATTCTTTAAGGACTTCACACGCAAAGTACTAGAGGTAGAAAGCATCTGTGGAGAGGAATAATCAGTTAACATTTCAGGCCAAGACACTTCATCAGGACTGGAAAGGAAGTGTGAAGAAGCCATAATAAAAAGATGGGAAGAGGGGAAGGAATACAAGTTGGTACTTGAACTTGAGACCTGGTGAGGGGAAGATAGTTAGATGGGGTAGGGTAGATGAAGTAAGAAGCTGGAAGCTGTTAGGTGGAGGAGATAAAGAACTGAAGAGAAGGAATTGGATAGGAGGAAGCAGTGGACAATGAAAAAAATATAAGGAGCAGGGGCACCAGAGGGCAGTGATGAGCTGGCGAGGAGTAAAGTATGGAGAAGAGTGGAGCCAGAATGGGAATTGGAAAAAGAGTGAAAGGAGAAAGGGGAAAATTTATTGGGTTAAAGAAATTGCCATTCATGTCACCGGATTTGAGGCTTCCCAGACGTAACATGAGACATTGCTCTTCCAAACTGAGAGTGGGCTCATCATGACAGCAGAGAAGGCCATGAATCAACAAGTTGGAATGGGAATGAGAAGTAGAATTGAAGTGTGTGGCCAGAAGAAAATCATACCTTTTTTGGCAGACAGAATGAAGGTGCTCAATTACACAGTTCCCCCAATCTATACTGGGGCTCATCAATGTAGAGGAGGCTGCCTCAGGAGCTTTGGATACAGTAAATGATCCCCAATAGACTGGCAAGTGAAGTGTCACCTCACTGGCTTGGGGCCCTGAATAGGGTAAGGGAGAAGGTGTAGAGACGGGTGTAGCACTTGTCTGCTTGCAGGGATTCATGCCAGCAGTGAGATCAGTGAAGAGGAAGGAGTGGATAAGGGATTTGCTTAGAGACTGATCCCTGTGGAAGGCAGAGAATGGGTGAAGGTGTAATATGCGCTTAATGATAGGATCCCGTTGAAGATGGCAGAAGTTATAGAGAATAATATGGAATATGGAGGATCGGTGGATAGTAGGCAAGGTTAGATCTGCCATTTTTTGGCCATTACTACCTTTCCAGCATTACAACCATATCCATTCTTGCCTCTCTTTTATTCGTTTGTATGAAAAAACCTTTGATATCCCCTTTTATACTATTGATCCACTTATCTTCGTAGTTTATCGGTTTTCTTCTTTTTGCTTTTATATTGCCTTCTGTTGGTTTTTAACAGCTTCTCAACCCTCTAGTTTCTCAATAATTTTTGTTATATTGTATGCCCTCCCTTTTGCTTTTATGTGGCCTATGATACATCTTGTCAGCCGCAGTTGCATCATGCTCCGTTTAGAATGCTTCTTCTTCTTTGGGATGAACTGATCCCATGTCTTTCAAATTACTCTCAGAAACTCCAGCCATAACCATTGTATTGTCACCCCTGCGCACGTCCCATCCCAACCAACAATGGCCAGCTCCTCCCTCGGACCTCTGTATCTAACTTTACTCAACTGTATTACTGATGCATGTGATTTTAGCTTCTCCCTCTCAAACTGCAGGGTGAATTCTAATACATTATGATCTTTTCCTTGAAGGGTTACTCTACCTTTAGGTCCTTAATTAAATCTGGTTCATTACACACCACCCAATCCAGAATTGCCTTTTCCATTGTGAGTGTGACCATTAACTGCTCGAAAATACCATCTTGTAAGGATTCTACAAATACTTTCTCTTGGAATCCAGCACTTAACTGATTTTTCCTATCTACCTGCATATTGAAATCCCCCATGTCCATTGTAACATTGTCATTTTGACATGCCTTTTCTGTTTCCTGTTGTGATTTGTACCCCACATTCTGGCTACAGTAAGGAATCTGGTAAATTACTCCTACCGGGGCTTTTTTCCTCACAACACAAACAAAATGCTGGAGGAACTCAGCAGGCCAGGCAGCATCTATCGAACAGAGTACAGTCAATGTTTCAGACCAAGACTCTTCGGCAGGACTGGAGACCCTAATGAAGGACATTTTCTTGGCCTGAAATGTTGTCTGTACGCTTTTCCATAGATGCTGCCAGGCCTGCTGAGTTTCTCTTGCATTTTGTCTGTATTGCTTTCATTTGCAATTTTTTTCATGTTTAGGCCCTTTTTCTTGTAGTTTTTAAAACTCTTTCCCCAAGGACTCTACATCTTCTGATCCTTTGTCATGTGTTTCTAATGAGGTGATTTCATTTTTTACTGCCAAGCCACCACATTCCCTCTGCCCACCTGCCTGTCCTCTGATTCAATGTATATCCTTGGATGTTAAATGCTCAGCTGTGATTTTCTTTCAACCACAATCCTGCAATGTCATACCTCCCAATATGTAACTGATCATCTAACTCATATTACATACTGCATGCATACAAGTATTAACACCTTCAGTCTGTGTTCATCGTTCTTTTCAAAATTGTGTCCCTGGGTTAAGTTAAGTTTCTAAACTGTTTTTGTCTTATTCTTTAATCTCACCTGCTGTTATGAATATTCACTTTTCAGGGCACAAGAGGCGTATTGCTTATCTCAGCTTTCTAGCACAGTAGCATGAGCTGTGCAAAGGGTCAGAGTTGTTTGTGACAAAGTTAAATGTCTAACCAATATTCCTTGTTCAGCTTCTTAGTGTAAACAAGAACCAGTCTTCAGTTCTTAATGTAAATTGCAAGCTATAATCAGTCTGAAGTTAAAAAGACAGCTTTACAAACAAACAGTACTCTCTGCAGAGCACAGGCTGCTGTCTCAGCACAGCTCAAGAGATTTGGTTTGCAAAATGAATTGACCTTGAGTCCTGCACCAGCTAAAGGTAAGACAGTGGTGTTCTGTTAATTGATCTACATCAAGCCAGGCATCTACAACTAAGTTATTTGGATCATTGTGATAGAGATCAAGCAAGGTTCCAGACCAGACTTGTTTTGTCGATTAGCACATCAAAAATGGTCACAGGAATTTCCAGTCAGCTCTCATAGCATCAATTTTGGGTATCTGGGACCTCTGTCCATAGAACCTTTTCAACCATCTAACAGAGTTACTTTGTTGCAGCAAAGGCATCTGAAAAATATCACATTCAGATGCTGTCATCTAATAGAAAATAGTATAAATATCAGAAGGGTTGTGGATTTTGGAATGGCAAGGAGAATGATAGAAAGATGGAGTTACATTAAGCAAAATTTGAATTCATTCCTCAACCTTCAGTTTCTGCAATGGATTACTCATCTGTCTGCAACACATTGGTATGTTCTTCTAGTTTGTGAGAATTGTACCTGCGTTTGGAAAGCTTTTGTAGCTTATAAAGGCTGCACCACTGTCTGGTATGTGGGAGAGTCCACTACAGAGGGCAGAAGTAAGCTACAGAAAGTTGTAAAATCAGTTAGATCCATCTTAGGTAGCAGCTTCCACAGTATCCAAGACATTTTCAAAGAGTAGTGCGTCAGAAAGGCAATGTCTATTCTTAAAGACTCCATCACCAGGACATGTCCTGTCTCATTGTTACCATCAGGAAAGAGGTACAGAAGCCTGAAGTCACACACTCAGCAATTCAGGTTCAGCTTCTTCCCCTCAGCCGTATGATTCCTAAATGGACATTGAACCCATGCACACATCCTCACTTTTTAAAAATAGATATTATTTTTTACTGTAATTGATTTACTTATTATTTTGTTCTTTCAGTATTATCATGTATTGCATTGAACTGCTGCTGCTAACTTAACAAAGTTCACAACACATGCCAATGACAGCAATCCTGATTCTGGAATCTCTTGTAATTCAGAAATCTTTTACAAATCAAAAATCTTCTGTGAGTGGTAAATGTGTGATAAGAACTAATTGTCTAAACTTAAATGTGGATCATTAAAACTTAAATAAACTGTGTTTAAACTAATTCCTTATTTGGGTGTATCTCCTCATTTTTGGCCATGCATTTAACTTTCTAATCTTACTAAGCTTGTGCCAATTTGCATGTGGCTCAGGTAAATTTATTATCAAAGAACCTCTTTCCTTGTTCTTCCTATGCCACTTGGACCCACATGGACCACAACAACTGGATTTTCCCCTCCAACTGTAAATAGCTCTACAGTCAGCGGAGATGTCTCAAAATCAGGCACTAGGCAGCAAATACAGCGTTGGAGATTCTAATTCCTGGCAAAAGAAAATTGTGGCTATTCCCTGGACTATACTATCTTCAATTACAACTACATTTCCCTTCTCTCCCTGCTCTTTAATGGCTTCCTGAACCATAATACCATGGTTCAATTGCTCATCCTTTCTACAGCCCCCAGCAGTCACCCTCCTAAGGAGCAACAATTGCAGACCTAATAGGCAAGCTCAAGGACTGTCTCCCTTGCACGACCCCCTACATGCCTCACTTGCAAACACACATTCTTGTTCCGGAACACAGACTGAATTTGAAATATTTAATCTAATGGGTATGACTGCCTCCTGAAGCATAGTGTCCAGATAATTATCTCCCTTCTTGATGCATTGTGGCATCTGAAACTCAGACTCCAGGTCACTAACTTGGAATCTGAGTTCCTTGAGCAACAAGCACTTGCTGCAAATGTGGTCACCATGAATCACAATGCAGTTCATCAGCTCCCACATCATGCAGCTACAACATATCACTGATTCCACATCATCCCTACTGTATTTGTAGCAATTAGATCAAAGATCAAAGTAAATTTATTATCAAAATGGGTTATCAAAGTGTATGTCACCGTATAAAACCCTGAGATTCCTTTTTATGTTGCCACTCACTGTAAATACAAAAAGCACAATAAAATCAATGAAAGACCGTACCTAACAGGATGGACAAAAAAACAACGTGCAAAAGGCAAAAAACTGTTCAAGTGCAAAAAGAAAAAAAAAGCAATAATAAATAAATAAGCAATAAATATCAAGATAATGAAATGAGGAGTCCTTGTAAGTGAGTTCATAGGTTGCAGGAACAGTTTAGTGATGGGACATGTGAAGTTGAGTGAAGTTCTCCCTTCTGGGTCAAGATCCTGAAGGTTCAGGGTTCAAACTGTTCCCGAACCTGATGACGTGTATCTGGAGGCTCCTGATGGTGGCAGTGAGATGGCAGCATGGTCTGGATCCTTGATAATGGAGGTTAAAGATATCAGTGAACATTCCAGCTGGTTGATCAGCTGAGGTCTTTAGTACTTGGCCAGGTTACCCCTCTGGGTTCAATTTAGTTTGGCATACTTTTAGATCACTGATTAAAAATTCCTTATTGTTTTTCCTACTACTCACCAGTACTTCCTTGTTGAAGCCTCTCATATCAAAGCCTCAGACCTTAGACTCTTACACTGGGCAACTCATATTATGGCCTCTGGGACCTTAGCTTCTACCTATTCTCATTGAAACAGCTTAAGCCTAAGTTTTCCACACCAACTCTGCCTGATCACACAATGGACACCCTGCTTATATCTAACTTCTTATTGATTGTTGCAAATTGCTTAATAACACTCAAACTGAGCAGAAAATCCTCATGGGCTCCACTTATTTTTATATCTGTTCTTCAATTTGCTGGTAGATTCAGGTGGGGAGGGAGAGTTGCAGGTAAGGGTTTGCTCATCAGTGTGCTTTTACTTTTATTATTTTTCAGTTCTACCCATATGGATTCAGTGGATGAGCTATCCATTACATCCTCTATGAAAGCATCTGTGATATTGTACCTGATTAATAGCAAAAATCTTCCACCCTCCCCCACCGCCCCCCCCCCCCTCAGCCCGTTCTGGCCCCTAATTATCTTTTACCACCTTCTCTATCTTTTTTAAAACATAGATATACTGGAACACTAAACATCCATTCCTGCCCCTCCCTCAAAGAAGTCTTTGTCTCTGCTATGGCCACAAAATCATAGTTCCACATACTGATCCATGCTCTAAATTCATCACCCTTACCTATAATACACCTAGCATTAAAACACACACAAAATACACCTGTCTGTTTCATTATGTCTTTATGAAGCTGAGGACTTTTGCCCCTCTTTTACTTGAAGTATTACCATGCTGGGAAGTGGAGGAGCTGCAAATATGTGAATTAATATTAAATGATGAAGGCTGAGTTTCTCATTTTCACCTTAATTCTGATCAGATGTTGATCAAGTCATTTGAAGGATAGGATGGAAATGGAAATGGGTAGATACAGTACCTGAATAGCTTGCAGGGAAAGAATCAGGAACCAGGGCACGGGTCACACACATGTCCTGCTTGAGTAGAGGATCCAAACTGTTGTTACGCCATGGAGCCTTACCGTTAACCGAAGGTTCCGTGGACCGCAGGTTGGGAACTCTTGTGCCCAAGTGAATACTTGCAGGGGAAGGTTACCAATGGGTAAATACAGACAGGTATGAACAATGATGGTGCACTGAGAGTCCATTTGACACACCCAATCAGCCTGGCACAAACTGGTACATACTGTAGACTTAAAGCAGAGCTTCTTACATAAAAAATTATAACATACATTATGACATAGAAGTGCTGATCAGCATTGGTTGCGTATTTATGGATATGGTCTTTTTGCAACATCTTCCAATTTTGCAGCACAAATATTAGCCATACACGAAGACTGATGAATTGGAAGTTGCTTCCATTCAGGCACAGAGTGCTGTCTTCATATAAAAGGTCTCCCAGGACATTTCAGCAGTCCAGCAATCTATTTTCCAACTGATTGAACGACACTGATCAAACAGAGACACAGTGATAATCTTGTCTTTTCCACTCTGCCTGGTCCCTTGCTCTTTCCTTTCGGCTAGCTATACATGTTGTTTGATGAAATTGGTAGCTTGGCCCAGAGCCACTGAGAATCATTTACCAAGATCACCTATAGCCTTCGTCTGAAATAGTAGCAATTCAGTAGTCATTAGTGTAATAGCCCCAGGAACATTAGGACAAGCAAAGATGATCACTAAAACAATGCTTCACTGTTTAACATAACATGGCATAACCTGATTTAGAACTTTGTTTTGTAATATTTATTTTTGTGGTAAATTAAACCTTGTTTTGCAGCTGGTAACAGCTATGTTGGAGCGTTACAGAAGAAAAATAAAGCAAAGAACTGTTGATGAAAACTCAATTGGATTGCACTCAGATTGTATTCAGATGTATTTGTAATTAGCTGTACCAATAGAAAGAAGAGGTGGAGCTTTTCTTTCCGTCCTCTTTCTCCGGTATCTCCTCATCCTTTCACTACCTTTAGGCTGATGGTTGACTTGCAGATAAGTAACAAGCCACCATCGTCTTGAACTTCAATCTGATGAGAAATACTGATTTCCAAAGTATTGTTCACATACACATGCTTGTAATTTCATTTTTATTTTTTTAGTCATGCCTTGCAATTTAAAACAGTTTATAGCACCAGCCAGTGTGTTGAGAGGAAGTTTAGGAAGCAATTTAATCAACTAACATTATAACTTTATCACAGGTGTTAAACAAAGGTATCAGACAAAAAGGTAAGTGCAGGTTAGAAGAATAGTAGACAACCTACTGGTATTTCTAATTTGATGCTCGTCTTTCCTGGCTTTTCAGATCTTCTTACCTGAGATCTACATTCAGATTGTTCTTTTGGGATATCATCATAGTGGAATACTTTTCAGTGATACTTTGTCCACCTATCCTACTGGATAGAGTTATTCAGTCCAGATAAATAATCAGGCTGAAATGTTTATGTCTGCAAAGCTTTATCTGTGCAGTACAGTTTTTAGAAATATTCGACAATATCACCAGAATTAGTAGAGAGAAAGTTCAGCAATATTTAAAATACAGGCCCTTTGCTAATATGTGAAAAGTTTTTGATGTTTGCATTGACAAATGAACACAAAGGAAGTGTACACAAATAAATACACACAGAGCAGAATGACTAGTAGTGCTTTTGTGGAAAATAGATTATTGCAAGATTACAAAAAAATAACAAAGGTCAACAGAAGGTAAAATGTAAGATGTTTATTCTATCTTTTTATTTGCAATACATTGCAGACTGAGGTGAAAAAATGAGGCTGATTGGAATGGAAGAAGGAAAACTTGTCTTGACATAATGTGTGCAGCCATAGGGGTGGAAAGTAAATCAGAATCAGAATTAGGTTTAATATCACTGGCCTATGTGATGAAATTGTTAACTTAGCAGCAGCAGTACAATGCGATACATGATAATATAGAAAAAAAAAACAATCAATTACAGTAAATATATATGCATATTAAATAGTTAAATTAAAAATAGTGCAAAAACAGAAATAATTTTTAAAATGTCAGGTTGTGTTCATGGATTCAATGCCCATTTAGGAATCAGATGGCAGAGGGGAAGAAGCTGTTCCTGAATCACTGAGTGTGTGCCTTTACGTTTCTGTACCTTTTTCCTGATGGTAACAATGAGAAGAGGGCATGTCCTGGGTGATGGTGTCCTTAATAATGGATACCACCTTTCCCTTCTGGAAAGAAAATTGGAGCTTGATTTAATACTTGAGATTCTAAAGCTACATTAATGAACAGGAAGATATAATGTAACGCTTGGATTAAACATAATTGGAATTGTATTGATAACCAGAGATAAACTTGTAAATAAAAATGGAAGGCTCACATGAGGTTTTTTTTTAGCCAAGTGGTTATCTTGATGTCCTTTGTCTCACTAGTGTAGAGACAACTGGACTGTGATTTGTGAATGCAGTGCTCAAGGTTAAACACAAACATTAGAACTGTTTGAGGCCCTACACTTTGTGATGGAAAAGGTGAATGAACAGATTTATCTTGTGTACCTGCACAAGAAGTTAACAGCACAAGAGAAGAGGTGTCGGGGCAATATAAATATGAAACCTATGAAACATCAACAGGATGGTCCTTTTGGAGGGCAGAACACAGAAACACGTGAATTGAGCATGTAAGGAAGCAGCAGAAGTTTACTAGTTTTACAACTGGAGGGATATCAGATGATGAGATAGAATACTCTGTCATATGCAGAGTTGTCAGGAGTCAGGGATATGACAGAGGAAATGGTTTTCCCTCTGTGGTGAACTACATATACCTGTCTGGACATGCCCCCTGCTGACTGCTCCTGTGGATCCTCCCACAGACCCCTGTATAAAGGCGATTGAGGTCTGAGCCCGGCCTCTCTGTCTCCAGGATGTAGTATGGTGGTCAACCACTGCTTGTTCCTTCTTCCAGTCAATAAAAGCTGATACCTCGCCTTCACATCTCAGAGAGAGTTACTGATGGTGCATCACCTAGTTATGGGTATTGTGTACCACAATGGAAGAGGACATTGCCAAATAGAAGAGGAAGAGATTTCAGAAGCTCTGATGGAATAACATGTTATCAGAGCTGCTATGAATAAGAAAAGATAACTAAGGAAAAGGAATAGTCTTTGGAGCTAATGGAATAGAAAGCAGGATTCCACACCTTTACAATGCTTCATTGTTTAATCATTTGTCCATTGATGGTATAGTTCAAATGACCATCTTTGACAGTTTAATTTTAAAATGTGAAATCAAGAATTACTAATATAAATTAGAATACTTTGTAATTTGGTAATTTGCTGATCTTTCTATATCAGACTGTAGTCCTTATGATACCCTTCTAAAGATTACATTCTTTTTGCACTGACAAACAAAATTGCATTTTTCTTTGAAATCAATATTTAGTCGTAACATCGGTAAACACCACATGGGAACTTGTCAGCCATTTAATTGGTTAATCCTCTTTAGCATATCTCAGATACATCATTGTGTCTATCAACAGCTTGCTTATATCATCTCTTTTGCAAATTGCCATTTTACATTGTCCACTGTGAGCTACTTGCTATCTTGGAAATTATAATAAAGTAGAATTTAGTATATCAATTTTACCATAGTGTGGTCAATGTTAAGGTACTTGTGCATTCTTTAAAACTGTGAGCTCTGTCATATTGGAAATCTAGGTATTGAGATATTGTCAGGAAATGTAGAAGAGGCTTGATCCAAATCAGAGCAATGAAGACCATTTAATGGTGAGTCATAAAATTAATAATAAACAGCAATATAATAAGCCATAGGGACCATGAAACAAAAGAGGACAGGTAGTAAACACAACAGGCAACAAGGTGACTGAAGGCTTGGAGCAAGTGGTTGAGGCAGGCTGGTTCAATGAGTGAACAAGGTCTGTGGATGAGAGCTGGGTTTAAATAGGCTGCAGGTGATGAGGCGGAAATGAGTGGCAGCTAATTCCAGTTAGCTAGGTGGAAACTGGGATATACCTGTTTGTTCAGGCTTGACAGATATACCATGACTGTGACAAATGATATCTGAGGGTTGAACTAGATTACAAAAGTATCATTGGATTGGATTTGAGCTCACAACCTTTCAAATAAGGCTGAGACAGTGAATGTACTGTATGTATCTCAATGATATAATAAAGTAATGTCTCACATTGTCAGGATAATGTTGTATTTCATTTGATTACTAACATGAAATGAGCATTGCACTATAAGGAACCCATTGTAATCCCCTCCTAACGTCCATTAACATCCATTGAACCAAATATCAGGGAATGGATTCAAACTTACATAGCATACATTTGAAAATACTAAATAGGGTACGAATTTGTACCCTAAAACTTTCAAAACAACTGAGAATGTGTAAGTACAAAACATAACTCTTTAAAGACACATAATATAGCTTCATTCTTTTATTCTTGATAGCATAATATTATTGGCATGAGAATTACATTTTGCATTTCCTAAGTACAGATCTCATATTTCTCTTTCTCTACCTAAACGTGTATGAGGGAAAATTGAGAGAACTAGCAAAAACTGGAAGGAGAAAGTAGAATGCAGGATTGTGCTGTTCTCTTAAGAGATGAACTGACCCTGCCAGAAAGTGAACTGCCATTAGATGCTTGGTCAGCAATGCAATCATGTGTGAGACGAGTTTGTCAGAATTACTCAGTACTGAAGCAATGTAATACTGCTTTGTAATACAGTCTTGGAGGCTAGAAAGTTCTTCCGGCTATTACTTGGAAGCTCATGAAGTTTATTCATTTCAGAGACCTTCTGCCCCATTTAAAAAGCAAAAAAAAACTATAGATAGGTATTAATTTCACACTATATAGTCAGATGTTCAACCTGGAACTGTGGGCTGACACTCAGCATGAGAGCAAAAGGTTTGAATTTAATTTGGTCTTATACCTTTGAGTCACTCTGTAAACTGGAAGAGCCTGCTAAACATGACAGGCATACCTGCTTTATTGATTTAATTGTATCCTTATACATCTTAATCCAGTCCTTTGCACCCATAATAATGTATCTTCAGGCTAAAAACTGTCTTGAAAGGTGGGAACATACTTTTGTTTTGCTGTTACATCGTGCCTATGTGAGGTATTGATACGACCCTGATGTTAGTCATTGGATTTGATCTGAATCCATAGCTGGAACGATTTCCAGCGATCCAACCCATGACATCCCAGTCGTGGACTTACTTGGTGTGATTGCTACCCTAACAGTGGATCATCACTGGAAGCATTCCAACATAGAGAACTGAGTAGTAATTAGAGCCTGCAGACTTGAAAACTCAAAGTCGGGTGCAAGTTATAAAAAATCTATTGAATCCTTTCCGGCAGCCTGTCCTTTCTGAGCATTCAGCACATGTTTGAGATGAGCATTTGCCAGCACATAGAGACACACAGGCCTTATATCAAGCAGCCTGGCATTTTCTTCCAAAGACCTGGGAAATTTTGAAATTACTAAAGAGTTGGGGCCAAACCCTAAGGAATCTCCAGGTGTGCCTCTATCTTTGTTAATGGGGTATAGTGAGCAATGGTGAACTGGCAGCCCATTTTATACTCCCTCGTGATTTTTTATGTCTAATGAAATTAGACAAATAGAAAGCAGAACACAGAAAAATGTGCTGCAGATTCATTGTCTTCTATTTTATACCATTATACTGACTCAAAATGACTCCTCCAAATTTTAACCTAGCTACAACTGTCATTCAGTTCCTCATGTTTCTTTTGATCTTTCATGAATGATATGAACTAATATAATTGTACCATTTATTGTTTCTTTTTTGTTGATCCATTTAAAACATTCATTCAAAATTGAATATCTATTCCATTTTCTTTAAACAACCTCCATCATCTCTGCATAAAATAATCTCTGTAAATAAAAATTATGACTTTCTTCAATAAATCTCTGAGGATTGAGATTTCTCCAAAACATTCTTCTTACTCTCTTATTGGCAATTTTAAATTAATGATTCCTTGTGACTGATTTCCCAATCAAGAGAAACAGTCTGTCTCCCTTCATTCATCAAAGCACGTTGCAGTTTACAGAAGTCTGTTAAAATCCCTTCTGGTGGAAATAAAGGAAGTATCTGAAGAGTCTTATGAAGAGGGTTTCACATTCTGGTGCCATCCTGGTGATTGCTTGCTGAATACTTTTAATGGCTTTAATGTCCCCCTTTAATGAGATGTTCCAAACTGCACATACTTCAATTTTTGAGGTCGAAAGTAATATCAGCTTTCTTTTTTTACTCTTACTGTATGTGTTCTTTTATGAATCCTAAAATTTTATTGCTCTTTCTTAAGGTTTTATCTGCCCATTCAATTTTCAAAATGTGTTCATTTAAATCAGTCTTTGTTGAGTGCCTGTTCATTAGCTGCAGTTCTTACTCTTTCCCCACCAACTTTTCTCTCATTTAAATTCACAAAAAAATTGCAACTGCCATCTCTCCTTCCAGAAAGCTAAATCACTTTGTCCAACTGATCTTTTTTCATAGCTTTTGCCAGCATTTATCAAACATTTTTTAACCTGCCGAGCTTGAAGGTTTAGTCATTATACCCAGTCCAATAATTTTCTGCATTTGGAGAACAAATGCTGGCACTGATCCACGTTCAAAATTGCTATGCTCAGACCACACACTGTAGCATTCAGATGTAAACTCTAGAAGCAGTGTTCAACGCATTTAAATACATCAAACCAAAGTGTTTTCCTCTAAAGGCCAGCTGTTGCTTTTTCTTAGAGAGCAAACATTGAATATAGAGCAGTATGGCACACAAACAGGCCCTTCAACTCATATTGACTGGGCTGACCATGCCAGCTTTTGCGAATCTCATCTGCTTACACATGCTTCATGTCACTCCATTCTCTGCCTGCTTCTGTGCCTGTCTAAATGCCTCTTCAACATTACTATCATAGTTGCTTCCACTACTTTCCCTGGCAATGTATTCCAGGCACCTGCCACTCTCTGAGTAAAATGCTCAACTGGTAAACCCTTTAAAACTTGCCCCTTCTCAACTAGAACCTGTGCCCTCGACTAGTTGACATTTTCACCCCTTGGTAAAAATGCTCTATAAACCCTATCTTTGTTTTTCATAATTTTGCGTACTTCTGTCAGATTGTCCCAGAGAAAACAATTGAAGTTTGCCCAGCTTCTCATTACAGCAAATACTCTCTAATTCTGACAACATCATGGTGAATCTCTTCTCCGCCCTCTCCAAATCCTTCACATCCTTTCTGTAATACACCAACCAGAACTGCTCACAGTATTCCAAAGGTGGCGTGACCAAAGATCTGTACAGCTGCAACATTTCTTGCAGACTTTTATACTTAACATCTCCGATGCTAAAGGCAAATATGTCAAATGTCTCCTCTGCCAGTCACTCTACATGTGCAATCACTTTCAGGGAGCTATGGGCTTGCCCCCTGCGACCTCTCAGTACAGTGCCTTCACATTTTCCTCTTGAATTTGACCTACAAAGGTGGCACACCTCACATTTCACTGGAACAAACACTATCTGTCATTTTTCTGCCTGCATTTCCATCCGGTCAGTACTTTGCTGAAGACTTTGACAACACTTCTCACAATTCACAATTCTACCAGTGTCATCTTCAGGCTTGCCATTCAGCCCACCTATATTTTCATATATCACCATCAACAGAGGTCCCAGCACCACTGAATAGATCCTGACTGCTTGCATTATGGTCTGGTATGGCAATTTGAATGCTCAGGAAGTAGTGAACTCCACCCAAGACATCATGGGCACATCACTCCCCACCACTGATAGTATCTTCAGGAAGTGCTGCCTCAAGAAGGTAACATCCTTCATCAAAGATCCCCACCATCCAGGCCATGCTAATTTTTTGCAGCTACCATCAGGGTGGACATACAGATGCAGGAAGTCCCACATAACTAGATTCAAGAACAGACATTTCACTTCAACCACTCAGTTCTTGCACCGATTGACAAAACTGTAAACAGTACAATTTAGCAAACCAATGACCACCTTGATTACTTTGCACTAAAATTGATGCTTCTTGTTCTAATTATGTTTTCTTGTATAAACTGCGTATAATTTATGTTTTTGTTTCTTGTGAATCCTACTTATATGATGCTCTGTGCCTCTGATCCTGCTGAAGGTAAGTATTCATTGCATCTGTGCATCCGTTTGCTTGTGCAAATGGCAATAAACTCTTCAAGATGCCCAAACCCTCATCCTTCCTGATACCAAGATCATGACCTAGAATATTGGTATACTCCTCCCTTGTCCCTTCTTCCATGTCCATCTGGGTGAACACCAGTTACTCATTTAATACCTCAACCACGTCCTTTGCTCCAAGCATAAATTACTTCTTTTCTCCTTGAGTAGTCCACAGCTCTGCCCATCCTCCCTTTTGTTGATAAAATATGTATAAAATGCTTCATTATCCCCTTCAAGTTTGCTAACCAAGGACATTTCATGGCCCCTTTTCGCTTCTTGATTCCCATCCTCTTCTGCTTCCTTTATATTCCTCAAAGTTCCTGCTCAGATTCAGCTTCGTGAAACTCACATATGCTTCCCTTTTCTGTTTGACTAACTTTACAACATCTGTCATGATACAAGTTTCCCGACGCTTGCCATTCTTGTCTTTCTTCATGTTGCTCCTGAATTTTGACCAGCTGGCTTTCAAATGCCTCGGATGTGGAGTTACCTAATAACAGCTGCTCCCAATCTACACTTCCCAGTTCCTGCCAATTATTGCAATAATTAATCTTTCTTTATTTTAGCGCTTTCCTCTGAAGTCCAGCCATATTCATTAAAGTGTTGTGATCACTGTCCCACTAAAACTCTGATCACCTGGCCTAGCTCATTTCCTAATTTAAAATCGAGAATGGCCCATTCCCTTAATACACTATCTACATACATATGTTTCAAAAAAACGATCCCCCTGGATGAATCTAACAAATTATTTGCATCTAAGCCCCAACATTAAAAGAGTCCCAATCAAGTTTGAGAAATTAAAATCATCCACTACAACTACCCTGTTGCTTTTATATCTTTCCACTATCTGTAAACATATCTGTTCCTCTGTCTCCTGCAGGTGATTGGAAGGCATATAGTACAACCCTCTCATAGTGATTGCACCTCTCTTGTACCTGAGCTCTACTGATATTGCCTCAGTTTGTCAGGAACCTGGACAGATGTACTTCCACTCTGTTCACTCTCAGCAACCTGCACAAACAGCTTCATCTGTGAAGGTTCAGTTACACACAATTGTTATAGAGTCATAGAGAAGTACAGCACAGAAACAGGCTATTCAGTCCATCTAGTCCAAGCGAAAAACTATTTAAATGGCTAATTCCCAGTGAAATACACCGGGACCATAGCTCTCCAAATCCCTACTATCCACATACCTATCCAAACTTCTCTCAAATGTTGAAATGGAGCTTGCATGGACCACTTATGTTGGCAGCTCATTCCACACTCTCACAACCCTCTGAATGAAGGTGGTTCCCCTCATGTTCCCCTTAAACTTTTCACCTTTTATCCTTATACCATAACTTCTGGTTGTAGTCCCACCCAATTTCAGTGCAAAAAGCCTGCTTGCATTGACTCTAACTATATTCCTCATAATTTTGTATACCTCTATCAAATCTCCACTCAGTCTTCAATGTTCTAAAGAATACAGTCCTAACCAATTCAATCTTTCCTTGTAACTCAGGTCCTCCAGACCTGGCAACATCCTTGTAAATTTGTTGTGTACTCTTTCAACCTTGTTTACATCTTTCCCATAGGTAGGTGACCAAAACTGCACACAATTCTCCAAATTAGGCCTCACCAATGTCTTATACAATTTCAACATAACATTCCATCTGCTGTACTCAATACACTGAATTATGAAGACAATACACCAAAAATTTATCTACCCTAATTTGCTTCAGGGTAGCAAACACCTCCTCCTCTGCAATCTGTACAGGGTCCATGAGGTTGGTACTGCTTTGCTTCATTTCTATAGATTCTGTGTCTGTCTTTCCAGTATAAGCAAATGCAAAGTATGTATTTAAGATCACCCCCATCTGTTTTGGCTCCACACATGGATTACCATTCTGGTCTTCCAGAGGACCAATTTTGTCTCAAGCAATCCTTTTGCTCTTAACATAGCTGTAGAATCCGTTAGGATTCTTCTCCACCTTGCCTGATGCTGCTATTTCATGCTGTTTTTTTAACCTTCCTGATTTCTTTCTTAAGTTTTTTTTTGTATTTCTTGTACTCCACAAGTACCTTATTTGTTCCTACTTGCCTATACCTGTGATGCAACTCTTTTTTTCTCTTAACCTGGGTCTTTATATCTCTTGAAAACTATGTTTCCCTTGTTATGTACCCCTAGGGTTCGTTTTTTCTGTGGACTGTCACTTTAAAACGCTGAGAGAATGAGTTTGACTTTTAGACACTGAGCTGCTTCAGAGAGAGAGAGAAGGATGGAGTGATTTGATGGACAATTGATGTTATGGTTTCTCTGCAGCTTGTTAACTTTTTGCAAGGACACAGACACACACAGTTAGAGTCAAGAAGGATTCAGTCAATGAAAGACACCAGTAAGTCAGTCGCTGATTTAAACTTTCAGTAGCCCAAAAGGGGTGAGTTGAGATCGATCCAGAGTATTGATAAAGGACTCTCACAAGTTCTGCAAATAAAAAAAGTTAGCAAAGAGAGGAGAGGAGAGGAAGAAACCTAATGACAAAAAGATCACTGTTTAGTCTCACTCCAAGTAGCCCACGAGGGTGAGTTTGTTTCCATTCGAATATGAAAGTGTGATTGTCACTTAGTCCACAGGAGTGGGTTCTCTGGTGAGGGGAAACCTTTGTGAATACCACTTGTGTGTTTACCCTTTGTCTGGGTGTGGTGGTTAATTGAAGAAAGGCACCCCTGTGGCAAATCATTGTTGGAGTTATTTTGTATGTCATGGAACTAGATAAGTGGCTATCACATTGTGTGTTTGGGATAACCTTGTGGAATCTACGAGTGTGTCAACCCTTGCCTGGATAGTAGTTCCATTGAAGATGGTCCCCTTTATAATAAGCTACTGTTGGTGATAATCCATACATGGATTCTGTTTGAGTATCCTGTGGTCATGACTTTGGGATGACCCGTAGCTGAATTCAGGTGTGGTACCACTTGTGTGGAAAGGATATTCATTGAAGATCACTATCGGTGATACTTCGTGTGTGGAGTGGAACAACTTCAGAGATAAAACCTACGACTATTGTTATTTTGTATTGCTGTCATGAAATCTATGGAAAATCAATGTAATTCCCTTCTCACAACATTCGCCTTTGGATTACAAACATCGCGCATTAATTAACCTGTGCACTTGAACTGAACTTTTCATACACATCATCATAAGACTGTATCACTTACCACCTGAGCTTGAAGAAGTTTGGAGATTTATATATTTACGCCTATATATGCATAACGCTGTTAACTCTTGATTTATCTGGTTTAAGTTACTATATTACGTAGTTACTAATAAAGTAATGTTTTGTTAACAGCAGAACCAGACTCCAGGTGTGTTCCATTGTTATTGATAACTTTTACAGGGTTGCGTGTACTTAACACCCCACTCTTGTTATCTTTATCTTTTATTCTTACAGGCATATACAAGCTTTATACTCTTAAGATTTTATTTTTGAAGGCCTCCCACTTTCTAAGTACACCTTTGCTGGAAAACAAACTGTTCCAACCCACACTTCTCAGCTCATTTCAGATACCATCAAGATTGGCTTTTCTCCAATTTAGAGTTGCAACTCATGAACCAAACCTATCTTTTTGTATATTTACTTTGAAACTAATGGCATGTGGTCACTGGATACAAAGTGCTTCCCTACACAAACTTCTATCACCTGCCTTGTTTCATTCCCTAAGACCCAGGCCCAGTATCACACGCTCTCTCGTTGGGACTTCTATGTACTGATGAAAGAAACTTTCCTGAACACATTTGACAAACTGCATCCCATCTTGTCTTTCCACAGGATGGATTTACCAGTCAATATGTGGAAAATTAAAATCTCCTACCATAATAACCTTATGCTTCTTGCAACAGTCTGTGATCTCTTTAAAAATTTGTCTCTCTAAATTCTGAGGAATGTGTGGTCATACATTCCTTATTTCAGAGTTCGACCCATAACTCAAGATTCAAGATTCAAGTCATGCAAACAATGGAAATGAACAACAGTCCGAACCAAAAATGAGTCCTCAAATCCAAACCCCAGAGCTGTCTGTGGTAGACCCAAAGTCAAGCTTATCATATCAGCAGGGATGGAGCACAGCACCCAGGGCATTCTTCATAGCCTCAGTGCCATGGAGACGATCATTGCGGAATCAGCTCTCGTTTCCTAATTTGAGTTGAGTTGTCCAGTCCACCCTGACGGAACACTGCCATGATATTTTCCCTGACTAGTAATGCCATCCCTCCTGATTTAATCCCTCCTGCTCTATCAAGTCTAAAACAATGGAACCCGGAATACTGAGCAGCCAGTCCTGCCTCTTCTTCAACCAGTCTTACTAAAAGCTACAACATCATTATTCCAGATATTGATTCATGCCTAAGCTCAACTGACTTTCCTATGACACTTCTTATACCCCTGCAAAACTAGTTTAAACCTCACTGTGCAGAATTAATAAACCTTCTCACTAAGATATTAGTACCCTTCCAGTTCAGGTGCAAACCATCCCTTCTGTATAATGTCCCACATTCCCTGGAAGAGAGCCCAATGATCCAAAATCCTCACACCTCCTTCCTACACCAACTCCTTAGCCACATAATAAACTGTATAATCTTCCTAGTTCTGGTCTCACTGGCATATGGTACAGATCGCAATCCTGAGATCACAACCCTGGAGGTCTTGCCTCTAACTTAGCGCCTAACTCCATGAACTCCCTATACAGAACCTCGACACTCCTCCTACCCATGTCATTCATACCTACATGGACCATGACCACTGGCTACTCACCCTCCCGAGATGCCCCGGACTTTCGCACCTGGGAAGCAATATACCATCTGGCAATCTCGTTCTCACCCACAGAATCTCCTGTCTGTCCCCTGACTAACAAATGCTCTATCACCACAGGATGCCTCTTCCACCCCCTTCTATTCTGAGTCACAGAGCCAGAGTTAGTGCAGAGAACTGGCCACTGTGAATTTTCTCTGTAGGTCAAATCGACCGACCCCCCCCCCCCCCATAGTATCCAACCAGTTGTTGAGGGACTGGGGTGGCCACAGGGGTACTCTGAATTGCCGTTCTAACTCCTTAACGCCGTTCCCCTTCCTGACTGTCACCCAGTTTCCTGTGTCCTGCAGCTTGGGTGTAACTACCTCTCTATATGTCCTTTCTATCACCCCCTCAGCCTCCCAAATGATCTGGAGTTCATCCGTTTCCAGCTCCAACTCCTTAACACAGATTGGTAGAAGCTGCAGTTGGAGACACTTCTCACAGTTGTAGTTATCAGGAACACCACAAGAGGACCATTCTACTATCCTGCCTGGCATCTCTACTGTCCTAGCAGAGCAAGTATAAAGAAGAGGGGGGAAAAAAAAACTTAACGTAGATCTTTTTATTTATTTATTTTTGCTTTCTCTGACTGAAGCCTCTCCTTGCTGAAGCCTAGGAGAGCTAAAGCCTCAGAATCACCACTCTGACTCTGTCCACTCCAACGACGGCCACAGTGCTTGTCCCTGCCTTCCTTTAATTTGCTCTTGCTAATCAATCTCAAATACAGATTGGTCGCTGATCAAAGCCCTATTATGCTGCAGTGGCCTGCTGCTCCCTTTTCTACTTAGCCAGTGGACATGAGTAAAATCCCCTCCTCTAAAACCTCCAATGTCCGGATTGGTTGCTGATCAGAAAGAAATCTTACTGACCATTCTGCCCATGCCTATTCTCAACAGATCTCTAACCTGTACCATCAAAATAAATCTTCATGCATCTATATTGGCATACAGTGACCAACCTGTAAACATTGGCCCTGTGTCTCAGTATTATATAGTTAGAGGGCAGTATCCCAGTGCTGTACATGAATAGATCTGCAAACACTGAACCCTAGTGTTATATGGTGACAGATCTGTACCCACCAGTGTTATACCCCAGTGTCATATGGAAATATTTCTTTGTCTACAGTGTACCTATGTTACAGTAACATGCCTGTGCTCTCCTGTACTGTGTACATTTTGTGTTCACCAATCCATTAGTATTGCACCCCAATAACAGATGAACACAGTAAAGTGTCATCTTATAGTGAAAGATCTGTGATCTCCATTTTTGTCGTCAGTGAATTTTATCTTCAACTTCTGTGTTCAAGAAATGACTAGAAGTCCATGTTTTCCAGATTGTCAGAAAACAGCATTGCATAAAGAAACACATTGGGAGAGAAATTTTGCTTTGTAACTACTGTATTGAAAATTAGGTCCATCATCTGTATGCTTCAGAGGATCTATCCTGGGCCCAACACAAGATGCAACAGCATCATGAAGACAGCAGATCAGTGTTTCTACTTACAAGTTTAAAAGCATGCTATTGAAGTCTCTGATAAACATACACATATGAACAGTGGAAAGCATTCTGACTGGTTGCACCATGGCCTAGTGTGCAGAATCAAGTTTATTATCACTGAAATGTGTTGTTCTCTAGCAGCAAAACTGTGTAAAGACATAAAGTTACTATAAATAAAAATAAATAAATTATGTCATAGAAGTGAATAATGAGTAGCATTCATAGATTCATGGACTATTTAGAAGTATGATGATGAAGGGAAAGAAGATATTCTGAATCATTGAGTGAGGGTCTTCAGGCTTCTTTACCTCTTCACTGACAGTAGCAATGAGGAAAGTCCTCTGTGATGTAATGCTTTCTTTACACATCCCACTCAATATCTCTCCTGCTGGTGGAAAGTTTGTCCCTATCATGGAGCTGGCTGAGTCTATGGCCCTCTCCAGCCTCTTGCCACCCTACGTTTTGGAACCTCCATTCCAGTCAGTGATACAACTTGTCAGAATGTTTTCCAACATACAGCTGTAGAAATGTTCAAAGGTTATAGAGAGTGCTGGTTTGGCCAGTTCCATCGTGGGTATAGCTTTCCTCACCACAGAGGACATCTACAGGAGGCAATATATCTGCAAGGTGACTTCCCATTATTAAACATCCAAGCCATGTCCTCTCTTGTTGCTACTCACTGGCAGGAGGTACAGAAGTTTGAAGACCCACTCCTCAACAAACAGCAACAGCTTCTTTCCCACTGCTACTGGGTTCTTGGATTGATCTGAAAAATCCGAATTCCACCTCTGACTATACTGTATTTTCCTCAATTTTCATTAATGTTGTTAATGTTTATTTTTTGTATATTTTGCATATGTATGTTACTGTAGATGCTACATGACTTGAGGAGATCCTCCAGCAGTTTGTGTTTATTAGGTGGAGGCTAATCAATACTGACAGTGTGTCTTCTGCAGGTACAGTGGTGATGATCATTGCTAGCATGCCATAATAAGACATAGGAGCAGAATTAGGCAATCTGGCCCATTGGGTGTGCTCTGCACTTCAATCATAGCTGATCCTTTTTTTTCTATCTCCTCGTTAACCCCAGTTCCTGGCCTTCTCCCCGTAACCTTTAATGCCATGTCCAATCAAGAACCTATCAACCTCTGCCTTAAAACCTCTGCCCAAACAGCCTGGCCTCCACAGTAGAATGTGGTAACAAATGCCACAAATTCATCACGCTTTGGCGAAAGAAAATTCTCTGTATTTCTGTTTTGAAAGGGCGCCCCTCAATCCTGAGGCTGTGTCCTCTTGTCCTAGGCTCTTCCACCATGGGAAATATCCTTTCCACATCTACTCTGTCTAGCCCTTTCAACATTCGAAAGGTTTCAATAAGATCTCCCTTCACCCTTCTGAATTCCAGCAAGTACAGACCCAGGGCCTTCAAACATTCCTTGTATGATAACCCTTTCATTCCTGGAATCATCCTTGTGATCCTCCTCTGGACCCTCTCCAATGCCAGCACATCTTTTCTAAGATGAGAGTCCCAAAACTGTTCACAGTAAGCAAGGTAAGGCCACATCAGTACCTTATAAAGCCTCAACATCACATCATTGCTCTTGAAATGAATGCTAACATAGCATTTAGCCTCCTCACCACCAACTCAACCTTCAAGTTAACCTTCAGGATGTTCTGCACAAGGACTCCCAAGTCCATCTGCAACTCAAATTCCTAGATTTTCTCCCTGTTTAGAAAATAGTCTGCACATTTATTTCTACTACCAAGGTGTATGACCATGCATTTTCCAACATTGTATTTCATTTGCCACTTTCCTGCACATTCTCCTAATCTGTCTAGATGCTGCTGCATCCTACTTGTTTCCTCAACATCACCTGCCCTTCCACCAATCTTCGTATCATCTGCAAACATGGCAACAAACCCATCTATTCCATCATCTAAATCATTTATATACAAAGTAAAAAGAAATGGTCCCAACACTGACCCCTGAGGAACACCACTAGTCACTGGCAGCCAACCAGAAGAGGTTCCTTTTATTCCCACTCACTGCCTCCTACCAATCACCCAATGCTCTAACCATGTTAGTAACTTTCCTGTAATACCATGGGCTCTTAACTTGGTAAGCAACCTTATGTGTGGCACCTTGTCAAAAGTCTTCTGAAAGTCCAATTATATACTCTGCAACCCCTTTATCTATCCTACTTGTAATCTTCTCAAAGAATTCCAACAGGTTCATCAGGCAGGATTTTCCCTGAAGGAAACCATGCTAACTTTGTACTATCTTGTCCTGTGTCACCAAGTACTCAATCTCCCATGACTACTATAACGTTGCGCTTTTGACTCCCCTTTTCTATTTCCTATTGTAACCTGTGGTCCACCTCCCAGCCACTGTTAGGAGGCCTATAATATAACTGCCATCAATGTCCTTTTACACTTGCAGTTTCTTCACTCAACCCATAAGGATTCAACATCTTCTGATCCTATGTTTCTGTTGATTTGATTCCATTCTTTACCAGTGGAGCCACAGCACCTCCTCCACCTCCCTTCCGATCCCTCTGATATAACATGTAACCTCGGACATTCAGCTCCCAACTGCAATCATCCTTCAGCCATGATTCAGTGATGGCCACAACATCATATCTCGCAATCTGTAATATTGCAACATGGCCATCCACCTATATCTTACAGTACGTGCATTTAGATACAAAACTTTGAGTACTGTATTTGCTGTCCGTTCTGTCTCTGCATCCCTAATGATTTGATATTCAGCCTGTTGGTTGTAAATAAGTCCCATCATCTGCCTGCCCTTCCTGACAATCTGACTACATGCAATCTTTACTTTTTTTTTTACCATCTGTCCTTTCCTGAGTCCCTTCACTCCACTTCACTCACCCCTGCCAAGTTAGTTTAAACACTCCCCAACTGCTCTAACAAACCTGCCCACAAGAATATTGGTCCCCCTTGGGTTCAGGTGCAACCCATCACTTTTGAATAGGTCATACCTCCTCCAGAAGAGATCCCAATTATCCAACAACCTGATGCCCTGCCCCCTGCACCAGCTTCTCAGCCATGCATTTATCTGCCAGATCATCCCGTTTCTACCCTCACTGGTGTGTGACACAGGCAGCAATCCAAAAATTACTGCTTGGGATGTCCTGCTTCTCAGCTTTCTACCTAGCTCTCTAAATTCTCTTTTCAGGACCTCATTGCTTTTCCTTCCTATGTCATTGGTACCAATGTTTAACAAGACATCTGCTCCCCCTCCCTCTCAAAAATGCTGTGGACGTGATCTGAGACACCCCTGATCCTGGCACCTGGGAAGCAACATACTATCTGGATATCCTGTTCATGTCAGAATCTCCTGTCTGTTTCCCTCATTATTGAGTCCCCTATCACCACTGCTCCATTCTCTCTTTTTCCCTTCTGCACCACGGACCCATACTCAGTGCCTGTAACTCAGTCGCCATGACATTCTCCCGGGAGGTCATTCCCCACAGAAGTATCCAAAGCAGTATACTTGTTTTTGAGGGGAATAGCCACAGGGGTGCTCTGCTCAAACTGCCTATTTCCATTTCTCCTGACGGTCACCCAGCTACTCGCCTCCTGCAACTTTGGGGTGACAACTTTGATCAATTATACCCTCGCTGTCTCTTACAAGCCAAAGGTCATCCAGTTGCTGCTCCTAACACGGTCTTTAAGGTGCTGCAGCTGGATACACTTTACACAGATGTAGTTCCCCGGGAGACTCTGGGTCTCCCAGTTCTCCAACATCCGGCACGAAGTGTAATTGTCATTTGGAATTGTAAGTGGAAGTGTCATTTAAATGGTACAGTAAGAGAGGGGGAAAAAATGAAAAGGAAACCTTAACAGACACTTTGCACAGAGCTGATGCCTCTTCCAAGCCGAAGCCTGTAACTTCTACTCTCGCCACTGGCCTACTCCTGACAATGGCCACCCCGCTTATCCCTTCTGTACTTTTATTGAAGCAGACATAAGATGGAAATAATTTTCTATTGCTAGTCAGGTGCGAAAGATGCTTTCAAGATAAGGGTCTTAGTGGGATCAAAGAAGGCATATGCTGTTGTTACGAATCTCGTAACTGGGTCACTTACCAGCAAAGATAGAGAGGTCCGTTGAAGTCCGATGATACTATTTTTAACAGTATTTATTAGTAAAGATACACAAAAATAATATCAATGCAAATATACAGATAATATACGTCATCAAAACTAAATCTAAAAGTGCGGGTATAATAATAATCAATAAGAAATAAGCTCTATCGTTGTCTAGGGGATAATGTATTGTCCGATGGAAATATAAAGTTCATTCAGTTCATGCAGGCTGCAGCCTTTGGGGACCGCTGGGTTGCAATGGTTGGAGAGAGAGAGAGATTTGGGAGAAAAATTTGCCGGCTTTCCTTTTATGATTTCGATCCGTCAGGAGTCCCGTTGGTGTGGCCATTCACTTGTGGCCTCTCCTTTAGCTAAGCCATTCTTCCGTGGAGAGCCCGCTAACCCAGGCAAGGGAGGATGTACACGAGCCCCCCATCGGCTGTCGCTATTAAACGCTGTCACAGGATTTCTAGCATTTCTCCTGGTGCGTCAAAAGGGGTTGTTCCCCAGACCCTCTTTTATCCTAACTCACGGGGTCTCAGATGTCAGTCAGGTTGGGACGATGCAATCCCTCAACCAGCCCACTCTGGTTGTCCCCTGGGGGGTTTCAATGAATAGTACAGTACTCAATGCACAATTCCGTCTCCAAGACACAATGGCTGTTATCAGTGGCTCCGTTTCACTGAGGTCAGGACACATTCCAAACCTTGTGTTCTCTGGACATCTCTCTCTCATTTCCTGGGTCTCAGACCCTAATTAATAGCGATCTTGCGATCCTCAAAAAGGAGGGGGCGACTTTGTACCCTTCGGTCCCTCAGAGTTGCGTCACATTCGTAACACTGTTCTCTATATTTCTCTTGAATTCACCATGATTGAGCGATGAAAAGCAAGCTTTAGATGGACAAAATGTGTTCTGAGATTTGTTGCAACTCTGCAATCACTAGAAGGAGGCAGTGTGTGGTGGACTGAAGGGAACCCTTTCTGTAGGTACTGCAGTCAAACCTATCTCCCATCTTGATCAAGTCTCCTCTGATGTCCACTGACATGTCCTGCTCCTCCCACACATGGAATATAAGGTTTGAATTGGTGACTGATTTTCCCCTCAGAATTCAGAACTTCAACAGGAAACCTCTGTCCTGGAGGATCTGTTGTTGGATGCGATAGTTTGCTGTGAGATTGAGCACGCTCATCAAGGATACAGTACACCCTCCATGATTGGAAAGTATTTTGAAGCACTTCTTTACGCAGACATTAACTGCTTTTTTGTGCTCGTAATGTTTCCTGTTTATGGCTCTGGGTGGGTTAGGAACCGGGTTATTTCAATTGGGGTTTCAGGTAAGTGGACATTTGGGGAAACTGGGAACAGGTTAATGCTTGTGGAAGACATTCAAGTAGAAGACATTTGGGAAGAGGGAAGATCAAGAGGAGTATCAGTAGAGAGGAAAGCAAGCAAGAGGCAGTAGGCAAGCATATTTATTGAAGCTAACTATGTATTGTGTTTGGAAGTGCTTTGCATCTTTGGGTGTCACTTGGTGCCGATTTTCCAAGGCCTGGTCTCAGCTGAAATACCATATGGAAGTAAACTTGTATTACTTAAAACTGAATTTACAATTGAAAGTTTGTATTTTGAGGAAACAACAGTCAAACTGCACTGACAAATACAATTCACAGCTGGGCTCAAACATAGTGAATCTACACACAAAGGTAATCTTTTCAGGGTTAACAAACTTGTTCAGTGGTAATTTTGTCTCAGAATGCAATTAAGCTATAGATTCTGTTTTGGCTTTGTCTATGAAAGTAGGAACAGTGCAGACTATAGGGAATTAAGACAACACAGTCAACTGTTTCTGAATTTTCCCATCTAATATCACCCATGCAATTACCCAAAGCTGCTGACAGTGTTACAGAATCATTAAGGCATGAAATAACAGTTTTATCATTTAAAAATGTAAATTCCAAAACTTTTGTGTTCAAGGCATGCAGTATCATTGTTTTTGATTGTTCATTAATCTTAAATTTTACACTTAGTTTAAAATTGTTCGAAATGGTCCAAATTGTCATCTCAGTTTGCTTACACTTTACCAAAACTGAGTACATTTCTGTCCTTCTTGAGCTGGGAACATATTAAGATTGGTGGTGGCTTGGGTGCATTGCAACAAGTATTCCTTCTTTGATCATATGTACTAACTTTATTCTCGTCTTGCAATGAAATAGATGAAAGTAACTAAAGTGTCACATTATTGTGTCATATTTATAAAACGTATCTGAAACAACACAATGATAAAGGCACTTAAGTCATTACTCCTTGATGGCTTGTAATACATAGAGAAATGTGTGATGAAAATGAAAAGAAAACTGGTAATTGTGTTCCGAAATAATAAAGGCAGAAAATGTTGGAAACTCTCAGGAGGTCAGGAATCATATTTGGAAGGAGAAACAGAATTAACATTTTGGGTCAATGGTTCTTCATCAGAATTGTAATCTTATTCCTTTGTAGGTCTTTGGAAAGGGCTGCTGCTTTAACATTGCTTCCTGTGGAATCTGCATGTTTTCGGATAAGAATGTGCATTAATGTAAAGATGTGTTATGTGCCGGTACTAATTGGGAAATGCATGCTTTGTGTAAGCTGTATTCATTTAATGGAGTGGATGGGTCCTGTTATATTGATGAATTTTGCCATTAAGTGCAAATACTATGCATAACTGGCAGTTAAGTAAAAGTAGTTATTCTATGATAATAATCTTGAATTGCATTGGAGATCATGCAGCTGACCATTACATGATTGTCTAATCTCTGCTTGTGTTGTTCAGAAAGCTGTTGCTATAAAAACTACATGCCCTAGCAGTTTCTTATTGATGTATGAAGTATTCACTCATTACTTACTGTAAGTCTTCTTGATTTGAGCTCTTCTTTCAAAGTGCGAGCAATAAAAATGCCGCAATAGAAATTAAATCAGCTGCTGCATTTTCCGATATGCATTGTGAGAGCTCATGAAGCAGAAAATCAAGTTTGAAGAACAATCCAAGTTTCCCTGTGAGCACTGTGAAATTTCCCCGTAGTCCTCCATACACACGATAAATCCGTACTGCCATATTGAAAATATTTTGCATGAATCTCAAGTGGAAAAGCACCTTAACTGGAGCAAGCAGCCAGGTTGATCAGTAGTTGAAGAAGTCCTTAAATGAGAAAGTGTAAACAGGCCTGGCACTGATGAATACCATATAATCTTTCCAAATTAACTGGATAGTTCCAATCCTGTAGGAAAGGAATCTTGTTTTAAAGGATCCTAACTATTCTGGTCATTTTCCTCGGGTGTTTGGATGGACAAGCAGCACATTTGTCCTCGTGTATATCAAGCCACCCTTAGAAAAACAAACATTGTTGATCATTTAGGTCCAAGCCACCCCTGACAATGTAAGAAGAAATTACTCGTTCACCATGATTTGAGACCAGTATGCTCAGGTAGCTTGCCAAACATCAGAAGGCTTACACTAAGGTATTGGTTACTTGGAAACGTGAAACATGTCAGCCTTAGATAGAATACGTACCATGTTTCTCTTCGCTGAGTATTGTACAGCTCCCATCTCCCATGACGGCTCCTTGCACCAGTCTGTGCTAGAGCACTGAGAGAACTGGTAGAATGAGATTCCAGGGAGTACTGAGATTCTGTACTGTTCTAAAAACATCTTTCAATTTGATGGATTGTGATCTGGTTTGAATCCATATTTACGAGATTCGAGGCCCTTTAATGGAAGATGAAGCTGCTTCTTCAATTTTTTACCTCAAAATATCATCTCTGATGTCTAACTTTTACCTTTCAGTGATGTCTTTTATTTAAACATTTGTTGATTAATTTCGCTGCTTCTTTCTCTTTTATGGGAGAAAGTAGATTAATTGTTCTCTTCATTTCTTAAGGAAGACCAATCAGCAAAAGAAACATGAGAGCATGATACACCATTGAGCTCAGTAAGCAACTAATAGTTTGTTCATGCACTTACATCTGACAACATGGGCAGAAGTCAGTGGAGCTGGGCACATTGTTAGAAATTACTTGTGTTGTGCACAGCCTTGTAGAACTAAGGACATAGGAGCAGAATCATGTCATTTGGCACATAGAGTCTGATCCACCATTTAATCATGGCAGGATTGATAAAATGTCTTGGCCCAAAACATCATCTGTACAGTTTTCCATAGGTACTGCCTGGTCTGCTGAATTCCTCCAGCATTTTGTGTGTAGCGATTTTATTGTTAGGGCAAATTTAAGAATTTAAGAAACATGTTTACAAGTTTGTAAATAAGGCCAGTGATTGCTTGGAATCCTAAAATTATTGCTGGTTTGTTTTATACAGCCCTTATGGTAAACCCACAGCATGCTTGAGACTTTGAAGGTCTCACTTGAGGAGAGTTTCTGGACCACTGCTTGTTATTTAATATCACACACACTTTTACATTCCAATGGTACAGTTGAAAGGAGCATTGGAAAGAAAGGCCCCAGAAAGTTTCAGAGGAGTGCAGGAAGCTTAACCAAGTTAGTTTCAAAAGCACTTGGATAGCTGAAAGTGTGCACAGAATCTGGCCAAAGTGAGTTAAAGGAAGTGCAGAAAACTGGATCTCATGAGTGAAAGGAGTATGAATCAGCGCCCAATCAATAAAATGCTGAACTGTTAAGACCTCTAAAGTCAGTTAGCACAATATTATTGTACAGAGATCACAGTTGTCATTAGATCAGAGTTTAATGCTCTATTCATTTTAAAGTAATTTGAAACAGTTAAGTCAAATCTGCAAGGAAATATCAAATCCACAGCATAACAGAGAAGTGTATGTCAGAGTTACTAGCAAAAGTTTTCTCCATATTTAGTGATAATTGTAAGTCACAATATGCTGCAGCCAAATATATTTAATGAGGTTTTCGAAAGCCTTGCATCTTTTGGGAAAAATGTATCAAATAATCATTGCCTTGAGATTGGTCATATGTTGTTTCAGTACAGATATTTTTAATGAAACTGCTGTTCAGCTTTATTGGAATTATCAATAAGAGAAAGGAAGGAATCCATTTTTATGCTTTCACCCATGAAGTTACTAAAAATGCTAAAATATCTTAATAAATGTAATAGATTCATAACTTGTAAAGAAATACATACAGTTACGACTTTACTAGGTACAGCTAGTAACCTGCTTGTTAATGCAAATATCTAATTAGACAATCATGTGGCATAAGCTCAATGTATAAAAGCATGGAGACACAGACAAGAGGATTGTTGTTGTTCAGACCAAACATCAGAATAGGGAGGAAATGCTGCCTGAGTGAATGATTGTTGGTGACAGATGGGGTGGTTTAAATATCTCAGAAACTGCTGATCTCCTGGGATTTTCGCACAAAGCAGCCTTTAGAGAATGCAGCAGATTTTTTTTTAAATCCAGTCTGAGGCAGTTCTGTGAGAGAACACCCCCCCCCCCCCACTGCATCCCCACTCTATTTTCCGCAGGAGTCACTCCTCTGAGATTTCTTTTTCCATTCATCTTTTCTCACCAGTCTCCCTCCCGGCACTTAACCCTGCAAGAAGCCAGTGCTATACCTGCTCATTTACCACCTCCTTTACTCCCATTCAGGGCCTCAAATGATCCTTTCAGATGAAGAAACACCTCACCTGAGAATCTGCCTGTGTTCTCTATTGTATCTAGTGTTCCTGATGTGGCCTCCTCTACATTGATGAGACCTGTCATAAATTAGGGACGACCTTGTCAAACATCTCCACTCCAACCACCAAAAATGAAACTTCCCAGTGGCCCAACATTTTAATTCTGATTCCCATTCCTGTTCCAACCTGCTGGTCCATGTCCTCCACTTGTGCCATGATGAAGCCACCCTCACGGTGGAGGAGCAACACCTTCTATTCCATCTGGATAGCCTCCAACGCAATGGTATGAATATTGATTTCTCCTTCCAGTTAAAAAAAAAATTCCCTCGCCCTCACCTCTCCTTCTATTTCCCACTCTGGCCTCTTACTTTTTCTCTACCTGCCTATCACCTCTACCTGGTGCCCCTCCTCCTTCCCTTTCTCCTATGGTCTATTTCCAGATTCCTTCGTCTCCAGCCCTTTACCTTTGCTATCCATTTGGCTTCGCCTATCACCTTCTAGCTATTCTTCTTCCACTCCTCCCAACTTTTCATTCCGGCATCTCCCAGTCCTGAGGAAAGGCCTTGGCCCAAAACATCAGCTGTTTGTCCATTTCCATGGATGCTGCCTGACCTGTTGAGTTCCTCCGGCATTTCCTGTATGTTGCTGTGAGGGAGAATGCCTTGTTAATGAGAGAGGTCAAAGGAGAATGGCCAGACTGGTTCAGGCTGACAGGAAGATGACAATAAGCAAATATCATATATTACAACAGTGGTGTGCTGAAGAACATTTCTGAATCTGCAACACGTCGAACCATGAAGTGGATGAGCTACAGCAGCAGAAGACCATGAACATCCATTCAGTGGCCACTTCATTAGGCACAGGAAGCACCAATAAAATGGCCAAAGAGCGTAATTATCTTGTATTACATTCACCACATTTAATAGTGTATAATGGGGAATGCAAAATACATATTCAATCTGATACAAATTTTCCGCATTAGTTGGAAATAATTCATTAGCAGAGAAAATAAATATAAGTTGCAATTGATGATTATATTGTCTCTAATTCACTCAAAGTAAAAACAATTTTTGTATCCTTTGCTGGTTTAATATTGCCAAAAGTAATCTCAACCTTATGGTTTGAAGACATATTTACCAAGAAAATGTGCTACATTTTCATTTTTTTAAATAAAGCCCTGACACTCAAGAATAGATATTTCTTGCACTTGGATTAATTATCTAACCCTTTTCCCCTGGCATATAATTAGCACAGGAGTTATTCAGAGCCTTGTGTTTTGACAAGCAGGTTATTGATAAATTAGAACTATTTAATGTTACTGGGCTAGTGTAGATCCAGCACTAGCATGCACACCTCAACATTTCTCTAGACCTCATTTATAGTTGGAAACTGAAGAAGTCCAGAATATTTCAAACTTTTCATTCCTAAATCTCCAGAGGGATTAAATCTACTAAAATAATTTTGTTCATAATTAATGAGAGTAAAAATGATAAATCAGTATTGACAACAAAAATTTCAAAATCTGGAATTATGATCTAGCAATGAACTTCATCAATGCACATTGTTGTAAAATATTGAGTGTTTTTGTTGTTGCCATTTTGATAAACAGTGGATTCCAGATAATTGGGCCATTGGTTAATTGGGGTTGCCATTTATTTGTGACCAATCTACTAAAAACTAATCAAGAAAATAGCCAAGATCCCTTTGTTTTTTTGGGGGGGGGGATAACATGCTATTTGTTTGCTGAAGTTTCTAACTAGTGTCAGTCATGTGCACTTTTGATGCTGTTAAACGCTATACCTTGCCTAGAATGAACAGTTTAAAAATAACATCAGTTGCATGCTCTTGTGTTGAAAAGAAGTGATTTTTTTGTCACTGACAGTTGGTGAAAAATAAGCAGCAAGACAATTCAAAGCTGTTTTGCTCACTACAGTTCCAGGCATTCAGACTTGGAGATTCCTGAAGTACCTACGAATGAAAATGAAGCAATTTCTCTACTTCAGCAAGTTAGGAACTACAATTAATTTGAAAGTATTTTTAATCATCTTGAATGTAACAATGAAAATGAAGATTTGAATCTTTGAAAGCATTATATGAAGGCAGTCCATTATCTGCACTGCTTTTGTTCATTTACAGCCAATCAAAAGAACATGGCAGTGTACACTGGATGAAATCCTCCATTGATAAATATTAGGAACTACAATTTTATAGTACTATAGTAGTATTGTCCGTGTTCTAATTTGTCCTGTGTTTCATCTAAATACATAATTTGACGCACAGTCAAACATTACTTTCTCTTTTTTATATGTTTGTAACTATTTCCATGAAACTTCAGCTAATTGGGGCAGCTGCTTAATTGGCCAAAATGTACTGGTCCAGATGTGCCACAATTAACCCAAATCCACTGTATTTGATGTTCAAGATTCAAGATTGCTTAATGTCATACAAGCATAAAGGAGAACAAAATAATTGCTATTCTGGACCTTAATGCAGCACAGAAAAAAACACAATAAGATAAAGAACAGAACTGTTGATCACCCTAACTGCTTTGGGAAAGTAACTGTTCTTGAGTCTAGTGGTCTAGATGCTATATAGCCTTCTCTCTGATGGGAATGGAGCAAATAGTCCATGAGCAGGATGGGTAGAATCCTTCGTGATTTTACTGGCCCTTTTCTGACAGCTTTCTACTCATATGTTTTTGATGGTCGGTAGGCTGGAGCAAGTGATGAACTGGGTAGTTTTAACTACTCACTGTAGAGCCATCCTGTCCATCGTAATGTGATTTCTGTAACATGCTGTGACACAGCTTGTAAGGATGCTCTTTACTGTGCATCTGTAGAATGATATCAGTATAGATATGCATAGTCCAGGTCTCTTCAGCTGCCTCAGAAAGGGGAAGCATTGGTGTGCTTTCCTGATCGCATCCAGGACCATGAAAGTTTGTGTGAGATGTGTACTTCCAGGAATTTGAAATTTCTTGCAGTTTCCACTTCTATGCCGCCAGTGTAGAGCAGTGTGAGTGGTGCAAGTTCTAATGAAGTTGATGACCACCTCCTTTGTCTTGTTGACATTGAGGAAGACGTCATTTGCTCGCACTAGGCTCAAGCTCTTTCACCTCCTCTCCTTTGGCCATTATTGGTGATATTATTGGTGATCATTATTGGTGATAGTCCCCACCACTGTCGTGTCAACTTGACAATGTGATTATTCACGTGTTTGGCCATGCAGTCGCGTGTGCAGAGTTTGCAGCACACAGCCCTGGGGGGCACCCATACTGAGAATGACGGGGAGAGAGAAGCGGTTGTGCATCCTGAATATCTGAAGGTCTGAGATTGGATGGTTAGGAAGTCCAGCACCCAGATTCCAGTGGTGTACCTACACTGAGAGTTTATTCACCAAGATCTGTGGAACAGTAGTGTTGAATGCCTAACTGAAATCCAGAAACAGCACTCTGACATAAGTGTCCTTGTCTTCTAAATGTGTCAGTGCCAGGTGCATGACAGATGCTTTGGTCGCTGATGCTTTGGCATATGTCATAGAGCAGTTCTATTGGTAAGCATATTGGTGATTGTCCAGTGTGGCAGGAATGGAGTTTTTGATGTGTGCCATTACCAGCCATTCAAAGCTTTTCATGATGATTGGCATCAGTGCCACCTGGCAGCAGTGGTTTAGACCTGAAGGTGTAGAGTTCTTTGGTACAGATGTGATGGTGGCTGATTTAAAGCCTGTGAGGACAGCAGTATGGATAAGCGAAGTGTTGAAGACATCAATGAGCTGCTGTATCCACACACCGAATACTTGGTCTAGTTTATAGTCTGGCCCAAATGCCTTACAGGGATTGATTCTCTGCAGATTCCTTCTCATTTCTGCTGCTGTTACAGGTAGTGACTGTTCACCTGGGTGAGGAGTGGTTTCCATGACCGGTGTTGAGTTGCATGCCTCAAAGTGTGCATAAAATTTGAAATAAAAATCACAGAGGGGTGTCACTGGTACATTTGACACTGGTTTTCTTTGCATAGGCAGTAATGTCCTTGATGCCGAGATATATATAACAGGGATTGTTATCGAACAGGTGTTCCTGAAATTTTTGTAGTTAGGCGGTCTTTGCCCTCTTGATGCCTAAGATGAGGTTTCACCTGGCTCCTCTGAGAGCTGTTCTGTCACTAGGCTTGAAGGCAGTGTCCCAGGCTTTTAGCAGGGAGCACACATCAGAATTCAGCCAGAGCTACTACTTTGCTGTGAGATGACCGTTCTTGGAGTACAAGCATCTAACTCTTTTCAAGTAGTTAGTTAATTGCAAATAGCCATGTTAATTCTATCTGGTCATATTTGACAGAAGGAGATTAGTACAGCTATAACTAGCAGTTTAGTTATGGGTGATGCTGGGAAGACTATTTCATTGCACACTGTAGATGCTTGCAACTGAAGGTAGATGCAGTTGATCAACTGAAATACTTTTCCCACAAACTTTTAAGGAAATCTCTTCCATCATTATAAAATGCTTTTAGACTTAGATTACTTTCAAAGTGTCAAGGACATTCTTATTTTGTACCATAGATTATAAACAGAAAAATCAAATGGTTATTCATGGTTTAATAGATACTATTTTGAAAATTCTACTGTAAGCATATATCTATCAAAGAATATTTAAGATGTTTTCTTTTTACTTTTGCCCAGACTTATTTCTATTCTTTTATAAGCCTTTATATTTTTCCAAAATGCTGTAAAATACTTTTGTAACTATTCAATAGGAATTTTATTTGTTGTTCAACTTGATAATTCACAAGCAGAATGAAGTTCTAAAATGCTTGGTTCTGATATTGTGACTGAATAAAAATTTGAAACAGAAAAGAAATAAAGGGGAATATAAATAGGTTGCTCAATTGACCTTCAGAAGCATATCAAGAATACAACTTAAAGGAAAATTAATTTTCATCTACTGTAAATATAATCTGAGTAACTACTGCACATTCTGAATTAATTAGTTCAATGGTTGAAACTCCATTTTAGATTCAATGTCACAAGGATTTTCTCTCATTCCAATACTGTGATATTTTCCTTAATCAAGAATGTGACCCATGCTCCATTTTCCTGTGTTTCTTGGAGAATATTAACTATGAACTATTAATAATTCAATCCTATTTGGTTAATGAACGTAGCACAGTTACAGACTGTCAAGGTTATTGTTATAGGCATCATTGTTGAAGGATTATAGTTGGGAGCTTAATATCCAAAAATACTCTTTGTATTGAACGGATAAAGAGGAAAGCAGAATGGACGATGTGGTTCTGTTGGTAAAAAATGAAATTAAATTATTAGAAAGAGGTGACATAGGATCAGAATGTGTTGAATCATTGTGGACAGAGCTAAGGAACTGCAAGAGTAAAAATGCCCTGATAGGAGTTACATAAAGACCCCCAAACAGTAGGAAGGATGTGGTCTGCAAGTTACAATGAGAGGTAGAAAATGAATGCTAAAAGAACGATGTTACAATAGTCTTGGGGGATTTCAATATGAAGATTGATTGGAGAAGTCACATTGGTACTGGATTCCAGGAGGGGGATTTTCGAGAATGCCTAAGAGATGGCTTTTTAGATCAGCTCGTGGTTGAGTCCACTAAGGGATCTGCTATTCTGGACTGGGTGTTGCGCAAGGAACCAGAAATGATTAGAGAGCATAAAGTAAGTATTACAGTGGAATAAACAAAATTACAGAGGCATGAGAAAGGACTGACCAGAATTGTTTGGAAAAGAACTCTGGCAGGGATAACAGCAGCAGAGTGATAATGGCTGGAGTTTCTGGAAGGCATGGAATATATGCATTCCAAAGAGGAAAAATTAGTCTGGCGGTATGATGACAAAACCATAACTAACAAAGGGAAGTCAAAACCAACATAAAAGCCAGAGAGTGCATACAATAGAGCAAAAATTAGTGGGAAGTTGGAGGATTGAGAAAATTTAAAAACCTACAGAAGGCAACTAGAAAAGTTGTAAAGAAAGTAAAGATGGAAATCAAAAGTAAGCTACCCAATAATATTAACAAGGATACCAAAGCTTTCTTCAGATACATAAAGTGTAAAAGAGAAGTAAGAGTGGATATCAGACCACTGAAAAACAATGCTGTAGAGGAAGTAAAGGGGGACAAGAAAATGGCAGACAAATTGAAAAAGTATTTTGCATCAGTCTTCACGGTAGAAGTATGGTGGAGTTTGCAGGTCTCAGGGGTCATGAAGTGTGTGATGTTACCATTACTAGGGAGAAAATTCATAGGAAACTTAAAGGTCTGAAGGTAGATATGTCACCTGGACCAGACATTGTACACCCCAGAGATCTGAAGGAGGTGGTTGAAGAGATTGTGGAAGAATTTGTAATGATCTTTCAAGAATCACTAGAATCTGGAATGATTCAAGAAGACTGGAAAATTGTAACTGTCACTCCACTCTTTAAGAAGAGAGAGGCAGAAGAAAGGAAATTATAGGCCATCCAGTCTGACCTCAGTGGTTGGGAAGATGTTGGAGTCGATTGTTAAGGATATGGTTCCGGGGTACTTGGACGCACATGATAAAATAGGCTGTAGTCAGCATGGTTACCTCAAGGGAAAATCTTGACTGACAAATCTATTCAGATTCTTTGAAGAAATGGACAAATGAGAATCAGCTGATGTTGTGCATTTGGATTCTCAGAAGGCCTTTGACGAGGTGCCACACATGAGGCTGTTTTAGAAGCTATGAGCCCATGGTAGGACAGGAAAGATTCTAGCATGGATAAAGCAGCGGCTAATTGACAGGAGGCAAAGAGTGGGAATGAAGGGAGATTTTACTGGTTGTGTGCTGGTGACTAGTGGTATTCCACAGGGGTCTGTGTTGGGACAGATCTTTTTAATGTTACATATCAATGGTTTGGATGATGGAATGATGGTTTTTTTTGCAAAGTTTGCAGATGATATGAGGATTGATAGAGGGGCAACTATTTTGATGAAGGAGAGAGACTACAGAAGGAGAATGGGCAAGAAGTGGCCATATAATGTCAGGTAGTGTATTTTTCTGCACTTTGATAGAAGAAATGAAAGGGTTGACTATTTTCTAAATGGAAAGAAAATACAATAAACAAACACAAAGGGATTTGGGAGTCCACGCGTAGGATTCACTGAAGGTTAATTCGCAAAGTTTGCAGCAAGGGGTGGAGAGGAAAGAGGTAACAGAAGCTCGGAGAGAAGCTGTTTTTTTTTTAACTGATCGCGACAAAGAGGTTAGACTGCACAGGCACGTGACATAGTGTGCCAAAGGTTTAAGAAGGAGAGGACGTTTCCAATGGTTATTTAAATCGCAGCAAGAAATGGAGAAGGAAGAGGTAAAAGAAGCTCAGAGATAAGCTGCCTTTTTTTAAAAATGATCATGGTAAAGAGGCTAGACTGCGCAGGTGTGTGACGTAGCATGCCAAAGGTTTAAAAAGGAAGATTGCCATATACAGCAGCCATCATCGGTGTGGACTGAGGCAGAGTGGGTCGGCTGTGGTTCAATCAGGCTTCAGTGAGAACAGGCGGAGGCAAAGTTTGAACGGGGCACAACTGCGCAAGTGCGTGAAAGTCGGCCCGTGAGGCAGCGGGAGAATTTAAATAGTGAGCAGAGGCTGTGTACAAGCTTCACTCCAGGTGAGGTAAGGCCGGGTAAGCTCCTTTAATTAATCTAATTAGATTAGGAGTAGGTAATGGAGGCAGCAGTTAGGGCAGTTGAGTGCTCCGTTTGCAGTATGTGGGAAGTCAGGGAGAGTACTGTTGTCCCTGATGACTACACCTGCAAAAGGTGCATCCAGCTGCAGCTCCTGACAAACCATGTTAGGGAACTGGAGCTGGAGCTGGATGAACTTCAGATCATTCGGGAGGCAGAGGCAGAAATAGACAGGAGTTTCAGGCAGATAGTCACCCCTAGGAGTCAGGAGACAGGTAGTTGGGTGACTGTCAGGAGAGGGAAGGGGAATAGACAGGAAGAGCAGAGCACCCCTGTGGCCGTTCCCATCAACAATAAGAATACTGTTTTGGATACTGTTGGTGGGGACAACCTACCAGGGACAAGTTGTAGTGGTCACGTCTCTGGCACCGAGACTGGACCCTCAGCTCAGAAGGGAAGGAGGGAAAAGAGGAGAGCAGTAATGATAGGGAATTCGATAGTTAGTGGGGCAGGTAGGAGGTTCTGTGGAAGAGATTGAGAATCCCAGATGGTCTGTTGCCTCCCTGGTGCCAGGGTCCGCGATATCTAGGATCAAGTTCTCAGTATTTTCAAGAGGGAGGGTGAGCAGCCGGATGTCATGGTCCACGTAGGGACCAATGACAAAGGTAGGAAGACTGAGGAGGTCCTGAAAGGGAGCTAGGTGCCAAGTTAAAGGACGGGACCTCCAGGATAGCAATCTCAGGATTGCTTCCAGTGCCACGTGCAGGTGGGTTTAGAAATAGTAAGAGTGCAGATCAACATGTGGCTGAAGACATGGTGCAGGAGGGAGGGCTTCAGATTTATAGATAATTGGGCAGTTTTCTAGGGAAGGTGGGATCTGTTCCTGAGGGACGGTTTATATCTGAACTGGAGGGGTACAAGTATTCTTGCAGGTAGGTTTGCTAGAGAGGCTCCAGTGGATTTAAACTAGATATGAGGGGGGAGGGGAACCAGAGTGTAGGAACAGATGTATGGGAGAAGGAAGAAAAAGAAGATGGTAAAGTTCTTTGTACTGTTAGAGATAAGCAGAGAGGAAGAGGTGGAGAATTTCTTAAATGTATTTATTTTAATGCTAGGAGCATTGTAAGAAAGGTGGATGAGCTTAGAGCATGGATTGAGAACTGGAAATATGATGTTGTAGCTATTGGTGAAACATGGTTGCAGGAGGGGTGTGATTGGCAACAGAATATTCCTGGATTTCATTGCTTCAGGTGTGATAGAATCGGAGGGACAAGAGGGGGAGGTGTTGCGTTGCTTGTCAGAGAAAGTTTTACAGCTGTGCTCTGGCAGGATAGATTAGAGGGCTTGCCTAGGGAGGCAATTTGGGTGGAATTGAGGAATGGGAAAGGTGTAGTAACACTTATAGGGGTGTATTATAGACCACCTAATGGGGAGCGAGAGTTGTAGGAGCATATTTACAAGGAGATAGCAGATATTTGTAGTAAGCACAGGGTTGTGATTGTGGGAGATTTTAATTTTCCACACATAGACTGGGAAGCCCATACTGTAAAAGGGATGGATGGTTTGGAGTTTGTAAAATGAGTGTAGGCTAATTTTTTGCAGCAATACATAGAGGTACCAACTAGAGAAGGGGCAGTGTTGGATCTCCTGTTAGGGGATGAGATAGGTCAGGTGACAGAGGTATGTGTTGGGGAGCACTTCGGGTCCAGTGATCATAATGCCATTAGTTTCAATATAATTATGGAGAAGGATAGGACTGGACTCAGGGTTGAGATTTTTGATTGGAGAAAGGCTAACTTTGAGGAGATGCAAAGGATTTAGAAGGAATGGATTGGAACAATTTTTTTTATGGGAAGGATGTAATAGAGAAATGGCGGTCATTTAAAGGTGAAATTTTGAGGGTACAGAATCTTTATGTTCCTATTTGGTTGAAAGGAAAGGTTAAAAGTTTGAGAGAGCCATGGTTTTCAAGGGATATTGGAAACTTGGTTAGGAAAAAGAGAGATATCTACAATAAATACAGGCAGCATGGAGGAAATGAGGTGCTCAAGGAATATAAAGAATGTAAGAAGAACCTTAAGAAAGAAATTAGAAAAGCTAAAAGAAGATATGAGGTTGCTTTAGCAAGTAAGGTGAAAATAAATCCGAAGGGTTTTACAGTTATATTAATAGCAAAAGGATAGTGAGGGATAAAATTGGTCCCTTAGAGAATCAGAGTGGACAGCTATGTGTGGAGCCAAAAGAGATGGTGGAGATTATGAACAATTTCTTTTCTTTCATATTCACTAAGGAGAAGGATATTGAATTGTGTAAGGTAAGGGAACCAAGTAGGGAAGTTGTGGAAACTATGACAATTGAAGAGGAGGAAGTACTGGCACTTTTAAGGAATATAAAACTCGATAATAAAAGTGGATAAATCTCCGGATCCTGACAAGATATTCCCTAGGACCTTGAGTGAGGTTAGTGTAGAAATAGCAGGGGCTCTGACAGAAATATTTCAAATGTCATTAGAAACGGGGATGGTGCCAGAGGATTGGCATACTTCTCATGTGGTTCCATTGTTTACAAAGGGTTCTAAGAGTAAACCTAGCATTTATAGGCCTGTCAGTTTAACGTCAGTGGTGTGTAAATTAAGGGAATGTATTCTTAGAGATGGTATATATAATTATCTGGATAGACAGAGTCTGATTAGGAACAGTCAACGTGGATTTTTGCGTGAAAGGTCATGTTTGACAAATCTTATTGAATTTTTTGAAGAGGTTACTAGGAAAGTTGACAAGGGTAAAGCAGTGGATGTTGTCTATATGGGCTTCAATAAGGCCTTTGACAAGGTTCCGAATAGAAGGTTAGTTAGGAAGGTTCAATCGTTAGGTATTAATATTGAAGTAATAAAATGGATTCAACAGTGGCTGGATGGGAGATGCCAGAGAGTAGTGGTGGATAACTGTTTGTCAGGTTAGAGGCCAATGACTAGTGGTGTGCCTCAGGCATCTGTACTGGGTCCAATGTTGTTTGTCATATACATTAATGATCTGGATGAATGGGTGGTAAATTGGATTAGTAAGTATGTAGATGATACTAAGGTAGGTGGCGTTGTGGATAATGAAGTAGCTTTTCAAAGTTTGCAGAGAGATTTAGGCCAGTTAGAAGAGTGGGTTGAACAATGGCAGATGGAGTTTAATCCTGATATATGTGAGGTTCTACATTTTGGTAGGAATAATCCAAATAGGACATTCATGGTAAATGGTAGGGCATTGAAGAATGCAGTAGAACAGAGTGATCTAGGAATAATGGTGCATAGTTCCCTGAAGGTGGAATCTCATGTGGATAGGGTGGTGAAGAAAGCTTTTGGTATGTTGGCCTTTATAAATCAGAACATTGAGTACAGGAGTTGGGATGTAATGTTAAAATTGTACAAGGCATTGGTAAGGCCGAATTTGGAGTATCGTGTACAGTTCTGCTCACCGAACTATAGGAAAGATGTCAACAAAATAGAGAGAGTACAGGGAAGATTTACTAGAATGTTACCTGGGTTTCAGCACCTAAGTTACAGGGAAATATTGAACAAGTTAGGTCTTTATTCTTTGGAGCACAGAAGGTTGAGGGGGGACTTGATAGAGGTATTTAAAATTATGAGGGAGATAGATAGAGTTGACGTGGATAGGCTTTTTCCATTGAGAGTAGGGGAGATTCAAACAAGAGGACATGAGTTGAGATTTAGGGGGCAAAAGTTTAAGGGTAACACGAGGGGGAATTTCTTTACTCAGAGAGTGGTAGCTGTATGGAACGAGCTTCCAGCAGAAGTGGTAGAGGCAGGTTCAGTATTGTAATTTAAAGTAAAATTGGACAGGTATATGGAGAGGAAAGGAATGGAGGTTTATGGGCTGAGTGCGGGTCAGTGGGAATAGGTGAGAGTAAGCGTTCGGCATGGACCAGAAGGGCCGAGATGACCTGATTCAGTGTTGTAATTGTTATATGGTTATTATTTTTCAGGTTGAATCTGTGGTGAGGAAGGCAAGTGCAATGTTAGAATTCTTTTGAAGAGACTAGATTATAAAAGCAAGGATGTAATGTTGAAACTTTGTAAAGCACCAGTGAGGCCTCACTTGGAGAATTCTGAGCAGTTTTGGCCCCTTGTCTTAGAAAGGATGTGCTGAAACCAGTAAGGGTTCAAAGGAGCTTCACAATCATGATTTCAGGATTGAATGGCTTGACATATTAAGATTGTTTGTCTCTGGACCTGTATTTGCTGGGATTCAGAAGAATGAGGATGACCTCATTGAAACTGATTGAACGATGAAGGCCCTTGATAGTTGGATGTAGAGAGGTGGTTTCTGATGGTGGGAGTGTCTAAGATCAGAGGGCAGAGCCTCAAAATAAAGAGGTATCCTTTTAAAATGGAGCTGAGGAAGAATTTCTTTAGTCATAGAGTGATGAATCCATAGAATTCATTGCCACAGGCAGCTATGGAGACCATGAATTTATGGATATTTAAGGCAGCCCTTAATAGATTCTTGATTGGTCAGGGCTTGAAAGGATACCGGGGGAAGGAAGAGGACAGGAGCTGAGAGGAAATATGGATCAACGATGATGAAATGGCAGGGCAAACTCATCGGACTAAATGATCTTATTCTGCTCCTATAGTCTATGGTCTTATGGTCTTATTTTTCTGAGTTACCTCTCAATTAACATCACCATGACTTTTACATCTTCAGCATGTCAACTGATTTATAAATATTTTGTGTATTTGCACACATGACCTCCCGAACTAACAAGTGTCTCATTTTCCACAATTGCTTCTTAGTAGTTATACATTATATTCTATATTATTTTATTAAGACAAGAAACAAGGAGAGAACTTCCAATCAATCATTCTTCATTGAAACATTCAATTAAGAATGGCGGCTGATGCAACAAAGCACCAAAGGTCAGGTCACGTGGTACCCATGCTGCTTAAGAATGTTTATGCGTCCAATATTATGCACTACAAACCCTTATTCACAGTGATTATCTGCATGAGTTATATTATTACCAATTTCTGCTTTACATATAATGTCAGATTACATGTAAGCATTTACAAACACATATATATGGTCAGTAGCATGTTTCTTTATTTTTATTCTCTTCAACTATAACATTACAACATAACTAAACCTAATATTCTGGTGAAATATATCATAATCTGATTACTTAGACAAATGAATTACTTACCATGAATATAGTACATTTAATTATTTATCAACATCAAATATATAATATAATATAGAACATTCTCTTATCAGAGTGATTGTAATGACAAATTACTTCCATAGTATCACAAATTTCAGAGTATCACAAATGCAATCATTGCGTTCATCCCATCAAAAACATTTTATTTTATCTTTTCCAGTTTTCCACCTGCCCTCGTCTGTAATAATTTAGATCAGTGTTCGCCAACCTATTTTAACCTTCTCCAAAGTACTTCCATTCTTG